>NC_091961.1:17690765-18342432 GCF_031021105.1 Erythrolamprus reginae | reverse complement strand
TTGAAAGAATATTGGTTTCTGTAGTGGTGAGTATCTTGTCTGATATGTTATGTACTGTTTTGGTCATAAGTTGTTGTGGAGGGCTGGGTTTTTGCTGTACCTCTAGTATTTGGAGTTTCTTATTATGTGTGTCTGTTTTGTATTGGGTTTCTGTTTCTGCCCTCCAGATTGATATTTGTTTGAATTTATCCCAGAGTAAAGGGTGTATTTGGTTACTGATTTTAAGGTGAAGAGAGAGTAGACTTTTGTTGATTTCATCAAGTATGAATCTTTTTTTGTGGAGTTCATTTCTGATTAGGGCTAATTCAGTTCTTTTTAGGATCCTCTCTATGGTTGGGGTTTTTGGGTGGAATTTTAGTTGGAAGTATTTGGGAATTATTTTTTTGTCCCTGCAGTTGCGTAGGAATGTGAGATCACATAAGATGGAGGCTTTTCTGACTTCAAGTTTTTCATAGGTCCTAGTCAGTAGGAAAGTGTCCTCCCCGTAGAGGCAAGATATTTGTTTTCGTAAATTTTCACGGGTATATGTATGTAGATTGTTCTGAGTTCGGGTTTTGCCCTGTGTAATGTTTTGCATGTCTATGCGACGTTTCGGTGAAATCACATTCACCATCATCAGGCTGGAGTTCCAATCTTTGTGTTTTTGCAAATGAATATTAGCAACTGACATTTCTTCTTAGCATGTAGTGTGGGGGTGGAGATTTGCTTTGAATGTAGCAAATAGATTGGGTGACTATGCTTCCGTGATCTGATTGGTTGGTGTAATCATGGTTATAGAAGGAATGGCATGAAGATTATGAAGTGTTTTGTTTAAGTCTGATTTCCAAATATAAAATTCTAAAATCATAATAATTAAAGGATTGACATATTGATTATAATGAGGTGTTTATTTTGTTTAAGGCTGGTTTCCAAATCTCTGGCAGGCGCGAGGTATCATCCCTTTTATTTAAACAAAAAGATCTTTTTTCAATTTCAATAGCTTCTAGAGAGATTCTTTTATATAAATTCTCTGTTTTGTGGAGTAATTTAGTTTTTTCAAAGTCAATTTCGTGCCCTGTTTTTTTAATGTGCTGGACAAGGGAGGAGGTCTTCTCCTGTTTCTTGACTGCATTCATATGTTCTGCCATGCGCTGGCTCACTCTTCGGTTAGTTTGTCCAATGTATGTGGCTGCACATGTTTTGCAAGGGATTTCATAGATACCTTGGTATTCTAATTGGATTTTATCTTTGGGGCTCCTTAGGATATTAGATATTTTTTGGTTAGTGCAAAATGAGGTTTTGATGTTATGTTTTTGTAGAATTTTACTAATTTTATCCGTGGTGCCTTTGATGTAAGGAAGGATGGTGGTGCCATTGTCCTGTTCTTGATCTTGTTTTTTGGGGGGTGTCTCTTTATTGATTAGGTTTGTTATTGTTTTCTCTTTGAATCCATTAGAAATTAGTACATCTTTGAGTTTGTTCAATTCAGTTTTTAAGTGCTCATGGTCAGCTAAGCGTTTGGTTCTGGTGATGAGAGTTTTGGCCACTGAGGTGATTTGTGCGGGGTGGTGGTGTGAGTGTGCATTTAGATAACGGTTGGTATGGGTTTTCTTTTGGTAGATAGTATGTCCTAGGCTGCCATTGGGTTTTTTATAGACCAGTACATCTAGAAAGGGAAGTTGATCATTGATTTCTGTTTCCATAGTAAACTGTATTTTGGGGTGTAGGCTGTTGAGATGAGTGAGGAAATTGTCTAGTTTTTCTTTACCATGTGGCCAAATTACAAAGGTATCATCAACATATCTCAGCCAAAGTTTGGGTTTGTATTTGGCTTGCTCTAAAGCATTATTTTCGAAATATTCCATATAGAGGTTGGCTATGACAGGTGATAGAGGTGATCCCATGGGGGCTCCCTCTATTTGTTTATATCTTTGTTCATTATAGATGAAGTATGTATTGGTCAGGCAGTGGTTGGTAAGGTCTAGGATATATTTGGGGGGTTTGTGTTTGTCTTGGATAGCTGTCAAGGCTTCTGTAATAGGTATTTGTGTGAACAGGGACACGACATCGAAACTTACAAGTAGGTCATCGGGTTGTAGGTTTTGTTTTTTAATTATTTGTATAAAGTGGGATGAATTTTGAACATATGAGGTAATAGTTTCTGTATATGGTTGAAGGTATTTGGCTAAAAATTTGGCAAGGTTTTGTAGAGGGGAGCCTATAGAACTGACTATTGGCCTGAGAGGTATTCCTTCTTTGTGTATTTTTGGAAGGCCATAGAGTTTTGGACATATGGAAGATTTTTCTCTGGGGATGATTTTTTGCTGGATTTCTTCGCTGATGGGAGAGGCCTTGATTTTAGATTTGGTGGTTTTTTCTAGGTAGGTGGTAGGATCTGTGCTTAGGAGTTTGTAGGCTGGGTTTTTTAGTAGATTTGTCATTTTTTCTTTGTATTCTGCTGTGTTCATTACTATAGTGGAGTTTCCTTTATCAGCTGGGAGAATTATTATATCCTGGTTTTTCTTTAGATTGATAAGTGCCTCTCTTTCTTCCTGCTGTATGTTGCTTTTTGGAGGTTTACTAGAGCACAGAATATTAGTGACTTGGAGTCTGATTTTGTTAGCAGTATCTGGGTTGATTTTATGTAAAGTTGTTTCAATTCCACATATGATATTTTCAGTTGGTATTCGTCTTGGAGTTATTGCAAAATTAAATCCTTTTGAAAGAATATTGGTTTCTGTAGTGGTGAGTATCTTGTCTGATATGTTATGTACTGTTTTGGTCATAAGTTGTTGTGGAGGGCTGGGTTTTTGCTGTACCTCTAGTATTTGGAGTTTCTTATTATGTGTGTCTGTTTTGTATTGGGTTTCTGTTTCTGCCCTCCAGATTGATATTTGTTTGAATTTATCCCAGAGTAAAGGGTGTATTTGGTTACTGATTTTAAGGTGAAGAGAGAGTAGACTTTTGTTGATTTCATCAAGTATGAATCTTTTTTTGTGGAGTTCATTTCTGATTAGGGCTAATTCAGTTCTTTTTAGGATCCTCTCTATGGTTGGGGTTTTTGGGTGGAATTTTAGTTGGAAGTATTTGGGAATTATTTTTTTGTCCCTGCAGTTGCGTAGGAATGTGAGATCACATAAGATGGAGGCTTTTCTGACTTCAAGTTTTTCATAGGTCCTAGTCAGTAGGAAAGTGTCCTCCCCGTAGAGGCAAGATATTTGTTTTCGTAAATTTTCACGGGTATATGTATGTAGATTGTTCTGAGTTCGGGTTTTGCCCTGTGTAATGTTTTGCATGTCTATGCGACGTTTCGGTGAAATCTATAAAGAACCCAATGGCAGCCTAGGACATACTATCTACCAAAAGAAAACCCATACCAACCGTTATCTAAATGCACACTCACACCACCACCCCGCACAAATCACCTCAGTGGCCAAAACTCTCATCACCAGAACCAAACGCTTAGCTGACCATGAG
Source organism: Erythrolamprus reginae (assembly GCF_031021105.1). Taxonomy (NCBI): domain Eukaryota; kingdom Metazoa; phylum Chordata; class Lepidosauria; order Squamata; family Dipsadidae; genus Erythrolamprus; species Erythrolamprus reginae. Next base: position 18,338,976 of record NC_091961.1, on the reverse strand, counting down.
CACTTAAAAACTGAATTGAACAAACTCAAAGATGTACTAATTTCTAATGGATTCAAAGAGAAAACAATAACAAACCTAATCAATAAAGAGACACCCCCCAAAAAACAAGATCAAGAACAGGACAATGGCACCACCATCCTTCCTTACATCAAAGGCACCACGGATAAAATTAGTAAAATTCTACAAAAACATAACATCAAAACCTCATTTTGCACTAACCAAAAAATATCTAATATCCTAAGGAGCCCCAAAGATAAAATCCAATTAGAATACCAAGGTATCTATGAAATCCCTTGCAAAACATGTGCAGCCACATACATTGGACAAACTAACCGAAGAGTGAGCCAGCGCATGGCAGAACATATGAATGCAGTCAAGAAACAGGAGAAGACCTCCTCCCTTGTCCAGCACATTAAAAAAACAGGGCACGAAATTGACTTTGAAAAAACTAAATTACTCCACAAAACAGATAATTTATATAAAAGAATCTCTCTAGAAGCTATTGAAATTGAAAAAAGATCTTTTTGTTTAAATAAAAGGGATGATACCTCGCGCCTGCCAGAGATTTGGAAACCAGCCTTAAACAAAATAAACACCTCATTATAATCAATATGTCAATCCTTTAATTATTATGATTTTAGAATTTTATATTTGGAAATCAGACTTAAACAAAACACTTCATAATCTTCATGCCATTCCTTCTATAACCATGATTACACCAACCAATCAGATCACGGAAGCATAGTCACCCAATCTATTTGCTACATTCAAAGCAAATCTCCACCCCCACACTACATGCTAAGAAGAAATGTCAGTTGCTAATATTCATTTGCAAAAACACAAAGATTGGAACTCCAGCCTGATGATGGTGAATGTGATTTCACCGAAACGTCGCATAGACATGCAAAACATTACACAGGGCAAAACCCGAACTCAGAACAATCTACATACATATACCCGTGAAAATTTACGAAAACAAATATCTTGCCTCTACGGGGAGGACACTTTCCTACTGACTAGGACCTATGAAAAACTTGAAGTCAGAAAAGCCTCCATCTTATGTGATCTCACATTCCTACGCAACTGCAGGGACAAAAAAATAATTCCCAAATACTTCCAACTAAAATTCCACCCAAAAACCCCAACCATAGAGAGGATCCTAAAAAGAACTGAATTAGCCCTAATCAGAAATGAACTCCACAAAAAAAGATTCATACTTGATGAAATCAACAAAAGTCTACTCTCTCTTCACCTTAAAATCAGTAACCAAATACACCCTTTACTCTGGGATAAATTCAAACAAATATCAATCTGGAGGGCAGAAACAGAAACCCAATACAAAACAGACACACATAATAAGAAACTCCAAATACTAGAGGTACAGCAAAAACCCAGCCCTCCACAACAACTTATGACCAAAACAGTACATAACATATCAGACAAGATACTCACCACTACAGAAACCAATATTCTTTCAAAAGGATTTAATTTTGCAATAACTCCAAGACGAATACCAACTGAAAATATCATATGTGGAATTGAAACAACTTTACATAAAATCAACCCAGATACTGCTAACAAAATCAGACTCCAAGTCACTAATATTCTGTGCTCTAGTAAACCTCCAAAAAGCAACATACAGCAGGAAGAAAGAGAGGCACTTATCAATCTAAAGAAAAACCAGGATATAATAATTCTCCCAGCTGATAAAGGAAACTCCACTATAGTAATGAACACAGCAGAATACAAAGAAAAAATGACAAATCTACTAAAAAACCCAGCCTACAAACTCCTAAGCACAGATCCTACCACCTACCTAGAAAAAACCACCAAATCTAAAATCAAGGCCTCTCCCATCAGCGAAGAAATCCAGCAAAAAATCATCCCCAGAGAAAAATCTTCCATATGTCCAAAACTCTATGGCCTTCCAAAAATACACAAAGAAGGAATACCTCTCAGGCCAATAGTCAGTTCTATAGGCTCCCCTCTACAAAACCTTGCCAAATTTTTAGCCAAATACCTTCAACCATATACAGAAACTATTACCTCATATGTTCAAAATTCATCCCACTTTATACAAATAATTAAAAAACAAAACCTACAACCCGATGACCTACTTGTAAGTTTCGATGTCGTGTCCCTGTTCACACAAATACCTATTACAGAAGCCTTGACAGCTATCCAAGACAAACACAAACCCCCCAAATATATCCTAGACCTTACCAACCACTGCCTGACCAATACATACTTCATCTATAATGAACAAAGATATAAACAAATAGAGGGAGCCCCCATGGGATCACCTCTATCACCTGTCATAGCCAACCTCTATATGGAATATTTCGAAAATAATGCTTTAGAGCAAGCCAAATACAAACCCAAACTTTGGCTGAGATATGTTGATGATACCTTTGTAATTTGGCCACATGGTAAAGAAAAACTAGACAATTTCCTCACTCATCTCAACAGCCTACACCCCAAAATACAGTTTACTATGGAAACAGAAATCAATGATCAACTTCCCTTTCTAGATGTACTGGTCTATAAAAAACCCAATGGCAGCCTAGGACATACTATCTACCAAAAGAAAACCCATACCAACCGTTATCTAAATGCACACTCACACCACCACCCCGCACAAATCACCTCAGTGGCCAAAACTCTCATCACCAGAACCAAACGCTTAGCTGACCATGAGCACTTAAAAACTGAATTGAACAAACTCAAAGATGTACTAATTTCTAATGGATTCAAAGAGAAAACAATAACAAACCTAATCAATAAAGAGACACCCCCCAAAAAACAAGATCAAGAACAGGACAATGGCACCACCATCCTTCCTTACATCAAAGGCACCACGGATAAAATTAGTAAAATTCTACAAAAACATAACATCAAAACCTCATTTTGCACTAACCAAAAAATATCTAATATCCTAAGGAGCCCCAAAGATAAAATCCAATTAGAATACCAAGGTATCTATGAAATCCCTTGCAAAACATGTGCAGCCACATACATTGGACAAACTAACCGAAGAGTGAGCCAGCGCATGGCAGAACATATGAATGCAGTCAAGAAACAGGAGAAGACCTCCTCCCTTGTCCAGCACATTAAAAAAACAGGGCACGAAATTGACTTTGAAAAAACTAAATTACTCCACAAAACAGAGAATTTATATAAAAGAATCTCTCTAGAAGCTATTGAAATTGAAAAAAGATCTTTTTGTTTAAATAAAAGGGATGATACCTCGCGCCTGCCAGAGATTTGGAAACCAGCCTTAAACAAAATAAACACCTCATTATAATCAATATGTCAATCCTTTAATTATTATGATTTTAGAATTTTATATTTGGAAATCAGACTTAAACAAAACACTTCATAATCTTCATGCCATTCCTTCTATAACCATGATTACACCAACCAATCAGATCACGGAAGCATAGTCACCCAATCTATTTGCTACATTCAAAGCAAATCTCCACCCCCACACTACATGCTAAGAAGAAATGTCAGTTGCTAATATTCATTTGCAAAAACACAAAGATTGGAACTCCAGCCTGATGATGGTGAATGTGATTTCACCGAAACGTCGCATAGACATGCAAAACATTACACAGGGCAAAACCCGAACTCAGAACAATCTACATATATATATATATATATATATATATATATATATATATATATATATAGAATGTCACATCTTTTTTTGCTGAATTTGAAAATTATGGGAGACTAGGATAGATCTATTTCGGCCTTATTTTGACCTCATCAGCTAGCCATACCCACTGGGACTTGAACCTGCAACCTTTGCCTTGTAAGGCAGAGAATTATCCTCTAGGCTACAGTATCCAATCCCTTCAGCTCTGCACCAGGGAAGGGTTACATATTTTTGTGTCGAATCACCCTGGTGTATTGAAGGAACTTCACAGCTCCTTATTTGCCTCTCGGCCCAACCCAGGGCCATTTCCAAGGCAGTTGATTTTTATTGATAACGTGTGTGTGTGTGTGTGTGTGTGTGTGTGTGTGTGTGTTACACATGCACACACAAGAGAGATAGACAGACGGACAGACAGACAAATATACATGTATACATGGGTGCCCACACAGAAACGCACACCAACTTTCCTATCTCTTGAATGCTAACTATCAGGAAGATGTTTGTTGAGCAGATTCAATGTTACTGGAGAACTTCTATTATCATTGTTTCACTTTTTTTTTCTTTAAAGATATTTTGCACCTCTCCAAGAACTTGGGACTTTTACTCCTGTCTTCTTTCATCCTCACAAAAAAACCTTGCAGGATAAGAGATGCAAAAGGATCGTGTCTCTGCTAGATTCATAATCAGAGTTTCATGGCCGAGAAGGCACTTGCCATCCTGCCTTTCATTTCACTGTACTAGATTAGCCCTATTCTGTGACTGTTGATGTATGTGGGAAGAAAGGCTGGTTCATCTTCTTTCTTCCTTTCCAGCTTCCCCTGTTGAAGACAAGTGGTAATTGCATTTGGATAACTGGGGTAATAGTGGTTCATAAGTCCTCAACTTATGAACCACTATTAGGAACAGAATTTCCTTTGCTAAGCAAGGCAATTGTTCAGTGAGTCATATTAGATTTTATGGCTTTTTTGACACAGTTGTTAAACAAATCACTACAGTTGTGGAATGTGTCATATGGGCAAATCCAGTTTTCCCCACTGACACCACTAAGTTCACTTCACTTGCCCCACTGCTTTGAAGGAAGGGAGGGAGGGAAGAGGAGGGGAAGGGAAAGGACTGAGAGCAGGATTTGCTTATGGTGAGGTTTAAGTAACAAGGATCCGTTAGTAGATGGGGCAGTTGCAGGAACTTGCCCCATGTTTGCACACAAAAATGTCTTAGTTCCAAATAATCTAAAAATTATTCTCTCCCTTCTAATTTTCCCTTCTGCCTTTTTTGTAATTGAACTAGAAAAGCTTTCACACTGCCACAAGGGCAAGAAATGTTTCTGTTATTTCACCCTGGAATACAGGAATCCATCTGTTCTGCCGCCATGTCCCAACCGCCCGTAATTACAGGGTAATTAGTCCAGACACACACCACACGATAGAAGGGAAAACAAAAGTCTTTATCAACAGAAAAATAGAAACAGCTCCCTTTTTAAATGTCAAAGGGATTTTCTGGTACACAGAAAGTACAGGTTAAATGCAATCCAATTGCTCACCCAATAACTGGGAAATTGAGTCCAATTCTAAAGTCCAGAAAGTCCACACACAGTCCTGAACAGCAAAAACCACGATCTTGACGAAACTATGAATCAGATAAACAGCCATGAGGCTAAAGCAGCAGGCTGCTCTTTTATCTGTAGCACTAATTACAGCAGCCCCGCTCAACCACAGGTGGCCTCACTTATCTCCTGTAATAATCCTTCAGTTGTTCTCTCCTATGCCTCACTCTACGCATGCATGGATGTGTCATAAGTTCTTGTTCAGAATCCAGGGATGATAAGGATGATTGATCTCCTCCTGGGCTGTCTGCCCAACTCCCCTCTTCCAAGTCACCCCCACCTTCTTCTTCTTCCGAGGAAACTTCACTACCTGACTCTGTCGGCAATAAAACAGGTCTCTGACATGTTGATGTTTCCCCTGCATCCACCTCCACATTCCTTGGGGCAGGAGCTGGGCCAGAACCAACCACAACACCATACGTTTCCATTTCTCTTGGCTGCTAAATTTTGTGAGAATGTCAAGTTTGGTTTGTCAAATGGGAGAAAAGCTCCTTTTAAAATCTCGTTCCAAATTTATATTTTAGCAATAGCAATATCACTTTCTGGGTGAGTTACAAGGTTGAAGCATTATTTGCATCTTGCCCCTAACAATCTGTGTCCTCATTTTACCTACCTCGGAAGGATGGAAGTCAACCTCAAGTCCCATCAGGATCAAACTCCAGAGTGTGGGCAGAGTTAGCCTGCAATACTACATGGCTTCACTAGGATTTAGTACAATTTTAGTACAATTTGGTACAATTTTGCTTAGTAAAAGGCATAGTTCAATACAAATTAATAAACATCCTTATTGATAAACTGCATTGCTAAACAGAGTTATGATTGTCAAATGATAACATGTCAATTTCTCTATTGATTTAAAACTGAGAACTTAGATAAGTTTATTTCAAATTGTTCCTTCCATTATTACAGAACAAAAATCGATATACCGGTACTTGTTATGGCCCACCAGCAGAGCTGGTGGCAGACTCGGACAGTGAGAAGGTTGGGGAGGAACATGGGCCAGTCCTGGAGTCTGGGTAAGAGAGACAGAGATGGGGTCAGGGCCATCCGACAGTTATCAGCTATTTTCCGAGTTGGAGATAAGTGGGGCTGAAGAACAGCTGGAGCCTGTTCCCAATGTGCAGAGCTATCAGGAAAAGGGAACAATTTGGGAGTGAAAGCACGCTGAATGACCACTCCCATAGGAAATAAATAGGAGTGAAGGGGGAGTGTGTTTGCAGGAGACAATTAGTTCCATTGTGTGAAGATTGGCTTATCTGAGAGACTTCTTGCCAAGTACTTCCTTGTTCAGCGTTGTGTCAGCCTGGCAACTATCCGAGGACTAATAAGGTCTATGTTTGCAATTCACCCTTGAAAGACTGTTTGCCGGGACTTTGCTGGATGTGAATGCTAAGAATTCGCTTTAGCCAAATAAAAAAGGATTTTTTGGGACAAGGAGTCTGTTTCATGATTTGGTGAAACTTAGGTCAGAACAATACTTTGCTCTTCCTTAGTAATCGTGCCACTGTTTCTCAGTGGAATCAGAAGCCAGCTGATAAGAACAAGGGGCCACCCCTTGAGCAGCCTGTGACTAATAGCTGGTAAAAGGGACCATTAAAATTAGCAAGTTGAAAAAACTGGTTTGAAATTTAAAGACCATTTGTTACAATATTTTTTAAAAAGCTGATTTACTGCTCTGTGGTGAATAACTGAGATTTTATACCTGATTCAGGATTTGGAGCTGGGGCTATAAAAGGCCTCCATTCCATGCATGGCATGTTTTATGTGTAAATTTTTTAACATTTATGGGGTACATTTTACGAAGGCCGAGACTTCTCCCAAGGGAGAGCTTGGGTGGTAGATTTTTCATTCTCCAGGCTTGTTAAGCAGAGAAGCCCCCTGAGAATAATCAAGGATACTCTTACATAAGAATTCTCATGGCTAGATTCCAAAATGCTGCCAGAATGAAAAGTTTTTCCAGACAGACATAGAACAGTATTCTTGAATTACAAGAGTTCACTTAGTGACCATTCGCTTACTGACCATTCAAAGTTACAATGGCACTGAGAAACGTGACGTGAGAATATTTTGCACTTATGAGCAGCATCCCCATGGTCACATGATTTACATTTGGATGCTTGACAACTGATTCACATTTATGATGATTGCAAGGTCCCAGGGTCATGTGAATCCCCTTTGCAACCTTCGGACAAGCCAGATTCCCTTAACAACTGTGTTACTAATTTAACAACTGCACTGGCCCCAATTGCGGTTACAAGTTGAGGACTATCTGTATCATAAGTTATATCTTTAATCTCTCATTACTTATAATTAAGTAAAGGGATTTGCAAAATTAATTGTTTAACTAGATGACATGGCGTTTTGACGGATTCACTTGTACATAGTCCCTTGTTGCAGCCTGGAATACAGCAGCAGCAGCAGGGGCTCTTGACCGGATTGCTTCTTTGCAATCCCTCTGTGACAGTAGACCCTGGAGATCTCCTTAGTTTACTGAGGAACTCTAGGGAATGAAATGCCATAAGAGACAGCTAGAGGAGCATTGCCGTAGAAGTAAAAGTAAAAGGGGCGTGCATAAGTGCACCAGTGTGCCTCCCGTCCCCTGTCCAATTGTCTCTCCTTATCTCATATATCTTTTCTTCCTTTCAAATATGTTCACCTATACTTTTATATCTTTTCTTCTATTCTTTTCTTTATTTATATTATTACATATCTATTTTCTTCAATGTGTATTATGTATTGGACAAAATAAATAAATAAATAAAACCGAATCCGATCAAACATTGCTAAGTGCTTATGTTAAGACTTACCAAGTGGCAATCTGGGCAACAAGATGCGCGTATCATTTCACCCTGATTGCATCTACGGAATCTCGCCCAGCCACCCTGTTTAGGGTGACTTGCTTCCTCCTTAATCGGTGTGTGTGTGTGTGTTGACGAATCCTTACAGGGTAGTGCTGAGGACATTTTTGCGGATAAAATTGCTCAGATCCAGACAGACCAATTGGAACGCAGTGTCAGCTGACAACGAGGCATTCGAGGTGACAGGGGCTCATCTTAGTCCTGTTGTGTGGGATACGTTTGATGAAGTGGACTAGGCCATGGGAGCTGTAAGCTCCACCACCTGTTTGTTGGACCCGGGTCCCTCTTGGCTGGTCTCGGCCAGCAGGGAGGTGACACGAATCTGGGTCCAGGAGATTGTCAATGCTTCCTTGAGGGAGGGATCCTTTCTGGCTCCCTACAAGGAGGCACTTGTGCGCCCCCTCCTCAAGAAGCCTTCCCTTGACCCAGCTTTATTTAATAACTATTGTCCTGTCTCCAACCTTCCCTTTATGGGGAAGTTGTCGAGAAGGTGGTGTCGCTCCAGCTCCAATGGTCCTTGGATGAAGCCGATTATCTCGGCCCTCAACAGTCAGGATTCAAGCCCGGCTACAGCATGGGTATTGCTTTGGTTGCGCTAATGTATGATCTCTGGCAGGCCCGGGATAGGAGTTTATCCTCTACCCTGGTGTTTCTCGACCTCTCAGCGGCTTTCAATACCATCAACCATGGTATCTTTCTGCACTAGCTGCAGGGGTTGGGAATGGGAGGCACCGTTTTATGATGGTTCTCCTCCAACCTCTCCAGTCGGTCGCAGTCGGTGTTAGCAGGGGGGGTCAGAGGTCAACTCCTATGTCAACCCTTTGTGGGGTTCCTCAGGCGTCGGTCCTCTCCCCCCTGCTGTTTAATATCTACATGAAACTGCTAGGCAAAATCATCTGAGGGCACAGGGTGAGTTACCATCAGTATGCTTATGATAATCAGCTATACATCTCCACCCTGTGTCCACTCAGTGAAATGGTGGAAGTGATGTGCTGGTGTCTGGAGGCTGTTAGGATCTGGATAGGTGCTAACAGGCGCAAGCTCAACCCCGACAAGACGGAGTGGCTGTGGGTTCTGCCTCCCAAGGACACTTCCATCTGCCCATCCATTACCCTGGGGGGGGGGAGCTTTTGACCCCCTCAGAGAGGGTTCACAACTTGGGCATCCTCGATCCACAGCTAACCTTGGAACATCAACTGTCGGTTGTGGCGAGAGGGGTGTTTGCCTGGTGCACTATATGTGGCCCTATCTGGACAGGGAGTCATTACTCACAGTCACTCATGCCCTTATCACCTCGAGGTTTGACTACTGTAGTGCTCTCTACATGGGGTTGCCTTTGAAGAGTGTTCAGAAACTGCAAATTGTGCATAATGCAGCCGTGCGAGCGGTTATGGGCCTGCCTAGACATGCTCATGTCTCTCCAACACTCCGCGGTCTGCATTGGCTGCCAATTGGTTTCTGGACTCAATTCAAAGTGTTGATTATCACCTATAAAGCCCTATATGGCATCGCATCAGATTACATGCGGGACCGCCTCCTGCTGCATGGATCCCAGTGACCAGTTAAACCCCACAGAGTCGGCCTTCTCCAGTTCCCATCAACTAGACAATGTCATTTGGCGGGACCTAGGGGAAGAGCCTTCTTGGTGGGGGCCCTGGCCCTCTGGAATCAGCTGCCCCCGGAGATTCGTACTGCCCCCACCCTTCTCGCCTTTCATAAGTCTTAAGACTCATTTATGTCATCAGGCTTGGGACAATTAGATCTTAGGTCCTGGCCAACGAATGATTGTATGATTGCTGTACGAATGGGTGTGATTGATTTTTAATTTAATTAGGAATTTTAGATTGCTTTGTAATTTTAATTTAATTGGATTATTTTATTGTAATTTACTATTTTTTAATATGTTGTAAGCCGCCCCGAGTCTTCGGAGAGGAGCGGCATAAAAATCAAACAAACAAACAAATAAATAAATAAATAAATAAATAAATAATCGGTGTTTACCTATATACAAATGTACCTGTACTTGATCAGAAATATAAGACAAATAGGTTTTTTCCAAACATAAAATAAAAATGGGAAAATGAGAAAGTGCAATGCATTTTTTAAATGATGAATTTATACATAATTAATTAAGGATCCTAGAAAAACTGATTGCCATTGTTTGAAGGCATTATCTTCCAATGATGCACCCACTGATTTCTATAAGTAAAGTGCCCCTGCTCTTGTTTTGAATTCTCTGCAGATGGTGAAAGCTATTCAGGTCCTGCGAATTCATCTCTTGGAATTGGAGAAAGTGAATGAATTGTGCAAAGACTTTTGTAACCGTTACATCACCTGCCTCAAAACTAAGATGCACAGCGACAACCTTCTCAGGAATGACCTTGGGGGACCTTATTCCCCGAATCAGTCCTCCATTAACCTACACACGCAGGTAATTGCTGAAACATAGATTTCACGTGCCCCCTTGTAAACAGCTACAGATATTCTTGAGACAGAATCATATTTCTCACAATGAAAATACCTCCTATTTTCAATTCTGTAAAAAATAACCAGCAGACATAGATTGGCAAAATGTGACCAAACATAGAGAGCCCTGATCATCAGGAATATATTATTTATTTATTTATTTATTTATTTATTTATTCATTCATTCATTCATTCATTCATTCATTCATTTAATTTTTATGCCGCCCTTCTCCTTAGACTCAGGGCGACTTAGAACATGTCAGCAATAGCACTTTTTAAGAGAGCCAGCATATTGCCCCCACAATCCAGGTCCTCATTTTACCCACCTCGGAAGGATGGAAGGCTTAGTCAACCTTGAGCCGGTGATGAGATTTGAACCGCTGACCTATAGATCTACAGTCAACTTCAGTGGCCTGCAGCACAGCACTCTACCTGCTGTGCCACCCCGGCTCTTTTTCTTGTATTTCACAGTATGCACCAAGTCTTAATCTTTTTCTCCGCTAGCATTTTGTCCTGCACTGCTTTGTTTACATTGTGCTTGCTTAGCTGATGCAGCAAAGCTATCAATGCACAATGCAATAAAGGGATTGTTATTCTATTTCCTGGCTGTAGAACTTTACCCTGCAAGATAAGAAAGAATAACTGGCCCCAGATCACCTAGCTGGCTTCCATGATTAAAGAAAGACTAAACCTAGATCTTACAACCTTAGTCCAGTGCCTTACCCATTGCTGGTTGGCTGGCTCTCTATCAAGGTTTATCAAAACCTATACAGAATACAGAATAAGGGAGTTGGAAGGGACCTTGAAGCAGAAAACCCCATCGTACTCCAAAAATCCTTACCAAAGAATTATATAAAGCCCATTGATTAGGATAGTGTGTGTAACAAGTTAAATCTCAGTGGAAAGGCTGGACAAGAGTGCTCTCTGAAAACTCCAAAGAACTGTGTTCAGTCATAGACTAGGCCTCCTCTAGATGGTGAGCATCTGAATGGGCTGGGACTAGCAGTGAATTTTTTGGGTTACGAGCTTAGAAAGAAAGTATCGTTGGAACAAATGACTCAATAGCCTGCCATGGGTGTAAATATTTCTGTTACATTAGTGGTGGAAAGAAGAGCTGAAGCCCTGTTGCCTCTTCACAATAAGTTCTGTCAAGTTCTCAAACTCATTACTGGGTTGGAAAACATCATCCAATCATCTTCCAGGAGAACTTTCCATAGATAAGAGCCTGGGAGATTTCAAGATGCTAGATCTCCATAGCACCTAGGGATGGTTTTAAATATGTCCCATAAGAGTTATGAACTTAACTTGTGAACAGTTTTGTTGCACAAAGTGTTCCTCTATTAAACTATGGTATTCTAAATGATTATTTGACATGTCATTTTAATCTCATGAAGTTCCAGGCATTATTTCTAAGGCTATAAATTCACAATCCCCCCCCCCCAAACTTGATGATTAGGAAATGATGGTTCTTAATAGGACATGACATTGTGCTGAGCACAATGGCTCGATAGTTAAAAATACTGAGCTTGTCAACTGGAAATCTGCCAGTCCAGGGTTGAGATCCAAGTGCCACGCAACAGATGAGCTCCCATTCCTGCTCCAGCTCGAACCTAGCAGTAGATAAATAGGTACCAATTCGGTGGAAAGGTAACAGCATTCCATATGCCTTTGGCAACATGGCCGCAGAAAATGTCTTTGGACAATGCTTGTTCCCTTGGCCAAGAAATGGAGATGAGCACCATGCTCTAGAATTGCACAACTGGACAGGCAAATAACTAACTAATGGGATATGTGTGCTTCTTTATTCTCTTTCAGAAGAAACATTCATTATGTTTCTTCTGAATTGGTTTCATTGGATTCATTACACTAAATATATTTCAGAAAAGACTTACTGTATTTTTCAGAGATGCATTGTAGTATACGATGCACCTTAGTTTTGGGGGAGGAAAAAGGGGGGGAAATCTACCTACTAGGTATTCATCTGACTACCGTCCTTAGTCTGGTCAGCTTCAGCACATTATTTTATCCCCTGGTTAGGGTTGAAAAAAATTCTTCTTTGGAGAGAGTAGCAATGAAAACAAGCATGCAAAAAACTTAGGGCTGTAAAAAAACGTCTTGGGAGTAGCAATGAAAAAACCCTGCAAGCTTCGGAGGGAGTAGCGATGAAATGGAATTGGGCAGCTTATAAATCCAATAAAATATATAAAATAAAAATGAAACAAGCCTGCAAGCTGGGAAGATCGTTGTACCTCCTTAAGAGTGGGGAGGGAAAGCTTCAAAAAAGCTACATTCGGAGTATAAGATGCACACAAATTTTATTTGTTTGTTTGTTTAAATTTATAAGCCGCCCATCTCCTGACGGACTAAGGATGGCCTCTTTTGGGGAGGGGAGATGCATCTTGTACTCCCAAAAATATGATACCAGCAAGATAACAGTTTGAAAACCCAGGAAATGCTTTTGTAGTTGTCATCTAGTCAGGTAGTCAGCTCTGATCTCAAGGCTAACCAGTGTGTTTGGTTCTCACCATTTGTCACCTTCTTCACAGCTTCACAAAAATAGCTTTCTGTATTTGTATTCCTGGTTACTTTCAGGATAGTCTAATAAATCATGCCCAGGAATATTGTCTTGTTTATAAATTTGTTACTTACAAACTTGGCTAATATGGCATGTAACCTGAGAAATAGCTCTTTTTTCATAACCTAGCTCGCAAGGTTGAAATTGTTTAATTTGAAATATCTGATAAAAACTGCACTTACCTCTCCCTATTTATATTCCTAAAGAGAAGATCTATTCAATATTATGTACTATCATTGTTATAAAGAAAAATATCACCTGGGCTCTTTTCTCTATGAATTTTAACCTCTCCCGTACAAGAATGTGCAAAAGATTATCATTATTTGAGTGAAAATAGGTCGACCTCAGAATGAATGAGTATAATGCAATTTTCAGCTGGATATATTAAAATTATTGTATATATTTGAGAAAAATCATTGCAATGATATTGCAAGTGGTTTAGTAGGATCCTCTTTACTTCACACCGAAGTAAGTCCTACCAAGTTCAATGGGATTTACTTCCAGGTAAGTGGATAAAGATATGAAATTTATATTAACAGACATAATTTTTCTTTAAACTACAGACTCCTTGTGCTAGCACGTGAAAATCTCTGTTTGAAAACCAGAAGAATATTTCCAATGCAGTTTATGATCCAAGTTGTATTTTTTCCTTTAAAATGTGTCAAAATTCCTCTTGTTTTCTATTTAGTTTTGGAGATGGCAGAACCTAGCTGACACTTTATCTTCAGATAAGTAAGGGTTACAATTCTTAAAATCTCAACCAAACATGGCTTTGTTTATATGCTTTTTGCCAGCTATAAATCAGAAGACAAATGTCTGGTTGTGTTCTGTATGGATAGTATGCTTTTTATGATAATTTAAAACATTTCAGAATATGCAAAAAACACATAACCCACTTCCAAAATATATAGATTTCAACAACAGCTGGCATACATGCTCATATTCTATGCTCATTTGATACTACCTTTTTTGAAGCTTTTAGGTTTGGATTTCTGGAGAAGACATGAATACTTACATACAAGGACCTATTTAAAAGTAGAAAAGAAACTACATACTATCAGGGGAGGGGGAGTATCAACATTCCCAACTCTGTTGTTTACTCTTACTTTCTTTCTCAACACTTGACATGTTCCTGCATCATCAAATGTATAACACTGGGTGAAAGCCTAACTTTCAAAAGAAAATCTGATTGAACATACTGAGAAGTTCCTCAATTATCCTTTACAAGATGAAAAAGACTGTAAAAGAAGCATAAAAGGTACGCTCCCAGAAAACAAATATACCTTTCTTTAAATTTATATTCTCTAAAAGAAGAAAGAAAGAGAGAAATGCTTTGGAACGAATAATATCCTTTTTAGGCATGAGCCATCTATTGTCCAAAGAACTAAAAAGAGATTTACAAAAAGGTCAATGTGTTACTAGAAGATGTGTTTCTCCATTCAGAAAGTATTCAATGGAATTAGCTCTGAATGAAATGCAAGCTAACAAATAGTACGATGCTGCCAGTCTGAGTTCCAACCAGAGATACAGAAGGAACAGAACTTCATCAGTTTTAGGGGACTTTTGAACTCTTGCTGATGCAATACCCCAACAATGTCAAAATAAGTATGGGAGACTGGGAGGGGATGTGATGGTTCAATGGTTAAAAATGCTGAACTTGTCAGATGGAAAACTGACAGTTTGGGTTCGAGACACAAACTCTGTGTGATGGGCTGAACTCCCATAACTTGTTCTAGCTCCTGCCCATAGAGCAGTCAGAAGGATGCAAATGCGATTAGATAAATAGATACTACTTCGGTGGGAAAATTACAATATTATATACACCTTTGGCGTACAGTCATGCTGGCCATATCACCATGAAAGTGTCTATGGACAACATTGGCTCTGTCGGTTAAGAAACAGTAATGAGCATTGCTGCCTAAAGTTGTACACAACTGAACAGGGGAAACCTTTCCTTTTATGGGAGACTACAATATTAAAGCTGAAAGTACAATAGCATGTAATATAATGGGGAAATATGGACTCCAGATACAGAATGGTGGAAACGACAATCAAGAAAGTACAACGTTAATAATCAATACCTTATTTCAGCAATCCAAAAAACATTGCTACATGGACAGTCATCAAGATGGAGACGTTCTAATCTTTCAGCACAGCCAAGAATGAATGCTGATTTCAACTCAGATCACAAGCTCCGTTTTGCAAAATTACATAGAAATTAAAGAAAACAAATAAAACCATCAAACCAACAACTTATGTCTTTATTAATGTATCATAGGACTATGCAGTGATGCTATACAGCATATAGATTTAATGGATTAGAATGGATAAATAGAATGCCTGAATAATTCTGGGCTAAAATCTATGACATTATTAAGATAACGCAAATAAAGATATCCAAAGGAAAAAGAATACAAAATGCTCCTGGTAGGTTGAAAATAGCCACAGAGGGAGAGAAAACTGTACCCCATTAAATGCTGAGTTCCAGATAAGATCAAGAAGAGATAAGGAATTGTATCTA
Organism: Erythrolamprus reginae; assembly: GCF_031021105.1. NCBI lineage: Eukaryota > Metazoa > Chordata > Lepidosauria > Squamata > Dipsadidae > Erythrolamprus > Erythrolamprus reginae. Next base: position 18,323,292 of record NC_091961.1, on the reverse strand, counting down.
AATAATGAGTGCAGAGAAATCAAGGATAATGATAGAAAAGGTAGGTCTTGAAATTTATTTAAGAAAATTACAGAAATCATGAGAAATTTTAATGCAAAGAGGGACATAAAAATAGGACAAACATCTGTTAGAAAAGGGGAATATAAAGGAGAGATGTATACAAATGTACAAAAAGATATTCATTAAAATATTTGGTGAAATAAGTTTAATGGGCCCTGGAAAATGTTCCGACGGGCTCTATGGTATGAGCATCCCGAAAATTCAAGGGTAAAAAATTCAGACACACACACACTTGAAAATTCAAAAACAATGTTTTTTATCACAAAATTCAAAAGAAACAAAGCACCCTTTTTGTATGGCAAAGAGCACTATTCCCAAAACAAATCTGTAGGCTGTAAAAACCCCTTAAGCAGTCCATCTAGTAGCTGTGAAGAAACGTCACAGCCCTCCTTCTTCCACGAGTTGAAACACACACGCTTTGCTCTACCTTGGTTTCCAAATCTTGAAAAATCAACAAACAGAGTCCTGAAACATCAAGTCATGGTCGAAACCAGTATGATCAGATAATCTCCACACTGGGAGGCCAGCACGCTGCCAATTTAACAACAGCCCTAATTACTTGAACCCCACCCAACCTATAATACTTTTGAAGCTGTTCACTCCTATGCATAGCTCTATGCATGCGTGGGACTATCATTATTTCCTCATCCGAATCTAAGGAAGATAAGTATGATTGACTTCTTCCTGGGCTGTCTTCCAAGCCCCCCTCCTCCATCTCACCGTCACTTCCTTCTGCAGAGGACAATTCACCGTCTGACTCTGTCGGCAGCAAAACAGGCCTATGACATGTTGATGTTTCCCCCGCATCCACCTCCTCAGTCCTTGGGGCAGGAGCTGGGCCAGAGCTAACCACAACAGAAAATACTCCTAACAAACCAAGAAAATATTCCTAACAAAGTTGCTAGAGTGGCTGAAATCCTAGTACAAGTCTTTAAACTTTTGCAGGATGATAAAGTGAAAGTGCCAAGTAGAGATATAAAACATAACACAATGTCAAGGCACTGGGAAATATAAACATATGTTCTGTTACCAAAAGAGAACACTCCAACTACCAAACAACCTATTTATCTCATTTCTTATGTTCAGATGTTGCAACCAGGTCTCAACAATGCATGGGCCAGAAGCTCTCCAGACTGGATTCCGAAGAAGCAGAGCCACCTGAAACACGTTGCTAACAAACAGTGGATAATGGGGAAAAAAATCTTTGCTTTATTGACTATAGAAAGGCTTTTGACTGTGTAGAATGTAGACAGCACAAACTGTGGATAGCTCTTAAAAGCATGGATGTACTGGCTTATCTCAGCACATTAAAGAATTTATATGATGATCAAGCAGATAAAAACCCCAGAATATGAAGCAACTTTTTGTTTTCAAAATTGGGAAAAGGGTGGATCAAGTTTAATTGGAATTAAAATTGCTTGGAGGCACATTAACAACCTCAGATACTACTTTGATACCTGGAAGTCAGAAAGACTTAAGGAATCTGCTGTTAAAGATGAAAGCTGGTCAATATTAATACGAAAATTTCAAAATAAATAATGAATATATGCATATCTTAACTTTATGACATTAATAACATTTAAAAAATTAAATGTCAACTGGCAAGGCCAAACCAACACAAAAGAGGAAGCAAAGAAACTGAAGTAATAACAGGCTTTATTTTCTAGGACTGAAAAATCGACAAGGATGCTGACCATCATTTTAAAATAAAGAAAAGTGAGTCTGCTACCTGGAAAAATGACTCTGACAAACCTGAACAAAATATTAAAGGGCAGAGACATCATACTGACATCAAAGGTACATATTTTCAAGGCTATGCTTTTTCCAGTTATAAGATATGGAGCATCAAAACAGCTGAATGCATTAAAAAAATGAGGCCTTTGAATTTTTATCCTGGAAAAAAATGCTGATAGTATCTTGGATTATAAGAAGATCAACAAGTCGGTGCTCAATAAAAGAAAACTCATGAAAGCATCAATGATGAGCCTAAATATTTTGGACCCATTATGTGAAAGCGATTCAATGGAGAGGACTCTGATGCTTGGGAAAATGGAAAGTGATTGAAAAAAGGACTGATGGGAAACAAGGTGTCTGAATACTACTAACCACAATTGTGGGAACCTAAAAGACAACAATACACAAATCAAACTATTGTATACTAGATCACAAAGAGCCAGAGGCTACTGATCAATATCAAAAGCAATAAAATAATAAATGAGATAACAATTCTGTGTTTTTTCCTCTATTTAGCAGAGTAACAGAGTTGGAAGGGACCTTAGGGATCTTCTAGTCTAAAACCCCTGCTAAAACAAGAGACCCCATACCAGTGATGGCGAACCGTTTTCCCCTCGGGTGCCGAAAGAATGTGGGTGAGTGCTATCGTGCATGTGCGAGTGCCCACACTCATAATTCAATGCCTGGGGAGGACGAAAACAGCTTCCCCCGCTCCCCAGAAGCCCTCGGAAGGCCACAACCAGCCTGTTCCCCAACTTCTGGTGGGCCCAGTAGGCTCGTGGTTTGCCCTCCCCAGGCTTCAAAGGCTTCCCTGGAGCTGGGGGAGGGTAAAAATGCCCTCCCCCATCCCACCAGAGGCTCCGTAGAAGCCACAAATGCCCTCCCAGGGCATCTGTGTGAGCAAAAAATCAGTGGCTGGCGCACCCATGCACATTGGAGCTGAGCTAGGGCAATGGCTTGTGTGCCACCAGATATGGCTCTGCATGTCACCTGTGGCACCCACACCATAGGTTCGCCATCACTGCCCTATACCATTTCAAACAAATGGCTGTACAGTCTCTTCATAAAATCCTCCAGTGTTGGGGCAGCCATAACTTCTGGAGATCGGTCGTACCACTGGTTAATTTTTCTCACTGTTAGGAAATCTCTTTAAGTTTCTATTCATTGTTTCTTGCCTTGTTTTCTGGTGCTTTGGAGAAGAGCCTGACTCCCTCTTCTTTAGGGCAGCCCTCAAATACTGGAACACAGCTATCGTGTCACCCCTAGTCCTTCTTTCCATTAAACTAGACATTTCCTACAGCCGTTCTTCATACGTTTTAGCCTCCAGGCCTCTAATCATCTTTATTGATTTATATAATATTCATGATAACAAATATATTTACAATAATTTGTATTTGTAATAATTTGTAAATATTATTTATAAATACCAGTTCCAAGCCAAACATCTCTACTTTTTATTGACCCAAATTCTCTTTTATTCTTTGCAGTATACTGAAACATCTTTAGCCCATCTCCACCCTTTGTACAAAAGCAAATTTGTTTGATTGTTTGTTTTCAATTTATTTCCAATACCAAGAAACAAAGGAATCAGATATCAGCTTCACATTGAATGCCTCCTTCCAAGTCTAAATCATCCAAATTACTCCTCTGTTGATATTACCTGATTGTTGTTGTTTTTGGCCACAACACACAAAAAAGGAATGTGCCAAAGATCTATTTTCTTAATTCTTTGTCAGATAACAAATGGTTACAATCACCCTCTTTCCCCAAAGGATGAAAATGCAGTGGGTTTATGTACAAATACAGAGATTGAGATAGCTGGTGACAAGCAAAAACACAAAAACTCCCCCTCCAGTCTCCCCCTCCAGTCTCCCCCTCCAGATTGTTAGGAGAATGAAACAGAATATTATGATAAAGAGGAGAGATCCATGTTTTAGAGATGAGTTTAAAACATGGAAATGTTGAATGAGCATTGATACGATTGCCCTGCCCATCGCGTGAATCAACCTCTTGGTTGTCTGTAACTAGACTATGATTTCTCTCTATAGAATAATATTTTAAAGATTCCAGATGCAGTTTTTGAAGCCAACTGAATGGAGAGACCTTTAAATTTTGAGTTAAAATCCATCTTTCTCTGTGCAACAATTCAAAGGCTAGGTTATTCAAGCCCAGAGAGTTTCTTGTGGGAGGAAAGGTGTGGGTGACGAGAGAGTGGAAAAGTTTGGTTCCTGTTTAGATTTTACAGAACTATCTAAACCATTTAATTGTTGATCTTGAGAAAGAAAGAAAGCAACATGTGCACACAGAAAGCCTATTGTGTCTTCAAATATTCTCCAGAAATGGACTTAATATTCCTTTACTGCTTTATTGTAGTTTCCCTTATGATCAAAATTAGCAAGAAACTTGCATAAAGGAGAACAATAATTGCTCAACGAGCATCTCATTTGTAATTTATTGGTTTCTATTATTGCGAGTCGCCATGGCAACGCCTCGCATCCAGGGCGATGAGAGAGATGTTAGATATGAACTGACGAAGCTCTGAGTCCCAGCAAATGCAGATGCACAGTTTTATCAGTAATTTTCATGAAAATAATATGTGAGGAGTTAATGAGATGGAAAGCTGTCCTGTGGCTATTGTGATTTTTTTTTTCTAAATGTTGATCTAATTAGAATGCATCGGTCAGGAAAAGTAATGAGGATTTAGAGCTTCACAAAGATGCGAGGATCATATCAGAAAATTAACACAAGTCTTTGGAAAATAATCAGCCCCTTAGAGAGACAAAGAAATGGCTCTCCTTCCCCTTCCCTGACATTTTGAGAAGGAATTTGTCTTCTGCAGAGGGAATGACTGACGGTACTCTCGCGGCTGGCTGCTGGGATGGCACATTGCGCAAACTGTTGGAGGTGAGACGGGCATAAGCTTTGGATAAAATTAGTTTGATGTTGTCGACTTCTGCTGAGCTGATGTGCTGGGAGGCTGGCAGGAGAGATCACGTTTCACGTAACTCAAGAACCAACACTGGAGCCTATTTTTGGCCTGACATTTGAAGAATGCAGTCCTAGCCAAAGCAAGCCAGTAACTCAGGACAAAAAAATCAAGGTTTGAAGCTGGATTCATGTGATTTTTAATCCAGTACAGACCACCGTTTTACATCTTTGTGTATTCCACTACAGACCACAATTGAATCCAAATTTTTCCTTCTAAGCAAGGTAAGTTGTTAAGAGAGTTGTGCCCATTTTATGACCACAGCTCTTAAGCGAATCCCTGCAGCTTTTTCAGAGGTCTTCAAACTTGGCAACTTTAAGACTTGTGGACTTCAATTGGAGAATTCTGGGAATTGAAATCCACAAGTCTTAAAGTTGCCAAGTTTGGGGACCCCTGTTTTAAGTGAATCGTGCAACCGTTAAGCAAATCTGGCTTCCCCCACAGTCACCAGCTGATCTCGTGCTTAAAGCAGGACTTCAGGTCTCCCAGTTTCTAGCCTGGTGACTTAACCACTACCCCAAACTGGTTGTCTCCTCCTGCTTATCTTAGTGGCAGGGTTTTTAGTGAGGTTTTAATGAAAGATGCATGGAAGCCCTGAGTTTTGCACCTCAAATTTTAAATTTGATTGAGTCAGATTAATTTTAAATCAAATGTAATCAATCCATTGGCTGGCTGATCCGATTATCTAATCCTTTTTATCCATGTAAGGCAGGAATTGAATTAAAAATTTTCTATCTATTTGCTCTGCCCATTATAAAAACTCTGTGACCATGCTGACTTCAAAAACGAAGAAGCGGTTTGGCTTTTTCAAAGTACTGACTAGCAGCAGATTGTTAACAATGAAGTCTCCAAGTCCTACCTGAAGACCCCTTGAATTAAAGCTAGAAGTTTTCTGTACAAACTACAAATTTAATCACAGGTCTGGGTTAGGTGGCCTTGTACTTTCACTCTGGAAATCTAATGCATGTGGGCACTGGCTCCTCTCCTTGCCCCAAGTTGCCTTTCTACACCTCCTGGAGAACAAATCAATCTTCTGAATTCTGAAGGACAGATGGCCATGGAACCAAATGTCTTTCTCCCAGTCCCAAACATTGTATCATGGGCTGGCATTCTACCATTGTAATGTAAGACGGGGAAAACTTGTTGAGTGCTACTTCCTCATGCTGCAGGATCCTTGCACATGTTAGGCAGGTCCAAAAGCATTGATCTTCCTGGAATGTCTAGCTGGCATATTGCTGTTGGACTGCATTCATTCATTCTTGACTTTCAGTCTGAGATCATAAATATGGGTCAGAGTAGGGGAGAAGTGGGTGGGGAATGCCTGGCAATGCATTTGGGATACAATAAGATGCATAGAAATATGTTCTCCAGACTTCATTTCAAAGGCCGGAGGGTGACTTATTTTTCATAAGTGTGTAGTTTTGGTCACCAGGATACCAAAAAAAAAGAGACGCTGAGACCTGCTGGCCCCTTCCATCGCTTTGTACCGTCCAGTCCAGCAGACACAGTCTGCTGCTGTCTCACTGCCATTACAGTCTCCACTACAGTGCGTAGACTGTAGTTCCTCTGGTGGCCGGAAGCTGCAATAGCGGGAGTATACTGTTGTACCGTCGTTTGTGTGTGTGGGTGCCATACTGACAGGTACCGTACCGTAATCAGTGTACCGGACGGTACACTTTCTTTGGGGGTGTCAGCTTTTCTGCCTGTGAATTTGTCTTATTTGAGAAATATAAGGCACCCCCCGAAAATAAGACGTAGCACAACTTTTGGAGCAAAAATTAATATAAGACAGTGTCTTATTTTTGGGGAAACACGGTAATATGTCTAGTCTACGAAACAGAAGGATTAGAGAGCACATGATAGCTGTCTTCCAAAACTTGAGGGCCTGTCACAGAAACAAGGGATTGACCTATTCTCCAAAGCACCACAATGCAGGAGAAGAAGTAGTTGCTCCATCAATGCTTTCAAAAATAGATTGGGCAACCATTTGATTGGATGGTGTAAGGTCTCCTGTCTTGAGCAGAGGATTAGAGTTGATGACTTCTGAGCTCCTTCCCAGCCCTATGATTCTATGTCCTAAACAAACCTGCCAGCTTTCCCTCTCCTGTTTTCCGGTGCATTTAAGAGGTACAAGAAAATAAAAGCAGAACATTTTTCTGAATGGTTAAGCCATCCTACTGAATTCACTCTCTCATGCTGTCTGCTGTATAGTTTTCAAATGTGCAAGAGCCCAGTCCAAGGAAAAAGATGGAAGATCTCAACAGACCCCATTCAGTTCAGCATTTTGACTTTCACCCAAAATAAGACTCAGGTCGTTCATTTTTTAATCTACATGTGCAAAGGATTTTCCTGCTTTTATCCTGCAGGTCTAGGTGTTGCTCTTTCTATTTGTTAGTGGGAAATGCAAAAAAACTTATAAAATTCAAACAGTATTTCTTCTTGATAGGACTTGTCTGTCTACTATCCAATTCCTCCCTTAACCCTTTCCAAAGACACCGTCTAAAATTAATCTTCATTTGTACGATATAATACTGTACTATATAATACTTTCCTCTGCCTTACAGGAGGCTTAGGGGTTTTTTCCCATTAATCCTGGAGGCAGATCAAGGTAACTGTAACCAACAGAATTATAGAAAGTATAATGATGGCACCAGCCAACAAAGAAGGCCATTTTCCTTCGGCTGAGCATATCTGGATAACTTATCCCACAAACCAGAGTTAAGGAAATCAGCTATAGCACAATATATGAGCTGGCCAAAAGCTATCAGTTCTCCTGGGAGGGAATCCAAACATTTGAGTAGAGTTGGAAATCTCAAGACTTTTATGGAAATTTGTACAATAATGCTGGGGCTGCAACAAGCATTTTATAAATATTTTGTGTTTCTATTTGGAATTCATTCGTAAATCGCTTCATAGTTCTGTAGTGTTTTATGCTCTTGTTCCAACCGAGTTGCAGACTTGGAAATGTTTTTGTTTAATATTAGTTTTTTTTCTTTTTGTAAAAAGTTTTTTTTATTCTTTTCTCCACATTAAAATCATATAAAACATCACATATACCCAAGGATGGGTTGCTGCCCGGACGCGGGGGAACGCAGTGGGGTAGCGAAAATGGAGCTCCACCCCAGAGCACCCAATTTGCACTGAAAGATGTTGAAAGAAAATACAGGGCGTCCTGCATAAGCCACACCCACAGTGTAGTAGTAAAAATTTTGGTAGCCCTTCACTGCATATACCTTCAATACAAATCAATAAACATATATTGTCTCATAAATACAGTAACCTAATTTACATTCCAATTTTACTTTTCATTATTCAGTCTGTCTCAATCTTTTTTCCCCACTCCCCTCTTACTATCTCGGGTGGCTACTCCACCTCTACTATTTACTTTTTTACACCTTCTCTTCCCTTTTCTACTACCATCTCTTCCTTCCTCCTTCTCTACCTCTCCTGCTATTCTCCCCCTTTCTCTCCTTTCTACTGCCTTTTACGCCTTCTAAATCCTTCCCTGAATGGATAATTCAATTTTTTTACATGGCAGGTTGAACAACTTCTCTAAGTTTATGCCCTTTATAATCATAGTTCCTATTTCTTAGTTTTATATCTATTCTATTATATATTTACTTTAGGTCTAAAACAATATTAGTTTTCATTGTAGTATAAATAGATGTTTTGTCTTAAAGTTCAGGGCTGCGTCAAGCATGATGTCAAAGGCAGTGTAACCATAGCCTAGTTCGTGTAATGCTATGAAAAACCTGTTTGCGTGGTTTCAGCTAGCACTGGGACTTAACTGGAACCTATGCATTGTGCAATGCTATATGCACTATTCACACACTGGTGCTTTTATCATTGCACCACAGCAGGGGATCCTGCGTTGGCTGTATCTCTTTCTTACCACCAGATTTCTCCCTGCTCTAAAAATAAACAAGCCAAAAGTATCCAGATCTTCCAGAAAGCATAGAAAAGGAATTTGGCCGTTGCAAATTCCACTGTAAGCTGATAGGAGCAACATGTGAATCAGAACATCTGTATTTGTTGGAGATTGCCCTTCACTATTTATTCTGGGGCAGCTCTCAGCTTCCCAAGCAGTTCCACCAGCATGGTAAATAGATAGATAGATGATAGATAGATAGATAGATAGATAGATAGATAGATAGATAGATAGATAGATAGATAGATAGATAGATGATAGATAGATAGATAGATGATAGATAGATGATAGATAGATAGATAGATAGATAGATGATTAGTTAGATAGATAGATAGATAGATAGATGATAGATAGATAGATGATAGATAGATAGATAGATAGATAGATAGATAGATAGATAGATAGATGATAGATAGATAGATGATAGATAGTAAATAGAGAGAGAGAGAGAGATAAGGAGTCAGAGAGAAACACACAGAGAGAGAGAGAGAGAGACGCAGACACAGACAAACAGATTTGTTTGTTTATATTTTAACATAATAATTTAATTTAATTTAATTTAATTTAATTTAATTTAATTGACTTCTATGCCACCCAATCCCAATGGGACTCAGGGCAGCTTACAACAACAATTATTATTATTATTATTATTATTATTATTATTATTATTATTAATTAGATTTGTATGCCGCCCCTTTCCGAAGACTAATACAATAAATAAGTCAAACAATTAGTAATAATAACAGTAAAACCCATAATAAACCCTAATGAACTATCCAATCGAACCCACATACATACAGAAACAGTTGCAAATTGGACGTGATAAGATTCATGGCCCCCAGGCCTGCTGGCAAAGCCAGATCTTCACAGCCTTTCAGAAGGATAGTAGGGTGGGAGCAGTACAAGACATCGGGGGGGTAGTTGTTTCCATAACATCGGAGCAGCCACTGAGTAGGCTCTCTCCCGCGGGCCCGTCAACTTGCATTGCAGGAGGCCAACTCCTTGTGATCTGATTGGTCTCTGGGAGGTATACGTAAATAGACTAGCCCTAAGTCATGTAGGGCTCTATAGGTAATAATTAACACCTTGAACTTAGCTTCTTAGCTGACTTTGGCTTGTTTTTTCTCAGCTTCTGTCATTTAAAATCCCAGTGCTGATGAGGTCACTGGGCATTTGATCATTAAAGTTAGGAAATGTTAATTATTTCCTATCAAAACCGCATGACCTTTTAGAGTTATTCCCAGTCATGGATATTGAACAAGTGCTTGGAATAATGAGAAACACAGACACTCTGGAGGGATCAGCAGTTCCAAATATAATTCCACTCTACAATTATTGCCATACAACTAATGATGCTGCTGCTTTCTCTTATTCCTTTTGTTAGCCCAGGTCATCTCTTGCAATCATATGGCAATTAAAAGTGGGAATCATTAATAATTATTATGGAATACAAGTAGTCTTTGACTTATGATCACAATTCAGCTCAACGTTTATGTTGTTAAGTGAGACATTTGTTAAGTGAATTTTGCCCCATTTTATAACCTTTCTTGCCTCAGTTGTTAAATAAATCACAGCAGTTAATAAATAAGTACCAGTAACCAGTTGCTACATGAATTTGGCATTTTCCCGTTGACTTTGCTTGTCAGAAGGTCACAAGAGGGGAATCACACAACCTTGAGACACAGCAACGGTCATAAATATGAACCAGTTGCAAAGCATCTGGATTTTGATCACATGATCATGGGGATGCTGGAAAGGTTGCAACTCTGAAAAATGGTCATGTCACTTTTTTCAGTCCCATTGTAACTTTGAACGGTCATTAAATGAACTGTTGTAAGTTTGAGGACTACCTGTAATATGACTTTAGTAGCAGAGGAGTGTTGGGGGACATAGAAACATAGAAGATTGACGGCAGAAAAAGACCTAATGGTCCATCTAGTCTGCCCTTATACTATTTCCTGTATTTTATCTTAGGATGGATATATGTTTATCCCAGGCATGTTTAAATTCAGTTACTGTGGATTTACCAACCACATCTGGAAGTTTGTTCCAAGCATCTACTGCTCTCAGTAAAATAATACTTTATCACGTTGCTTCTGATCTTTCCCCCAACTAACCTCAGATTGTGCCCCCTTGTTCTTGGGTTCACTTTCCTATTAAAAATACTTCCCTCATGAACCTTAACCCTTTGACATATTTAAATGTTTCAATCATTTCCCCCCTTTCCCTTCTATCCTCCAGGCTATACAGATTGAGTTCATTAAGTCTTTCCTGATACGTTTTATGCTTAAGACTTTCCACCATTCTTGTGGCCCGTCTTTGGACCCGTTCAATTTTGTCAATATCTTGAGGTCTCCAGAACTGAACACAGTATTCCAAATGTGGTCTCACCAGTGCTCTGTACAGCAGGACCACAATCTCCCTCTTCCTGACTACGTGAGAGGATGCAGCATGTGATTAGAGCAGTGTTTCCCAACCTTGGCAACTTGAAGATATCTGGACTTCAACTCCCAGAATTCCCCAGCCAGCATTTGCTGGCTGGGGAATTCTGGGAGTTGAAGTCCAAATATCTTCAAGTTGCCAAGGTTGGGAATCACTGGATTAGAGAGTTCTACAATATTTGAAGGGCTGTCACAGGGAAGAGGGTGTGGATTTATTCTCTACAGCAGTGATGGCGAACCTTTTTTTTCTCGGGTGCCAAAAAGATGGGCGAATCTGTGATAGCCTGTGCACATGTGCCCACATCCATAATGCAAAACCCTCCCTCTGCGCATGTGCACACAACTCTCAATCTGCCTCCCCCCCCCCCCCCACGTATGCGCACAGGCCTCACTAAAGCCTCTGGACTGCCGGTAGACCCATTTATTCTTTTTCTCCCTCCCCAGTCTTCAGAAGGCCTTCCTGAAGCCTGAGGAAGACAAAAAACAGGCTTACCAGAAGTTAGTTTCTGAACTTCCGGTAGACCTGTTGGGTCCGTTTTTTGCCATCCACAGGCTCCAGAAGCATGGGGAGGATGAGAACAGCCTCCTCCACTCTCCGGAAGGCCAAAAATCAGCTGGCCAGCACACACATGCATGCTGGAGTAGACATAGGTCAATGCCTTATGTGCCCTCAGATATGACTCATGCCATATGTTCGCCATCACGGCTCTAGAGCATCCAAGTAAAACACTGGGTGAAAACTTCGAAGAGAGAGTGACTCAAACTTAAAATAAGGAGGACGTTCCTGAAGGTGCATGCTCTTAAATATCGGAACTGGTGATTTTCAAACAAATCCCAGCGGCCGATAAGTTCCCACAGAGTTGGCCTTCTCCAGGTCCCGTCGACCAAACAATGTCATTTGGTGGGCCCCAGGGGAAGAGCCTTCTCTGTGGCAGCCCCGGCCCTCTGGAATCAACTCCCGCCAGAGATTAGAATGGCCCCCACCCTCCTTGTCTTTTGCAAATTACTCAAGACCCACCTCTGTCACCAGGCATGGGGGAGTTAGGATATTCCTTCCCCTAGGCCATTACAAATTATGTGTGGTATGTTTGTGTGTATGTTTGGTTTTTATAATAAGGGTTTTTAGTTGTTTTATTAATTTGGATTGTTACATGTTGTTTTTTATCATTGTTGTTAGCCGCCCGAGTCTGCGGAGAGGGGCGGCATACAAATCCAATAAATAATAAAATAATAATTGTTGTGATTCCGTCTGAGGCCCCTCAGGGAACGGCTGATCCTCTGCTGGCTTCCTGCTCAGAGGGGGAGGATGAGGAACAGGAGGTTCAGGCAGACGGGGAGGAGGAATCTCAGGCTGAGGGAGAGGGAGGACAGCCAGAGTCCCCCGAGAGGGAGCTCTCCCCAGCAAGCAGCCTGGATTCCTTAGATGAAAATGCACAAGCAATCATCGATCTCCGGCAGAGAAGAGCAACACAATGAAGGGGACAATTAGCCAGGTACTTTCAGCACTAAAGAGGCAACAGCTGGGTTTGGGTGTGGTGCTCTCTGGAAAGGCTGAAAAGGCAGACCCACCCTTCCTGGCTTGTTGAGTATTATCTTTGGGAGTCCTGGGACCTGGCTGTGATCTTTGGCGTCTTGGAATTCTGGTTTGTGACTTTGAATACTGAAACCTTGGGGGGGAAAGGTGTGGGTCTTATTCTCTACAGTGGTGGGTGTGCCAGCAAGAAGTCTGCTGTATTGTCTGGCCGTCAGGACTCTGCTGTGAAGTCTCATAGCCTGCCTGTTGGGAAGAACAGGTTTTTCTCTGTGTTTATTTTTCAAACTATAAAGTGCCTTTGTTTGTACCAGCGTGTCTGGCTGTTTTTTCCAGTTGGTGTTGAAGTCTGGGGGCACCCAGACAGAACAAATAATAATAAAATTTGGACAGCTAGTTTTCTGGGATGGTTTAAGGATTCCTGCTTTGAGCATGGATTTGGACTAGAAGACCTCCACAGTCAAAGCTGATGATTCCATGATTCTATGAATCCCCAAAGTTGCTTTTGAGATTAAGGGAGGTACGAAAGTGTTTGTCCCAAGGGTGCTTTTTAAAAAGGCAACTGAACTTCGTTTTTCCTTGAAGACATTTCGCTTCTCATCCACGAAGCTTCTTCAGTTCTGAAGTAAATTGCCTTTTGAATAAGCACTTTTGAGATAACCATGACCTGGAGAACTGAGAATCTCCACAAACATTTAGGAAAGTGTTTATGTCTTTCTTTTTCTTTAGAGAAGCACATTTGGGGTAACTCTCAGCATGCCTCTTTTTGATATACTTTTGCAATGCAACCTGTGGTTCATTCTTTAAGTGTTTCAAGAGTGGAGATTACATTCTTACACATTGGCTTTCTGGTTGGCTGTAAAAGATGTGGACTGAAGTGAAGTCAAGAGGGCTGGAGTCCAGGAAACAAATTTGTTACAGCATAATCAATTTGTCATTCTTTAAGAGGTGACATGACTGTTCGTTGTCTTGTTGTTACTGTTCAGTTCATGCATTAATCCTCCAGCTAGATATAGAGATCCCATGCAAGGAAGGCATTGGCAGTGTGCCAGATTTCAATCACATTGGATTCAGGAGCAGGAAATTGCAGCTGACTTTACATTATTGATTAACCCAAAATCCCAAATTGAATAGATGATTCCGAGGGAGAAAACTGATTGTTATGTGACATGTTTAATGAATGTGTACATGATTGTCTGGACATGTATGTTTACAATATTACACACTTCCTTTTAAAAAAAAAATATATTTTAATAGTTTTTGCACATACATAACACAATACAAACAACATACAACAGTGCTCTGTGCATGTGTTCCCATCACCCGACTAAACATACATTCCCCACCACCAATTGGGGGGGTTCAAATATTTACAAGTGTATATTCTGTTATTTCCTCAGCTCTGATTTGCATTTATTTACAAAGAGTAATTGGAGTTTATTTTTCACCTTTTCGTCGCAAATTTTACTTAACATTTAATCTTTCACCTTGTCCCATCGTTCCATCAGTTTCTCCAGTTTGTTTTCACTAAAGTTGTTTAATCTTATTTCCATAATTTCAAAGTGAATGTGATCCACCATGTACCGGTACCAATTCTGTAATGTCCATTTTTTAGCCTCTTTTCAACCCAATACCACTACTGCTTGAGCACTTTCCAGTGCTGCAGTTTTTATTTCTTTAAAATCTCTCAGATCTCTTTGTTTAACTAATACTGCTATTTCTTTTGTAATTATCCGCTTAATGTTTAACATCTTATTTATTTCATTCTGCACTTCCTTCCAGAATTTCTGAACTTTAGCACATTCCCAGAACATCTGCATAAAAACTCCTTTCTTTTGACACCTGTGTCAACAATTACCTTTCTCTTTCCTTACACACTTCTTAGGGTTTACCGTTGTAATAGTTATATGACAAGTATATATTATTGTTATAAAATATTGGTGTATATACAGGCTCCTTTAAGAAAAAGAATAATATTTTTGCTGTTGTTGGTATTCAGACTTTAGAGAGAGATTCTTACAGATCACTTTAAACTTTTACACTTTAAATTTCTTACACTTTAAATTTCATATTGAGTAGTTTAGTAATAGTTTATGAGTTTATGATTGTGTTATTCAGGTGGGAAAGGTATGAAGATGTCTGAAATGGTGAGCAGAATATCTTGCCATGGATATGTATTTTAGAGAGAATTTTCTTTTAAAGAGGTTGATAAAAATTTAGATTTTAGTTATGCCTTTCTTGCTGCTGAAATGAATTTTTCTTGCATCGATTTATTAAGTTACCATTGCTTTAAGCGGAGGTCCCCAAACTTGGGAACATTAACTTATGCTGGCAGTAGAATTCTGAGAGTTGAAGTCCACAAGTTTTAAAGTTGCCTAGTTTGGGGACCCCTGGTTTAAGGGGACTCCTGTTTTTTCATAAGCCTTTCAAGGTTATGACACTTATCCTAGTGTCTGCTGACCTTGCACTAAGCTTGGGTGGGAAAATATGCCCTTAACTCAAAAGAGATGCTCTGGATTTGAGCATCAGTGGGTACCCAGTCTTAGCCCTGCACCATTTACATTAATTCACTGTTGCCCTGTTTTCTCTGAAGGTGGTGTGGCATTATTTTGATTGATTACAAACACATTCAATGCTTTATTTACATTCTTGAATCCCACGTCTCTTTGTAAACATCCCACAGCTAGTCATCCATCTGCATAAGTCATCTCAATGCAGTAATGATGAGGCTGTAGCAGCTTTGCTGCCTCGATGAACTGCAGACAGGTTGTGTGAAATCATAAATCTTCTGCCCTTGAATTTTCATCCTAAAGGCAATAAAAGTAGGGGTTGCCTCAATTTGGTGGTGATGAAAACTAAGATGAAAACCTAGCGCTAAGGAAAAAAATTTCTGACAGAACAATCAACCAGTGGTCTAGCTGCCTTCAGAGGTTGTGGGTGCTGCATCCTCTGAAGGGTCTTAAGAAGAGACTCACTAGACCATCACCTGTCTGAAATGGTATAGGCCAGTGATGGCGAACCTATGGCACGGGTGCCACAGGCGGCTTGCAGAGCCATATTTGCTGGCACGTGAGCTGTTGCCCTAGCTCAGCTCCAACGTGCATGTAGCAGATTTTTGTAGCAGATTTTTGGTTTGCACAGAACGCTCTGAGAGGGCATTTCTGGCTTCCAGAGAGCCTCTGGGGGGATGGGGGAGGGCGTTTTACTCTTCCTTGGCTCCAGAGCCTGGGGAGGGCGAAACACGAGTCTCCTGGGCCCACCAAAAGTTGGGAAACAGGCCCTCCAAGGGGGTGTGGGAAGGTGTTTTCACCCTCACAAGGCATTGAATTATGGATGGATGTGGGCACTCGGGCATGCGCGATAGCTCATGCCCACGCTTTTTCAGCACCCGAGGAAAAAAAGATTCGCCATCACAGGTGGCGCATGGAGCCATATTTATTAATTTATTTATTAATTGGACTTTTTGAAAATAGTTTATATTGAAATATATATTTAAAAGAGACATGAAAGGAGGGAAGGGAGGGAGGGAGGGAGAGAGAAAGAAAGAAAGAAAGAAAGAAAGAAAGAAAGAAACATAAATATCACTTACAAACAAACATTGATACAAATACAAATCATAGTAATTTCAAATGGGTTAACATCCATATTTTAACATTTCTGTCGATATTTTACATATTTATATATTTGTATATATTTGTACATACTCCGTTTCTCACTGTGGGCTTTTATGCCGCCCCTCTCCGAGGACTCCAATATCAGAGGGCATGTGAGGCCTTGCCCTATGTCAGCTACAGTGTGTATGCGCGTGCTAGCTAGCTGATTTTCAGCCTTGGGGGAGGGGGGGCATTTTGTCCTACAAAAGCTTCAGGGAAGCTTCCATGAAGACCCAGAGTGCAAAAAACCACCCAAAGGGCAAACTGGAGGTTCGGAAAAACAGACTTCCGGTTTGCCCATTGTGCTGTTTTTCTCACTCTGGGGCTTCAAGGAGCTTTCCTGAAGGCTCTAGAGTGGGAAAAACAGCACAACAGGCAAACCGGAAGTCTGTTTTTCCGAACCTCCAGTTTGGCCGCTTTAGTGAAGCTTTTGCATGTGTGCAGGGACAGGGGGGGATTGTATGCATGTGCAGGGGCAGCATGGGAGGGGGCACATGTCAGGGGGGAGGGAATGGGTGTGGGCACATGCGCACGTGCTACTACATGCACACACACCCTTTCGGCACGCAAACCAAAAAAGGTTCGCCATCACTGGTAAAGGGTCTCCTGTTTGAGGAGGGGGTTAGACTAGAAGACCTCCAAGGCCCTTTCCAACACTGATATTCTTTTAAAAAAATAATGTTTATTAAATATTAACATTAAAAAAGGAGAGACAAACATAACAGAAAAATAGCAAAATACATAGTATAGTGTAAAATTAATAGAACGTAATAACAAATACTGTATATATATAATCAAAGTAGGATAAAGAGTGTAAATAATATGGAGTAAGAAAATAAAAGAAAAAACACAAAAGGATAGAGGGGGGAATAGAAAGAAAGAAGGAAGGAAGGGAAGGTGGGGTGTCTGCAACATCGCAGACACTTTAGAGTTGTACGACTTTATGGTGCGAAGGAGTCGGAGGTGTAAATAAGCATATATGTTAAGTGTAGTTAGTAAGAATTCATAAATATGTGTATCAATGAATTTCAAATGCTATAGATGTTTTGACTATTCAGAATAAACTAAAAAAAATTAGATTGCAGAATTTGATATCTATCTTCAGGTTGTCCTGATCGATATCATTATAGCAAGTTATTAAAATGCATTCTTGTATTGTCATGTTGAACAGGAGAGGTATTGTGGGATTTTTCTTCTTTAAAAAGGATTTTTAGATTTATTTATTTTTTGATATCCAGTGATGCCACTTCTCCCAGGCCTTGTAAAAGTCTGATTCGTCCTTATTTTGAATCTCCATTGTTATTTTAGACAAAAGGGGTGAATTTTGGATTTGCACGCATTAATTGGTTTTCCATTGATTCCTATGGGAAACATTGTTTCGTCTTACAAACTTTTCACCTTACAAACCTCATCCTGGAACCAATTAAGTTCATAAGACAAGGTATCACTGTATTTGGAAAGGACCTTGAAGGTCTTCTAGTCCAGACTTTAAGACTTGTGGACTTCAACTCTCCAAATTCTCCAGCCAGTTATGCTATGCTGGCTGGAGAATTCTGGGAGTTGAAGTCCACAAGTTTTAAAGTTGCCAATTTTGCGGACCCCTGTTTTAGTCCACCCCCCTGCTCTAATATTTCAGACAAATGGTTTTCCAATCTTTTCTTAAAACCTCCAGTGTTGCAGCAGTCAAAACCTCTGGAGGCGAGTTGTTCCATTGAATTATTCTAAAACTCAGGACATCTCTCCTTAGTTTTAAGTTGGTTCTCCCTTCTTAGATTATAACTAAAAGATCATTCATACCTTGTCTTGCATATGTAAATACAGTAATTGTACTAGCTAACCTCTAAGTGATCATCTTTATGTGAATATGGTAATAATAGGCTTAATATAAGCAATAGACCTCTAAGTTATTTTGACAGTTTAAAAATTATTTGCTTTAGGAAATGCTAAGGTAACTTGAAAGCATCCAGACTTTCAAAGACTTTCCAATTTTTGAAGTTTTATATTTGCTTTCCATGAAAATCTGAATAGGCATGACTGTTTATTCATTCACTGAATTTTAAATTTATTCTGGTATAGAAATACGAGTGTTACTTTACCTACTGAGGGAATGGCACAAAATAGCATGACACTAAAAGTTTTATTTCGGAAAAGGCTTCATTAAAAACGACAAAACTCCTGCAGAAAATATTCATTTTTGAAGTTTTGCTCCGCCTATTTGGAAGTTCTGCACATACATTTCTAGACATTTCTCATCATGCAAAAGGAATTTATTTGAACAACAAGCCAAGATGTAATTTCTTAAATATCAGTGAAGCAACAAGGCTCCAACACTTTAGAATTGCCAGCCAGAATGGAAATAAAATGTCTGCCCATAGCAGGCACTGGTCTAAACATAAACAAAGTAAATACAGATAAATTAGGACAGTAGGCCCACTGGTGCGCTTAAAGCATGTGATCCACCTTTTCTGTTCAGAGAATTGTTGGAAACAATATCCTTCTGGGTTCAGTTATAAGTGGGGAAAAAGACACCAGATTCATGGAAGTTGCTTGGAAGGAAGGTTTAATGGTGGATAGGAGCACATGGCATGAGCCCCTGAACAGAAAAGGTCAATCACATGCTTCCAGATACATCAGTGAATATTACAAAGAAATTAGAAATTAGAAAATGAGTCAAACAGTGTTTCTGCTGGGTTGCTTGCACATGTTGGCATTTTTCTGGAATGCTAAAACATTATTTATTATATATTGATCAGCATTCCCAAGAAAGTAATATTAACTATATGGATTTACTTAGATAAGACAAATACGTAATGAGCAATGAAAAGTGTTAATTGAATGCTGACCTGTTATCCGCCCAAATTACAAGTCTGATTTCTTAATAATTGAATATTTCTGTTCTGCATCTATTCTGCTCTGGGGCTTCCCCTCTGTTGCATACTGATAATGCTCCCAGCTCCCGGAAAAGAATGTCCCACAATAAATTTAGTTTGCCTTGGCAAAAAGCATGTCTTGATGGCAAGGCCAGTGACAGCCAAGAAGAGCAGATGGCTTGTACGATGTACTCAAGAAGCCTAAAAGCTAAATTGCCAAAGTCATATCCTGTGGGCTCAGTTGAAATCCAAGGAATCAGAACTTTCTAAGAAGTTTAAGGACTGGTGGTATATCAGGAAAATCAGCTTTTCAACAAGGAGACAACAGACTCCACTATTCAAATTCTATTTTCCATTTATACAGATAGTCCCCAACTTGTCCCCCATAATTGAGCTCTAACTTTCTGTTGGTAAGTGAGACTGTGAATTTTGCCACATTTTACAACCTTTCTTGCCGCAGTTGTTATGGGAATCACTATAGTTGTTAAGTTAGTGACACATTTGTTAAGCGAATCTGCTTTGCCCATTGACTTTGCTTGTCAGAAGGTTGCAAAACGGGAGCACAGGACTCAAAGACACAGCCACTGTCATAAATATGAATCAATTGCCAAGCATCTGGGTTTTGATTATGTAACTATGGGAATGCTGCAATGATCGTAAGTGTGAAAAATAGTCTAAACCCAGTGCTGTTTTAACTTTGGACGGCCACTAAATGAACTGTTATAAATCGAGGACTACCTATACTTTATTTTCAAATATTTCTTTTTTTTTTAAATACTTTATTAATTTTCCATAAAAAAACATACAGACTCACAAACATTTAAACACATAATGGGGGTTACAATTACCCCTCTCTTCTTGAAGTCAATTTTTAATACAGAAAAAAGAATAAATTCTTAAACCATTAAGTCAACATAATAATCTAGATGAAAAGAAGAATTTTGTTTACACATTCTAATAAACATAAAATTAAGTTAATAAAAAAAAGCCAACAAAAAATTCTAATATCATTTTAATATACTATTCATGCATTTCTCGTAACCTTAATTTTCAAATATTTCTATCCCAACTCTGTATTGATAACACAGAAAGCCAAATAGTTTAAATTTATAAGGAAGTGCAGCTTTCCAAGTGCTCTCTCACTCACTTTCTGTCTTTTGCTAGATGTATTTAATTTCCAAACTTAAGACATCCCCAAATGCACAATCATTTTGAGTGGAGAATTGCATCACAAAATTGGCACAAAAAGTAAGTGGATCTTGTCTAGCGATTGGATAAGACGTTTGTTGCTCCTTATAAGTTATCCAATAACCATAGCCTTTCTTATGACTCAACTCATGCTATGAGCCTCAACATCAAAAGGAAATAAGGCAAATCCTAGAGAAAAAAGGAGGAGGGTGATGGTGATATCCATCTTTGTTTTTTCATTTAAGAAACCCTTAGCTCTGAAATATTATCTATCGTGGGCGTCATATACTGAGTGTTTTTGCAATTCTCTTCCCCATTCTTTTCTTTTCTTCTCTCCATAGGATATGTTACAAAATTCTCCCAACTCCATGACAGCCATACCTGGCAACCCCCAAGGAATTGTGGTACCTGCCTCAGCACTGCAGCAGGGGAATATCTCCATGGCAACAGTCAACTCACAAGTTGTGACAGGTGGGAGGTGTGGAGCATACATCTGTGACCATGTTAGTTGCGTCTTTGGCATGCTTGGTATTTTTTTAACTCCCTTCCATCACCAGATTTGAACTCTGCACAGTCTAGACAGAGCAGTGTGAAATCAGTTAATGCACACACATCTTCCTGTAGTCTCTTCTTCTCAATAAGGCTGTGCAGGGCTTAAACTTCATCTCCAAAAAGTTGATTTGGGAGCGAAAGTAGGCATGCAAAGAGCTCCTATGAGCATGGAATCACATTTTAGGGGTTGAGTCTATTGTACTGCAGAATCCCACGTGTCCATTCCTCAGAAGCCCCTCCAGAATTTCTCTCAATGCCTACACATTTTGCTTTTTAAATTTTTATTTAAATTTTAATTTTATCTATTTTTATTTTTACTAATTGCCCAGGTCATAGCAACTGCAGGCTTTTTTGTGTGTGACATTTAACAACTTCTCCCTTTCGAGAAAACCTCCTCCAATGGTAATCTTTAGAAAGATAGTCCCTGACTTATGACCACTACAGAGGCCAAAATTTTGACAGTTAAGCTAGGCTTTTTTTTAAAAGTGAATCGCACCCAATTTCATGACCATTTCACCATGGTTATTAAGCTAATCTCTGCAGCTCTCAAGTGAATCACATAGTCATTAAGTGAATCTGGCTTACCTCATTGATTTTGCTTGTATAAGAGCTATGATACCGTAGTGGTTAGGTTAGTGGCTAGTTCTGCCAATCACCAGGAGTTCAATCCTAATTGGACCAAGGTTGACTCAGCCTTCCATCCTTCCAACGTCGGTAAAATGAGGACCCAGATTGTTAGGGGTAGTATACCAACAGCTTAGAAAAATAGGGCTGCAAGGCACTGTGAAGTGATATATAAGTTTACATGCTGTTGCTACTGTTGAAAGCCAGTTGACAAGGTGATAAATGGAGATCACATGACCTCAAGATGATGCAACCATTATAAATACATGCCAATTGCCAAGCACCTGAATTTTGATCATGTAACACAAGCATTTAGATCATGAGATGCTAAATGGTTATAAGTGCAAGGACTGGTTGTAAGTCACTTTTTTCAGTGCCATTTTAACTTTGAATGATCACTAAATAAATGGTTTTAAGTCAAGGACTATCTGCCCATGGAATCAGCAAGTTTCTCAGAGTTATGTTCTCAAGGGATTTGAGTTCAATATTGCACTAAACATCATGACCCAAAAAATATAGTTGGTATCAGAAAGAGATTTCAGGAGTGCACCTATATTTTTTAACATGCCCTACCTTGGAATGGTGATAGACACCAACTCCAGTTTTCAGCAAAAGTTGAATTGTACCAGGAATTTGGAAAAGGTGTATGGAGTTCCAGAATCACCATTTGCTCACTTCTGTATGAAAGAGGGTGAGCAGTACAGTCTGTGCCATACTAAGTCTTCTGATCATTGGGGAATTAGTAAACAAATTAGGAAGCTGAACCAACTTGCAAGCCTACTTATTACTTAACATGTGAGGTTAGAGCAAAGTGCATGCTGGAAATGAGGTTGCACGCATGCATCTTTGTGCCTGTTCTGTTTTTAACCTTCCTGGAGCTACTGGTTTTTATATGAAATGAGCATAAACCGTATCTCAGTAAATGAATCTATCACATTTGTCTGTTGAATGCAAGCATTTGTTCAGCTTTGCATCCATCAACACATCACCATGTACAGTCATATTCTATTTCCATTCATGAGCAATTCCTAAGCTTGCGGCCAGCAATGAATAAATAAATTTGTTTTTCACTTTGAGAGCCTTCTTTTTCACAATTTTTAATTTAAGGAGAGAGAAAAAAAGCTGCTTCTTTATTCCTGTATTCCACAGGTTAGGCATGATGATGATGATGATAATGATTGAGTGATTGATTGATTGATTGATTGATATGCTGCTCACTCCAAATGGACTCTGAGTGACTATGATAAAGGTGCAGTGAGAGGTTCAGTAATAATCAAAAAAGATGAAATCAGAATTTCCCTGTCAATGGACAATTGAAAAAATAAGTGGTGGTAAATTGATTCTACATTTAACACAATGTTATATTTTCTTATTTTTTTTCCAGCTTAAAAATTACTGATTAACTGTTTGCCAACTTTTCAGAGAATGGTGCAGGTTGCAAGAAAGAGACTTGGGGGCCCTCAATGGGAGCCATAGATAGTTCAAGTTTAAAGTCCATATTATCATAAATTTAGGGTGAACATGACATCTTTCAGGCAAAGATGATAATGTAGATTCCCTTGATAACCAGTTTTTATTTTCAAAAACAATTTCAAACGCAAGGTTGATTAAAACTTTTGCTGGCTTGTGGGTTTTGGCTGCCACTGGACTTTTTAAAATTGTGACATCCTATCTCTTTGCCAGGTGGAGCCCTTTACCAGCCTGTAACTATGGTAACATCTCAGGGCCAGGTGCTAACCCAAGCAATTCCTCAAGGGGCTATTCAGATCCAGAATGCACAGGTAAGAATGAAACAGGTGCTCTAGGAGTCACCAGATTATTCTGAAGCTTTTGCAGGTTTTGAGTGTTTTCCAACCTTGAAGGAGAACTTTCCTGACAGTCAGAACAATTGACGAGTGGAACAGCTTGACTCCAGAAGTTGTGGGTTCTCCATCATTGAAGGTTTGTAAGAAGAGATTGGACTGTCTAGATTGGATTGGACATCTCTTTAGAATGGGAGAGGATCTTATATATGAGCAGGGGGTTGGACTAGAAGATCTCCAAGATCCTTTCTAGCTCTGTTATACTGTTATTTATCAGGAGAAATATGTGGCTGTGCCTGGCATTAGGTAAATTGGAATGGCTGGAGAGAGATTATCTGTCTATTCCAGGCAAGGTGATTCTACTGAAGATCTCTCGAAGGGAGATACATTTGAATTGCTGTTTTTAAGTACAAAATTTAAAAATTAGTAAACTATACATTAGGCAGCCTCTAGTTTAAAGAAACAGGAATAGCATGAGTGGGCTTGAATGTAAACCTGTTCTTTACTATTTTTATTGCGGTCACTGACCAGCATTTAATATACCATATTTTTCAGCGTATAAGACGCACCCTTTTCCTCTCTAAAAGAGGCTGAACATTTGAGTGCATCTTATACTCTGTAGCTTTCCTGAAGCTTTTTTTCCCAGCCCTAACTAGGTGCTAACAATCTTCCCAGCTTCCTCCTCTCTCCAAAAAAGGTTTTTTTCCTGCCCTAAGTCTTTGCAGGCTTGTTTTCATTCCTACTCCCCTCTGAAAAAGGCTTTTTCAGCCCTAACCAGGGGATAAACTAATATGCTGAAGCTAAACAGACTAAGGACACTAGCCAGATGAATACCTGGTAGGTAGCTTTTTTCCCTATTCTTCTCCCCCAAAACTAAGGTGCGTCTTATACTCTGATGGGTCTTATACTCTAAAAAATATGGTACTTTGTGAAAAGATCTCAGAGTTCAGGTGCTAACCAGTGCTGTTGTTCCCATTAGCATGGAGTACTTCTTAAGGAATGGGTATGGCTAAGGCTAGTAACCTACTACACTTGTTTTGTCTTAGTTAAAAAGTGGGGGGTTTTCTCTTCTGTTTTCTGTTTTTTGTTATGGCTCCCACTAGGCATGACAGCAGAAGGATCCCCAGATGCTGATTCTTGATTGCCATCTACCTGTTTGATTACGTGCCACCATGTCAGTGTTGACTCTTAAGGGCTATTAAAATAGATTTTCTCCAGAAGGATAATCATCTTGGCATTCAGATCTTTCAATGGTGTATCTATTGTTGCTACAGCTGAGTCCATCTACTTTTGAGTCAATCAAAAGAGCTCTGGCGGTGCAGTGGTCAGAATGCAGTACTGCAGGCTAATTCTGCCAACTGCCAGCAGTTCAATTCTCAACTCCTCATGTTACTCAGCCTTCCATGTTTCCGAGGTCAGTAAAATGAGGACCCAGCTTATTGGGGGCAATATGCTGATTCAGTGTAAACAGCTTAGAGGGAGCTGTAAAGCACTGTGAAGTGGTGTACTGTATAAGTCTAAGTGCTATTATTATTATCATTATCATTATTATTATTATTATTATTATTATTATTATTATTATTTAGATTTGTATGCCACTCCTCTCCGCAGACTCAGGGCGGCTCACAACAGTGATAAAAAACAATATATAATGACAAATCTAATAATTAGAATCTAAAATAACAATTGTACATTTAAAAAATCTAAAAGCAAGGAACCCCAATATAAAAAACATACATACAGTCATATCATGCACAAAAACTACATAGGCAGAGGGAGATGTCTCAGTTCCCCCACGCTTGACGACAGAGGTGGGTTTTAAGGAGTTTACGAAAGGCAAAGAGGGTGGAGGGAGTTCTAATCTCTGGAAGGAGCTGATTCCAGAGGGTCGGAGCCACCACAAAGAAGGCTCTTCCCCTGGGTCCCACCAGACGACATTGTTTAGTCGACGGGACCCGGAGAAGACCAACTCTGTGGGACCTAACCAGTTGTTGGGATTCGTGCGGCAGAAGGCTATTGCCATTGCTACTTTGGTACAGGTCATCCTCTTCTCTTCCCACCATTTGCTTACTATGTCCAGTTATGATGAGCCTGGTCATTTGTGTTTGAGTGAGAACTCTGGAGTGTTTTGTTCTATGATCCCTTTGTTTTCATGGCTAGCATACTATTCTCAGAACACCAAATATTCTCTAACCTTAATTTTTACAATCCAGTCATGGTAGTTCAATCTTCACCACCCTATTCTTGAAGGAATGGGGCAAAAAGGGAGAACATCTCAGGGTCCCCATTACCACCAGCTGCCCCATTATATTAACATCTTTATGGTGGATCGGGGCACAAACCAGAAGTCCAGCTGCCTTTCTAACACCAACTTTAAGACTTATAATCAAAGAAATATATAACCTGTTTCCAGCCGCATGACATTTAAATCATTCCAAAAAAAAAAGACTCAGAGAACAGAGGCATGAATAATTAAGATCTTGTGCTGGTAGAAAACAGCCTTCCTTGTTAGTTTTCCCCACCGGGTTTTTGTATGCAGAAACCTTTACCTGCTTCTTGAAATGTATCCCAGTTATTCTCCCTCTTCTTAACTGTCCTATTTTGTATTAATGAGAAGCAAATCTTAGCAGCAGTTGCTACACAAGCTTGAATCATTAAAACAACAACAACTGTGCATTGATGTGCCAATGCTTCCTACTGATTCAGCACTATTGGGACGTCCGTGGCACCTAGTCAGTCTCCAAACCCTTTTTAAGGTCTCCAGGCCTTTCCTTTTTCACCTTCTGGATTAAGGCTTGTTTCCTTTCTCTTTTTACAGAACACTTAATAAAAGACGAGAAAAACACAGCACATTTCTTAATTCTTAACGCTCTCTAAGTGGCAGCCTAGAGTGAGGGGAAAGCCCCAAATACTAGACCCGAGTCCTTCTGAAAGGTGTAAATCTGGCTCAGATCTTAGAGGGAAATTGATCAGATGTGTTGAATACAAGTAGGCTGGGAATATTGTGGGAAGGATGGAGCCCTGGACAAGCGCTCTTAATGTCATTTTTGTATTGCCTGCGTAATTTATTCAGCCCCGGCCTTGCTATACATCGCAGGCGGCACCTGGGGGAATCATTTATACCTGACACAGGGCTGCCATCCTGATGTTTAATTCATGCAGGAGAAATGTTTTTTATGAAGAACTGGGGGGAAAGAGTAGGTGGGAATATGTGTGTTCTTAAAACTGGATGCTGAAATTTCCAATTTCCTGCAAACCTCATTAAAACGTCTCCCTTCCCAATTCTTGGGGGGGGGGGGTGTTTCCAACTACATTTTAAAAAGCTATTTCTTGGCTAGCCTCTGCTTCTGGGTATTGTCTGTCCATTCAGTTTATTTATTTAGTCCAATACATAATACACATTGAAGAGAATAGATATTTAGTAATATAACTAAAGAAATAAATAGAAGAAAAGATATAAAAGTATAGGTGAACATATTTGAAAGGAAGAAAAGATAAATGAGATAAGGAGAGACAATTGGACAGGGGACGGAAGGCACACTGGTGCACTTATGCACGCCCCTTAGCCAGCCAATTGAGAATTATACATTTTCGAAGGGTTTAATAAGACTGAAGGATATTATAAGGCAATATAATTGAAGGTAACTTGGAACTCAAAGCCTGCTGAAAACTGGAGTTTGTTCATCATGGGAGAAGAGGGAGGGAGAGCTGTATTAGGTCAGCTATCTATCTATACACAATATAGTTGCATTGACCAAAGGGAGCAGTTGTTGCGAACACTTGCACACGCTTAAACATCTACAGACAACATCCATAAAAAATGAATGTGTGGAAGATGAGAGAGCGATTTGATCCTGAAGATGAGCTGCAGTCACAGATTTACAAAAGGGAAGCCTTGGTCTTCAGTCCTCCCCTGCTGAGTTTAATACACTAGCTCCTTGTTTATCGGAATAGGCTCTGATGCATAAGATCAAACTTTCTGTTCAAAATAGCAGAAGAACAGAGTTGGAAACGACCTTGGAGATCTTCCAGCCCAACCCCTTGCTCATGTAGAAAACCTTATACCATTTCAGACAAATTATTGTTCAATCTTGTCTTAAAAACCTCTAGTGATTTCTGGAGGCAAGTCGTTCCACTGATTAATTGTTCTAACTGTCAGGAAATTTCTCTTTAGCTCTAGGTTTCTTCTCTCTTTGATTAGTTTCCATTCATTGCTTCTGCCTTCAGCTGCTTTGGAGAATAGGTTGACTCCTTCTTTTTTGCGGCAGCTCCTTAGATATTGGAACATTGCTGTCATTAGACATAAAACACTGCATTCAGAATGATTCAGCATTGCAGATATTTACTACTGGAATTGAATCCTTAAGAAAGTTTTACCAGATACTTCAAAATGTTCAACAATTTTTTTTCACAGGCTTTTAGTCAGACAGGTGATCTGCTTACAGGCTAGCTCACCTAACCATTGCATTTCCCACTAAGATGCCACTAAGATGATGGTCCAAGCATGAAGTTGCCTATTTTGCTTTAGAATGACTGTCACTCAACTACCAATAATTTTAAAAGTGCTGCATCATTGATTATACTGATCATATCTCTTGGGGAGGAGAAGCAATTCCTTGGAATATAAATTTCCCTTCCTATAGATTTCCAGGCTCATCTCTCTCCCCATGGTACTCTTATTCATCTGGACCCTTATTTATCTAAGTAAGTATATTCCTTCAACAAGGAGTCAGACATTTGATTGGGAAGATGCCAAATTGTGCCTTCAGTTAATTTCATTGAAGGGACTTTACAGAATAACAGAGTTGGAAGGGACTTTGTAGGTCATCTAGTCCAACCCCTTGCTCAAGCAGGATATCCTATACCACTTCTTCTTGAAAAACTCCAGGAATGAAGCACCAGCAACTTCTGAAGGCAACTTCTGTTCCATTGGTTGATTGTTCTCATTGTCAGACAAAATTCTCCTTATTTCTAGGTTGAATCTCTCTTTGATCAGTCTCTATCCCTTGTCCCTTGTGGGGCCTTGTGTGGCCTTTGGATGCTTTGGAAAATAGTTTGACCCCCTCCTCGTTTCTGTGGCAGCCCCTCAAATATTGGAAGACTGCTATCATGTCCCCCCTGGTCCTTCTCTTCCCAAGATTAGCCATGCCCAGTTCCTGCAACTGTTCTTCATATGTTTTAACCTCCAGGCCCCTAATTTAAAAGAAGTCCAATAAATAAATAAATAAATTTGCAAACAAGAAAAGGTTATACCTATACCTGAGTTAGAATTCCTCTCATTTCAATAACTAACAACTAGTGAGAAAGATTGTGTTCTTTATATCAAATTAAGATATATGCAGAAGGACTCCACTTTCAAAAAACCAGATAGTGTCATTGACACACTGCGATGCTTGGCATAAAATAGGTTTGGTAACTTGATAGTGTTATGTGTAACCATTGGGAAAGTTTGAAACCTGATCAACTCACGTGCAAGTTAATACAGGGACTTAGAAGTTCTGAGTTAAACTTTTGAATGGAAGAAATTTCCATTTGGACCTTCTTGTCGAAAAAGTCGACACCAGACCTCACCTTAGTAGGTAACAAAATAGTGGAGATAAAGGTCTCTCGGCTTTTCTATCTTTCAAATAGAGAGGATTCATAATTTCATAAGCTTGGTTCAACTATTTACATACTTAGACATGAAGCTGAAGCATGGTTTATTTTAACCATGGTTTATTGGGTAGGTTCAAATAACTGGGATCACAGGACTTCTTAAATCAAAACCAAAGACACTGTCGGATGGGCTTAGTGCAAAGTGAGAACTAAAGTCTCCCCTTGATTCAAGAGTGCGAATCTTTATCCATCAAGGTCCTGTAGATGACAAAAACATGTTAATGAGATCTCACTGTTTTCCAGTCTTGCCTTACAAAAAAAACCCCAAGCAGATTGTTTCGACTCCCTCTTGAAGAAAAGGCTCCCCTCTCCCCTGCCCCCACTTTAATTTCCAAATGAACATCACTTTCTCTTAAGTTGTGCCGTTGTCTCTCACCACACCGTCTCAGGCCACCTGGAAGCCACCGTGAAGTGGGACTAACATTGACAAACGTGTTGCCATGGCAACCTCGGCTTCTTCTTCTTCTTCTCTTTTAACCTGCATTGTTGTTGAAGCTTTTCTTTCTCTTCTGCCTGCCCTGCAGGTTAACCTGGACCTGACCTCTCTTCTTGACAGTGAAGATAAAAAGTCAAAGAACAAACGAGGAGTCCTCCCAAAACATGCTACCAATATTATGCGCTCCTGGCTTTTTCAGCATCTTATGGTGAGCAAAATCAACATTTGTGTCTGAGAGATTAACCCTTTGTGGTTCTTTTTGCATTTTGGAGAACACAGATTGCTCTTTTTGTGCTTATGAGATGCTTTGCTTATCTCCATCTGCTCCAGAATGTACGCAATCTTCTTTATCCTGTTTGGAAAAGATTGTGCTGGAAAGTTGGAATTAGAAATAGGCGGAATAAAATCTAGCCCATGTTTTCAAGTACTCTTCCATTCCCTGTACTATTATTTGCAATCTTTTAAAAAAATACTCTAGAAAATCATCTATTATCCATTCCCATTTTCGTCAGGGCTTAATTTGCTGTTTTTCCTAACATATGTTTATTTTGCATAGCTGCCGCTTCTTTTTCCAGTTGCTTAACTTGATTACTCAATAAATTTATTTTCCAAAATCTCACACAATACTGAATTGCACAACAATCCAACTAGCTGGACCTGCCCAACCCACTAAGTGACCAAAACACAAAGAAAACTCTGAAGTGGAATGCAGAGCTTGCTCTGTGTACTGCATAGGTACCGCCACCAAATTGTTCACTGACCTCGTTAAGCCTTAGCTGACCTCCACTGACCAAATGCCCTGTTCTGGAAAGAGGTCATTCTAAAACCCTGACCTGCATATTATTGAATACAAAATGACAATACTGGTAGACCCCCGTTCATTGCTCTCTGTGAAGCAATGTCTATGCAGCCCACCCTGGATTGCTCCAATTAAAAAACATAGGTGGGTTTGTTTTACAGCCTTAGTTTTAAGCGTACATGTAGGGCTCTTGGCTTTGTTCATTAGAGACCATCAGGCACAACCAAGCAGCTTATTCTGCAGGATAGACTCGGCCCATATAATAGGGTAGAGGTCCCCAAACTTGGCAACTTTAAGACTTGTGGATTTCAACTCCCAGAATTCTCCAGTCAGCTATGCTAGCTGGAGAATTCTGGGAGTTGAAGTCCTCAAGTTTTAAGTTTGAAGCCCTCTGTAATAGGGCAAGAATTTAATCAGCCCAAAGTTAAGTGTACATATATTCTGACAATCAAAGTAGGAGTTTTCCACGATCCTTATTCAGGGACCCAAGTAATCTAAAACTTAAGGATCATTAATGTCTATGGAGATTCTCAATCATCCAAGTCGTGGTTGTTTCAAAGGTGTTTTTTCAAAAGGCAACTGGACTTCCTTTTTTTTTTTTGCTTGAATATGTTCTCGTCCAAGAAGCTTCTTCAGTTGTAAAGAATCACATTGGATGAACTGAAGAAGCTTCTTGCATGAGAAGGAAAACACCTTGAAGGAAAAACAAAGAAAATCCAGTTGCCTTTTGAAAAAGCACCATTGGGATAAAGATAATGAAGTTCAGCTTACTACATAATATAGTCAGGGCTCCAATTTCATCAGGAAAAGGCAAGTATTCCCTAATTTTACTTCTTTGCATTTGTTGTCTCTTCTACACCAGTGCATAGCCAAAGGTGTCTCGTTTTCAACTGCTCTCAGTCAATCAAATATCGTAAGCATTACGTAGCCAAAGTTGGCTATGTGACATTATCGCTGAAGGCAAAGGCCTGCTGACAGTCAGGGTGATGTTTTCTGAATCCATCTAAATCAAGGGTGGGCCACTATGGTAACTTTAGAATCTGTGGACTTCAACTCCCAGAATTCCTGAGCCAGCCATGCTGAATTCTGGGAGTTGAAGTCCACAGGGCATAAAGTTGCTATAATTGCCCATCCATGGTCAAGATTCTGGTTATAACTTGTAGGGAAGCAGCAGCTTTGATGCAGCTTTTGCCTGTTTTAAAAACTACAAAACTCACTGGGCCTGGCAACAGAGGAAACGTAAGGCAGATGCCCAACAAGATGTCTGAATATGACAGAAGTGATTTATTTCACAGATGCATACAAATGACACAATCATTAAGCACCGGAACTCAAAAGTTCTTGATTTATTGGTGTTCTCTGTAACCATTCATGTTGACAAGAAGCAACGTTAAATCAACATATTCAAGAAGATGCTGTAGGGAAATACTCGGTTAAGAATTCCTTCCTTGTCTTGGGATAGCCAGCCAAGAAATAAACCCTCAAACAATAAAGGTACAAAGCAGCCCCATTTAGAAAAGTCCAGTCTTGCCTTGTTCCATCATTGCAGCTGCTTTTAGCTGCAATGATAAGACGTCAGTGAGTACCAAATTCTCTCACCAATGAAAGTTTGAAAGTCACCAAAGGAAGATCATTTTTAAGAAATAGGAATTTTCATGGAAATTTGCTGATGGCTTTTTTTCAGCTTTATTACTGTTTTTCCTGATTTTCAACTTGGCTACCAGTGTTTTCAAATAGCATATTTTTCCTGAGCTGATCCTAATCAATTAGAAAACATAAAGAACCTCTCAATCTGTTCTAGCTACATAATAAAAAAAGATAGAGGTTATGTCTGAATCTAGGCTGCAATGCTCATCTCCATTTCTTAACCAAGGGAATCAGATTTGTCCAAAGACATTTTCCATGGTCATGTAGTCAGCATGCCTATACACCAAAGGTGCACACAGCGTTGTTGCCTTCCCACTGAAGATGTACCTATTTATCTACTCACATTTGCATGCTTTCAAACTTCTAGGTGAGCAGGATCTGGGGCGGGAACAGGCGCTCATCCCATTGTGCCTCACTCAGGTCTCGAACCTGAGCTCTTAGCTTTCCAGCCAACAATCTTTAACTGTTGAGCCATCAGAGTGAGAGCAAGAAGTTTTGCCCTTGCTTTGAATAAGCTTCCTAATGTCATCATGATGCAACCATCTCTTGCATTCTGAATTTTCCATCATTAAGTGTTGATCCCCTTTTATCACTCATAAATTGTCTCTGTATCCCAAACAGTTGCTCTAAGTGTTTGAGTGACCCCAGTGCAAGAGACCCATTCCAAGCTAACTTATATGCCATTTTAGCATAAATCTAGTAATGCAGTTACCACTTTTAAACTCTGGGTTTGGTGGCCTTGGGGTTACTCATTTAAATGGTAATGTAAATGAGTGCGCTGCTTCAAAATTCAGCAAGCCATTGCTTCCAGAGTAAGCCTTGGGCTCTGCCCCAGAGGGTTGATCTGATGGCCACATTATGTGAAGTAATAAAGATATTGTTTATATTGTTCACTCCCTTGATTGTTGGCTTCAACACAATATGCCTGTCCTAGTTGTTTCTGGGTCAGCCAGATGCAACTCAATCCCAAATGCTCTGCTTTTTAGCTGATCAAAAAGTTAGAAAGAAAAAAAATACCCCAACCTATTTTCACTCTTCATTAATAGCTCTCTTTATAGTATTAATGCAACAACATAATTCTACATCTTGCATCCAAACAACTGTTTTCCAAAGTAAAAAAGAACCATTTTTTTCCTTTTCTTAATCAAAATCCTCGGAAATTAATTTGGAATTAATTTACACTTTTCTATTTTGGACATCATCTGCCACCTAGTGTCCAAGAGAAGGATATTACTCAAAGAATTGTCTAAAGATTGTCAAAATCCAAACTCCAATAATATGAGAGTCTCTATGCACAATAATCCTGTGGAAGAATTTTTTTTTTAATTGAATCGAAGGGTTAGAAATAGTGTTATTTTAAGATCACCATTCCTTCTGTTCACTTTCTAAAGGAGTAATAAAGGTTCAGAATTATTTCCCCCTTTTATTTTTCTCCAAAATTGTAGAATTTCTTTCTACAAGGCTATGGATTTTTCCCTCCCTTCCTTAGAGAATCTAAGGCAATTAAGGACTGGGTGCCAGAATGATGAGGCCTTTATTGTTATCCTAAAATAAAGGGGAAATGTCTGCACAGATTATACAAATTAAAATAATTCAGGATCCCATCTGGGTCAGTCCCCTGGACCAGTGGTTTTATCTTCTGAGTAGTGTTGAACGAACCAAACTTGCATAGTTCGGGTCCGTGCAGAACTTTGCGTTGTTTGGCATACCAAACCCGAACCCAATTTTTTTTTAAGTCCATGTTCAGGTTTGGCATTTGCTCGAGCACCACGGTGGGCAGAGATGGAGGTGGGGTGGGCTCTGACTCAACAAAGCTGAGTGAGGAACTCTAGGAGTTGAAGTTCACAATGTCTTAAAGTGGCCAAGGTTGGCTGGCGGGGCCTACGTCAACACAGAACCCACCCCCTCCCCATTCCAAAGAGCACCGGAGTGACCTAAGGCTGCCCTGGGCAATAGGTGCAACGGGGGAGAGAGCTGCACCTCCTCTGAGCCCAAAATACCCACCCTGGTACACGCAGCAGCTCCCCTGCCTTGGATGCCCTCCGCTTGGGCCTTGTTTCCTGCCCCCCGCCCCGGCAAGAAGGTGGGCTGCCCGGGGTTGATGGGATTTCCCCGCCTCGGGAATGGCGCTGCAGAAAAAAGGAGGCGGGGAATCCCATTTACTTGCTGCCCACACTGGGATTCCCGGAGTGGGGTTTTGACGTCACGGGATGAGGTCGTCTGGAGGGGGCAATGGCGGCGGTGGGGGGTCATGGCCGTCTTGTGCGTTGAAGGGCCGGCCGGCCAGAGCCCTCCCTGCTTCCCCCTCCCGGCCATCGCCCACTTGATGGAGCCTGACACCTCCCTCCCAGGGTTTCTCCGCCTCCTTTTGCTTGCAGCGCCATTCCCGAGGTGGGGAAATCCCATCAATCCCGGGCAGCCCACCTTCTTGCCGGGGGGGGGGGGGGCGGGAAACAAAGCCCAAGCAGAGGGCATCCAAGGCGGGGGAACTGCTGCGTGCACCGGGGCGGGTATTTTGGGCTCGGAGGCGACGCGGCTCTCCCCCCCTGTTGTGCCCATTGCCCAGGGCAGCCTTCGCTCACCCCGGTGCTCTTTGGAAAGGGGAGGGCCACTTGTCTCCTTTTATTTCTTATGGAAAAGTTGCGGCTGCGGCATCCGAGCCTTTTCCATAAGAAATAAAAAGAGACAGGTGGCCATGGGCTGCTTTGGCAGAAAACGGGAGGGCGAGGCCAGAAGGGTTGGGGTTGGGGTTCGGACTGGGGTTCGGGTTCGGTGAACTTACCCGAACTCCACCGCCAAGTTCGGCCGAACCCGCCGAACCTGAACTTCATTGGGTTCGCCCAACACTACTTCTGAGCTTTCAGACTCCTACTGGAGCCCATCATCAGGCACGTTCTTTCTAGCAGAGAGTCTGCTATTCTGTGTGTGGTATTTATATGGTGCCTGTTGTAAGTGGCTTTTTAAATGCCCTACCTCAGAAGACAAAGGTTCTGGTTCCAGTGACTGCTCCAGTTTGGATCCTGTGACATTATCCTGGGACACGTATATTCATTTTCATTTGTAAACTAACTCAAGCTAAAGTAGAATACAAAATGCCAATCCTTAGATGTAAATCTTGATGGCTTTGGTATAATATCATTAGTATATTTGGCATACAAATTTTGTATAATGCATGTGATATAATTGGTATAATATGTGTAATGGCATATATTAGTTTCAGTGATTTTTCTCTAATTCAGCCTCAGACCAATGTTAAAGCTTCCAAGTGTTCTTACCAAATTTTGTCCTAAATGCCCATAAGAGGTTTTAAATCACAATTTGCATTCCAAAGATTTTTAAGCATACTACAATTTTTATACTGCCCTATTTTAAAAAAAATGCTTCAAGAATTATTATTTGAAAAGTCATTGCATCGGATGTGGAATGAACACACGGACACCGAAAGCTCGGTAATAAGGGTCACTTTTATTAAACATATATATAAAGGGACCTGAAATTCCTGGCTCCAAAATTCTTGGGTAACTATGAGCGTAACTCTTTGCTTGGGCAGTGCGAGGCTATAACCAGCCTTCGCCCTACCCTAAATGCCACACCTAAGTATGTGGGAGGGCTCACCTGCATGACCCGGAACCGGAAATGACGTAAGCGAGCCGATTAGACAGCTTGAGTTGTGTGGAGGGGCAGCCCATCATCTTCCAAAAGATGCCCAAGGGAGAACACACAGTTGTTGCTAATACCTTTTCCGCCCCATTTGTGCCAACCAAGTGACCAAGATTAAAAGATTAAATAGCCAATAAGCGTGTGACCGGCCTATTTAAAAACTGATACACCCCCTAGCCAAATCCCTTCCCATCCTCCAGGGAGGAGTAGGTGAAAAACAACCTAGCCATAAATGTGCTTCGATTGCAAAAAATCCTAATCAGCCCCTGGTTGGGTGACCCAATAAGCACCCTGGATTGATGCGGAGGGCAGGTGGGTGTCAGCTTCTGGAGGCGGCCCGGGTGGAAAGGAAGGCCCGGGTGGTGAGCAGGCCCTAAAAATAGGGCTATAGCTCCGCCCATGCCTCCTATGCCCAT
This sequence comes from Erythrolamprus reginae, assembly GCF_031021105.1. Lineage (NCBI taxonomy): Eukaryota > Metazoa > Chordata > Lepidosauria > Squamata > Dipsadidae > Erythrolamprus > Erythrolamprus reginae. The sequence continues at coordinate 18,287,310 of NC_091961.1, read as the reverse complement.
GCGCGGGATTGCAAGGGCTGCTGGGCGATCTTGCACAGCCACCAAAAACAGAAGATGTGGGCCGTGCTCGTCCGGCCCCGATGCAAATGTTGGCCTGGCGCTAAGAGTGCCCGGCCTCTCAATTGTCATTGCAAAAGACTGTTTCCTTTCACCTTCAGCTTTAAGAAAAGGGAGGAGTGCATGTTATACTTAATTTAGATGTAAAATCTGATTTAAGGGCCATCCCTTCATCTGTTAAAAAATCTATTGGTCTGTACAGAGCTCTCTACTACTTCGCTAGAAAATTTTGAGAACCACCAAGAGACATCAATACAGGATGAATTTTTGTGCCACTATACTTACGATGCGGGAAAGAATTTTATAGATTATCTTCATGCCAATTTAAATCTGTTTTCTTGTTAAACAAGCTTGCATCCCAGTCTTGATTATATAAATGTGATTCTTCAAACTGCATCGGTTGCCTTCTAATTGTACAATTTTAGTTCATCCAGTAAGCAAGAAAGATCCTTTAAAATGCTTAGATAAAGCTCCATGTTGGCATAATATGGAAAACTAGTCTTCATATTGTCCTATTTAAAAGCTTTCAAACACCTAGCTATTCAAACTAAAAATAAAATTCAAAACTCTTTGAGACACCACTTGGGTCCAGAAAAATGTTCTTCTATGTCAGGGGTCCCCAACCGCCGGTCCGCGGACCAGTACCGGGCCGCAAGGCATGTTGCACCGGTCCGCGGAGTCAGCAGCTGCTGTGGAGCCGGCGAGTGCCAAGCTGTTTCCTGTCTCTTTCCCCTCACGTTCACTTGGGACCGCCATTTGCCTTGGGCTGAGAAAACCTTTGCTTGCTTGCTTTCTTCCTTTCCTGTCTTTCTTCTCTCATCGAAAGTGGTCTATTTCCTCCTTGCAAAGCCCTTGCAAAGCCCTCGCTCTGCCTGCAGCTCAAACAAAAAGGCTTTGGCATTGTGCAGCTCTTTTTTTGCTAGGCTCCCCCACCCTATTCCCGGGGTCCTGGGTGGGAGCCAAGCCAGGGGTGTGTGTGTGACCATGAAACCCCCACCACCAGCTCCGGTAATTTTCTTTTGGAAGCATTCCTTGCTGCAAGAAAATTACCAGACCTGGCAGTGGTGGGCGCTCCAAGCAGGCAGCGATCGCAAAGGAAGGTGACTGTGTCCGTGGAGGTACCTCCCCCTGCTCTGGGATTTCTTGCTGCAATCCCAGCCGGAACGGGGGGGGATGTCCTCTGGAACTGCTGAAAGGCAAACGGCTGTCCCGAGTGAACAGGAGGGGAAAGAGACAGGAAACCGCCCCCTCCTACCCTTCCTCCCTCTGTCACCTCAACTCCCCCGCAAAATTAAAAAGGGGGGGGAGAGAGACAATGGAACGATAAGCTAAACCCCCTTTCCGCCCCCACCGGGCCATAGAAAAATTGTCTTGCTGAAACTGGTCCCTGGTGGAAAAAAGGTTGGGGACCACTGTTCTATGTACATTCTGAAATGCTTAAAGACAATCTCGATGTGGCGATGCCTTAAACAATGCAATGCTTCTAAGCAAAAACTAGGTATTGAAATAAGCTATTTCTTATATTCTTATGTGTCTCTCTGTAGATATGTTCTGCAAAATCCAGATAAAGAGAACTATTGCCATGCATAGACTTGTACGTAAGGCAGCCAATGTATATCCTTAGGGGCTATGGTGTGCAGGGGTTAAAATACAGTATTGCAGACTAATTCACTATACATTGCAAGGAGTTCAATCCTGACCAGATCAAGGTTGACTCAGCTTCCATCCTTCTGAGGTCGTTAAATGAGGACCCAGATTGTTGGAGGCAATATGCTGACTCTGTAAACCTCTTAGAGAAGGCTGTAAAGCGCTATCAAGTGGTATATAAGTGTAAGTGCTATTGCTATCCTTTCCCCAAACTTCCTAGATCTCATGAATTATCCAAGTCTTTTAAGATGTTAACACCTGCTCCCTAATTGTATATCAGAATCTCCTGCAATTTGGGCCATAATTAATAATAATAATAATAATTGATAATAATTTATTAGATTTGTATGCCGCCCCTCTCCGCAGACTCAGGGCGGCTCACAACAATAATTATAATTATATACATTTAATGTTTGGAGATGCAGCTAACTTTATGTAGGACTTGTCTTAACTGCTACCAGTTACTGGGAGAGGTGATGATATTCTCTCAGGATCTTCTCTCACCTACAAAAAAATATTGACAAAATTGAACGGGTCCAAAGACGGGCTACAAGAAGGGTGGAAGGTCTTAAGCATAAAACGTATCAGGAAAGACTTAATGAACTCAATCTGTATAGTCTGGAGGACAGAAGGAAAAGGGGGGACATGATCGGAACAATTACATATATTAAAGGGTTAAATAAGGTCCAGGAGGGAAGTGTTTTTAATAGGAAAGTGAACACAAGAACAAGGGGACACAATCTGAAGTTAGTTGGGGGAAAGATCAAAAGCAACATGAGAAAATATTATTTTACTGAAAGAGTAGTAGATCCTTGGAACAAACTTCCAGCAGACGTGGTAGATAAACCCACAGTAACTGAATTTAAACATGCCTGGGATAAACATATATCCATCCTAAGATAAAATACAGAAAATAGTATAAGGGCAGACTAGATGGACCATGAGGTCTTTTTCTGCCGTCAGACTTCTATGTTTCTATGTTTCTATCTCTGGCAAAAAAAAACCAAAACCAACCAAACCATGTAGTACCCTTCCTTGCAGGCTACGTTTTTACATACAACCATTCATAACAGTTTGGCTGTAACAGCCAAATAATTAAAAAGGTGTTGGGCAGATTTTCCAAAGCACACTTTTGTACAGCAATTAATACAGATTTATGCAATTAGCACTATTTGAAAAAGACTCTGGGGCATTCTAGGTTTCTAGTCCCAATTATCCCTGAAGCTGCAGGGTGGAATAGATAGTTATGGCATAGTTTTTAATCTAAATTAAAACTTGTTACTCTAAATATTTTCCACATTTTGAATATATTCATTTAGCCAGCAATTCAATAACCTATTTTTCATGGAAATATTCCTCTTTTCTATGGTCCATCTCTGGGGTAATTGAGCTGCAAAAAGACCCCAAAATCTTTTAGGAAATCTATACATCCTGACTGTCTAATATTGTTCTCACAATACCACTGTTTGTATGGCATTTGAACACAGAGTTGGCCATCTATGTGAATCTGGTTATTGAAATACGGTTCTCCTTATATTATTAGAAGATAATTTCTATAGTTTATGGCTGAAATGTGGACTCTTTGGTATTCCCTGAGCTTGTGTGTGTTTCTGCAGAATTTCATTACCTGACCAGGTAACAACTTCAGTGCTAGAAGGGAGTGGAGTTTGCTCTGTTTATACATTCCTTTATTCTCCTTATAGTCATACATGACTCTGTTTACATACATATTGCAAATTGCAGATGACAAGGAATGCTGGCATGCAAAAACATATTTTAAATATATGTCAATCAAGAGATTGAAACTGTAAATTAAGCTATTCCTGGGGGGGGGGTTTCTTTGTCATATGACTATAAAGGACTTCACTCAAAGATAAGTTTGAGATTTATTTATGCTTCTATTTAGAAAATGTTTATAGCTGCCCAGCTTATATATGATATTTCTAGATAGCAGAAATGATTGAAAAGTGTTCATTAACTGATAAGATCATATTAATGGGACCCTGGAGGCTAAATCGTGTAATGAATGAAGGAACTTGATATGCTTCGCCTATCATATCTCCATCCCTGTTTCTTGTTTGGTTAAGTCAAAAGCCCAGTAAGTGGAGTTTTTGGAAAGACAGCCCCCCCGATTTTAAAATATCTTTGCATCAGGTTATAAGTGATGTTTTATTGACTTGTTTGAAAACTATTCAGTCTGATTACCGATCAATTAGAGTTCAAATAGTGCAAAATTTGATTTAGGGCAGCTTGATTGAATTGTCGATTTCTTTTGAGTTAGAACCAATTACTCTACTTTTCATAGAAATATCACATTGCATAGTGCCAGTGTGAATAGTGCAACCATTTTGTGGGATTCATTAACCACATTCATCACAACCTACCTGTATTTCAAAAACTAACCTACGGTATCTTTTGGATAGGATTGCCCTCTTTCTGTGTGGCCAGTTGCAAAAAACTTTGTCCTTAAGAGATCTTCCTATGGATGATCTTGGTGCTATCCCTTAATTTGTTCCTCTTTGTCAATAACTGCTGATATAAAAATTTAATGGCAAAATTTGGCAAATTAAAAACGGTCCTTAAGCTAAGTAGGCCTCTGGTTCATAAGAGTTTCAAACATCATGTTGAACTAAAAACAGAAATACATTTGCTGGCATTCAGCAGTACAGTGTGTAGGAATATATTCCTCATCCGTTAGTAGAAGACCAAGAATATTTTAGGAGTCCCTGTGGATTTTATTCCATTAGTCATTGCCGACTATAGAAGGAGGTGTTCATCTCCAATTCAAGGCCGTTGAGCCAGCGCTGTCCAAAGACATTCCCGCAGTCATGTGCTAGGATGTCATCATGGAGTGCTGTTACTTTCCCACCAACATGGTACCTATTTATCTACTTGCAGGTGCATGCTTTTGAACTGGTAGGTTGATGGGAGTTGTGGCAAGGACAAAAGCTCACCCCGTCACATGAATCGCAAACCCAGGTTGCTGGTTTTGCAGACGACAAGAATCTTAACCACTGAGACACTGTGCCAGCCCTAGAAGAGTGTTTCCCAACCTTGGCAACTTGAAGATATTTGGACTTCAACTCCCAGAATTGCTGGCTGGGGAATTCTGGGAGTTGAAGTCCAGATATCTTCAAGTTGTCAGGGTTGGGAAACACTGCCCTAGAACATGTTGGCAAGTGGGAAATCACCCAAACAACCTCTGTGACCTATGCAATGGAGCAGTTGCTCCAATACTTATTCTCCTTTTCCCTCCCAGCTTTCATTTTTAATCAGTAAACAAGGATGTTTTTTAAAAAAAAAATAATGTGTACAATAATAATAACATCAACAACCGAGGTACTCCCTTAAGATCTGTTTACTGTGAGTTCAATATATCACTCCAGCTAGTGCACACGAGACAGCATTTTCCATCAGCATTTCCATTGTCTTTGAAGACAAACCTACACAAATGGCTCACAGCAGTCCAGCATTACGAAGATATGAGTAGCGGGGCCCATGTCTTTTTCTCTGGTTAAGGAAATCCAATTGGAAAAATGACATCTGAACATCGTATTTATATTATAAATTTTACTTCTTGAGTTTAGAACAATTCAAACCACTTTAAGAAACTTTAAGAAAATTTAATTGTAAGCAATTTTTAATTGGGCTTATTCCGTATGTAACAATCTAATGTAAAGTGTGTGTGTGTAATCAATTCTAATACTATTATATAACTACCATGCTTTTAACCTACGGTATTTTGTGTAAATGAATCCCATGTTTCATTATAGTTATCCATGCAAAGTTTTACATCCATAGGCAATCCGTTCTTAAATGTAATCAAGTCTCCATTCCATTAAGTAACTTCATTCTGTGCAATGACTTAAAATTATCTTCTTTCTCCACCTCTGCTAAAATAGAAATAGGCATCAGATAAACATCTCGGAGAGGCAAAACTCCTCCTGGATCATTTGCTATAGATTTTAGCTTAGAAGTTGTTATTTCTCATGGGGATGTTAAATCAGGACAACTTTAATTACATGAGATCTTTTTATAAGTTTGCATATATGTAGTTATTGGCCACTGGTGATCTCTAAGTCCAAAAAAGAGAACATTGTTGCAAAGCCAGAATGCAACTTCTTAGGAGGGGAAAATATAGAATATCTTCCATTTCTCCTCTCAAAAGAATCACCACAAAAGACAAGAAGACAAGAACAAGACAAAAAAAAATATCTTTATTGGACAAATGTGTCTGGAATTGTCCCAACAAAGTAATGTAACCATAAGATACCAATAGGAGAAGAGAAGTTAATAGGAAAGATGAGAAGGATAATAGGCAACAACAATGCAATACGAGAATTGCACAGATTTACTGGATCAAAGTTTGAATATGGTTTTCTCTTTAATGCATATCTCAGTTTGAACACAACTAATTAGAAACACATATGTGAGGAGACAAGGCGATTGACCTTGGAGAAGAAACCCAGAGGTTATTAAGGAAACACCAGGTGCAGAAAAAACATGTGTTAAGAGTTGAGAGAGTGTTCCCAAGAGACTTAGAGTCACTGCCCTGCCACATCCCACGGCTATAAGAGGATGGGAAGAGAAGAAAGACTTGGACGGACCTGCATCGTTGCCTTTGTTGGCCTCTTTCAATAAAAGGTAGTTCTAATCAGTCTGTGCAATCAGCTCCCTGATCTGATCTACCTCGTAGAGAGGAATATAAATGCAGGTCGCCCTCGACTTGCAACCATTTGTTTAGTGACTGTTCAAAGTTATAAGGCCACTGAAAAAAGTGACTTACGACTGTTTTTCACCCTTGCGTCCTATGCAACCTCCCCATGGTCACATGATCAAAATTCAGATGCTTGGCAAGTGATTCATATTTATGATGGTTGCAATGTCATGTGATCACCTTTTACGACCTTCCAACAAGCAGTCAATGGGGAAGCCAGAGCCACTTAATAACCGCTTAGTACCTGGAGCAAGAAAGGTCGTAAAATGGTGCAAAATTCACTTAACAATGGTCTCGCTTAGCAATGGAAATTTGGGGCTCAATTGCAGTCATAAATCAAGAACTACCGATACATCCATGCCAAATATTGGACAGGTTTAGATGGGATACTTCTAGTTGTGCAGTACTCCTTTATAAAACAGTATACATATGTGCAATTATCTGATAAGGAGGACCACATTACTTAACATTGCAGCAATGGCTGCAATGAAGATGCAAAATGGGGAAATTATTTTCTTGGAGGGAGATCTTGGAGGGAGGCATACAAGAAGGTTCGTTTTTAATTGGCTTGATGCTATTTTCATGCTTGCACTGCCTCCAAATGGAAGGAAGTCAACCTTCATTCTTGGCACAGCAGCAGCAGCATTCGACAGCATGATTGAAGGGGATCACCAGGGTCCCAAAAGAAACCTCATAAAAATAGTATGACTGTGTGGCTAAAGTGTCAGACAAGCACCTTGAAATGTTTCTGTGCAAAATTATATTCAGCCACGAGCCTTTAGATCTGAGGCAACCACACTGGATGATGATGAGTCTGAAAATAAAATTGGTGTAGGCTCACTAGGCAAGAAATGGCAAGGACAGGCTACCAGCGATGTCAAAGCGTGGATAAGTGAATTTATTGTAGCAAAGTAAAATGAAGCTATTAGGACTGCTAGGCAAGACCTATTTATGGTGAAACTCAGGATCAGATTTTTGTGTCCTTTTCATCATTCACACTAGCACTATTACAGGCTTAAAAACGGCTCTTTGCCATAGAAAAGTTTCTACCTGCCTCTCATTTTGGTAATTAACTGATCTAGTATCAGACTGTTTGCTCATGTACTTTCAGGTGGATCAATTTCAAAACACAAATAATATACTTTAAATGCAATTTTTTAAAAAATCTACTATCTACCCTGTTTCCCCGATAGTAAGACACCCCCGATTGTAAGACGTATCGGGGGTTTCAGGGGGGTCGGCTAATATAAGCCGTACCCCGAAAGTAAGACATATGTCTTACTTTCGGGGAAACATGGGGGTATTGCCGCCTCCCTCTCATCTAGCTGCGCGCCGCCTCCTGCCCACGTCCGCACCGTCCCCCTCTCCATACGTCGCCGCGTCTGCCACCTCCCTCTGACCTTAATTAGCGCCGCCTCCTGCCCACTTCCGCGCCGCCCCCCTCTATACGTCACCGCGTCTGCCGCCTCCGTCTGATCCAAATGAGCGCCGCCTCCTGCCCACTTCCGCGCCGCCCCCCCTCCATACGTCACCGCATCTGCCACCTCCGTCTGATCCAAATGAGCGCCGCCTCCTGCCCATGCCTGCGCCGTCCCCCTCTCCATACGTCGCCGCGTCTGCCACCTCCCTCTGACCTTAATTAGCGCCGCCTCCTGCCCACTTCCGCGCCGCCCCCCTCCATACGTCACCGCGTCTGCCGCCTCCGTCTGATCCAAATGAGCGCCGCCTCCTGCCCACTTCCGCGCCGCCCCCCCTCCATACGTCACCGCATCTGCCACCTCCGTCTGATCCAAATGAGCGCCGCCTCCTGCCCATGCCTGCGCCGTCCCCCTCTCCATACGTCGCAGCGTCTGCCACCTCCCTCTGATCTTAATGAGCGCCACCTCCTGCCCACTTCCGCGCCACCCCCCCCATACGTCACCGCGTCTGCCACCTCCCTCTGATCTTAATGAGCGCCGCCTCCTGCCCACTTCCGCGCCGCCCCCCTCCATACGTCACTGCGTCTGCCACCTCCCTCTGATCCAAATGAGCGCCGCCTCCTGCCCACGTCCGCGCCACCCCCCCTCCATACGTCGCCGCGTCTGCCACCTCCCTCTGATCTTAATGAGCGCCGCCTCCTGCCCACTTCCGTGCCACCCCCCCCTCCATACGTCACCGCGTCTGCCACCTCCCTCTGATCTTAATGAGCGCCGCCTCCTGCCTACTTCCGCGCCGCCCCCCCTCCATACGTCGCCGCGTCTGCCACCTCCCTCTGATCTTAATGAGCGCCGCCTCCTGCCCACTTCTGCGCCGCCCCCCCTCCATACGTCGCCGCGTCTGCCACCTCCCTCTGATCTTAATGAGCGCCGCCCCCCCTCCATACGTCACCGCATCTAAATGTTAATTTTATGGTTAAAACAAAAAAATCGACAATTTTTTTCCAATATAAGACATACCCCGAAAGTAAGACATAGCGGGGCTTTTGGGGATAAAAAGAAAGTAAGACACTGTCTTACTTTCGGGGAAACACGGTAGGAGGCTGGTGGCAGAAGTAAACAGCCAAAATGGTCATCAAGGATCAAGAAATCAGATGGGCAACCAACAATGTGTCTTCCCTAATCACTTTGCCTACATTCTAAAGCCATGTTAACTGCAGTGGATCCCACCCAGCCGGAGCAGATAATTTTTAGGTGCCTCCCTAGGAATTAGCCGGTGATTTTTTAAAATGTACAGTATTGCACATATTTTTCAACTCTTATCATTCGATATGATGAGAAATTTGGTTTAAATGTTTTTTTCATTGGAGAAGAAATTTTGGATTCTTCCACTTAATTTATCTATCTATCTATCTATCTATCTATCTATCTATCTATCTATCTATCTATCTATCTATCTATCTATCTATCTATCTATCATTATCTATCTATCTATCTATCTATCTATCTATCTATCATTATCTATCTATCTATCTATCTATCTATCTATCAATCATTATCTATCTATCTATCTATCTATCATTATCTATCTATCTATCATTATCTATCTATCTATCATTATCTATCTATCTATCATTATCTATCTATCTATCTATCTATCTATCTATCTATCTATCTATCTATCTATCTATTAGATTTGTATGCCGCCCCTCTCCGTAGACATTATGGGTTGAATGTGGTGTGGCTCATCTTTTCTTCTGTTGCACAATAATCTTTCCAGCATTTTTGGAACCCCCCTGGCTTTCATGCTGTTTTAAATCCAAAGAGAAGACAATCATGATGATTTTTTTTTTCATAGAATATTTTCAGATCTGGAATTGGAGACAGTAAAGAAAACTGCAGAATTGCTAAGAAATGTGCTAAAAACAACTTGCATTGATGAATTAAGTCTGTTGACCTCTGTTGATCAAGTCAGTCCAACAACAGTTGACCTTAATTCAGTTGCTGCTAGTGAACAAATTCTCCAGAAATAATGAAGAGCACAGGACAAAAATAACACAAGGGAAAGAACAAGATCAGGAGTGACATACTGCATCTTGTACCGTGATGTTCCTAGTAATATCTAGTCAACTCCAAAGACAGCATGATGTGTGATGCTGCATCGGATGAACCATTATTTAGATTCAAAACATGCAGGAGGCCTCCTATTTTTAGTTTTTATTGAGTAGGATATTTGGTAATATCTGAAATCATCAAAAGAAGGGTGTAGAAGGGTGTATTTTAGGAGCTAAAATAGAATCTGGACAAAATTATACTTAATAAACTCTCATTTGCTTGTAAACTTAAATAAAATTGTTAAATAAAGTTCATACAACTCCTTGCCATTTATTTAATAATTTCTATCTAGAATCACATTGAAAATAATCATCTACCATCACCTTTCTTGAGAGGCCGAGCACTACTTGCAGCCTTGAGCTCTCATGTTTGGCATCTTATGTTAGCGCTTGATGTGGAACATGAAATGTGACACTTCTGTTTTCCATCAGTCCACTAGGATAGGTTAAATCTGAACTCTTTCCACCATTTAATGTAATGGAACAAAACAAATCACGTGTGGGATAATTATGGCCTTTTGCTTTTTTCCAGCACCCCTATCCAACAGAGGATGAGAAGAGGCAAATAGCAGCACAGACAAATCTCACACTGTTGCAAGTCAACAACTGGTAAGTAAAGATTATTTCCCCTCCTCAAGTGTAATAATCAAATGGAAATGTTTTTCCTGCCCAGAGAAATAACTGCTTTCTTGATTAAGTCGATCACTTATGTAGTACCACAAGTATGGATCAGTGCACAGGCTTAGTTAAATCTGTGTAGATCTATAAATCATGCCTATCGCTAAAGAACTAAAGAATACTTCATCCTAGGTCCATTTGCTGATGGGAAGAGATGGTTGGATGGTCTAAGGTTCATGTGATGTGCCTTCCACTGTTCCCTCTCTTTGAAATGGGTTTAGTTTAGACTTTTTTTTTCATGTAAAAAATGTCCCTCTATGAAGTCTGACAAATGGCCCTTGTCTTCTTGCAATGCCAGTGATGTCATATCCAGGGAATCCTTGTTTCTTTCAGAGTTTGCATTCCTTCAGAAAAGACCTGTTTAAAAAGCCAATGAATAGTGGGACTAAAGCAGTTGGGTGGTATCAGAAGCCAAATTGGACGGGGACACCCACTTCCTTACTGATATTTCTTTTGTTTTTCTCTTTTTGTTATCCCTTTCTGGGGGCTGCTGGGAAAGAATTGAGCCCCTTAGAGACCTAAACAATTATTTCAATGTAATTTATTTATTGAGCTTTAAATTAGTCCAGAGGCCTCATGCAATATCTTTGAAGATGGTCTATGTATTACAGCTATTAAAAAGCTCCAATCTACATTCAGGCTTTTGATTGAATTGAATAGCTCAGAGTTGAAGTGTAGGGTCCTTGGAGTCTTGGTGTGTTTTTTGCAGCTGTTCCATTTCCCAACTAGGTAACATCAGAAGCAGTGGTGGGTTGCTCCTGGTTCAGCCCAGTTCTGTGAACTGGTATCAGCAATGACGGGAGGCTCTGCCCTTCCATTCCTGTGTGAACACGAACCACTAGCAATGGATAGTGATTAAAACCCACTACTGATCAGAAGTAAAGTGATGATGTTATTTACTTGAGTAATGAAACATCTGCAAGAAAATCACCAAGCTCAGAGAGCACTAAGGGGGCCACAATCTTTTGTTATAGTTTTTTAAATGTGAAGGAAAAATTCAATATCCCCAATTAGGTCAATAAGGTAAAATACCACAATTCTTTTTTTTTTTAAATCTCCCTCTGTAAAAACTGGATCCCATTTTTACTGGAGGATCCATGTTTATGATCAGAATTCAAAAACATGATAAATTCCAGATCCCACCACACCAGGGCAATTCTAATCAGGAATCAGGACATATATATATGTCACATGTTTTTTCTCAATTTGAAAATTAAGGGAGACTAGGATAGATCTATTTTGGCCTTAGTTTGGCCTTATCAGCTAGCCATACCCTCACTGGGACTTGAACTTGCAACCTTGGCCTTGTAAGACAGAGAATTAACCTCTAGGCTACAATCCCTTCAGCTCTGTACCAGGGGAGGGTTACATGTTTTTTGTGTCAAATCACCCTGATATATTGAAGGAACATCACAGCTCCTTTTTTGCCTCTCGGCCCAACCCAGGGCCATTTCCAAGGCAGTTAATTTATTCATAGCCGACAAACTATATTCTGCATGTGTCACATGTTTTTGCTGAATATGAAAATTAAGGGAGACTAGGATAGATCTATTTCGGCCTTATTTTCGCCTCATATAGAATAGAATAGAATAGAATAGAATAGAATAGAATAGAATATAATTTTATTGGCCAAGTGTGATTGGACACACAAGGAATTTGTCTTGGTGCAGATGCTCTCAACGTACATAACATAAAATATACATTTGGCAAGAATCATGTGGTACAACACTTAATGATTGTCATAGGGGTCAAATAAGCAATGAAGAAGCAATATTAATAAAAATCTTAGGATATACGCAACAAGTTATAGTCATACAGTCAACATGGGAGGAAATGGATGATAGGAATGATGAGAAAAACTAGTAGAATAGAAGTGCAGATTTAGTAGAAAGTCTGACAGTGTTGAGGGAATTATTTGTTTAGTAGAGTAATATACAGTGGTACCTCTACTTAAGAACTTAATTCGTTCCGTGACCAGATTCTTAAGTAGCAAAGTTTGTAAGTAGAAGCAATTTTTCCCATAGGAATCAATGTAAAGGCAAATAATGCGTGCAAACCCATTAGGAAAGAAATAAAAGCTCCTTTGAGCTTTTGACCGAAAAGTGGCTACTACTTCTGCTGCTGCTATCTGCTTCCTCTTCCTTCCCATGCTGAAGGGCTCTCCTCTCGCTCGCTCGCTTTGTAGCCGGTGCCTTTCCTTCACTGTGGTGACTCCTCGGATTGGCTGAAGCCGAATTGATCCGGCCAGGGCGAAGCGCCCCTTTCACCTTTCCACACCCAGACTCTCCAGGAGGCAATCTCACGCCGGGTGTATGGGAGGCAGCACGAGGTAGTCACCATAGAAGTGGTTTATTCCCTCTCCAAGTGCCCAGAGAAAGGAAAATGCTCTGTTCGTCCTGGGCTGCCAAAGCCTCCTTAAACGCCACCGAAAGGTTCTTCTGGCAGCCCAGAAAAGCCGGAGGTGGCCAGGATTAAAGGGGGAATGACAGGAAACTGGCTGGGCCTCCCTGCCGCTCCCAAATTTCCTGGGAAATTTTTCCTGGCTCGAGTTCTTAAGTAGAAAATGGTTCTTAAGAAGAGGCAAAAAAAATCTTGAACGCCCAGTTCTTATCTAGAAAAGTTCTTAAGTAGAGGCATTCTTAAGTAGAGGTACCACTGTGTGTATATACTGTATCTATATATGATCACATTGTCTATGAGATTCCAGCCCCTTTATGTAGTTTGACAGTCACATACATTTCTATCTGAACGAAAGTTAATTTAAAGTCCAAGTCTGAGTATTATAGGAACTGCTAATGAACATTTTAATCCTTTGAAAGACCCTTGTATGAATCTTGTATGAAATAACAATGTTCCAAACTTTGCACTAATAGTGGGATTTACTTGTGGTTACACATGCAGAGGCTTGTGGGGTAAAGTTTCTTTTTTTACATGATTGTAAATGTTTTCTTTGTATTGGCTGATATTTGTGGCATCTGTTGGCTCACGCTGGTATTTGTGGAACATTTGCAAGACAGATTTCTTTTCTTTGGAGAAGGAAAATAAGCTCTTTGTGAAAGGCAAATTCCTCACATTCCAGATCTACATTTAATTCAATAGCGCCCTCTGCTGGTTACTTATAATCATTAACGAGCAGCATTGTTTTTTTGTAATTTAGATTACAGTGGTACCTCTACTTACAAACTTAATTATTTCCGTGACCAGGTTCTTAAGTAGAAAAGTTTGTAAGTAGAAACAATTTTTCTCATAGGAATCAATGTAAAAGCAAATAATGCATGCAAACCTTGCAAAAGCTTGGAATTTGGGTGGGAGGAGGAGGAGGAAGAACAGCAGGAAAAACTCAGGAGGTCATCAAAGTAGATAGTGTTGAGCTAGGTAGACAAATAGGCACTCATTTAGCCTTGTTTAGTGACTGTTTGGAATAACAACAGTCATAATTTACAACTAAATCTTGCATATTTTACAACCAAACCTTACAAACCTTTTGTAAGTCTGCAAAGCAAAGGAAAGCTGTCAGATCATAAGCACAGTTGGAATTTCAACTGAGGACTTTCCTGCCTGAGCAGGGGGTTGGAGTAGATTCTCTTCCAACTCTGTTATTCTACTTATTCAACTTCTTTGATTTCAGAAGTGACTTCACTTAACGACCAAATTGCCAGTCTCAGTGGTTGTTGCTAAATGAGGACAACATGTATAAACAGGAATAGGGATAATTTAATTTAGTATAAATGCTGTTATAAAAGCAGGAACAATAGGAGGAACTTTCCGCAGGGTACAAAATCTGACATTCTCCATGTGCTGTTGGGAAGAAAAATTGGATGAAATTGTCTTGAAATTTAGTTTTGAGTTCAGTTTAATAAGAGTGTTGGTCTGTTTCTAACTCTTAAATATATGTTTGCCAGACTTTCTTTCTTAAACAATAGCATTGATGCATTGACTAGCTCAGGGGAATAAAGAAATGGAGAAGCGACTCAGAATTGCCTCAAACCATGAGATGGGCAGCATATAAAATTAATAAACTAATAAGTCAATGCAAAAATTAACATTTGATTTTGATATACCTTCTTCTTTCTGGGAAGGTTTATCAATGCCCGGCGACGTATCCTGCAACCTATGCTTGATGCAAGCAATCCAGATCCAGCTCCCAAAGCCAAGAAAATCAAATCTCAGCATCGGCCAACCCAGAGATTCTGGCCCAACTCCATTGCGGCTGGGGTTCTGCAGCAACAAGGAGGTAACCCCGGGACAAACCCTGATGGTAAGAATCATTGGATGGATGCAACATTTGACTCTCTTTGCATTGAGGTCCATTCTCAGTGGGTTAGATGTGTTGAGGTTGTGCCAGTTGGCAATTCTTGGACTTGCAACAACCTATCTAGAAAGTGACAGACTAGTGAACTCTGGGATAACCCTAACTTTGAACTGGACCACAACCTAGACCAGAACATCATTTAAATAATGAGACTTAGTGCAACTCAATAAAGGAAAAGACATAGGTAAGACTACAGGTTTCCTGCCCGAGTAGGGGGTTGGACTAGATGGACTCCAAGGTCCCTTCCAACTATGCTATCTAGTGGCTAACTACTGATGGACAATTTATGCTGCTGGATTCACTCTTCTTTTCACTGCACCTGGATAGGAGTGTTGTTCTCTGTACACCATTCACTTCTCCATGTAATATCCTGGAGAAATGATGTGTCTTACACACATATTAAATTACCCAGTATGTTTCTTGTAGCCCTAAAGTACCACTGGACGACCATTTTGTTAATCTTCTCAATAAGGACGCTCTGATCAGCTACTAAGAATATTATCACAGGATATGAAATAACCAAATTGCACTTGAGATTCTGGTTGCAGAATGTAACCACATTTAGATCTGGATGGATGGGTGGGTAGGTTTGACTTGGTCATAGCCTCCTTTGCCAAAAAGAGCGCAACAGTTGTTTATTTCCCCCTCTAATATACACAACTTCTTAGATACAGTATTTAATAGTAGGCAAACAAGTGTTTCCCTTACAGGGTGGAAGATGACTTTTTAGAGGCAATAGCTATTGTTTTCCTGTGTATTATTTCTTTTATTGTACTTTTTAAAACCCAATAAATCAACCTCCCTCTATTTGGGGCCTCATTGGGTTTTTGGATGCCTGGCCCCAAAGCCATAGTCAGCAGCAACATTCCAACATCTATCCTATCAACTCTTTGCCTTTCCTCCTAGGCTCCATCAATATGGATAACCTCCAAACCCTCTCCTCCGATAACGCCACAATTGCTATGCAGCAAGCTATGATGGCAGGTCATGATGACTCACTAGATGGGACAGAAGATGAGGAGGAAGATGAAATAGAAGATGAGGAGGAAGAAGAAGAGGAGGAAGAGGAGGAACTGGAAGAGGATCCTGAGGAGCTCCAGACAACTAACGTCAACGACCTTGGCCTGGAGCACAGTGACTCACTTGAATAGAGGATTATAGCCAAGGGTGGAATGGTCACTGACTGGAAAACTGTTGAACCTTGCTTGTGAAACTCATTGGCCTGAATTGTTGAGAGCGCCTGGACGTTTGATGAGCACATCCCTTTAACAATATGTTTCAACAACAGTATCCTTTCTTGAATGTCCTACTTGACCGGCATTAAGTTGCAGGAATGGACGTGGAAGCATACTGAACATCTGTCGAGTGTGAAAGCCGATTATTTAAGTGAAGGACACGTTTACAAGGCACATATTGTGACTAGTTTCTTCCCCACTCTCTCCCGCCTTTGTTTTTGATAACCACAACAACAAAAGTGTTTTTAGAGTAAGCTGTTTTCTGTATGACTGAATGTTTTATGGAAGTTCTAATTCAATGCCTTTTTGTGACATGCAGTTCAGAGGCATGGCTGTTTTCATTTTCACTGCTTTTATGAAAGATTTATAGATGCAAAAAAACAAAAGATCAATGGTTTTTACAAAAGAAAAAGAAAAACTAGAAGGGGGTGATTTATAGAAGCGTAGGTGCGGGGGGGGGGGATCAAACCTTTGCAAATGGGCAGAAATTCAGCAAAGGAGCAAGTGAGAGTTGAATGCCCTTTGCAAGTGGATGTCTTGTGAGTTTTGCAGATACGGAATCCATACAGACTCAGGAGAAGCCCCAAGTCATGGGACTGTGTTTTGCAATCAAGGTAACAAATAGGTAACACCCTGTGATTGAAATCCCTGTTAGAGAAGGATCACGTTTGCTTTCTGAGTGGAACGTCGTGACATTTTAATATCCCAAGCTGATTCCTTGGTATAGCATGTAATATTAACTAACCAGAAGGAGGCTCACCAATACAGAAGTCATAATGGTGGCTTTATGCATTGGTTGAGTACAAGTAGGTTCAGGTTTCTAACATTTGCAAAGCAAGAAGGAATCAGTGGCAGAGAAAATTCCTGTATTTTCAAACAGAGATAAGCAGAACAGCTATCCAATGGGGTCTAGGGAAATCATATTTTCACGGTCTTGTTTCCCAGGAACCCCTCTCCTCCCTTTAATGTTGCTCTACAGCCCACAAATACTCATATTAAAAAAGCCTACAAAATCAACATTTCAACCAGACGTATTTCAGACTGGGAATG
Organism: Erythrolamprus reginae; assembly: GCF_031021105.1. Classification (NCBI taxonomy): domain Eukaryota; kingdom Metazoa; phylum Chordata; class Lepidosauria; order Squamata; family Dipsadidae; genus Erythrolamprus; species Erythrolamprus reginae. The sequence goes on along the minus strand of NC_091961.1, from coordinate 18,270,085 downwards.
GGATTTGTAATAACGTTCCCCATTAGCAATCACTGCTAATGATAGGTTAAGCCTACAAATAGAGGTTGATTTAAATCTCCATGTGGGCATTATCCCAGTACAATGAGTTCATTGCCTACAACAGAGCATGAAAATTAGATATGGGGTCCCCCAATAGTTTGAAACCTTTAAGCGATTTGAGATTTTGAAATTAAAGAAGGAACCTGCTTGAGAACAGCTACTGGTGGACAAACTCTTCATTCAGAGTGTCAGATCTCTGACACAATAGGGGCATAACGTTTTGTGAAACGCTAATTTACCAGAATATGCCATCTGCCACCCCCATCCTAAGAGAGATGGTGTCTACAATATCCCATTTATGTTTATCTTTGGAAGTAAGGCATCCTTCCAAATAAGACACTGAGTAGCAGCCATCCGTCATGTGCAAAGAATGATAAAGGGCCCACAGGCTTACTTTGAAATTATAAATGTTGCTGGTGGCTTCGCTTTGCATTGTGTCGGTTCCTCATTTTAAAAAAAAAGTAAAACAAATCAGGTAGTGTAAGAGCATAACAGGAACCCAGGGGAGAATCAGGTGATGCTTTCCATCTGGCAGCAGACATTTTAAAAAAGATGACTATAGTATCCATCAGTATTGGGAATTGTTGACCCTGAACCCTTCTTTTTATGGGAATGTTTCTGAGCAATTTCCACCTGGCAGCTCTACCATAAACACTGGCCTTAAGAATGCTTCTGTGTTTGTCTAATGCAGTTTTCTCCTTTTAAAAAGCCACAAGTTCAAGAAACAGATGTTTTCATGCAGATGGACAATCCTAGAAATATCATTATAAAAGGCTCAATCAGTTGAGTGAAGATGAACGATCTTCCTGTCCACATTACCTCCAACTACAGGTGTAGCTCTAAATGTAACCCACAAAGGAATCTGTGCATGGAACTATTCCTTATTGCTTCTGCCACACACCAAAACAACCCCCACCAGGCTGCTGTATTTTCTTCCAGGAAGGCATGGACAATTGCCTGCCAGTGAAACGATGCTTCTAACAACAACAAAAAAGGGCATTGTGGCATAGTGGTTAGAATGCAGCATTGCAGACTAACTCTGCCCACTGCCAACAGTTTGATTCTGACCAGTTCAAGGTTGACTCAGCCTTCCATCCTTCCGAGGTCAGTAAAATGAGGACCCAGATTGTTGGGGCCTATATAAGCTGACCCTGCAAACCACTTAGAGAGGGCTGTAAAGCACTGTGAAGCGATATATAAGTCTAAGTGCTATTGCTATTGCTATTTTTGTAAGCATGTCTCTGTTACAGTTAGAACATACATCAAGGGTGTGGTTTCCTCTGGTAGATTAGACATGGGACTCTCTCAAAATGATTGAGGTTTGACCTTCACCCTGCAGCCGTGAAGGCTTGGCACCTTGAGAGTAGGCTGGGCACCAGTGTGACTTCTGGCAGGTCTTTGTGTCATGAAATAGGGAAAGGCAAGAGAACAACGGGGTCCAATGACTTAATAAGGAATAAAGGCAATGTGTGTGATGAATGTTCAGTATTTGCCAACTCATCAGTTTAGGTGAAGTACTGTCTTAGGCAGACTGAAACCTCTTGCTCCATCTCTCTTCCTTCAAACATCCCCTCGGAGACAGTTTGTTGATTTTCATTTTGTGCATTGTGCTCAGGAAAATGTCTCCAATGTGCAAAAATGAAAGGGAGGGAGGTCTCTACCAACCTATGAACTACAATTTGGGACTCTGACTTCGGAAATACATACTGTAACTCCATTTTCCTGACATGAATGTAATTTTCCCTGCCAGGAGGTGGAGGGGAATGCTGACAATGTTTTCAACAGAGAACTAAGGCACCAATAATTTTATTTATAATCTGCGTGTTTTCAAACAATCTGATTCCTTTTTTCTGATGCTGTAATAAGTGGGGCAGAAAGTTTTGCCCTCTAGGGCTTGTCTTCCTTGCTAGCCAAAACTTGTCCAATGGTTCATACACTTTCCTATATTGCAACCCTCACACAAATCTTGAACTTCCAACATGAAAGTTTTGCCCACTTTACTATTCAACATCCAAGTGTCAATTCTAAGAATTCCTTTCTCTTTGCTCACAAAACACATTTACCATCTACTCCTTCTTTTGACTTTTTAAAGCAGAGGTGTCTATCCCTGGCAACTTTCAGACTTGTGAACTTCAACACCTAAATGGATGGAGGGAGAATTTGGGGAGTTGAAATCCACAGGTCTTCAAGTTACCAAAGTTGGACATCCCTACTTTAAAAGGTTGAGAGGTTTAAATCAATCACTTTACATTAAGGGTTGAATCGACAATAATTCCTTGAGAATGTATTGGAGTATCAGTGGGCATAAGCCAAGCCCCTCCTTCCATTATGGATCCTGATATGGCATGAATGTAATATGTAATTTCATAGAAAACTCATTGTAATTTAGTATTAATTCATGTCCATTTATGATAAAGTGCTACCAGATGAGGTTTTGCAGCTGTATTTCCTTGCATTTTTCCCCATGTTCTTATTAAAAAGGTTTAGGAATAACAACTAAGCAAAGCCTAAGTCCACGGCAGTGAATTCTCTTCCTGATGTTGTATTTCAGCAGTATCTCAGCCAGATAATTGTATATAAAGAGGTTATCTACCCTTAAAGGTCTCTGAATGCATTAGCCATCTTCAGTTACATTCACTTTATAGAAATGAATCTATGCAAACCTGGCATTTGGTTTCCTGCTACCCTGCTCTCCTTGTTGTGATTCATTTTAGGAATGAAATCATGCTCATAACTGGGTTATGAGCATGATTTTTAGGAATGAAATCATGCTCATAACTGGGTTAATCATTTTAGGAATGAAATCATGCTCATAACTGGGTTAATCTTAACCGTGATTTGAAAGAAGACATCTGACAACCACAAATGATCATAACCACAAGTTGATTTTTGCAGTGAAAACTTCAGAAGTTGTGGGAGTTTCATCACTGGAAGCTTTCAAGAAGAGTTTAGATTGCCATTTGTCAAAAATGGTGTAGAGTTTCCTGCTTGACCCGCAGCAGCGCAGTGGTCAGAGTGCAGTACTGCAGGCTACTTCTGCTGATCGCCGGCTGCCAGCAGTTTGGCAGATCGAATCTCACCAGGCTCAAGGCTGACAGCCTTCCATCCTTCCAGGGTTGGTAAAATGAGGACCCAGATTGTTGGGGTCAATATGCTGATTCTGTACACTGCTTTGAGAGGGCTGGAAAGCACTGTGAAATGGTATGTTATTGGTGTGTGTGTGTGGACTAAATGACCTACAAGGTGCCTTCCAACTCCTCTACTCAAGCTGATTCTCGTCAGGTTAAGCCCAGAGTAACTGTGACATCTAAATGCAGTCTGTAGTTCAGCAGAGTGTTAGATAGGAACTTGATTCTCACTGGGTTAATTGTAAGTTGAAGACCTCCATAGATAAAGCTTAGTTACATAGATACTGCTGATGTAAATACTTTGAACCTATCCTGCTGTACACTCCTTATTCTTGATATAGACTGCGTCAATATACTTTGCTCTATGTACATTCCAAAGACTCTTTGCCCAATTGCACTGATGAAGCTTCTTGAATGAGCAGTGGAACATCTTAGAGTAGCAAAAAGATGAGTCCACTTGATTTAATGATTGAGAGACTTCATCCACAAGTAGCCCTATCATTGCCTTATTGAGTACAGAAAAGCTCACCACTGTGGAGCAGGGCCATGTGCAGAGCTTTAAGGACAGGCATATGCCAGCCTCAAGGTCAGAGCCAGACCTCACAGCTAAAGCTACAGTCTAGCTGGACAAACCAGCCCAAAGAAGAGAAAAGTAGAGAGATATTGACAGTAAATCAAGGAAAGAATGGACCAAAATCAAAGATGCAGCTTCGTCAGTACCCAGGCCGCCCTTGGCTTACGACCACAATTGAGCCCAAAATTTCTGCTGTTCAGTGAGAATTTGTTACATGGGTTTTGCCACTTTTAATGATATTTCTTCCCACGGTTGTTAAGTGAGTCACTGCCATTGATAAGTTAGTAAATTGGTTGGTAAGTGAACCTGACTTCCCCATTGACTTTGTAGGTCAGAAGGTAATCACATGACCTCGGAATGCTGCAACGGTCCTAAGTATGAACCAGTCGCCAACCATCTGAATTTTGATCACGATCATGGGGATGCTGCAAATGTCTTAACTGTGAAAAATGGTCATAAGTCACTTTTTTCAATGCAGCATACTTTTGAACAGTCACTAAATGAACTGTTCTAAGTCGAGGACCACCTGTACAATCAGAGGTGAGGTGAGTTAATGCTCCCTTTAACATTGTACACAGAAGTGAGGTGCAAAGGTGGATCGGTGACATGGGCTCACCCCACCCACCCACCCCGGTGGCTCTGAGTGCTAGCAGAGTCTAGCGCAATTCTGCTACTGCACCTGGGCAGGTAGTGAAATCACACGCGTGTCCGCGCGCGATTTCACTACCTGCCCAGGTGCAGTAGCAGAATTGCGCTAGACTCTGCTAGCACTCAGAGCCATGGGGGGGCGAGCACATGTCACCATTCCATCTTAGCAGCCCACCACTATGTACAATGTTAAAAGGAGCATTAACTGAAGCAAAAGAAGGTGGTAAAAGCATGTCACTATTTGTGGCCCAAAATATGATGGGAGCACAATCGTGTGTCTGGCCTAGGCAACCGAATTAATCTCTAAAAAGGATGTCACTTCCTATAATGAAAAGGCCCGACCAGGTGCACTTCAGAGAGCCATAACAAAGGTCAGCCATAGCATGATGCGTGCAGTACTTCATTACAGCTTTGTTTTACGATGCCATAAATTTTGTCAAATCTATTCCTGGGGGCTGGCCGGGCGGTGGGGGTAGCAAAAGCTTGGTGTACTGCTTCCTTTGGGATCTTCAGCTAGGACATTAAAAATTAGCCTGATCATTTGCATATCTGCTGTTTGGAAGCCAGCATGAATATGCATAGAGGCTCTTTGCCTGGCCTCTTCTGAATTTTCTGTTTTTTTTAAGTTGCATCAAATAAATAATACTGAAGCAGCAGGAAGGCAAGGTTGGAATCAAGAAGACAATAAAATACAAATGACAAACCATCATTTTTTTTCTTATCCAGAAAGCTAAATAATGCAACGCAGCTTTCCCTCAAAGAAGATACAAGTGGATAGAGATTTACAGAGTAAATTGGAATAAAATCAAAATTGCAGTTTCATCAATATACAATGTTAAAGGGAGCATTAATTGAAGCAAAAGAGGTGGCACAAGCATGTCACTATTGTGAGCCAAACTGTTATGGGCACACAATTTTAATGTCCACTTTGGGCTTGGCTTCAGCGTCAGAATTAATCTCCATGAAGGATGTCACTTCCTACAATGACACTTCTCTCCCCACCCACCCCCTTCTATCTGACACTCACATACAAACTCTCCAACCTTTCCCAACCTGTTCCTCTTCAGCATATGTCCATGCTGCCTTGAGAATCTGGATGTCAAAGTCCAATATATTTGTGAGGCATCATTTGGAGAGGAACACACACACACACACACACACACACACACACACAGAGAGAGAGAGAGCTTGGGGAAATGAGAAGTTGCTCCTTGTCCAACCAAACAGACCACACAAGGTGAAGAAAAGCAAGCATCTTTTTTATCCCAGTACAGCCTGGAAGTAAAGCAGCTCCTTTGATTCCTATGCTCCAACTTTTAAGTGTTCTACAAATTAAATATTGGACTGGTTTCTCTTCTCACTGAGATCTTTGAATCTATTTTCTGCACAGCGTGTGCTAATAAATGAAATCATCTTTTTATCCAAATGGAAATCAATTTGTTTGTAGTAGAAAGGAAACTTAGATTTTCCTCCCAGCAATAAAATATTTAAGAAAAATAGCAACTTTTTAATTAAATGAAAGTTTTATTTCAGTATTCAAATTAGTCTCATAACTGCTTGGGGAAAGGTGGAGGGAGAATACATGGAATAAAGCAATGCCCGCCCTCCAAGATGGAGATGGACAAAAGACAGAAGGTGTGGGGAGAGAGAGGAGGGCGGGGAACGCACATCCCTTGCCTTCACTCATGCATTCAATGTTGACTATGACTAGAAACCAACAGTGAAGGATAGAATTTCACTCGTGTTTAACCCCAGTTAATGCTATACATCTTAAATACACAATTCAGAAGTGTACATTATGTCATGCAGTCCTCTGATGGAATGACACCCTGGCCTGATCTCCTGTTGTCTTCATGATGTTCAGAACGTGGCGCTTAGGTAGGACAGAGAACTGAAAGAAGGGAAAGAAGAAGAGGGGAAAAAAGGAAAGTCAAATTCAGTCTTTGAAACCTGACTTCCATTGTTAAAACTTGTTCAACAAAATGTATGCATTTTTTAAAAGACAGGCATTCATTTAATTGAATTTGTTTCTATATAGGGCAGTGTAATTTTTAAAAAAATCAGCAATCAGGAACAGATAATCAGCTCAAGCTTGTTTGCTTAACAAACGGATGACAAAGCTGGATGAAAATCCTAACAAAGTTAAACGCGAAGGAGAAAAAGAAACTCAGCAAACTAGTTATTGCTAAGCATCCAAAATTGAGGGCTAGAAAACTGAAGGACATAAGATGCAGAGATGCAGCCCAGACTGAGAAAGAGATAAACTGTGTCATCTTTTCTTTTGGCCTCTGTAGGAAAGGCTGCACATTCAGTGCCAGGTGACTCCAGTGAAAGCTTCAAATATCATTTTTTTAAAAAAAAATCTAAGGAAGACTTCTGCGTTGCAGAATAATTTCTGCTGAATCAAGGAGATAACATTAGTGGACCCATCATCTAACTCTGCAGAAGGCTGATTCTTCTGTCCCTATTCTTACCTTTTAAAATGTAGTCAGTCAGCAGTGTAGGGACTTTTTCGTTGTCTTCCTTCATTGCAAAGAGAACTGAGGAAACAAGTTGGGACAAAAACCATTAGTGAATCCTATTTATGAGTTATTTGTTTCTCTATTTAACCTGCCTAGGCACTGAGGCATCAACTGTTCCCCTTCCACAACCAATCCTTATATGCCAAGTGAGGCAAGGAGCAAGATAGCATCCCATCAGTTCCAGATATGGAAGCAAACCAGACTTAGATTCAGATCTTCTACAACTTGCCAATGTTCTGGACTACGTCACCTGAGACAAAGGGGCTAATTTGGAGAGTCCAGAATTATGGAACCCGTAGCTCTAGCTTGTAACTACACATCACTTTTGGGAATAGGCCTACTCCTGCCTATGGCACTTAAGATGAGTCCTTCACTTTATTGGTCCTGTTTTAAGAAGATCTGAATTTGAGAGTTGACAGAATCACAGAAGAAGGCCCTAGATGCCTTCAAGCAAGCAGAAATATACTGTATTTTATGCATTTTAGATCAAGACAGGCATACTAAAGTTAGAAATGGCTGGCACAGAAAAAGAGGGGAAAGAGGCCAGGGCAAGTTGCCCTGTGTTTGCACAGTTGTAGGTCTGTGTTGAGTTGCAGAGTTGCCTGGCGTTAATGTGACAGTTACCAGATGTTCATTAGGGAAAGCTATTAAAGGCCTGTGCTGTAAAGAGATTCTATGATTCCATCAAGGTTCTTAGTACAATGGTTAATTTCAATCACTGGCAAAACGTAATACAGCCGTCTCAGCTCTCAGCTACAGGGAGACTGCAAACACACTTTGGGGCATGTTGGTTGGGAATTCTGGACGTAGCAGTCCCAGTAGATTAAATTTGTTTTTTAGAATAAGACACGGGCAATGAACTCAATCCAGAAATAGGAAAGGCTGCCATTTTCTAATGTGGAATGTTGAGCTGATTTCTTCTTCACATGGACCAAACTGCCAATCCAGTCTCTCAAATAAATTCCACCTTGCTAGACAGGCCTTAGTTGATTAAGTATCTGATAATATGTATTTAAGTGAGGAGGGAAATAATATTGGAGAATAATGTTTTTAAAAAATCTCCTGTTGGGGAATTGTATGTAAAAGGACTATGAAATGTGAAACAAATTTAACCCATTTTTATCCACAATGTGGGAAAACCATATACGGTATTCAAATTGTATGCAAGACACGTTAATCATTAACTGTTGGTGGTAGCTTGGATACAAGGTCCAATATTTTGAGGATCTGCTTGCATCTTATTCGGGAAGTTTTCTTCCAGCCCAGTAACCTGATCTCATCTCAGTATGTTTGCATCATGATTTGAAGCAGTGTCACATAATTAGACAAGGGGGGAAAGGGGGGGAGAGACAAATTTATCCTGGGTAACCTCTTTGCTTCTAGAAGCTTTGCTTCTAAACACGAATTGTCATTTGTACAAAACTCACTGCGTGCACAAAATAGCCATTCATAGCTTTCTGCTCTTTTCAAAAGAAGATGAGGTTTGTTCCAGTGAGTGCAAAACACAGTTGCCATAGAAACACAAAAGGAGACAGATGATTCTCCCAGAATGTACAAAGGACCATCACAACATCTCAACCTTTTCATTTTTGTTCCACAAATCATTTAGTCAGAGTTAGTGAGGCTAAATCCCGTTACTGGCAAATTCAGATGTTTATAAAATAGCTGTTGAAGTTATTAACGAATCTATTATTCTAAGAAATATTGGGTTGGGGGGTTTTGCAATGATTTCTTAGCAAGATATTTGAGGAACTGCAGTAAAATCTAAAACAACACCCTGAAAGCTCTAAAACAACCATTTATCTCAACCCAGAAAATCTGTATATTGCCCTATTAGCTCACACTTATGTTTTTGCACACATTCCAATGCATGCACATAAAAGAGGAAAGGGAATTACATACACTCCAACTGGCAACACTTAGATACTACTCAGAACTGCTCAGAATTTGGGATAGACTGAATGAACAGCAATGCTGGTACATCATTCCTTAATTAGTCACACTTGGTTTCTCCTGTCATCAGAAAGAACTAAATAACAAATAGAATTTCTTTCTGGTTTGGAATAGCCACAAATTACAGGAATAATGATCCCTCTAAAGACCAAATACAGTACTTTAAGCCCCCCAAAGGATAACTACCCATTACAAAGATGGTCATGTCTTCTTTCCACTTAGATTTCTCCAAAAACAATAACAATACAGGCATATAACTTTTTTTTCCCTTTGTCATTAAGGAAATGTTTTAAATTAAAGTTGCTTTCAATATATAAACACACATACAGAGAGAGGGGGGGGAGAGAGAATCAGGAACTTACATTCTAACACACACAACCTTATAGTATAAACTTACTGTTTGTAAGCATTTGCAAGTCCTCAACTGACAGAGGCACCCCTTTCTTCTCATACGGGATAACAGTGTTCAAATACTGGAAATAATAAATTCTCTGCAAGTTATTCCAATCAGAAACACCCATCTCAACCTTTGTTTTGTTTCCAAAAGGGGCATATTTTATTTACTGATTATGTGAAGCTGATATAGATTTATTTATTAATTTATTCGACTTCTATGCCGCCCAATCCCAAAGGACTCAGGGAGGCTTACAACATAATATAATACAATGCAAAAAGATACAGCAATAAAAAGAAGTTGAATATAATGTCAAACTAGATGGCTGAAGCCAAACTAGATGGCCTAGTTCTGTTTTGCAGGGAGGATAACCAGATATAATCTGTGTCATTACCAGTCAGAGGGTTCGGAAGCATGAAAGATGTTACCAATAAAAAATAATACTGACCAGGAGCATCGATTGACTGAAGACAAGGCCATGGGTTCCTTAATCTCAAGACTACCTTCAGTTGGTCAAGACCAACCTTCTAGAAAATGGTAGTATTTTTTCAGCATTCTACAATGGCTGCTTTGAAAAGTATATGGAACTTCATTTAGTTCAAATGCAATAAACCACATGGCTTTGTGCAGATCTACATTTGCACATAGTCATCTCTCTTGTGGAACTGCATTTGTTGCTGATTTGCTTCCAGGCACAATTCAAGGTGATGAATGTAAATCATCTTTATAGTCCTATAAAGGGGGCAGGTTATCTGAAGGAGCATCTTTTCCCAATTATATCTATTCAATCCACCAGATTGGGAAGACAAAGTGTAATATGGATACCCCCCATCAAAGAGGTCCACCTAGGACCAAGGAGAAGGGCTTTTTCCATAGTGGTCCCATCCTGGTGGAACATAAGACTGGTCCCTGCCTGATACTTTTCTGATAAGCATTAAAGACATGGTTTTGCCAGCAAACCTGGGGATCCAAGTCAGTATGGAGTTCATCGAGTGGTTTGTTTGATTGATCTTGCCAGGGTCTTGGGATTTACCGTATATTTGTGGTTTTAGTTTTGTAAGCCACCTGGAGTCACTGCAAGCGGGTTGGGTGATCATATACTATACATTTCTTATACATTTATATACATAAATAAATGAATAAAAGAAGCAACAACAATCATAACATTAACCTCAGATAAACTGTATCTTCTGGTTGAAACAATTCAACTCTTACCTGCTTTTCAGTCGCTGAATTTCCAAACGTCTGCCGGATTCCAGTTTGCAGAATATTTGAAATTCCTTCCATACTGAACCTCTACAAAAAGGAAAAAATAGAGCTCTGAGGGCTTGTTCTTAGATTATGATTATACAGAACTGTCTAATTGGACACAACACATTGGGCAGAGCAGAAGGAACAGAAGTTTGACAAAATTCATAATCATTCTGCCCCTATAGATTTTGAGTTGAAAAGTATCTGGTAGAAAACTAACTTCCAGATTCTCCATAAACTAAATACACCTTGGATGAAAAAACTGGAGTTCTTGATATGCATCTATACCATAACTCTCAACAGCTCAATAACAACAGATACTACAGGAAGTACCAGCACTAAAAGTTTAATGACCCACCTCATGGTCTAAGGAAGAGTGTATATCCAAGATTCTAGATTGGTGAGATGCTTTACATATATACTATATCTATATTCCAATATGAAAGTAACCAGACAAGTAGAGAAATTCCAATTAAAAGAAACCAGTAGATCAGTCTTCCCCAATTTGTCCCCATTCCTAAAATGGATTGGGAACTAGAGGCAATTTCTGAGCTGGTTACATTTTCTGAGTATTACTATTTCTTTCACATCTGGAAGATCCTGGATGGGGAAAGCTGCAGAACAGTTGTGCAGGGTCAAGTATTTCAGTCATAAATTGCTAAGGGGTAAAATCCCTGTAGGATAATTTTGCAATAACTAGACCATCAGCCAGAAACTAGCACCAAATTCTCACTGGAGAAGAATTCACTGATCCATCCATTGTCTTAGATCACCACCTTTGTGAATTTGGCACAACAATTGCTTATTTCCCAGCTCCCTTAGCTAAATGAACACCTAGCAAAATTACATTAAGAGAATCTGTAAACAATCTTAAAAGAGGGTGACAGGAATCTTAAATCTATGCTCTTCTTATTTCTGTTCCTCCTTTTTAACTGAAAGCCTTCTTCGGGGAATTCTCACTAACCTTCAGAGGCATCTGAGCTGCTCTTTCTATTCGATTGTTTTGGAGACTCAGCCCTTTTTCTTTCCTCCTTCTCTTCATCATCTCTCGATGTTCTTTCTGCTTGTTCTGCACCTCCATCAGGATGGTGATGAAGGAGTTCTTCACCTCCTTCTCAAACTCCAGCTCATCCCGACAAGCCAGCTGCTGCACCAGCTCCTCCGAATAATCCTGAATAGCACCTTCCACTCGATCCAGGAGCTCCAGAAGTTCCGAGACAGACATGTGCCCCAAACCTAGGAAGAAACAAGTGTGCCTGTTCATATGTCAGATGGACCAGTCTGACCAAGATTATGGCAAGGGGTTTAGTGCTAGAATTTGTGCTTATAAATTGCAGTATTAAGTGCCAAGGGTCATTAACAGTGTCAAGTATTATTTTTGAGGACATTTATCACAACACCCATAATGGATTCATTAATTAGTGATGTCACTTTAGTACATGAATTGGTTAAAGAGGGATACACTTGGAAATGAAAACAATTAATTGTCTTAGATGAAAGAAAGCATACATGCAATATGATTTTAGAAGAGGCATTCTAACCCTTCTCATTCTTAACAAGGAGGAATGTCTCTTAAGATGATGGCTTATTAAACCTTGGTTTTAAAACAATTTAAATTACGTGCAATCAATTAAAATGTTCAAGTTAAGATGTTTGGACTTTAATTCCCAGTATTCCTCCAGCCAACGTGGTTACAGCAGGGGTGGGCTGCTGCCCAGACGGGGAGAATGTAGTGGGGTAGCAAAGCACCCAATTTGCACTGAAAAAAGTTGAAAGTAAATGTAGGGCATCCTGCATAAGCCACCCCTACAGTGTGATAGTAAAAATTTTGGTAGCCCTTCACTGGGTTACAGGAACTCTAGAAGTTCAAATCCAGACATCTTAAAATTGCCACGGTAGATAAATACTTGTCGAATTAATGAAATAATAGACTGCAGCCCCAATTAGTTTAGATTATTAGGGAGTGGAATTTTCTGTCACCAAGCCAAGAATCCAAACAGAGGATTGCAATCTGCTTCTCAGAAATCTCAGCAGAAATGCTGTTTTACCTACTAAAGGCATGCTTGGGGGGCAACCAAGATGTGGCTGGCCCATATTTGCTCCTCACTAGAGGTTTCCCCAAATGTGAAAATAATTCCATAGTTTTTGTATTTCACATGCATTCACAATACGTGTTCATAGACTGAATACAAGGAAACAGATGAGTATATTTAAGTCAGGGATACTGACTTAAAAGAACGGAACATGCACTGGAACTGAATGATTGGTAGAGACTTCCTATGGCAAATGTGTGTCCTTTAAAAGCATGTTGCGGTCTTTCTTAATGAGTAAAACATTCATAGACGAGCCTTTTTTAAATGGCTTGTTGTTCAGTTTATAGTTGGGTTAAAGGTTCTGGCATCTGTGTGCTTTTATTTACTTCTTCTTTCACTTGGGCACCTTATGTTTGTGGCTCTGAGAAACTGTAACTCACCCCAGGTTCTAGGAATGGGGCAGCCTACAAATAAATAAATTAGCATTAAAGATGGCAAAAACTGGAATGTTTAGTTTACACTTCAAAAACATATTCCATTTGTATAATGGAATTTATGTCCTATTCTGAGATGAATCTGACATGTCAAAGGTACAAATTTCTGGATAAATAGAGAGACCCAAATTAACATCTTCCTTTCCCTTTTTCTCCTGCCCCCCCCCCCAAACTGGGGGATAAAAGTCAAGCAGAATACAATATAGCAATAGTATGTAGACATATACTGCTGCACAATCTGTTTGTTTGTTTGTTTGTTCGTTCCTTTGTTCATTCATTCATTCATTGCCACCTTCCCCTGAGACCCAGTGTGGCTTACAGAAAAATGCTTTACAACCCTCTCTAAATGGTTTACAGAATCAGCATACCGCCCTCAACAATCCGGGTCCCCATTTTACCAACCTCGGAAGGATAGAAGGCTAAGTCAACCTTGAGCCAGTCAAGATCAAACTGCCAAACTGCTGGAAATCAGCAGTCAGCAGAAGTAGCCTGCAGAGAAAAGAGCCACCATGGCTTTTTTCTGCTCTTCTCAAAGTGGGCAAAAAGTAAATTTAAAATATTTTCCCAGTTCCACAGTACTGAAGTAACCTCCTCCTTCCGTGAAAAAACTAAATAATCCCATGTCATGATTAAGAAATTGAGTAAATTTCATCCGTCACAGCAACAACATCTTGGTGCAATAACTTGAGGAAGAGAAGATACAGTGCAGCTAAAATAAATACCGTGTTTCCCCGAAAGTAAGACAGTGTCTTACTTTCTTTTTATCCCCAAAAGCCCCACTATGTCTTACTTTCGGGGTATGTCTTATATTGGAAAAAAATTGTCGAATTTTTTGTTTTAACCATAAAATTAACATTTATTAACAACCTGAAAAGACGGAGGCGGCAGACGCGGTGACGTATGGAGGGGGGGCAGCGCGGAAGTGGGCAGGAGGCGGCGCTCATTAAGATCAGAGGGAGGTGGCAGACGCGGCGACGTATGGAGAGGGGGACGGCGCAGGCGTGGGCAGGAGGCGGCGCGCAGCTAGATGAGAAGGAGGCAGCAATACCCCGGTGTTTCCCCGAAAGTAAGACATATGTCTTACTTTCGGGGTACGGCTTATATTAGCCGACCCCCCTGAAACCCCCGATACGTCTTAAAATCGGGGGTGTCTTACTATCGGGGAAACAGGGTATATACTTTAGGTTCTGTTTCATAAAAGTCATCCTTTGTTTGCTTGACTATAATCTATTTCTCATTCCTTTACTGCATGTCTGATTCCTTATCTATGATTTCTTATCTTCAAAGCCACAAACACATTAGAGTATGCAGCATTATTAAAAATAATCTCCTTTGAAAAGGATGTATGATGCAAATCTGGTTTAAAAGGAAAGGAAACATAAGAAGGTAATTAAGGCCTTGATATGCCCTTCCACAACGATCACAAAGAGAACAAATATCTGTACACATATTTGTACACAAGATCTGTATTGACCTATAAGAGTAGAGTAGAGTAGAGTAGAATAGGAGTAAAGTGGAGTACAGTAGAGTAGAGAGCAAGGAAGGAGGAGGAAGAGCAGGAACAATTTTTGTGCAAATCCATATCATTACTTTTTTTTTCACTGATGCAATTCAACTTGTGTGTGGCTTTTTGATTTTAAATGTTTAGTTTTAAGAAATTTTTTAAAGTTATTATCCTATTAATTGGCCTAGAATGTTTTATCTATTGTATTTTTATGAAAATGTTGTAAGCTGCCCCAAGTCCACGGAGAGGGGCGGCGTATATGTCCAATTAATAAATAAATAAATAATAAACTTCAGGGCAGGCAATGCATAATAACCACAACAGATCTGCATATCATAGAGATAAGCCATTCTCACCAGAATTACATAGTTTACAATCACAAGACAGCCCAAGGGAAATATTCACAGCCACACATCAGAAAGAGGTATTTATCTATTAAATGTTTCATTGAATTTTGTATCCCTGATAGTTTGGCTTCCAGAATCATGCAATCCTAGTTCCATCATCCCATTAACCTCCTCACTATCTGAGTGAAAAGAAGTAAACTTTTTTACACAGATGAATCAATATCACCCCGAATTGGATCACTTGCAGTTGCAGATGGGAATTATATATTTGTTATGTCATGTGTTTGCTTAATGTTTCTCCTTGAAACCTTACTATTTATCACACAGTATTTGTAAATACGTGGGCATATGCATTAGCTACTCACTCAAGCAGAAGAATCTGAATTGCTTTGCTACAGCCTGAAATGGTACAACCAGAGGTGGGTTGCTCCCAGTTCGGAGCGGTTCTATAGAACCGGTAGCAGGAATTTCCCCCCACTCATCAAACCAAGAGCACTCGCCAATTGGCCACACCCCTGAATCAGCTCTCTCGGCAGCAGCATAGGTGCCGCCATCTTATTTTCTGCTTTTGCGCATGTGCAAAAGCTGTATTTTACTTCTGCGCATGGGCAGAGACTTGGTTTCTGACACTGCCCACACAGCACAGGAGGAAGCAAACTGGCATCAAGGTAAGTTAGAACTTACTCCTTGGTACAAACCAGGAAAAGCTGCAGGCAGTGTTCCCTCTAATTTTTTTTGGGGGGGCGGAAAAGTATAGTGTCTGAGCGGCAGTCCCTTTGGGACTGGGCGGCACAGAAATAATAAACAAACAAACAAACAAACAAACAAACAAACAAACAAACAAATGAAAAACCCACCCTGTTTTGCCTCAGAGAATTTCAAAATAAAATACTGTACTGTGTGTCTATAACAGTGAGCTCATAATAGGGCAACTCTATCAATATCAAAATGCCACTTAAATAGTTGAGCTAGTTTCAAACTAGATTTTGATTTTCTTTCTCTCTTCCTTACTCCCATTCTTTTTCTTTTTCTTTTCCTTCCTCTCTTTTTTCTATCTGTTTCTCTCTCTTCCTCTCTCTCTCCTTCCCTCTCACTCTTTCCCTCTCGGCTTCTGGGCAGGTTTGGAAAACTCTGAGTTGATGATGATTTTTAAGTGAGCGATTGCTCACTGCTCAGCTTAGAGGGAACTATGGCTGCAGGGATACTTGTACAAACTCGTTTGCAAAGGACAACAACACTTTACTGAGAGAGAAGACATGTTCCTTTCAATGCACCACATCTTCTTACCTTCACATGACCAATTGTTGTTCAGGCTTTGTGACAAGGCCTGAATTTCCTGCAAAAGGATGGAATCAGTCTGACTGCTTGTGTCCCCACCATCATCCTTCTCTAAAATGTCTTCCTCCTCTTCAGGGTCAGGGGAATTTTGCATCATTTCCTCAATTTCTTCAATCACCTGGAAAAAGAACAGTCAGTCAAATCAATTAAAGGTGATGGCTTGCTTCAGTATGTCAGAAAAGGAGATGTTGCTATGGAAACCTTATAGCTGAAAAACTCAAATTCCGAATTGGGTTATAAACCACCCACAATAAATGGAGGGACTTTTTCCCCCAGTAAGTAAAAATGCAGTCAGGAATACTTTAAAGCCTTATTTTAGATGCCCCAAATCAGTGTGTGGTTTTTTTAAAAGAACCAGTGCTAAGTCAATACTCTCCACAGTGAAATCTTAAGAAGGAAAGAAAAGCTCCATTAGCCCAAGTTTCTTTCTGATGATATCCAACCAATGTTTGCAAATCAGAAGGTGGAGATATTATTATTGTGGTCAGTTGCACAGCCAGACAAATGCTTAGACTGAACTTGGTTTTTTCTTCACTGATCAAGTCCTTCCCAAGGAGCCGGAATGGATAGATGCAGCGGTGGGCTACGAGCCGGAACACTAAATTGCGCTCGCCACCACACCTTGTAATTTCTTGCGGGGCCAGCGCGATTTTGCTACTGTACCTGTGAAGGTAGCAAAATCACGCACGGAGTTGCAGGTGTGCCTGTGTTTCAGTGAGATTTTTTGCTTCCACACACGCCAAAACACGGGCGCACCTGCAGCTCCATGCACAATTTTGCTACAGCAAAATCGCACTGGCCCCACAAGAACTTACAAGCCACGGCAGCGAGCGCAATTTAACATTCTGGCTCACAGCCCACCGCTGGACAGATGTTGATGTTGGATGTAAAGATATTGCTGTATTTAAATATGTTTAAAGATATCATTGCAAGATGTCAGCTGTTCCAAGTAAAGATACATTTTGCAGTCGATTGATGATGATTTGGTCAATGCTGATACTATTCAAGCTGATGCTATTCGATTAGTATTAGTATTAGTATTAGGTATTAGCATTAGTATTATCATCTTTTTTATTAATTCATGAAACTCAGCCAACTGAACATTTTAAAAATTGACACAAATGCCACTAATTGATACGAGTTGCTACCAGCGTCCTAGGTATCAACCAAGTATCTTCTTAAACTATATGATGTTCTGGGCAGTGCAGTTTTTTGCAGTTCCTGTAATGTTATTGCAGAAAGCTGCAATTTCTTGATGTATTTTGTGAAATTCTTGGACATGGTACCAAGTAACCCAATGATAAGGGGTATAACTGTTGCATATTTCATCCATAGCTGTGTAGCTTCAATGGCCACGTCACAATATTTCATAATTTTTTCCCAGTTCTTTTTCTTTGAATCTGGCATTTCCTGGTACAGCGATATCAATAAACTGTACTTTTCAGCCTTCAACAGCTATGATATCTGATGTATTGTGTTCCAAATTAAATTATTATTATTATTATCATCATCAACAACAACAACAACACAACATAGCAAATGAGATCACTATGCTGCATTTTGTATTTCATCACCAGTCGGGCGCTTCCCAAGCACCTAGGACTGCGTGATGTAGTGGCGAATTATGTGCGCTGATCCCAGTAAAGTGGCCTTTTGCAGTTGACAGATAGAGATTTTGTCAATTCCGATGGTTTTCAAATGTCCGCTGAGATCTTTTGGCACTGTGCCCAGCATGCCAAGGACCACTGGGACAACTTTCATGGCTTATCACAATCGAGTCATTGCAGCTTGATTTTCAGATCTTCATATTTCACAAATTTCTCTAGCTGCTTGTCCTCAATTCTGCTGTTTCCTAGGATTGTGATGTCAATGATCAGTACTTTCTTTTTCTCCACAATTATGATGTCTGGTGTATTATTTTTCAAAATTCAGTCAATCTGAAGTCGGAAGTCCCACAGTAGTTTTGCTTGCTTATTTTCAACCACTTTTTCAGGCTTATGATCCCACCAGTTCTTTGCCCCTGGTAGATAGTAGTTCTGGCACAGGTTCTAGTGGATCATCTGTGCCACAGCATCGTGTCTATGCTTGTAGTCAATCTGTGCAATCTTTTTGCAGCAGCTGAGTATGTGATTGATTGTTTCGTCTGTCTTTTTACAGAATCTGCACTTCGGATTGTCTATTGATTTTTCAGTCCTGGCTTATTATTATTATTATTGTTGTTGTTTTTGTTGTTGATTCAATTTGTATGGCTGCCCAGCTAAGTGACTCAAAACAGGTAAAAACAATCCAATTAAAAAAAACAAGTTAAAATTAATATAAAATATAAAAATATAAAAACTATACTAAAACTATCAGTTTTTAAAAAAGAACAGAAAATCACAATCAGCACCATAATTCATTCCGTCAGTTCAATGCAGCCATTGTCAGAGCCATGTTTTCAGAATCTTCCTAAAGGCAGGGAGAATCAGGATCAATGCCTGTCTCTATCCACTGCAGCTGGTATCTGGACTCCTGGTACTCCCAACCCAGACATTGTATTGTTCATCCTTGCACACACAATCACTGTACATGCACACACATCACGTTTTGATACCCCTTGCAGTCTCTAAAGTAGTACTTCTCAATCTTGGCGACTTTAAAATGGGCATTGATTAGCCCCTTCGCGGAGGGTGGAGCAGCAGTGGGTTGTACATACCTTCAAACCTGTGCATTGCATGTGCATCCTCTTCATTCAGGTGTGCCCACACACACACCCATGCACACATCCCAATTTTGCTTCTGTTCATGTGTGGAAGCAAAAATTCGCCAAAATTGCATGCATGCACACAAGTGCCCCCTTGCGAGATTTTGCTCCTGCACATGTGCAGAAAGCAAAAAAGCCAAAAAATTCAAGAAAAAAAGATGGTGCTGTCAAACGGACCCACATAGGAGCAGTCGCACACAAATTGCGCAATCTGGCAGCCGCTACCCGTGCAGAGTTGCCCTGGTAAGAACCCACCACTGGGGGGGAGCTAACCTCCAAGAATGATATGACCCCATCCCTTCAACTTATAAGGACTGAGTCTGACCTCTATGTAAAAGTGTCACTTGCCTCTATTCCCATTCTTCCAACGAAGGACGATGGTCAGACTTTGTGTGCAGCTCCCAACAGTACAAAAAATCAATACAATTCTAGAAAAACACTCCCAAAGTTCCAGTGGGACATGGAGGTTAGTTCTACCCTACAAAATGGGGTTAACGTTGGCAGCATCCTTGGCCTTGATTAGGGACTGAAATAAACTTGGGTGAAAAAGCAGCCCCCGGTCATCAAGAAGGTCAAGGCCCAACTCATCCTCCTCCAGCTCACGTGGGAATCTTTATCATCATAGTCAGGGTGTTCGCATTCAGTGGGAAGGCCTCTGGGAGGAGTGGTATCAGAACCCCCTAATGCCACGCCAAGCCTGCCTCGTTGCTGGAGTCCAGAAGCAATACCCCTTTCAATGACCATAACAATTAACTTCTGGACTGTAGGGTCCAAATTGACAATGAAAGGGTAAGAGAGACCAGCAGCGGTGGGTGTGAATGTGGCAGAGACTCTGGAGGCGGGAGCATCAGATGTCTGCTGGGAGTGGGAGACTTCCCAGATATCTGTATCAGCCAACTGAAGATTGGGGTTGTCTAAGGACAAAGCCTCAGAGGCAGCAAGTGAGGCCACATCAGCAGAATCCGAATCCAGACATGCTCTGGCCACTGGCAAAGCACTTAAAGAAGTGAAACATGTCTCATGGTAGGCATGAGCAGTCATCGAGCAGCAGGAGTCCTCCATGCTGACTTGTCGGTTTGCATCCCTCTTAGTGATCTTGGGAGACTTGGCATGCCATCTTGGCATGCTGTTTGCGAGAAGTACCAGCCTTGGAGAAGCCCAAAGGCTCAGTCACTGAATTAGTGTTGTGGCATTTTATTTGGATGTCAGGGTGGTTTGTTGACCTCAGCCATAAGCAGCCATCATCAAGGCGAGCAACAATTAGCAGAAGACGGCAAGAGCAGCTTTTTATATCATTTTGGAACTTAGATTGGAATTTGCACAAAAAGGTAGTAGGCCTCAAATTTCTATGGCATCAAATGGCTTCTGCCCTTCAATAAAGCCTCCAAAATGGCAACCACTCTTATTGGGGCATTCAAAATTGCCACTGCCCACACTTTGAGGCAATCAAAATGGCTGCCACCCTTTTTCGGGCTTTCAAAATGGCCACTATCCTGTTAGAGCCCTCAAAATGGCCACTGAACTCACTTTGAGGCAAACAAAATGGCCACCACCCTTATTGGTGCCAACACTATGGCCATGCCCTTAGCTGCCTCAAGATGGCCACTGCCCTCACAAGGGCATTCAATATGGCCAAGGCCCTGAGTTGCTTCAAAATGGCCACCACTACCCTCAACGCAAACAAGGTGGCCTCTATCACACCTCTGAAGCCTTGGCTGAAGGGACAAGGTCATTCCATTCTTGGAGGCTAGCTCCACCCACTATGAAGAATGTCTGGATTACAACTCCCAGAATTGCTAAGAATTTCTGGAGCCGAATTCACTTCCTAGAATTGTTTTCAATCATCCCAAACTCTAGTTCTCTGGACAGATTACAACATTTTCCTGAATAACAAGCACATATAGCAAACAAAAGAATAAGAGAAACACATATCAGAGCTATCAATAGGGAGTTAACACAAGGACTTAAATTTAAAATCAATTATATACACGCTTGAAAGAAGGAGAAATGGCTTCACCAATCACCATAAAGACATCATTATGGAGGCCAACTATATCTATCAGTGGCTCACCCTTAAAAAGACCTTCTCCTTGTAGCCATCTGCCTTTATTCACCCACAGATTTTACTTCAGACCAAGCAATTCTAAGTACCATAGGTGGGTAGATGCCGTATGGTTCATTTCAGCCTGGGAAAAATGGCCAAACACTGCAGATATTCCAGCTTTACCTCAAGCTAAACATTAGTTTATCCATTAAAAGGAAAAATGGATCCAACAATTGACAGAGACCTGCCTTAATGTATTCAGAAATCAATGAGGACTAGAGTGGTGTTTTTCAAATTTGGCAACTTTAAAAGATGTGGACAGAATTCCCCAATCACAAATTCTGGAAGTTGAGGCCCACACCTCTTAAAGATGCCAGGATTGAAAAACACTGGACTAAAGTACCTTGTTTCCAAGAGTCTGTACAGTAATTTAACTCCTTTTTTCCTTGCATTAGACCTGATTAATGATACTTTAACTTCTTGGATGCCTGCTGTTATTAGGACAACAAGCACCAAGGCTGAATTAGTACCAGGAATATAAAGACAACCACTGCAGCTGAAAAATCTCTAATTCCAGAAACCCATAAGGACTTCAATTAATGGATAGTAAATGGACAAAGAAAATTGAGACAGATACACATTCTTATCTGCCAAACCAATTGCAGAACTAAAACTTTACGCCAGTGTTCTTAGCAAATGTTGCTTTTTCTTTTAATTGCCATCCACAGATGTCTTTGGACTACAGTTCCAGAATCCTTAGCCAGGACTGTTTTGCCCATCACACTTGTAATGTAAAACATTTGGAAAATGGAAGGCTGGGGGGAAAAGTTGCTTTGGGGGATCTAAATATCTCTAATGAAGGCTGAATTATTCAGCTCACCCAGACACATATGCAGTAATGAAATAATAAATGAAGATCACTTCCAGCTTCTTAATTCACAGAGCTGTATCTTGGCTTCCTACCAAAACTACTCAAACACTTTACTTACATTTGGCTGCAATGGTTTATAATCTAAGACAGGCTTCCCCTGCTTCATGGCCCCTGGGTGAGTAAAACTATCTCCTGCACCATCTGGAGGGGCCATTATAGTCACACCAACATTGAACAATGCTAGTTGTTGCCAACACACCTGAGTGCTTTAGGCTGAGGATGACTAATCTATAAGGATGTGCATTCTTAAAACAGTTCATGATGCCTCCCCCTTCTTCAAAAACTAGCCTTAAATTAGGAAACACAGAGGACAGATGTCAAGGTTGAACATAAGTTTATACAAGTTGACACACTCACAGGGAATGGGTAACTGATCAAAATGTGGTAATTGCATTACATTCCAGCCCAGAATTTGCCTGAATATCAAGAATTAACCAAATTTCTTTTTAACCTCCCACCATTTAGCCTCCCATGATGTAAAAAAGATGTTGAGACTAGTGTTGGGCGAACTGAACCCACACAATTCGGGTCCGTACCGAATTTTGTGGTGTTCAGCATGCCAGACCTGAACCCGAATTTTTAAAAAAATTCGTGCTTTGGTTCGGCATTCGTGCCGAACTCCGCGAAAGCCACCGCCCAGCTGTCCTCTGCTGAGAAGAGGAGGAGGAACCGGGCGCCGGTGGCGGCGGAAGAAGGCGAACATCGGGGACGTCGGACGGTTGGGAGGCTGGGAGGGAAGCACAAAAGGAGCTGGGGAATCCCTCCCACGAAGAGATTCCGGGAGCAGAGCTTTGACGTCATGTATACCAGCAGGTTGCTAAGGACGCCAAGGTGATCACTTCCTGGATTCCATGGAATCCAGGAAGTGATCACCTTGGCGTCCTTAGCAACCTGACGGTATACGTGACATCAAAGTTCCGCCCCCGGAATCTCTTCATGGGAGGGATTCCCCAGCTCCTTCAAAGGGAGGTCTTTTCATGTAAATTTTATTTTATTTTTTTTACGAAAAAGGACGCCGCAGTGGTGTTGCAAGCAAAGGGAAGTCTTTTCACGTAAAAATAAATAAAAATATTTTTACGTGAAAGGACCTCCCTTTGCTTGCGGTGCCGCTTCGGCGTCCTTTTTCGTAAAAATAAAAAAAAATAAAAAACCTGTTAAAATAAAAAACGATGAGATTCCAAGGGCAGAGCTTTGGTGCCATAGACCGTTCGGGTTCAGCTGAACTTTGCGTGAAGTTTGTCCGAACTTACCGAACCCAAACACCGTTAGGTTCACCCATCACTAGTTGAGACTCTAGAAAGAGTGCAGAGAAGAGCAACAAGGATGATTAGGGGACTGGAGGCTAATATATATGATGAACAGTTGCAGGACCTGGGCATGGCTTGTCTAGTGGAGAGAAGGACCAGGGGAGACATGATAGCAGTGTTCCAATATTGGAGGGGTTGCCATAGGGAGGAGGGGGTTAACCTATTTTCCAAAGCACCTGGAGGCCAGACAAAAAATAATGGATGGAAACTGATCAAGGAGAGATTCAACCTAGAAATAAGGATAATTTTTCTGACAGTAAGAACAACCAACCAGTGGAACAGATTGCCTTCAGAAGCTGTAAATGCTCCAACAATGAAACTTTTAAAAAAGAGATTGGATAAGCATTAATCTGAAATGGTATAGGTTTCCTACCTAAGCAATGGGGTTGGACTAGGAGAATTCCAAGTCTCTTCCAACTCTGTTATATATTTTTTCTTTTTTTAAAAAAAATCCTTTTTTTCTTGTTAAAATAGTTTTTATTAATTATTTACACTAAAACAAAGACAGGACAAATACAATGCAGAGAAAAGAAAACAATACTGTACAATAATACACACAATATACACAAAAAAGAATAAAAAAATTAAATTAAAAATATATATTAAAAAAATAAATAAAACATAACATATTTTTGCCAGCCTGCAGGTTGGCATTGTTACTACAGCTTTCACTATTGTTTACTATATTCATATTTTTACAAGAATCTTGGTCATGTATATTTCACTCTTATATCCAGCATTTTATGATAAAGAAATAACAAAGGGTAACAAGATTGCTATGAAATAACATATTTGACTGTAATGTAATTATTTAAAGTTTTAAATATTTTTTTTGGTCAACCCAGTTATACCATCTTTTCCACGTCTGGTAGAATTCTGTATTATCTTTTTGTCGAATTTCCATTGTCAATTTATCAATTTCAGCAATTTCATACATTTTATTTATTATATTATTTAGTTTCCAATTTTGCGCAAATATGATTCTGGCCACAGTAGTTATGTGTATTATTAGATATCTGTCCTCTTTTGCTATTTTTTGCCTGATAATTCCGAGCAGGTATAACTCTGGTTTTAGTGGAATTTGTAAATTTGTTATTTGCTCTAAATGATTTTTGATTTTAGTCCAATATTTTTTAGCTTTGGGGCAAGTCCACCATCTATGATAGAAAGTTCCAATTTTCTTTTGGCACTTTCAGCGTGTTGTTGATGTATTTGGAAACATTTGCCACCTGTAGAACATTTTATAGATATTCTCTTTATATGTAGAAGATGTTGTCAATTTATATTTTCCCACTCAACAATATTAATAGTGTACCCAAAATTTTGAGCCCATGCTATTATGGGCCCTTTAACCTGATCTTCCATCATTTTGACATTAAGGAGTTGTTTATAAAAATTTGAAACCAATTTTTCTTCTGGGCCAAATAATATTTTGTCTAATTGATTTTTTCATTGCAATCATATTTTCTGATCTTCATTGTATTTTGACTTTATTTGTAGGTAATGAATCCAGTCAATTTTTTAAATATATATTTTTCTATATTCTATTTGAATGACATTGTTAATTTATCCTATAATTGGGGTTGGAACTATAGTCCAAGTATCAAACCAGAGAGATCCACACTGGGAAAAAATTGTATATCTGATCATGAACAGGAAATTAATAATTCTGTTCCACAAGATTATGCAATGCATCTCCTAATCCCTTTTCTTATGCTAAGAAACTGCTTTCTTATGCTTTTTTCGTAACATGTATTTCCTTTGTATCATCCCTACAATTGGCCAATGGGAGATGGTCTCAGCCAGATGCTGTGCCATTTGTTATCTTTTCATAAATTATGCAATAGCCATAACATTGGCAAATTAGCCCACAAATAATTACTGTTCTGAATGACTGGCACTTATTAAGTAACACCAGTAAAATCAAGCCAGAACTCAAATATATTTAGCAATCTGAACAAGCATTTTTATCTGGAGGTGGGTTGTGCTTCTTCCTTGCCATTGAAACCATGTGGCCTCTATAGTGAAAAGTACTCTCTTTGCATTATGTCCCAGGCAGAACTGGATAGAAATATCAGGTCTTGATGTTAGTGAAACTGGGTTGATAGTCTCTATCTCCTCACTCACCCACCAGTATTGTTGCTGCAATACTTGTCTTGTTTTACTTTTGTCTGCTTATCATTTCATATTTTTGTGTACATGTGTGTGCATGTATTGCATTTGGGAATACAGTACATTAAAAGATTAGGTGATAGATAGGTAGAGAGAGAGAGAAGGAACGAGAGAGAGATGATTAGATAGACAAACAAAAGTCAGAATTGTTTACTGAGGAAGACTCCAAATGGCAATTTTATCCATCCCATCAATAACACAGACCCAGAATTTATGGCTCTTTGTGCTATCACATGATGGCTTTTATGAGGTTTTGCCAAAAGCTGGCATTTGGGAGTTTTTAACTTTCTCAACGAACCATTGGTTTACTTAATGATGGCAGCCTTTGTTTATTGACTGCTACAAAAAGGTCATAGAATGAAGTCAGTCAACCCATTTTATGACCACCATACCTTACAACTGTGAGAAGCAGGCTCCCTTAAGATCGTAAGTCGAGAACTACCTGTACTAATGACCTATCTTCTTCCATTCTAGAGAGGGGCTGTCCAAATGCTGGCTGAGTCTCAAGGTCTACCTGTAACAGTCCTATGGGGATTAGAATCTAGAGTAGCAGCCCCAACCTTTTGGGTATCAGGGATAAATTCCATGGAGAAAGGTATTTCCATGGACCGGAGGAGGTATGGTTTGCCTGCATCCCACGGATGGTGCATCACTTGTTTGCATGGTCCGGTAGCTGGCATACCATGGCCCGGGGGGGGGGGGGGGGGAGATGGGGGACCCATGATCTAGATGGCAAATTCTTGCAGGAAAAAGAGATCAAACTGTCAATCAGCAACTAGATGTTGAAAAAGGACCTCCACCACACACAAATATATACACATACACATACATAGACAACCCTTACTGCAAAAACCATCACTTAGAAAAGCAGGTGATTACAGCCATTCAATGAACTGCAACTCATTTCTAGCAAAAATTTAAACAGTGAAGGATGGCTCAGCATGGAATAAGTTGTCTCACCATAAAAATCCAAGAGATGCACATATATTAAAGCCTATTTGAATGAAACAGTGGCCAAAGATTCTGCCTGACAATCTGAAACTTCTACTGGAAAAATCTACTAGGAGAATAAATTGTCCACAGTTTCCCTATTATTTCTCCACTTTTGCATCTTCTATTCTCTTCAAAAGCTGCTGTTAACAATAGCATAACACACCAAAATGGCTAAAAAAAAAGCGCAATTCTGTTCAATTGCATCCGATTCTTGCAGACCGACTAGGCAAGTCCCTCCAGCTTTCTCGGCATGATGTGTTTTTTTAAAAAATAGTTGCCTCCTTTCTAGGGCTGTGAGAGAGAGACTGATTGGTGTCATCTAGTTGGCTTTGTGCCCAAGACAGCACTAGAATTCAGTTTCCCAGTTTCTAACCTGATACTTTAACTACATCAATCTGGTTCTCTTTTTGAACTTATGAATGTATAAATTCTGGCCTATAAATACTAAAAGGTGTTTGGTTAGAAAATTTCTAAACTTTCTTTTATCTAAGGATCTCCTCTTTTTTTAATTCAATTTTTTGTTAGGATGAAAAAACTAAACAGGGGGAAAATGTGTGTGGATGGGGGAGTTCTACTACTGCAGTAGCTAGAAGCAATCCCTGGTTTTATTTCCAATATTTCCCATAGGGAAGGTTAGGAGGGATGTTTGCTTGTACCTGATCAGCTGTGAGTAGAGGTTCCTCATTAATACCAGAATCATTTTCACTCTTCTCATTAAGCTCTTCCTCCTCCTTCTCGTGGATCTGAAAAAAAGGAGAAAACAAACCGCATGCAGATTCAGTAGAAAATATGGGCCCCTGGTAGGTTGTTGTTGTGATTTACAGGTTGAGAGAGAAGAAGGAATCTCACACTAATTCTTATAGCACATTCACTTGAAGGGTTGCGACTGTGCAGTTAAGACACTGGGTTTGTTGACTGGAAGGTTGGCAGCTCACAGTCCAAGCACCACATTACAGAGAGGGTTCCTCTTGTTTCAGTTTCTGCCCACCAAGCAGTTTGAAATGCTTGGTGGACAATAGATAAATAGGTACACTTTGATAAGAAAGTAACCTTAGTGTATAATCATGCCAGACACATAAATATAGAAGCATCTTCAGACAACAATGGCTCCCTCAGTTAGGAAATGGAGATTAGCACCCCACCCCTAGAGTTGGATACAACTGGACAAAGAAAACTTTCATCTTTTTTACCTTTCATTTCAAAAAGATGAATCTATGGCATTTCTCTAACTCCAAATTCTGTTCTACTAACACACACGCATACACACAAACACCATAGTGGGATGTTAGCCCTTCACTGAGCATAGTTGACTGGATTAGTTCTGTCAAGACCTGGGAGTAGGAATTGTCAAAGTAATGGGAGAGATTTCTTGAGCCAAATAAAATTGTCCTAGGGAATATCTTGGGGAACCGAAGGATCTGCTTGACAGCTGCAATCAATAGCCCCAAACTGCTGTTGTCCGAAGGGCTTTTAAGAGGAGCAATTTTATTCTCCTTAGTGTCAGCATCATCTCCATTTCTTCTAGGGGGAACTGGCAAGGAAACAAGGAAGTGTTAATACCTGCTGAAATTTGCCTGCCAAGACTAGTTACCATTTTAATTTTCCAACGTGTCCTCAAGTGACCTTACAGCCAGATAGCAGGAACACAGAGATAATTTAAAGTAACAGCTAGGGTGTAAAAACAAATCAAAATTTAAAGCTAACATCAGTCAAAGAGACTGTGCCTCTTCAAAGTTGAATGTAGCCTTTGAAGCGTGTCTCTGTGTGTTTGTATTTGTGTAATTTTTTCAAATAGACAAATTCTACCCAGTTACCTTGCATTTCCTGTAAAGCAGTATTTTCCAACATTGGACAATTTCAGATATGTAGATTTCAACTTCCAGAATGCCCCAGTCTGCAAAGAAAGCTGAAGTCCATATTTCTTTTTAAAAAGGTCAAGGTTGGAAAACACTGCTGTAAAGAGAGACAAACTAAAAGAAAATGGGGCATCTCTTTTCTGAGGCAGCAATCTGGACAGAAATTGGGGAAGAGGGGAGGAAGAGGTGATAGTAGTATGGAATCTGCCTTGTTATCTGGAAATCGTTTCTTGCCATTCCATTCAAGCCAAAGTCCTCTCCATATTGCTCTTATTGTCTGACAACTTTGATTTTGAAAGGCAATCAATATGTTCTCATCTCACCATTTCCCTGGCTGCAGCAATTTATTCTGCTGAATTGCTGCATTGGCTGATGTTCTCTACTTTTCTGTTTCCTGGCGTGTCAATTGCAGAACTCACTGCTCAGGAAAAGAGGGCTACTGAAGGACTCCCAAAAGGGTATGGAAGAGGCTTCAAATTGCCTTTCCTGGAAAAGTGACGTACTGAGGTACCATCTTGGCTTGAGTGGGAAGTACACCTGATTCAGGGTCATCTCAGCAGCCAACAGTCTGGAAGGGGTCCTAGCTTACCAGTGCCTCTGCCAGCAGTGCCCTACATAGAATCATAGAGCTGTAAGAGATCTTTGGAGGTCTTCAAGTCCAACACCCTGCCTAAGGCTGGAGTCCTTATTTCACTCCAGACAGATGGTTGTCCAGTCTCTTTTTAAAATATTCCAGTGATGGAGTACCCACAATTCTGGAAGGCAGGCTGTTCCATTCTCATTGTCAAAAACTTTCTCCTTAGTTCCAGGTTGGGTCTTTAAGGATCCTGAAGGATCTAATGAGCTCTAAGCCATTATCATAGTTATTGGAACAAAATATTAGAGCAAAATAATACCTAGGAATTTTATTCAAAGGAAGGTTTTTAGGACATAAAGAAGAGAAGGGAGCAATTAAGCCATCAACCCTGACTGCTCTTTACCAGGCCAGATCCTGAAGATGAACCTCAAACACTTTGGCCACCAAATGAGAAGGAAGAACTCACTGGAGAAGACCCTAATGGTGGAAAAGATTGGGGGCAAAAGAAGAAGGGAATGACAGAGAATGAGGTGGCTGGATGGAGTCACTGAAGCAATCGGTTTGAGCTTCAAATGGACTCTAGGGAATGGTAGACAATAGGAAGTCCTGGGACAGGGATGGGTTATAAGTTACCTCATTGCCGGTTCGCTTCCTCCTGCACCATGCAGGTGCCAAAAACCCAACCTCTTTGCATATGCAGAAGCAAAAAACAAAATGACGGCACCTCCAGAGCCACCGAAAGAACCAGTTTGAGGGTGTGGCCAGCTGGCCATCACTGCCGATTTGGTGAGCGTAGGGAAATTCCCACTACCGGTTCTATAGAACCGGTGCGAACCGGCAGGAACCCATCTCTAGTCTGGAGGAATGTTGTCCATGGGCTCGCGAACGCAACTTCGCAACTAACAACAAGACTGCATCCAACTCTCCATCACAGCTTGGACACTGAGCTTCTTTAACAGAACTGAAATCCCATCTTACTAAAACCACTTTTCTCAATTTGGTGCCCTTCAGGGGTTCAATTCCCACTGTGGCTGGGAACACAGTAAAGTTGCATTAATGGAAGTTGTATTGCAGAGCATCAACTGATTTACTGCTAATAGAGGACAGACATCAACAATGAAAGCTACTGTACATTATGAAATGGTTCTGTGTTAATTGAAACAGACCAGTGCCAGTTAAATTTCACTCATATTTTTCTGATTAAGGAGAAAGAAGGGATGGAAGTGTCTATGATTCCAACTATTTCTTTTAAGGATACCTAACATAAACATGGGAACATTGTTATTTAGGGAAATTTGGGAAGTCTGTACTGCTATCCAGGAATGATTTTTGGCATATTCTTAGGTTCTGCCTTGTGAAAAGGCAGCCAAATGTTATTTTAACTTTTAAGACCTCCATTCCTGTTTTTTGGATTTTAGACAGAGCTTCAGCACAAGCACGTCCCTTGTTGTATCTTTTGAGTAATGGAGGGGAAGGTTGACATCAGCCTATCCAGGTAACTACCTCTGTGTCCGAGATATTGCCATTGAGCACTTCGATGTTGGGATCCCTCAGGTCCTCGGTGATGGATGGGATGTAATTGTCTGTTAGAGCATCCCAGACCCTGCAGAAGAAAGCAAGAAGTATTATTATAGAGAATCTGTCTTGGATGCAGAGATGCTTTCCTCAAGGCTGTTAGCAGGGGTCCCCAAACTTGGCAACTTTAAGACTTGTGGACTTCAACTCCCAGAATTCTCCAGCCAGCTATGCTGTCTTGAGAATACTGGGAATTGAAGTCCACAAGTCTTTAAATTGCCAGGTTTGAAGACCCCTGCTGTTAGCTTGGTCTACAGCAGGAGTCCCCAAACTTTTGAACCTCAGGGACCACGAAGGTTATACTTTTAAATTCTATGGGCCATCAAAGTCCCGCAGACCACTAATATGATTTTTTAAAAGAGAAATACATTTTAAAACAATGATAAGAGAACTTCCATTTTATTCATATGAAATACACCTATTTAGCATAACATAATCATAAATGCTTATTTAACTATAAGAAAATCATAAATGCTTATTTAATCATAACAAAATATTTAAAAGTTGTTTAATTATTAAAGATACCATAATTATAACAAAATAATTTAAGATTATTTGATGGTGGCTTGCTGACGTTGTTGAAAAAGTCAGCCACATATTCCAGAGTTGTAACTGTAGTCTTTTCCCTTCTCCCCCTTTCCTTTCCTTTTCTTCCTTTCCTTTCCTCTCCTCTTCTTCCTTTCCTTTCTTCTTCCTAGACTGGATTAATTAGTCTTGGACACATTTGGCCCAGAGACCAAGATTTCTCCATGGACCACCACATTTTTCTTGTGGACTACCAGTTGTCCACGGACCACAGGTGACCTGTGGTCTACAGAATTCAAACACAGCATGAAGTACACTGATTATGTTACCTAGTTTGGTTAATGAAATGTCAGCAAGAAAAGCTCAGAGAGCAACAAAGACCCCTCGTATAAATACATCCAAGCTAAACATGTGTTAGACCTGATATCATTTGAATTCTAAGATAGCTTGATCCAGATTTAGCCCAGTGGTGTCAAAAAAAGAAAGGAGTTTTTTCAGTAAGAATTGAACATTAAAAATATTTCTGAGTTAAGAAACAATGGACTGAATTTAGAGTATCTAGCATCCATTCTTTACCTTGACATTATTTCATATTAAGCATAGCTTCACAAAAGTGGATATAAAATCCCTTTTACATAGGCACTGGTTTTATTTTTCCCAATAGTAATATTTTTGGACAACTTCACAGTACATCACGAGGGTCTTCAATTTTCTCATCTTGAGTCCTTGTGCATATTCTCCCATTAGCCAACAGACCAGGCATTAATTGTTGGTATCCTGTCTGCTTCTTTGTTTTTCCCTATCTGTGTTTGCCACTCTGCAGGCATGCAATAAAGCCAAACAAAATGGGCAGCAAAACATCCCAACACTTGTGTTTAAGGAAAGAAGGGGAAAGAAAATGGAAGGACTGGAAAATGGAATAAGACAGCAGTTCGCATCCTGCAGCTAAAACAGAAATACAGACATGTAGGTGTGATGTTTTCTCTGAAGCAGTAACCATGCCATTTTCTTCTAAAGTTAAACAGACTTCACATGAACACCACTAGAATCCCCTAAAATCATTCAGGGGAGCACCAGTCTTGGATCTGTGTTAAAGCTCGTATTTGGAAGGATTCCTAATCTAATCAAAATCTTCTACAAACAAAATTGGTTCCTTTAGCATCTGCTAATTAAAGACTGAATGAATTCTAACAAAAGCACCAGAAAACATTGGGGGGGGGGGGGGGCTTTCCTTTACCTATAACCATCAAGATATTTGTTTTCAACGTTTCTGTTCTTAATTTCATCTCTCTACTCTGGGAAAAATAGTCAACAGTAATACATTCATCTATTTTCAATATTGTGAGACCGATGGCTATTATTTATGTTTTGACAACCGAAGAGCAAAACTGCAAAGAATTGAGTTGCTGAAAGATGTGTCATATCACCTCAGGCCACTCTGAGCTCTCCTGGCTCAGCTACGAATTTTCTAAATCCAATTCTATTTATTGAATGTATTTCCTTCAGATATTAGCTTCTGATTCCACGCCTATTCTCTCCAAAACAGCTGAAATTGTCTTGAACAAATCAAAGAGAAAATAATTATGTGGTACCATAGACAGGAAATGAGACTAATAAGAACATCAGAGGATCTTGTGCATAAATTTAGCTAACCAATAAAGATTGCTTTAATCCAGGTCAATAAACGTATTAATCTTCCCACATATTTTCTAACAGATTCCTAAAATATCCTTAGGAAATCACTCACGATCACCCCATTCCAGATGGAACCACCATAATGTGTCTTTTGGACTGCATCTTCATAATTATGGGTAGCAGACCTCTCTCATTATGTGATACGACAAAAAACGGGAGCATATGATAAACTATGATTCAGTGAACAGAAACACGGATTGTCCTCACCTCTCATGAGGAAAGGTGAGTCCTACTCCATCGGTCTCTTAATACCAGCATTATCTGATCCTTGGACTTAACGTATGAAGAAAATAATGAAAAAGAAATGTCACTATAACAAACATAAATAGGCATTAGAGAAAGAGAAATGGAAAACCTGGCCCTTGATATTAGTCTCTTTTGAAAATGATTGATTTATTGAAAGACGGAAGTATTTGTAGCTCAGGGTTGAACTGTGGGGTCCTTTATACTTTCTGAACTTGGTTTTATTTGCTTGCAGCCACTTTGGACCCAACTAAGTAAAATATTGTCCTAGTAAAGGAGTGAGGTCTGCTCTCATGCCAGTGATTTGCCCAGTCAGTGTTGGTGATTGTGATTTTGGTGTTATCTTGAAGAGGCTAGCTTGTTTGTCTGAGTTGATGGTTCCTTCATTGGGTATTGTTTGCTTCTTGATTGTTGGTCTAGTATTAATTGTGGTGTTGCTCTTTGCTTATCTGGCTGTTGATTGTCGCTGAGGAGGTGTTTTGATCTTTCTGTTTTCTTTTTGGCTTTTTGGTTGTCTCTTTGGATTGGTATATTTATTTATTTATTACTTGGATTTGTATGCCGCCCCTCTCCGAAGACTCGGGGCGGCTATAAATGTTCATCTCTCTTGATTTATCATTTTCTATGTTAGATAGATAAATAGATAGATAACCTATTCATCTTTTATCTATCTATCTCTATTGATTTATTTTTTCCAAATAATTCTATTTGTTTTTGTTTTAATAGTTTTTTTTTTATTTTTTAACTTGAACATATCATCTTCCATTAAACAGTGTGTCATCTGGGTACAAATGTCTGTGTGCTGTTACAGTCAAAATGTACAGTATTTGTTACATTGATAATGGTTCTCTAATCTTACAATAACAATAACATTATAACTGAAAATATAATATTATATTAGATAAAATGATCTTAATAATCATATTGATAATGATCATCATATTGTTTACATCTCTATCTTAACATATATTCTTTATTTCACTGATCTCCATTTATTTCTCACTTCTATTTTTATTCTCCAACCATCCATAAAAGAGCTCCCATGTCATATAATATTCAGTTTTCTCATTCTCCTTTATAGCAAGTGTTAATCTGTTCATTTCTGCACATTCTAATATTTTCCTAATCATGTTCTCATCCGTAGGGATCTCATCACCTTTCCAATATTGTGCAAATACAATTCTAGCTGTAGTTAATACATATATAATTAAATACGCATTTCCTTTACTATAAGCTGTGGGCAAAATCCCCCACAAAAATATTTCTGATTTAAAATAAATGTGCTGCTTTATCATCTTTTCCAACCACATTTATATTTTTGTCCAATTTTTTCCCTTCTCCACCACATATGATAATATGACCCAAGCATCTGGTGGCATTTCCAACATTTAGCTGTTATCTTTAAACATCTTTGTCAGCTTCACTGGTGCCATTGTCCTTTTCTGTCTGTGAGTTTGGATGATATATACTTTTGGTTGTCTTTGTTTTCTAGTCATGGACTAGAAAAAGTACTGTTTATCTATCTCTTATGCCAGAATATTATTGGTGTGATTGTTGTTATTAAACATGGTTATTCATACTAACTTACTTATACAGTGGCAATGTTTACTTGATAAAGCTGTGTGTGTGTGTGTGTGTATGTCTGTATACACACACACAAAGGCAATGTTTACTTTATAAAGCAATGTGTGTGCATGTGTGTGTGTATGTATAAACACACACACTGCTTTATAAAATAAACATTGCCACTGTATAAGTAAGTTAGTATGAATAACAATGTTTAATAACAGCAATCACACCAATATTATATATATATATATATATATATATATATATATATATATATATATATATGTATGTACATATACATATACAGTGGTACCTTTACTTAAGAACTTAATTCATTCCATGACTAGGTTCTTAAGTAGAAAAATTTGTAAGTAAAAGCAATTTTTTCCATAGGAATAAATGTAAAAGCAAATAATGCGTGCAAACCTATTAGGAAAAAAAATAAAATCTCAGAATTTTGTTGGGAGGAGGAGGAGGAGGAAGAAGAGGAGGAAGATAGTCCCTGCCAAAGGAAGAAGGTGAGGTGAGGGGAATCAAAAAAATCCAAAACTTTAAGGCTTAAAGAAAAAAGAGGGACTCTGAGGTGGCAAGGAGGAGCACGCGCCCCCCATACACCCGGCGCGAGGCTGCCTCCCATACATTGCGCCAGAGAGAGAAACCCAGGTGGGTGAGAGGGGAGAACCTCCCGGTCCTTTGACCAAAAGGCGGCGGCTGTTGCTGCTACCTGCTTCCTCTTCCTTCCCTTGCTGAAGGGCTCCCCTCTCCTCTTGCTCGCTCGCTTTGTAGCCAGCGCCTTTCCTTCACTGTGGTGACTCCTTGGTTTGGCTAAAGCTGAGTTCATCCGGCCAGGGCGAAGCGCCCCCTTTTGCTTTTCCGCTCCCAGATGCTCTGTTCACTCTGGACTGCCAAAGCTTCCTTAAGTGCCACCGAAAGGCTCCTCTGGCAGCCCAGAAAAGGCCGAGATGGCTGTGATTAAAGGGGGAATGGCAGAAAACTGTCCAAGCCTTTGTGCCACTCTCAAATTTCCTGGGAAATTTTTCCGGGCTCAGGTTCTTAAGTAGAAAATGGTTCTTAAGAAGAGGCAAAAAAAATCTTGAACACCCAGTTCTTATCTAGAAAAGTTCTTAAGTAGAGGAGTTTTTTATTTATTTATTTATTTATTTATTATTTGGATTTGTATGCCGCCCCTCTCCGAAGACTCGGGGCGGCTCACAACTTTTTGGTAGAGATACCACTGTATATATATAATATTTTTGCTGATAATGAAAAGGGAGACTGCTATAGATCTATTTCAAGCTTATTATGCTCTCATCAGTTAGCCATACACTTTCTGGGATTTGAACCTGCAAAGTCTGCCTTGTAAGGCAGTGGCTTTAACCTTAATACATACACACACATACACACACACATACATATACTTTGCTTTATAAGGTAAACATTGACATTGTATAAATAATGTTAGTATGAATAACAATGTATATACATATCTACGCACGCACACATACATATATACATATATATATAGTGGATTTTAATTTGATGATAGCTGAGGGCTTTGCTTAAGGCGGGGGCTCTTATTCCATTTTATAGAATTGTGTTTATAAAGCTGCCTGTGTGGTTTTATATGATATATAATACCTTTAGTTATTAAGGCAATTGTCATGTTATCGCTCATGGCTGCTGTTCATTCAGAAGAATTTGAATGGCAGATCTTCATTTACTGTGTGTGGACCAAGTGAAGTCCCACCATAGAACCAAGGATAGTTCTTGGCTAATTGGGTGGCAGTTTCCAGTCTTCTGTCACTCAGACCTCAAGAGACAGAAAACTGTGAAAACTGAACAAGATCAATGATAGTGCAGCTGCGGATTCTCTTTCGGATTCAGCCATGACGATGATAGAATGTGCACCCCCTGAATCATCAGCCTGGTTGGTTCTGACAGTAACAATGACTCAAGTGGATGTAACTGGTTCTATTTTAGAACTGAAGAGTGCAGGCCAATGTTCTGACACTTCCCATCAAAAGGAAGGAACTAGAATTATCTCTGCTAAGAAGCCAGCAGGCTGGAGTCTTTTTGAAACTGATGGGATTATAGTCCAATCTCCTAAAGACCATAAGATAGGCACAGTCTTGATCTAACAGCCTGAGATTCATAGGTCCAGGCTAGGCTTGTAGGCAAGCAAATTCAGCTTATTTCCCCAAGTATGAGACCTTCAACTAGAATCCAGCTCTCCCATTAAAGAACTTACTGACTGATTTCTGCAAGTTTTGGACCATACCTAGAGTGTTATCAGATAATGTATTTTTAATATCCCGGTTTTTAAAAGTTCACATCTGTTTACATGTCTTTATAACAGTAAACAATGTGTCTATTCAAGTACAAAGCAAACAACTGCATATCTGGGATCAAGCCAAAATAAAGAAAAATCCAAATCCTCCAGCTGCGCGCAGTACAGCAGGTCAGTAACAGATCAACAGCCAGAAGGACAAAAATTATGAAAATCTGTTCCTTGTTGGAATACAGACAGAGGTCATGCCTCTGTTTGTGAATGAGATATTGGATTTTCTTGGACAGAAAATCAAATGTTGCGGGTCCTTCCTGCCTCCCAAATTTCCATAAATCGTGCACACGGATCACTGTGAAACAGTAAAAGAAGCATCTAAACTATTTGGCAGCTTAATGTGGTCACTAATATTTAGCTAATCTTTCTATCGTCTTCTTCTCCTATATATATAAAAATGGATGTACATATGTATATATGTTTCCATGTTCCAGCATAACTTTGGAATGCCTACAGCAATTTCAACCAAACGTGATTTACATATGACTTCGTATCTGGCGAAAAATACTGTGGTGGTAAGATACCCCTGGGGTGGCCTTTCAGAACAACAGTCATGTTCTGTACACTGAGCTCAGTGTTTTTCTAAAGAGGCCTAAGCCTCTCTCACACAGTAAACCTTTGAAGGGAGCCTGATTAGGCCAGTACAGAGGCCTTTGATTGAGTGTGGGATGGCCTAAGCCAGCGGTCTTCAAACTGGGCAACTTGAAGATGTGTAGACTTCAACTCCCAGAACTGTCCAATGTCCAGCCAGCATAATATCAAATTTAGAAATCGTCCATCTCACTCCTACAGTGATTCTGTGAGGGTGTACAATTAAATTAGAGGCCTTCAGACTTGGCAACTTTAAGACTTGTGGACTTCAATTCCCGGAATTCTCCAGCCAAAAGTTGCCAAGTTTGGGGACCTCCATCTTAAACTAATGGTAACTTAGCATAGATGGCTGTAGAATTCTGGGAGTTGAAGTCCACAAGTCTTAAAGTTGCCACGTTTGAAGACTGCTGGCCTAAGTGTATTGCCTGCCCCCACCTCACTGTGGTGGCCCAATCTCTAGGGAATAGTTTCAGCCTGTGTTCCCAGAATCATCCTTTGCCCCAGCTTAGGCCTAGGCCTCCCTCACACAGTAGGCCTACGAAGCAAAGGAGCCTGATTATGCCAGTACAGAGGCCTTTGATTGAGCATGCCATGGCCTAAGCAGATCAACCATCCCCACCTCACCACGGTGGCTTAATCTCACAGGGAACAGCTTCGGCCTGTGTTCCCAACCTCTCTCACACAGTAGGCCTACAAAGCAAAGGAAGCCTGATTAGACTAGTACAGAAGCCTTTGATTGAGTCACCATGGCCAGAGCCTGATTAGGCAGTCCAGAGGCCTTTGAGTAAGCACGCAATGACCTAAGCAGATCTCCCATCCCTACCTCACCGCTGTGGCCCAATCTCACAGGGAACAACTTCGGCCTGTGTTCCTAGGATCGTCCTTCACCCCAACTTAGGCCCTTAGGCAGTGATGGGCTACCAAAATTTTTACTACCACACCGTGGCCGTGGCTTATGCATTTTGTTTCAACATCTTTCAGTGCAAATTGGGTACTCTGGGATGAAGCTCCAAATTTTGCTACCGGAACTGCGTTCCTGACCGTTCCCGTAGGAGCCCATCACTGCCCCTAGGCCTCCCTCACACAGTAGGCCTACGAAGTGAAGGAAGCCTGATTAGGCCAATACAGAGGCCTTTGATTGAGCATGGCATGGCCTAAGCAGATCGTACGGTATGCTAATTCATCTGTGAGGCTGCAAATTTAGAAATTATTATAATAGTAATTATAGGTGGCCCTCAATTTACAACCACAACTTGGATGGGAATTTTGGTCACTAAGCGATATGGTTGTTAAATGAGTCATCACATGACCAGACCCAATTTTAGGACAATGTTTACTATGATGGTTAAGCACATCCTCCAAGACGTTGCTTGTTGGAAACCAGTTGGGAAGGTTGCAAATTGTGATCAAGTGATTGCAGAATGCCACAACGGGTCCTAATTGAGAGCCAGTTTGCAAGTATGTGAATTGCTATCATGTGACCACAGGGGCGGTGCAATGGTCACAACTTAATGGACCCCCTGATCTAGGGAACAAAAACTAAAATGCACAATTGGCACACTAAGAAAGGAAGAATCTGTAAATTTAGTTTTGCTCTTTTGTTTGAATTTTTGGACTGTTTCTTGTTTTTACATCTGCTTGCAGCTATTTTCTTTAGAAGTTGCACAAAAATGCAATTGCATCTTTGGGATGTTATATTTTTTTAATGGACACAATTTTGCATCTATCTGAATAGATGCTTTATATCCAGTCAGATTTTCATAACTTGGAGCCTTTCAAATAATTTGAGTCCATAATTCAATCTCAATACAGGGGACTTAAAAATAAATAATTTTCTATGAAGGGGAAATTAAAATAATAAAAAGGAAGAAGAAAAGTCAAATCTCTTTGACTTAGTCAATGTTCTATTAGATGTCTTCAGGTAGAAAACACTGAGAAAGTGCTAACCAGAAACAATTTCTATGATTGTTCATTTCTTGACTTACTCTTCATCCTGCAGATTCTCCTCTTCTTCCTGGATCTGGAAATGGTTCTTCACAGGAGCCAAGTTCTCTGTTTTGGCATTGTAATTCCGAAAGCAAATGTTGAGCTTCTCGTCAAATTCATTGACCAAATCTTCCATGGACTTGAAGCTGATGATCTCAGAAGAGAAGTTCTCAAGCTCAGAAAGAGAAGGATCTTCCAAGTGCTGAGTTGAAGAGCCATAAAAATAATGAGCTTTCTCTTCCCTATCCGCTATGTAGCATGGCCTCAGATCTTCAAACTCTTCATCCAGGCTTACAAGAGGAGCTTCCATGTTGGATTGGCAAATGGAAGAAGGATGGCCTCTGCAAGAGAAGGAACATGTGAGTCAATAGTAGTAGTCAGTCAACCCTGGCACCAACAATAGAGTATTGATTATGTCCCATTGCATGAAGTGAAAATTATACTTGGCTCCACTTATCTTGGTTCAT
Organism: Erythrolamprus reginae; assembly: GCF_031021105.1. Lineage (NCBI taxonomy): Eukaryota > Metazoa > Chordata > Lepidosauria > Squamata > Dipsadidae > Erythrolamprus > Erythrolamprus reginae. The sequence goes on along the minus strand of NC_091961.1, from coordinate 18,230,224 downwards.
CTTTTTCAGGAAAACACTTTTATGTAAGAGTAGCAAAAAAGCAGAAGCAATAGATGTACCAAAGAAGGCAGGACGGTACCATGATTTTTAAGTTGAATCTTCCCATCCTCACATTATACAGTATTTGCCCACATTGTAAAGAAGAATCCCAACAAATGAACGGTGTGAGTTAGGAATAGAGAATTCCCACCCATAACTACTATATCTCTAACAGAGTAATATTCTGAACCCAGAAAATTAATGTATATGCAAGGCTGCTCTTCTGTACGTTCTTTGAAACCAAGCAAACAATGATTCTCTGATATTATCCACCATAGTTGCAATCAGCCCCTTTTGGTGAGGAACAGAAAACTGTATATTTTGCTGACTATTCTCTTGAATCAGGCAAAATGTTGCAGCAATTAAGGATAACAATACTCTCACCGCAGCCCACTCCGTCACAAAAAGGAAGAAGGGAAATGCTTGGACAATTCTATATTTGGAAATATCAGCTTAACTATATTGAGTGAAAGTTCAGAGTCAGATCCACCTTGGTGGCCAAAACGCCTTTTTTTTTAACCAAAATCAAAAAGGATGAAAAACTATCCTCCCTCTGCAGCAATTCTCTGATGACTCAACTTCTCAAATTCAAGGACATGGGAGGATCCAGCTCTAATGCAATTGAATTCATGTACAATTGAATATCCAGGGAAACCTAGCTTTCAAGCAAAAACAATGCTGCAGTGTGAAGAGGCAGATTCACAGGCTGCCTTAATTGAAAAGTATGGTCTTGCCTTTATAATCCACCTTAAGAAAAGACATTCGAGTCCCTTGCAGGAGCTGAGTTGCAGCTGCTTGACACTGGCAGTAAAAACACAAATAATAATGCTTCTGAAGGTTCCCCTGCCAGCTAAATCCAGATTGCCTCCAAGCATTCTGCTTTGATTTGATAAATTTAGGGGGCAAGGGCAGGGAAGGCAGAACCAATTTAATTTCCGAAGGGAACCATTAACTTATTTGAATATTGCCATCTAGCAGACAAATTCATCACCCCAGACACAACCTGGGACGAAGGCAAAGTTCTGTAAACCAGAGCTTTTTAAAAAGGCTGCCTGCTGGGTCTGCTGGCTCCATCCAGATTTCTTTGCTGATTGATGGATAGGCGCCTGGGCTCTCCTTCTGGATTAAAATTGCTCTATTGTCACCACAGCCACTGCAAAGAAAAGGCATCGTGATTGGGCTGCAGATCTGTTGCTGTGACAACACCCCCCAACCTTGGGGCACAAAGAAACAACTGTTGCTGCCATTTCTAGGCTCTGCAGATGAATTTAAAGCATTCTGCAACATTTCTGGAAGGCAGGATCATTTGAATAAGCAACTGATTGTCAGGTTGTGACTAAAATCTATGAATTTCCCATGCAGCCTTCCTTACAGCTCCTCTTTGATCATTTACATGCACAATTTTAAAAACAACGTTTGGGGCGTTCGTGCTGTATTAATGATCCGTGGTCATCTTTAGGACCCTTTAATACAGTTCCTCATGTTGTGGTGGCTCCCAACCATAAAATAATAAAATTATTAGGAAACTCTGGGGTGTGTTCTAACTCAGTGTTTTCCCAACCTTGGCAACTTGAAGATATTTGGATTTCAACTCCCAGAATTCCCCAGCCAGCAAATGCTGGCTGGGGAATTCTGGGAGTTGAAGTCCAAATATCTTCAAGTTGCCAAGGTTGGGAAACACTGTTCTAACTTACCTCGCTGACGGTTCACATCCTCCTGCGCTGTGTGGCTGCACTTCATGGGCCCGCATACACTTTATTTGTTTGTTTGTTTGTTTGTTTTATTTTATTTTATTTTATTTTATTTTATTTTATTTTATTTTATTTTATTTTATTTTATTTTATTTTATTTTATTTTATTTTATTTTATTTTATTTTATTTTATTTTATTTTATTTTATTTTATTTTATTTTATTTTATTTTATTTTATTTTATTTTATTTTATATTTTATTTTATTTTATTTTATTTTATTTTATTTTATTTTATTTTATTTTATTTTATTATTTTATTTATTTATTGGATTTGTATGCCGCCCCTCTCCGGAAACTCGTATGCACAGTGCCCAAAAATTTTCAAAAAATTGCAAAACAAAGAGCCAAAAACAAGTATGGTGACACATGCACAGTGCTGGAAATTCAGCTTCTGCGCATGCTCAGAAGTTCCCATGGTACAGGGTTTTGTTTTTTGTTTTTTGCAGTAGTCTATTTGCATAGGGGTGGACCCACCTGGAGATGGAGAGAGAACAGTGTCTCATTTCCTAAGACCATCAGCAATATGTGTTTTCCGATAGTCTTAGGCGACCACTGTGAAAGGGCTGTTCGATCCTCAAAGGGGTTGCGACCCACAGGTTGAGAACCGCTGATTTAACAGAGCAGTTAAAAATCGACACCCATGGAATAAAATTTAAAATTATCGGATGGAGCTCATGTACGTGCAGTCTCTTATGCCATCATCCCCTCTGTATTTTATTTATGGAGTCCCCAGCCTCTGGCCCACAGCCCACTTGGAGCTGGGCCATGCAAGCGACATGCAGCTTCACATGCACGAACAGCAGGAGCTCCTGCACAAACTGAGCAAAGCTCAAATTGGGTGAGTGGCAAAAGGAGGCACACATGCCTGCTGCATACACAAATGGAGCCTATGCATCCAAAACCACCCCCTCTCCCCCTGCCATGCAGGCTATGGAAAACTGGAAATATTGGGGACCACTACTCTACAGCACCAATCACTTTCATTATTCCTATTCTGAACTCTTGCAAACAGCACAACACAATTGTTGTCTCCCTAACTACTATGAGGAAGCCTCTATCAGATTCAGCAGACCTGAATCCATTGCAGCCATTCAGAGATTATCAACCACTGACCTTTCCACCGCTTCCATTTTTTATTCTAACTACAGGTGGTCCTCGACTTACAACCAAAATGAAGCGCCAAATTCCCATTGGTAAATGAGACATTTGTTGAGTAGGTTTTGCCCCATTTTATCACTGGTCTTGCCATAGCTGCTACTGCATCTGATAGATTAGTAACCTGGTTGTTAATTGAATCTGGTTTCCCTGTTGACTTTGCTGGTCAGAAGGTTGCAAAAGGGGATCCCATGACACCGCCGCCGCCCCTGGCGTCACAGCAATGGTCATAAATGTGAACCAGTTGCCAAGCATCTGAATTTTCATCACATGATCATGGGGATGCTACAAAAGTCATAATGACAAAAAATGGTCATGTCACATTTTTCAGTACAGTTGTAACCTTGAATGGTCACTAAATGAACTGTTGTAAGTCGAGGACTACCTGTACCTTCCTCTCTCACTGAGCTCCAGATGTAAAGAAATGGTCAGTTTCTGGACAGGCAGCAAAATACAGTTGGCCTTCCAATTGTTACGGAGAGGGGCGGCATACAAATCTAATAAATTGAATTGAATTGAATTTTATATAAGCTTCCACTCCCTTTGGTCAGTATGCGGGGACAAAAGCAACTGAAGGTAGACGTCAAAGAAAAAGAATCCAAATATGAAATTTGCTTGGCACAGCCACCCATTTTCCATCTCTGTATTTAAAAAGTCCTAAAACATGCCTCATTCCCCATCATATTTGGGAAGAAGACACATATTAATGTCTTCTTCTCTGGCAATATTACACTATTAACCAGAGCATTCAAAATATTTGCTAGACCAATTCTTAAATACAGCTCATCTGTCTGGAACCTGAACTGCATATTGGTTATCAACACAATCAAGAGAGTCCAAAAATATTTCACAAGGAGAGTCCTCCACTCCTCTCCTTGCAGCAGAATACCTTATTCCACCAGACTTGAAATTTTGGGGCTAGATAGCCTAGAACAGTGATGGTGAACCTATGGCACGGGTGCCAGAGGTGGCACACGGAACCCTATCTGCTGGCACACGACCAGTTGCCCTAACTCAGCTCCAACATGAATGTGAGTGCTGGCCAGATGATTTTTGGCTCACTGAGAGGCTCTGGCAGGGTGTTTTTGGCTTCCAGAGAGCCTATGGGGGATGGGCGAGGGCAATTTTACCCTCCCCCAGCTCCACGGAAGTCTTTGGAACTTGGAGAGGGTGAAACACAAGCCTACTGGGCCCACCAGATGCTGGGAGACAGGCTGTTTCCGGCCTCCAGAGGGCATCCAGGTGGGTGGGGGAAGCTGCTTTCGCCCTTCCCAGGCATTGAATTATGTATGTGGGCACTCACGCATGCACGATAGTGCGCGCACACCCTTTTTTGGCACCCAAGGAAAAAAGGGTTTGCCGTCACTGGCCTTGAACTTTGTCACCTTCGATCTGACCCAAGTGCAGTTCATAAAATCATCCATCACAATGTCCTACCTGTCAATGATTTCTTCAGTTTCAACCGCAACAACACATGCACACAACATAGATTCAAACTCAATGTAAACCACTTGAAACTCGAGTGCAGAAAATACAACTTCAGCAACAGTGTGATCAATGACTGGAATGCACTGACTCTGGTTTCCTCCCCAAACCCCAAAACTTTAATCTTAGACTATCTACAGTCAACCTCACCCCATTCCTAAGAGGTCTGTAATGGGTGTGCATAAGCACACCGTTGTGCCTACAGTCTCTGTTCTACTGTCTTATGGTCTAATTTACCTATACCTACTTTGCTTATGTTTATACCAATACCTACTATCTTGTACATGTTTAACCCTTGAAAATGTCCAAAAGATACTTCACCAGAAGAGCCTTTCACTCCTCCACTCGAAACAGAATACCCTACAAGACTAGACTTTAAATCCTGGGCCTAGAAAGCCTAGAACTAAGATGCCTTAAACAATATCTAAGTATTGCCCACAAGATCATATGCTGCAACGTCCTTCCTGTCGGTGACTACTTCAGCTTCAACCACAACAACACAAGAGCACACAACAGATTTAAACTTAATATTAACCACTCCAAACTTGACTGTAAAAAATACTTCAGTAACTGAGTTGTCGAAGCATGGAGCTCATTACCTGACTCCATAGTGTCAAACCCCCAACAGTTTACCCTTGGATTATCTATGGTTGACCTATCCAGATTCCTAAGAGGTCAGTAAGGGGCGAGTACAAGTGCACTAGAGTGCCTTCCGTCGCCTGTCCTATTGCTCTCCTATATCTCCTATACCTTTCTTCTATTCCTATATCTCTTCTTCTATTCTTTCATTGATATGTTCTATTCCTATAACTTCTCTTCTATTCCTTCTTAGATATATTTTACTATGAGTATCTCCTCTATAACCTTCATCATGTATTTTACTATGTGTATACCCACTAAACCCCTCATTGTGTATTGGACAAAATCAATCAATTAAAAAATAAGTAAATAAATAAATAAAAATAAATAGCATCCCACCCTAATCTGAGGTTCTTATCATGCAGCTATTTAGGAAAGTCTTATGGTTTCTGGGTTCATGAGTGTTAGGACAACTCCTTCTCGAGGACAGAAGTTTTAAAGAAGACCCCTCACCCAGTGACAGAGGTTAGGAGGATTGGCATGTGCCAAAGTCTACACTCCCAAATGAAGGGTTGCAGGAATCACTTCCTGAACCTGCAGCTTTCTCCCTGGCTTCCTTGTTATTGCTGCTGGCTTGCTTATTGGTTCTTTGTTAACCAATGAATTAAGAGCAGAGACTGGAAAGAGGTGATTCACTGATGGAGAGGAAGAAAGACTGACACTGAGGAAGTCATCCAAGGTCAGCAGTGCACCATGCTGATTTGTGACAGAACATATTTCCCAGCGTCCAACTACAAGATCCCTCACTGGAGATCCTGTAGCTTGATTTAGGAATGGAGAAAGCACATTTGGGGGACTCTAACACAGTGTTTCCCAACCTTGGCAACTTGAAGATATCTGGACTTCAACTCCCAGAATTCCCCAGCCAGCATTTGCTGGCTGGGGAATTCTGGGAGTTGAAGTCCAGATATCTTCAAGTTGCCAAGGTTGGGAAACACTGCTCTAACACACAAACCAAGCCAGGTGTCACAACAGGGGAAGACAACAAGCAAGACAAATCCCGCCTCTGACATGCCGAAGTCCCATGCATTCTTTAAATTGGGGTGGCAATCGATCAGAACTCCCGAAATGAGAATTCTACACGGGCTAGGAATTCTAGAAGTTTAAAACCTCTTGCCAATCGCATCCAGTTGGAAAGGGCTGCTTTGCTGTATCAGCTTTGTCCTAGATGGATTAGCCGGACGGTAGCTCATCGCCAGTCAACTTAAAAGCCAAGATGAACAAGGGCAAAAAGAAATATTGTGTTTCATTAAGTTAGAAGCCATTCCTCTGAATTGATCTAATCAACAATAGTTTTTCCTTTTTGTATTATGAAGACTTCTATTCCGAGCAGAGTGATTGTAGCTCCTTTCTATGTTATGTGTTTTGTTTGGTTTTTTATGTCTGTGATGTTTTGTTTTTTTGAAAATATTTTTTTTTTAAAAAAATTTTAAAGAAGCCATTGAAAAAGCATCTTGGCAAGTGCAAGATGGAAAACAGCAAGCGAGGCACTTGGGTAGTTGTTTCAATCTCTCCAAACAGAGAGAAGAGCTGCAGCATCGAAAAGGGAAACAAAAGACATGTGTATTTATATATGCTAACATATACGTGCCCATGCAAATTTAGAAAGAATTGCTATGTTATAAACAAAAATACATTATAATATAATGTGATGTAATTGGTTACAGAGAGTAGGCTGTAACCAATAAGTCATATATGTGCACAATCTACCCTAGTAACAGCTGATGGGTACACTCAAAGCCCCTGGCTCTTTCTCCTGACAGCTGTTATTAAACTGGATTTGAATTGAACAGTCCATCCAACATTCTCAAACCAAGAATTCATCTTTGTACAGCAAGCTTCATGCCATGCACCACTCAGCAGGAGGTACATTTGCAACTGGGAAAGAACAAAGCCAGCCACCCACTCTATAATTTAATTTCTCCTGACTTTGGAGAGGGAGCTGAGTTTTAGAACTGAGAACATGCAGTCAGCATTTTAGCCTCTTCAAAACAAAACAACTTACAACTGTGTCGCTTCCATTCCAACTTAACTATAGTTCATAAAATCATATACTTCATATACAGATGAATGGTAGATGCTTGGAACAAACTTCCAGCAGATGTAGTTGGTAAATCCATAGTAACTGAATTAAACATGCCTGGGATAAATATATATCCATCCTAAGATAAAATGCAGGAAATAGTATAAGGGCAGACTAGATGGACCATGAGGTCTTTTTCTGCCGTCAATCTTCTATGTTTCTATGTTTCTACAGTATATATATGTCCTTCCTGTTAGCGACTACTTCACCTTCAACCACAGCAACACACAAGCATGTAATATAAATGTCAACTGCTCTAAACTAGACTGTAAAAAATATGACTTCAGCAATAGAGTAATCAACGCCTGGAATGCACTACCTGACTCTGTGGTTTCTACTCCTAACCCCAAAACTCTTAACCTTAGATTATCTACAATTGACCTCTCCCCCTTTCTAAGAGGTCTGTAAGGGGTGTGCATAAGCGCACCATTGTGCCTACCATCCCTGTCCAACTGTCCTATTGTCTTTTATCATTACTTTTTATCATTACTTTTCTATTTATACAAATTACCATCCTATAATTGTCTGACAAATATATAAAAATAAAATAAATAAATAAATAAATAAATAAATGTAATAATTACTAGGAAATGGTTAATAGAGAGTTATGAAAGTAAGTGCAGTAGGTCTGTTCCTTCTTTCCTTCCTTCCTTCCTTCCTTCCTTTTTCTTCCTTCCTTCCTCCTTCCTTTCTTTTTTCTCTCTCTCTCTCTTTCTTTTTTCTTTCTTTCTTTTTTCTTTTCTTTTCTTTCTTTTCCTTTTTTTTCTTACAATTATCCCACTAAATATATCACTCTTTTTATTACAATAAGAGTAGAGAAACAGACATTATGACTTGTAATTACTGACTCGGTTTTCCAATGACTTATTCTTAGAAGAGTTCCTTCAACATGCCTGATTTCTTGCTATGAAATGCAAGGCTCAGAGGCCTAGATGGAAAAGCCTCATCATCCATTATTCTTGGACAGAGCTGCCAGCAAGTTTGAGAAGATGATGGGAAAAGCACCATTGGGGACCCCTCTTTTGCTGAGTACAGCAGAACTAATCTGGCAGTGATGACCATCAGTGATGAGGTAGCTGAGATCCAGCATAATGCATAGCATAGCTCAACAACATAGCAACATAGACAAATTTACACCAGGGATGATGATATGAGTGAGGGTAGCTGAATTTCACTTGGCTGGTGCTCCTAAGAGGCCAGTGAGGGTGTCATCAAAAAGCCCTGTCCAAATCATGGGACTTCAGAAGACATTAGTTCCTGATTTTTGTCCTGGCCCAGCTTCTTTGAACGATTACTTCCTGGTTTAGTTCCCATCACTGTTATGCTATTTAAGAAGGGTGACACCAAAAACCTGCTTTCTTTTACAAGAAGTAGCAACAATCATAGTCTTATTTTAATGCTGATCTTCAAAAATCAATGAAGGAAACACCTGCAAATAATCATGGCCTTGTCCCTTTCCCTCTTCGTGTTGGCAGCATCCATCTGCAGAGATGCCGAGTTCAGCTTCTCCGGCATAGTCGCTTTAACATCCCTTCTGCCTCACCACCAACCAAACAGCACATTGCAGATACACCGACCTGCTCCTGCAGATCATATTATATACCTGATATACCTTATACACCTGATCCTCCTTCTCAGCGCTTCCCACACAGGTTCTGATATAACACACACACACTTCACAAGCAGGCATCCCAACCTCTTCCCAGTCCTGAAATCACTGACGTCTAATGCTAGAAATCATGACCCTCTAATGATGTTATCTCCAAACTCCAGCTCAATGCCCAAGCATCCTCCCCACAGGAGCCTCCATACCCCTGCTCCATGCAGCCCCCTAAATAAAAACCTGGCTGCTCAGATATTGCAGGCCTCATCGCAGAGCCCCCCTCCCACCTCTTTGTCTCTGCAAATAACTCTGGTCACATCTCTCCTTCCCTTTTGGTCCAGCCATTCGATGTTCGGAGACATTTCCCACCTGTACAAACACACGCCTGGTATCCCAGCTGTCACTCGAACAAAAGACGAGCCCTCTCTTGCCGAGCCATGGAATGCAGCCTTAATCTATAGGCAAAGAGGCAGTCCCCTATAGATGCCTTCCTCCAAACAGACCAAGCTTGTTCCCTTGCACAAAGACGTCGCTGTCCCCATTCCAGCATCTCCCCAGTTGCCTTAACATGCATGCACCTGTCAGGAACTCTCAGCATCTCATATCCGTCTTATTTTCAGAGGCACAACATTACCCCACCCCAATGACAGGCTGCGGTGGAAGGGTGAGAATGGGGGGAGTTGAAAAGATATGATCGGCTGGGCCTTTCACCACAGACAATAGGAGAGAGCACCTTTGAAGCCCTTGCCCAGGAGACACCTCTGGTTCTCCTACCGAGCCCATCCCAGCCTCCCCAAATACCCACCTGAGTGCGCTGGCAACACTCCGCTCAGCTCAGCATCCCATCCGGTGGGCCCGAGTGAAGGAGGGGAGGAAGGAAAACCAATTCGGCGAGAGGAGCCGTCCACAAGCGGTCTGTGCGGGAGGAACACCGTGCGCTGTTCCTAGTCACTGGACTGCCTCTCCTCTTTGCAGAGAGCTTGAACGAGAGCCGTGGGCTCAGCCTCCCTCATCAATATGCATTAACTCTCAGACACGGATGGATAGCAATGACCCTCTCTCATTTCTGATCTGGATGCCAGTCTCCTCCAAAAACAGGAACAGTCTAACGAAGATCCAGAGACGTGGAGACAAGATCGGAAATCTGGGAGGTTAGGCAGCCGGTTTGAGGAAGGCAGAAATCTTCACCCCCCTTTTATTCACAGCCTGCAAAACCAAGTGGCTCCAGCCCAGCCTCTTCTGAAAAGAGCTGCATCATTTGGGGCTCCCACCCCCTCCCACAGATGGAGTCACGCTGTGATGGAAAGGAATATTTGAAGCAGGGCCCAGGCTAAAGAATCGGATGAGGCTTTTACTAAAGTAGAGGAATGAGCGACGGTATCACTCTGCAGAGAGGAAAAGATGTCACGCAGCTTTGTTTTGTTTTTCTGCAAAGGGAACGTTAATAAGAAAATTGTGGGACAGCTCACGAGGAGTGACCGGTGTGATTCTAGGTATCCTCTTCCCAAGGCAAAAAGTCAGGGTTAGAATTTCAAACTTGAACTCTTGAATGGCTGATTGCTCTGATCTTCGTGAACATTACTGCCTTTGAACAGTATTATAAAAGATGCTGTCACAAACTAGTACGTCTTTCCTTCTACCCTGCCCAGGGTTCATTTGTAACATTTCGCTGTTTTGCATGATGTTTTCCAGAGGCCCACGATAACAAAAAACAAAAGCAATAACAAATTAATCGAATAAGATGCAGCTGTAGGTTATGATATCAAATATCATCTCAACTCAACCCCTTTGCTTGCTTCTCCTAGAACACCCTTTGTGTTATGTCACTGCTTGTTTTCTGCTTAAATCAAGCTTGTCCAAGGAACCCCATATTACTTCCTCTTCATTTATGGATGTTTTTAGCAGGCTCAAAAGGGGGTGAAGAGTGCTGGTGCTCGAAAGAGAAGTTTCTGTGGTTTACCAGTTTGAAAACAAGTTTACTGGTGGCATTTTTGTAATATTATTCAGGTCCTACAGTCAACAACCTAAAAGTATTGGATGAGTGTTCCAGTCTCAATATCCTTTGAAGACGTCAGATTTCAAATGACTTGCCTTGAAATTCAAGCCAAAGCAGAAATGCAGTTTATGAAGCAAATTCATGAACTCCTGTAGAAGTCTGCCTAAATATGGATACCTTTCAATCTTTTTTGGTTTCCATCATCCAAGAAAAAACAGACCGACCACTTTTCCATGTAGCATCCCATTTGTGGACCATCTGTCCAATTCTATTACCTTTCCCCATTATGCAACTGCATTTTTACTGTACTAGACACTGTTGTGCTTAGCTCTGACCCAGCTCCTGCCCCAAGGACTTTGGATGTGGGTGAGACATCCACATACTGCAGGCCTGTTTTGCCCCCGGTGCAATCTGCTGATGAAGGCTCCTCTGACCAAGAAGACATGAGTGACAGGGAGGAAGAGAGTGTGGCAGACAGCTCAGAAGGAGATCAATTATCTAGCTCCTCCTTGGATTCGGAACAAGAGTTAATGATACAGCCACGCATGAGGAGAGTGATGCATAGGCAACAACAACTGAGAGATTATTATCAAAGAAAATGAGGCCACCTGTGGTTGGGTGGGGCTGTGGTAATTAGTTAGGCTGCTATAAATAGCAGCCTGTGGGTTTGGCCATTGTAGAGGATTATCTGATCGTTGTGTTTCATGAATGCTTTACTGACTTTGACCTTTTGTGTGCTGATTTTTCCCCGCTTTGAAACTAAACCAGAGCAAAGCAAAAACTTCAGAAGAGAAGGATTTAGGGGTAGTGATTTCTGACAGTCTCAAAATGTGTGAGCAGTGTGGTCGGGCGGTAGCAAAAGCAAGTAGGATGCTTGACTGCATAGCTAGAGGTATAACAAGCAGGAAGAGGGAGATTGTGATCCCCTTATATAGAGCACTGGTGAGACCACATTTGGAGTACTGTGTTCAGTTCTGGAGACCTCACCTACAAAAAGATATTGACAAAATTGAACGGGTCCAAAGACGGGCTACAAAAATGGTGGAAGGTCTTAAGTATAAAACGTATCAGGAAAGACTTAATGAACTCAATCTGTATAGTCTGGAGGTCAGAAGGAAAAGGGGGGACATGATCAAAACATTTAAATATGTTAAAGGGTTAAATAAGGTTCAGGAGGGAAGTGTTTTTAATAGGAAAGTGAACACAAGAACAAGGGGACACAATCTGAAGTTAGTTGGGGGAAAGATCAAAAGAAACATGAGAAAATATTATTTTACTGAAAGAGTAGTAGATCCCTGGAACAAACTTCCAGCAGACGTGGTTGGTAAATCCATAGTAACTGAATTTAAACATGCCTGGGATAAACATATATCCATTGTAAGATAAAATACAGGAAATAGTATAAGGGCAGACTAGATGGACCATGAGGTCTTTTTCTGCCGTCAGTCTTCTATGTTTCTATGTTTCTAAAGTGTGTTTCACTTTGTAAAAGAAGGACTGTGAATTGCCTCACAGCTGCAAGCTAAGTATCACAGAACTGATAAGGGACTTGTACAAATTACCAGTTTGGTTGGAGACAAGTGCTCCTTGCTATACCAAAAGAGGGCTTGGTTTAAGTGAATTTTGAGTAATTCGCAGAACCACCTCTGACTGGCTATTCTCTGCCTCCCAAGTCCCAACTGATCAGGAAGAAATGGGGATTTTGCAATATCCTACCCCTGGATTGGGGAGGGAATGGGGATTTTATAGTATCCTTCCCTTACTACAGCCACCAAGCCAGGCCACACCAACCAAGCCACACACACAGAACTGGTAGTTTAAAAAATGCGAATAAGGATGTTGTGCTACTTTCAGAATCAGAAAGACTACAGTGATCCCCCGCTCGTTGCGAGGGTTCCGTTCCAGGACCCCCCGCAACGAGCGGGTTTTCGCGAAGTAGCGCTGCGGAAGTAAAAACACCATCTGCGCATGTGCAGATGGTGTTTTTACTCCCACAGCGCTAGTGAGGAACCGAAGATTGGGGGCGGCGCGGCTGTTTGCCGCCGGCATGGGGGGCTTCCTAGCAGCCCCCCAAGCCCGGGTTGGGGGTCCGGGGGGTGCTGGCAAGCCCCCCATGCCGGCGGCGACATTTTAAAATAGCCGCGCCGCCCCCAATCTTCGGCTCCTCCGCGCTGGCTCTCGGCGCTTTCGAGCTGAGTCCGGGAGCGAATTCGCTCCAGGACTCAGCTCAAAAGCGCCGATAGCCAGCGCTAGCGAACGGCTCCTCCGCGCTGGCTCTCGGCGCTTTCGAGCTGAGTCCGGGAGCGAATTCGCTCCAGGACTCAGCTCAAAAGCGCCGATAGCCAGCGCTAGCGAACGGCTCCTCCGCGCTGGCTCTCGGCGCTTTCGAGCTGAGTCCGGGAGCGAATTCGCTCCAGGACTCAGCTCAAAAGCGCCGATAGCCAGCGCTAGCGAACGGCTCCTCCGCGCTGGCTCTCGGCGCTTTCGAGCTGAGTCCGGGAGCGAATTCTCTTCCGGACTCAGCTCAAAAGCGCCGATAGCCAGCGCTAGCGAACGGCTCCTCCACGCTGGCTCTCGGCGCTTTCGAGCTGAGTCCGGGAGCGAATTCGCTCCAGGACTCAGCTCAAAAGCGCCGATAGCCAGCGCTAGCGAACGGCTCCTCCGCGCTGGCTCTCGGCGCTTTCGAGCTGAGTCCGGGAGCGAATTCTCTTCCGGACTCAGCTCGAAAGCGGCGAGAATGAACCGCGTGGGCGGGCGAAGTGCGGGCGGCAGCGAGGAGTTTGCGTGGGCGGTGGGGAAACTCCTCGCTGACGCCAGCAAGAGGGGGAAGACCCAGGGAAGCCGGTTGCCATCTACGCATGCGTGCCCATAGAAAAAACGGGCACGCATGCGTAGATGGTATTTTGACTTCCGGGTTGAAAAATAGCGAAGTACCCTGTTCGCAATGGTTGGGGACGCAATAAACGGGGGATCACTGTATTTACTCTATCTATCTATCTATCTATCTATCTATCTATCTATCTATCTATCTATCTATCTATCTATTAGATTTTTATGCTGCCCTTCTCCTTAGACTCAGGGCGGCTTACAACATGTTAGCAATAGCACTTTTTAAAACAGAGCCAGCATATTGCCCCCACAATCCGGGTCCTCATTTTATCCACCTCGGAAGGATGGAAGGCTGAGTCAACCTTGAGCCGGTGATGAGATTTGAACCGCTGACCTTCAGATCTACAGTCAGCTTCAGTGGCCTGCAGTACAGCACTCTACTTGCTGTGCCACCCCGGCTTGTCCATCCAACAAGTGTTATTGTCATCACATATTAATCCCACTTTCAACCTGACTGTCAGGAATGGATGCCCAAACTGACTTTGCTTTATGATGATGTGGTGATCTGAAGCTTTGGAGGTATGTTATAGGTCGTCAGGGCAATAGGCCCAAATGGCTACAAAGTCTTCCTGTGAACACAACGATCAGCCTTAAAAATTAAAAAAAGGAAAGCTGCAATTTCTTGCCTCAAGTCTATGTAATGACCCCGGAAATACTAAATCGTTTACTCAAAGTTAAACCAGAATGACAGACAGTACTGTACTGAACTTTCTATCACAATCTTGCCCATATTGTACATAGATGGATTTTGCTGTATTTCTCCCAGGTGAATACAGGTAATCCTCAACTTACCACAATTGAGCCTAAAATTTATGTTGTTAAGTGAGAAATTGAATTTTGACCCTTTTTCTGACTTTTTTTTGGGGTGACATTTGTTAAGTGAATCACTGCTGTTGTTAAATTAATAACATGGTTGTTAAATAGATCTGGTTTCCTCATTGACTTTGCTTTTTAGGTCGCAGACTCTGAGGCACACGATTCCAGGGCACTGCAACTGTCATAAATGTGAGTCAATTGTCAAGCATCTGAATGAAAATCACATGAGCCTGGAGAAGCTGCAACGATCATCAAGTGTGAAAAATGGTCATAAATCACTTTTTTCAGTGGTGGTGTAATTCCAATCACTAAATGAACTGTTGTAAGTTGAGGACTACCTGTATTCATAAGTATAATTAATCAAAAGGATGCAGGCTTGAATTCAATGTGGCTCCATTGGGGATAGCAGCTCAATCTTTTACTTATAGCATCCCTATTCTTTAATCCAGTGTTTCCCAACTTTGGCAACTTGAAGATATTTGGACTTCAACTCCAAGAATTCCCCAGCCAGTAAATGCTGGCTGGGGAATTCTGGGAGTTGAAGTCCAAATATCTTCAAGTTGCCACGGTTGGGAAACACTGCTTTAATCAAAGCATAGGCTAACAATTCAGTCATATTATGTGGTATTTGCACTGTGATTTGCCTACTGTCTAATGCACCTACCTTTATGTTAAAAACAAATTAGAATCATAGTCACTTTGTTATAGATTGGGGGGGGCGGATAAAATAAAATAATGAAATAAATAAGATGGACAGACAGACATAGTTGGAAGGGACCTTGGAGGTCTTCTAGTCCAATGTCCTACCCAAAGCAGGAGTTCTTATATCTTCCCTAAGGTTGACTCAGCTTTCTGTCCTTCTGAAGTGAGTAAAATGAGGACCCAGGTTGTTGGGGGTAAGAGGCTGACTCTGTAAATTGCTTAGAGAGGACTGTAAAGCACCGTGAAGCTTTACCATAACAAGGTTCAGGAGGGAAGTGTTTTTAATAGGAAAGTGAACACAAGAACAAGGGGACACAATCTGAAGTTAGTTGGGGTAAAGATCAAAAGCAATGTGAGAAAATATTATTTTACTGAAAGAGTAGTAGATCCTTGGAACAAACTTCCAGCAGACATGGTTGGTAAATCCACAGTAACTTAATTTAAACATGCCTGGGATATACATACATACATCCTAAGATAAAATACAGAAAATAGTATAAGGGCAGACTAGATGGATCTATGTTTCTATGTTTCTAAGCGGTTGTATAAGTCTAAGAGCAACTGTTATCCCAGACAAATGAATGTCCAATCTTTTCTTTAAAACCTTCAGCCATGGAGCACCCACAATTACACATCTCAAGATGTTCCAGTGATCAACTGTTCTGTCAGAAAACTTTCCTTGGTTTAAGGTAGGGTCTCTCTTTAATGAAGTTCTATCAGTTGCTTCTTGTCCTGCCCTCCAGAGCTTTGAAGAATAAGTCAATCCCCTCATGTCTGTGACAGCCCCTTAAGTACCAGAAGGCAGTTATCAATGTCACCCTTAATCCTTCTCTTTGTTAGGTAGACATACCTTGTTCCTTTAACAGTTCATCATACAATTTAGTCTTCAGGATCTCTTATAATAGACACTGCTCTTCTCTGCACTCTATCCAGAGTCTCAACATTTTTTGGGGGGTAGTCTGGAGGAACTTCAGTTCAAATGTATTGATTTTTGCAGTTAATTTGAGGTTAATGGAACAGACACACAGCCTGGGATTGAAGACAATAACTTTAATGAGGTGGGGAAACACTGTCCATAAGGCTTGAATTTTACATCACGGTTGGTACACTGAACAAGACATCCGTGTGAATTCTGCATAGCTGAAATGGATCTCCTGGAACTAGAGAAATTACTATTTAAAGGCTTATTGTGCAGCAACTTTTGTCGCTTTACAAGAGACGTTTGAAAACTTCACATGCAGTAAATCTATCCTTTTTTGCCAATTTTCAAACCCAGAGGCCACTCCAAAACTCAGAGTAGTAGAAGAATGGGAATAAAATAACCTTGGTTTTATCACACACCAGGGGTTAAAAAAAAACCTGATTTGCCTCATTGATGTAAAGTGCTATATAATCATTCATAAAAGGAAAACAGCTACGGTGTCATGGCTGGTGGTCTCTTTATCATTTTCAGCAGCTTTCAATGCGGGTGTCTCAATTTCAGTACAACCTAGTCGTGCATGTTTGTTTATCTTGTTTCAAGCAAAACACACACCCCGTGGATTGATAAATTGTCAGGAATAAGCCATCTGGAAATAAATGCCTCCCAACTGATAGAAGACTTGGTTCTTTTACATAAAACCGCAACTGAAGTGGCGGGGAGGGGGGGGGGCAGAACCCTAAGCCTGGAGGTACCGGAACTCCATTTTTTTTTAAATGACATGAGCTCAGATTTCACAATCCACAACGCATTAATATTTCTTAGCTGGAACATTGAAAGAACATGGCGGGGTGGAGGAGAGTGTAATGCTTTTTCATATATCAGATTTACACTCTCCTCTACAAATTCATTGTAATGCGACTGACTGGGAGAATCAGATCCTGGCTGGATTGCTCCACTCTTGAATGAAGCTGGCTGCTCTTTCTCCCAAGCTCCACCCCGAGAGCTCTCATTATACCTTGTGGCAGCTGCTCTGCCCTACAACCAAAGTCCTGCATCTCTACTTGAGTAGCGTTTCAAGAGCGTCAGCTCTCCTCTGAGCCCTCCAAAAGGCTGTGAAAGCAGCCACCTTTGCCAACTGAACCCATACAAGGACTCTCACACCGTTCTGGATCCAGATCAGCTGTCTTGCGCTTTCTCGGTCGCCATGTCATCAATGCTGGCAAAATTCAACTCCTCACTGTCAACGGTACCAGAGCTTAAGTTGGGACCAAGAACATCCAAGCTGAAAGCAGGAGCCTGAAAACTATCATCCCCTCCTGCTGCAGAGCTTCCGTTCATGAATGTCTCCATGTGTCTCAGCAGCTGCTTTGGGTTTCTTTTGGCAAAGGCTTCCAATTCTGGAAAGAAAGAAAAAGAAAAGCCAAATTACACCCAATATGAGCATGCTATGAAAAATCTCAACATTCAGCATAGAATGAGTACAGGTGGTCCTTTACCTATGAGTGCAATTGAGCCCAAACTTCCCATCATGGTTGTTAAGACCCCATTTTTTGCCAGCTGTTAAGCAAATCACTGCAGTTGTTAAGTGAACCATGCAGTCATTAAGCAAATCTGACTTTCCCCAGTGACTTTGTTTGTCAGAAACCAGCTGGGAAGGTTACAAATGGGGATCACGTAACTCCAGGATGCCGCAACTGTCATAAGTATGAAAAACAGTCATAGGTCACTTTTTTCAGTGCTGTTGTAAATTTGTCACTAAACAGATGGTTGCTAAGTTGAGGACTATGTGTAAAGACTGGTTTGTAAGAAAAGCTACTGGAGAAAGGTAGATAAGGCACTTTTGTTTTCCACTTCTGGGTTGGAAGGTGCTGTGGGGTCTCCTGTCAATCTTAGTTTTGACAGTATTGTCCAATGGAGTGTTTGGAGGAGAATCTAGGTGTGAAAGTCAAATTTCGCTATAATATTGTTTTTTATTATTGTTGTGAGTCGCCCTGAGTCTTCGGAGAGGGGCAGCATACAAGTCTAATTAATAATAATAATAATAATAATAATAATTATTATTATTATTATTATTATTATTATTATTATTATTATTATTATTATCTCTTTATCCTGCCCATTTGTTCCAATCAGAAGCAGCTGTGGCTAGGAAAACATTCAGCAGTCACATTGCATAGAAAGTAGAAAACTAGAGATGATCAATCCAACCATTGTATCTTCATTCTCAAAGAAGGCATATTCCCTCAAAGAAGGGAAAATAAATAAATGAGCTCTGTATACCCTTTTAATCACTAAATACATGCAGCCTGGTTAGAACCGTGAACCTATGGCACCTATGGGGAACCTATAGCACACATGCCACAGTGCCATGTTGGCTGGAGAATTCTGGGAGTTGAAGTCCACCAGTCTTAAAGTTGCCAAGTTTGAAGACCTCTGCTCCAGGGCTTCAGGAAGCTTCCCTGAAGGCTCTGGAGTGAGAAAAACAGGACAATAGGTAAACCAGAAGTCTGCTTTTCCGAACTTCCGGTTTCCCATTTTTTCACCGTCCCAGGCTTCAGTGAGGCCTGTGCGCATGTATGGGGACGGGAGGGATTGTGTGAATTCACGGGGGCAGCGTGGTGGGTGGGTTGCGCATGCAGGGGGAATGGGTATGGGCACCTGCGCCCGTGTTAGCAATGCACATAACCCCTTTGGGCACACGAACCAAAAAAGTTTCGCCATCGCTGGGTTAGGAAATGAATTACATCTTACTCAATTAACCAACTAGGCCAGTGATGGCGAACCTTTTTTCCTTCGGGTGCTGAAAGAGTGTGGGTGTGCACTATAGTGCATGCGCAAGTGCCCACCCCCATAATTCAATGCCTGGGGAGGGTGAAAACAGCTTCTCTTGCCCCTCGGAAGCCCTCTGGAGGCCAGAGACGGCCTGTTTCCCAACTTCTGGTGGGCCCGGTAGGCTCACGTTTTGCCCTCCCTAGGCTCCAAAGGCTTCCGTGGAGCCAGGCGAGGGTAAAAGCATCCTCCCCCATCCCCCCGGAGGCTCACTGAAAGCCAAAAACGCCCTCTCAGAGCCTCTGTGTGAGCCAAAAATTAGCTGGTTGGCACACACACACACGTTGGAACTGAGCTAGGGCAACAGCTCACATGCCAGCAGATATGCCACCTGTGGCGCCCGTGCCATAGGTTTGCCATCACTGACCTAGGTATTCCTAAGTCATATGTCAGTCCTAATATGTGTCTATTCAAACCATAAACCAACATAAATTATGCAAACGAGACAGATGCTCAAACATTGGCTTGATTTGCCTAATGAATTCCAGATGTGGAATCTGTAGTTGCTTGATGGGAAGTAGCTATAGGTAGTTCTGACCATAGTGCCTATCCATTGCGGTTATATGTCATGACAATGTTAAAGCGGGTCATTCACGTAACAACTATCTTTTTGCAGCAGTTGTTAAGTAAACACTGCAGTAAACAAACCCACTGTTTATCCCAATCCTTGTGTTAGGATTCTTTAAGAGTCATTTTCATATCTATGATTGTATCTATTATCTATTGCAATTATTATCTATTGCAAGAAAAGCCTGTGTCTGGTGGGAGTGGAAACCGTATTGCTGAAACTTTCCATGGAGGAATGCATTAATATAAAGAGCACATCATGTTACTTCTGTCGATGTTCAGAACAAAATCCAAGCAACCCACCTTTTAGAACAAAACCAGAATCAGAAATGGTCTTTTGCTGTGTTTTCCAGATGTTGAAAAGCCGTAAAAATATAGCTACATACAAATCGTTGAGCACTGCAATGACCTGCTGCCTTCGATTGCATTCTCTGAAAAAGACATTACAAAATATTTACATCTACTATCACTTCAAAGGCTTAATCTTCCTTGAGCTGCTTGGGTTCTTCTCTCTTTTCCTGAAATATACTTTGTGCTTCAGCAAATCTTTAAGAACTTCCCTTCAGGCCCACTGCCCATAGATGGCGGTGTTTGGCTGCCTAAGAATTCACATGTTTCACTGTTTTAGAGTACTTTATGTGGAAAATGCATAGGCACATGCCTGTTTTGAAGTGCAGGAAGACTTAAAGGATATACTTGTATTTTAAACAAACCATAAAAGATCATTCTGTTTTCCTTTGGGCTGTGAGCCCATTTAATAAGTTTAAATAAGTTAAAATAAATCTCCATCTCTTAGAAAAGAGACCCATTTGAAGATGGCACAGGTAAACTTAAACAAAGAAGCCATCATCCATTGCCAAAGGAAAAATCCACATTATAGATTACACCTTTACAGCAACATGTGAAAAAAGGAAACAGCTTTCAAAACAAATATCCTGCTCCTAAATTGAAATTACACCAGTGAAGATTCTGCATATAGGTAGTCCTTGATTTACAACAGTTTGTTTAGTGACTGCTCAAAGTTACAATAGTACTGAAAAAAATGACTTATGACTGTTTTTCACACTTATGACTGTTGCAGTATCCCTATGGTCATACGATCAAAATTCAGATATTTGACTAGAACAGAATAGAATATTTTACTGGCCAAGTGTGATTGAACACACAAGGAATTTTGTCTTGGTGCATAAGCTCTCAGTGTACATAAAAGAAAAGATACATCTGTCAAGAATCATGAGGTCAAAACTTAATGATTGTCATAGAGCAGCGTTTCCCAACCGGTGTGCCGCGGCACACTAGTGTGCCGCGACACATGGCCAGGTGTGTCGCGAAGCTCCTAGGGAAGCTCCAGCTGGGCGGGGCGCTGCCGGTGCCGACCTGGAGCTCCCGCTCGCAGCTGTCCCCCGGCTCCTGCTCGATGCCGCGGTTTTCGGCGCTCTCCTGCTGGGCCCCAAAGAAGGAAGGCAGGAAGAAGGAGAGCTTCATTCTTCGTGCCTTTTTCTCGCCTTCCTTCTTTGGGGCCCAGCAGGAGAGCGCCAGAAACCGCGGCATCAGGCAGGAGCCGAGGGACAGCTGCGAGTGGGAGCCCCAGATCGGAGGCACCGGCAGCGCCCCGCCCAGCTGGAGTTTCTCTGGCGTCGGCGGCAAGTGTCCTTTGGGGCCCGGCGGGAGGGCACTGGCGGTGGGAGCGGAGGGGGGGGTGGCTGCAGCGGCCGCAGGCAGTCGTGGGGAGATGGCGGCGGCGAGAGGGAGCTCTCTCTCTCTCTCTCTCAGCTGACTGCAAGTGGGAGCCCTGACGGTGGCGGTTGGACATGCTGCTGGACGCCGTACATGCTAGCACTGCGGGCCTGGCATATAGGGCGTCCAGCAGCACATCCAGCTGCCGCCGTCAGGGCTCCCGCTTGCAGTCAGCTGAGAGAGAGAGAAAGAAAGAGAGACATATAAGAGAGGCAGAGAGAGAGAGAGAGAAAGAGAGACATAGCAAGAGAGGCAGAGAAAGAGAGACAGAGCGAGAAAGAGAGACAGCAAGAGAGGCAGAGAAAGAGACAGAGCGAGAAAGAGAGACATAGCAAGAGAGGCAGAGAGAGAGAAAAAGAAAGAGAGACATAGCAAGAGAAAAAGAGAGACTTAGCAAGAGAGGCAGAGAGAGAGAAAGAGAAAGAAAGAGACATAGCAAGAGAGACAGAGAGAGAGAAAGAGAAAGAAAGAAAGAGAGATAGCAAGAGAGGCAAAGAGAAAGAGACATATAGCAAGAGACAGTGAAAGAGAGAGAGAGAGCAAGAAAGAGAGAAAAAAGCAAGAAAGAGATAGCAAGAGAGACACAGAAAGAGAGAGAGAGAGCAAGGGAGAGAGAAAGACATAGAGGAAGGGAAGGAGGGAGAGAGAAAGAGAGCAAAAAAGAGAGGAAGAAAGAAAGAAAGAGGGATGGAGAGAAAGAAGGGAAGGAAGGAAAAGAGAGAAAGAGGGAGAAATAGAGCGAAAGGGAGGAAGAGAGAGGTTTTTTTGTCCAAACTTTTCTTTAGCCCGCCCCCTGCCCCCCCCCTTTCAATGTTCCCCAGGATTTTGAAAATATGAATAATGTGCCGCGGCTCAAAAAAGGTTGGGAAACACTGTCATAGAGTACAAATAAGCAATCAGGAAACAATATTAATATAAATCCTAAGGATACAAGCAACAAGTTACAGTCATACAGTCATAGGTGGGAGGAGATGGGTGATAGTTCTGGTTCATATTTATGACTGGTTCACATTTACGACTGCTGCAGTGTCCCAGGGGTCACATGATTCCCTTTTGCGACCTTCTGACAAGCAAAATCAATGGGGAAAGCCAATTTCACTTAAAGAAGGACCATGTTTACTAACTTAACCACTGTGGCAAGAAGGGTCGTAAAAAAGAGGCAATCTCATTTAACAAATGTCTTACTTAGAAACATAAATTTCAGGCTCAAGTGTGGTCGTAATTTGAGGACTGCCTGTATTTTAACAACTTAACTGATGGATCAATGCACTGAAAGCTCACAAAGGCACAGAGAGATACATGACAACGTTATGCATGATGCTGATATCATCATTATATCTGATGTCATTATATTAAAAGCCCTGTTTGTATACATGTATCATGGCACATGTATCAAGTCATAGCACAGGCATGATGACATCAACATATGTCCCATCAACTCCTCGGCAGATAGCGCATAGGCACATGATGAGCTCACCTGGAAAGGCGTTCTTCCCTCAAAACCTGAATGACAATACGGGTAATATTGATAGACATCACACAGAAAGGGAAATTCTGGAAAAGAAACAAAAGCTACATTTTAAAAAGTGCCCTGCCTACAACAGACCCAAAACTCAATTCCTTTGGCTTTGCTAAAGATTAAAACACAGCTAGCATGTTTCAAATCAGTGTTTATCAAACTTGGCAAGTTTAAGCTGGGTGGATTTCAACTCCCAGAATTCCATTCAGCTTCAACTTGCCAAGTTTGCAAAACATTGCTTTGAATGTTTTTTTAAACCTTTCATCCTTTTCCTTTTTAAAAGGAAAATCTGAACACAGAACAGAGAAAAGCGAGGAAACCTACCTGAACCTCATGGTGAGACAGCTTAAAAATTTCTTGAGCTACAGGTAATATCCGGGAATCCATCACAAAATAAAGTGCCTGCATCAGTCCCAGCAGCCCTGTTCCACGTAGATCTGTGCCGGGATCCATTCCTTGAGGGTAGAAGATACACAGAGGCTCTCACACCCAGAAATGGTGCTGCATGTATTAAGTAAACTTCCAGACAGTAAATCGCTCAGACACTTGAGGCAATGCTGGAATTAAAGTCGTGTGATAAAAACTTCCTCATGAGTTTGTAATGAAATACAGCTGCAAAAACTAGACCCTCCTGCAGAAATGGCCTATTAATTATTTTAAAGACAATTCACGTTGTCCCAGCAGCGTCACATGACATATCGGGAATATTTCCCCCCTTCACTAAACCAGGCGTGGATGTGGCCAGCGTGTGACGCATCCAGTCTGTGGGAGGGAGTTTGACAGCCTTGTTCTAAAGCTACCGGAGATCAAGAATTAGTGTGCTGTAAGAAGACAGCTTGCATGTATATATGGGGTGATTTGGGGGTTGTGTTTAGCTTACACGTTTTTGTTCAGGTAGGTAGGTAGGCAGGCAGGCAGGCAGGCAGGCAGGCAGGCAGGCAGGCAGGAAGGAAGGAAGGAAGGAAGGAAGGAAGGAAGGAAGGAAGGAAGGAAGGAAGGAAGGAAGGAAGGAAGGAAGGAAGGAAGGAAGGAAGTTGCAAAACCTGGCTATCTCCCAGGTGGGGAAATTCAAACACTGCCATTTGGGGGAGTAAGAGAGGAAATCACTGAATCTGCCTTCCCTCACACTCCTATAAATGCTCTCGCTTGTACTACCCCTCTATGTGCTGAAGGGGAAGAAATCAATGCTGTGATGTTGGTGCACAAGAAAAAAAACGCAGATCACTTCAAATAGCCAACTGGGGCCTTCTTTGTTCCAAGACCCATGAACGAGAATGAAACAAGACTCCCCCTGTATATATGTGCTCATGCGAAGACTCTTCTTCTACATTCAGGGGCGTGCTACCAATCCCAGACCTCCCGGAACGCACCAAGAGCGCGCCCATGCATGTATGCCCAGTATGTGCATGCGCAGAAGCCAAAACTCGCATGAAGACATGTGCGCGTGCAATTTCCGGGGGGGTTTTGCTTCCGTGCATGTGTGGAAGCAAAAAAACCACGGAAATTGGAGAGAAGAGTTGCCGGTCGCAAGTGACCGGCCAAACCAGGTAAGAACTGCCAGCCCCCGCTGTGCCTCTCGCCCTCGCTCCCCTCACCGCTCCCCTCGCCCCTGCTTACCTGGATCACCTCCTGCAGGGGCTATGGCACAGGGAGCAGGCTGGGTGGCCCCAATTCTGGAAGCATGGCCTGTTCTGTGCTATCCCGTGCCGCAGGCATCTCTCCTGTGGGCCGGGAGATCAAAGAGCAGGACACGTGGCCAGAGCTGGGGCAGGCCACTCTTGTTGCAGGCTCCAGCAAAATTCGGCTGCTGTGCATGTGCAGCAGCTGAAATCTCTTTCCGGCAGTAAAAACTGCTGTTTTCTTTACTTCCGCGCATGCACGGAAACAAAAAACTGGTCATTTTTACCGGAATCGCGCCAGTTGTGCATGCACAGCATGTGCATGCCAGACGGCAATGGAGCAAGCCTATGTGCTCCTTTTCTGTCAACGGAATGGCGTTTCCGCCCTTCCGCTTTGTAGCCCATCCCTGTCCACATTCAGCATACCTTGAAATCCAAGATCTTCCCAGTGGGATCCATAACGGGCACAATCAAACCGGGAGCCAGTTAGTTTCTTGTAAACAGTTTGCAAGATCCTCATGTGCACTTTTTCATTATTGTCCAAACCACCTGTACAGGGAAAGGCCCATTAGGTCCTCTATGTTATTGAGAACAAGACAGTCGATCTATCACTTTGTTGTTTCTATATACACTGAGAGCCTATGCACCAGAGACAAATTCCTTATGTATTCAATCACACTTGGCCAATAAAGAATTCTGTCCAGTGCCATCCCATTCCATCCCATCCCACCCTACCCTACAATCCTATCCTATCCTATCCTATCCATTTATCCTTATCCTCCTTATCCTTATCTTTATCCCTATCCTATCCTGGTCCTTGATGCTCTCTGAGTTTAGTTGTTTTCTTGCAGGCATTTCATTACCAAACTAGGTAACATCTTCATGCCACTGGTGATGTTACCTAGTTGGGTAAAGAAACCTCTGCAAGAAAACCGCCATGCTCAGAGAGCATCAAGGACCCCACAATTCAACCCTGAGC
The DNA here is from genome assembly GCF_031021105.1 of Erythrolamprus reginae. NCBI lineage: Eukaryota > Metazoa > Chordata > Lepidosauria > Squamata > Dipsadidae > Erythrolamprus > Erythrolamprus reginae. The sequence continues at coordinate 18,204,894 of NC_091961.1, read as the reverse complement.
TACATTCAATATTGGCTCCATTTACTTTGTGCTTCCTAAGGGCCAAATAAGACATCCAGCCTTTCAGCTTAAAAGATCTGGGAGAGCACAGGGAGAGTCTGCCTAAATTCTATGGTGACCTTCTGTCAGTTAAAACAGACCATGCTGAGTTAGCTGTAATGAAATTTAGATCAATACTACTTTCTTAATCTTTGCTGGAATAGAAAAGTAACATTGATTTTATTCATTTAAAATTTTTATTCTATTTTTTATTAAAACTAATCCTCCAACACCAGATAGAATATAATGAAACAAACCCATAAAACTATACAATAAAGGCAGTCCTCAACTTACAACACTTTGTTTAGTGACCATTCACAATTACAACAGCACTGAAAAAGGTGGCTTTTGACCGTCTTTCAGAGTTACAACCTGTGCAGCATCCCCGTGATCACATGACCAACATTCAGAGGCTCAGCAAGTGGTTCACATTAATCACCGCTGCTGGGTCCCAAGGTCACGTGATCCCCTTATGCGGCATACTGGCAAGCCCAGTCAGTAAGGAAGCCAGATTCATTTAACAACTGGGCTACTAATTTATCCACTGCATTGATTCACTTAACAACTGCTACAAGAAAGGTCATAAAATCAGGCAAAACTCACTTAACAAACGTTGCACTTAACAAAAGAAATGTTGGCCTCAGTTGTGGTCATAAGCTAAGGACTACCTGTACTGAAAACTTAAACTTAAATAAATTGGGATGATAAATTAGAATCCCAAGGGCCCGAACCATTGCATTGGCCACCGCAGACAGCACTGTTTTGGCAAACTTTTCGAGTTTTTCCTGAACTTGAACTCCGGACTAGAGACAGTTAGGGAAGTTGCTGTGAAACGGTGGCCACCCAATGAACAAGCAGCATCTCTGTTGGGGAGATGCTTGCGTTCATTTTCAGAGGCCATACTCACACTGGGCAATGGCCAGAGCCAAATCTCTCTCGCTCTGCAGCTGCTGATGAAGACGAGGAGGCCCAAAAAGGAAATGGGCCACGGCAGCCAGGCCTCTTCTTAGGATGGTGGGCTGAATCTTTTTCTGGAAGAAAGAAGAATTAAAGGTAGAAGAAAGGCAGGTGCAAGGGGAACAGCAACCCCCAGCCTCCTTCTCAAGTGGCAGAGACACCGATAAGGGAGATGGGCGGCATAACGTTTCATAAGAACTGTAGGGCTTCTTTTGAGAGGTTACTACTACTATCGTCTTTTGTTACTATCAGAGATAGACACTCTGAAAGGGGCTCATGTTACACAAGTGTGTTCTCAGGTTCAGCTTATGGTCAGTCGCTCACACACTCACCGGCCTGGGAAATTGCCACACTCAATCCCAAATCAGCTGAACCCTGAGGCCCAAGAGGGTTTTTTAAAATACACAGAGATCCAGTGCATGTAGCAAACTTTCATGATATACTCTTGCTCTTACACACACACACACACACACACACTCATTGACACTTACTCAGTGTCCACTACTAGGTTGCCGGGATCCCAAAGGCTGGACAGGCTTCAGGGCCTCTGTTTATCCCCCAGAATTGGTGGGGAGGGGTTTCCCATGTAGTCCCAATCCCTTTGTTGGTGAGACTTGGAGAGGGGCTTGCAATGTTCTCAGGCCCAAATTTAGTCTTTTTGTGCCCTTACCAACTTGGTTCCTTTCCCTGAGGGAACTTTCTCCTCAGGGAAGCTTTGTCCACCCTGCTTACATGCCTTCAGCGCTTTTAAATATGGTGGCTTTGGACTAGTCCAGTGATGGCGAAACTATGGCATGGGTGCCACAGGTGGCACGTTAGCCATTGCCCTAGCTGAGCTCCAACATGCCTGTGTGTGCCAGCCAGCTGATTTTTGGCTTGCACAGAGGCTCTGGGAGGGTGTTTTTGGCTTCCGGAGAGCCTCCAGGGGGTGGGGCAGGGCATTTCTACTCTCCCATGGCTCCAGGGAAGCCTTTGCAGTCTGGGGAAGGCAAAACACAAGCCTACTGGTCCCAATAGAAGTTGGGAAATAGGCCATTTCTGGTCTCCAGAGGGCCTCCGAGTGGTGGGTGAAGGTGTTTTCGCCCTCTCCAGGCATTGAATTATGGCTGTGGGCACTCGCACCTGCACAACTGCGTGTGTGTACGTTCTTTCGGCATCTGAGGAAAAAAAGGTTCCTCATCACTGGCCTAGTCTCACACTTGCAGCTACTTCTACAAACTATGTCACTTTGGGCCCTGGCTGACGTAGACTCCTCCAGCCACACATTATGAAATTACTTCAAGTCACATGAACATAATCACTTCTGCCCTAAGGACTACAGAGGAACCGTGTTCTTTGGTCCCTAAAATATTTAAGGAAGAGGACTGCTATATCTATCCTAATGGTGCATACCTACCCTACAGTCAGAGAGGTCTGCCGTTTGGAAATACTGGAGTGCCTCGTTGAAAGATATCAAAGGTATCGGGCCAGGAGGTTTCTCCACAATGCCTGCAAGCAAAGAAAGGAAGAAAGAGGACGTGATTCCTTCCAGTAGAAGAATAAAGCATCTTAACATTTTGAGGAGAGAAAAAAATTAGCCGCTAAGTTAAAACTACATTATTTGAATTTTCCAAACAGATCTCTCCAAATTGGAAGAGCTCATGATACAGACAAGTAATCCTTGGCTTATGAAGACAATTGAGATCAGAATTTTTATTGCTTGAGCACTGGTCTTTTTTTGCCATGGTTGTTAAGTGAATCACTGCAGTCATGAAGCAAATCTGGCTTCCGACCTGCAGAGCCCTTTGACTGCGCATGTGAGAAGCTGGCAGGGAAGGTCACAAATGGAGATCATGTGACCTCATAAGGCTGCAATCGTTATAAATGCATGCTTGTTGTCAAGAGCCTGAATTTTGATCATGTGACTGCAGGGAGGCTTCAATGGTTGTAAGTATGAGGATCTGTCGTAAGTCAATTTTTTCAGTGCCACTGTAAATTGGCTAAACAAATGATCGTAAGTTGAGGGCTACCTGCATAATTCAAAATACACATAAAGTATTGAGTGGGAAACCTTAGTCGTCTCTATACATACACCTCAACGTACATATCCTTTTTATACCATCATTTTTAAAACATCACTTTGTTTACATTTTTAAAATCCTTATTATGCTTATTGTCGTGTTCAGGGATGGTTTTATTGTTGAGTATCCTTTTCCTACTCCACCCTGCACTCCTTCCCAGACTAAGTAATATCAGAATAAAATAACATATCTTTTGGAATATAAGATGCACCTCCCCCGCCCCCCAAAAGAAGCTGAAAATTTGGATGTCTTATACTCCAAATGTAACTTTTTCTTCTTTTTTTTTAAAAAATAATTTATATTTTACATATAGACAATACAAACACACAATTTATATACAAATAGAGGTCTTAAAATCTTCCCAGCTTGCAGGGTTTTTTCTCTGCTACACTCTGAAGAAGTTTTTTCCCAGCCCTTTGTAGGGTTGCTTTCATTGCTCCTCCCTCCAAAGATCTTTTTTTCAGCCCTAACCAGGGAATTAAATAATGTGCTGAAGCTGAACAGACTAAGGACGCAAGCCAGATGAACACCTAGTAGGTAGATTCCCCCCTTCCCTATTCCCCCCCCCAAAAAACTAAGGTGTGTATTATATTCTGAAAAATACGGTAAGTCAGTTAGAGAAACTGGTGGGTTTTGCATTATGTGAGATCATTCATAATGGTAGCACAATTAAAATTCAATTAGAAACATAGAAACATAGAAGTCTGACGGCAGAAAAAGACCTCATGGTCCATCTAGTCTGCCCTTATACTATTTTCTGTATTTTATCTTAGGGTGGATATATGTTTATCCCAGGCATGTTTAAATTCAGTTACTGTGGATTTATCTACCACGTCTGCTGGAAGTTTGTTCCAAGGATCTACTACTCTTTCAGTAAAATAATATTTTCTCATGTTGCCTTTGATCTTTCCCCCAACTAACTTCAGATTGTGTCCCCTTGTTCTTATGTTCACTTCCCTATTAAAAACACTTCCCTCCTAGACCTTATTTAACCCTTTAACATATTTAAATGTTTTGATCATGTCCCCCCTTTTCCTTCTGTCCTCCAGACTATACAGATTGAGTTCATGAAGTCTTTCCTGATACGTTTTATGCTTAAGACCTTCCACCATTCTTGTAGCCCGTCTTTGGACCCGTTCAATTTTGTCAATATCTTTTTGTAGGTGAGGTCTCCAGAACTGAACACAGTATTCCAAATGTGGTCTCACCAGCACTCTATATAGCGGGATCATAATCTCCCTCTTCCTGCTTGTTATACCTCTAGCTATGCAGCCAAGCATCCTACTTGCTTTCCCTACCGCCTAACTGCACTGTTCACCCATTTTGAGACTGTCAGAAATCACTACCCCTAAGTCCTTTTCTTCTGAAGTTTTTGCTAACACAGAACTGCCAATACAATACTCAGATTGAGGATTCCTTTTCCCCAAGTGCATTATTTTACATTTGGAAACATTAAACTGCAGTTTCCATTGCTTTGACCATTTATCTAGTAAAGCTAAATCATTTACCATATTACAGACGCCTCCAGGAATATCAACCCTATTGCACACTTTAGAGTCATCGGCAAATAGGCAAACCTTCCCTACCAAACCTTCCCCTATGTCACTCACAAACATATTAAAAAGAATAGGACCCAGAACAAACCCTTGTGGCACACCGCTTGTAACCTGTCTCTGCTCAGAATACTCACCATTAACAATAACTCTCTGATGTCTATGCTTCAGCCAGCTGCAAATCCATTGAACTATCCAGGGATTAAGTCCAATCTTCACTAATTTATCTATCAGCTCTTCAGATCCAAATATGGAATAAAGTGATAAAGTACTTATTTTCCATACCTCCTGTCTGGATGCTTGCTAGGTTGTCCCATTCTTCACGGACTCGTAGTACCTCCTCTGAAATATCTGTAGCAAGGGGGAAACAAGATGACATCAGAACTACCTGCTCCAGAATCACTTCCAAAGAAACTCATTTAAGAGGCATGAAAAATAATTCCATTTCTTTTTTAAAAGATCTAGGTGTGACTATACAAAGGAATTACTGTGTCTGTTATATGTACTTCTATAACTGTCTGGTTTGGTACAGCAACAAACAGACATCAATGGAAAGTTAAGCTTGTAGACTGAACAACTGCAAGCAGCCTGCCTTCCAGAGTAGACCTGTATGTTGTGTGGGTCAGAAGGAGGGCTGAGAAAATATCTAAAGACCTCTCACATCCTGGAGGGGTCCGTAGATAAACTGCTTCAACTCCTCCCATTGGGATGGAGATATAGGGCTTGCATGCCAAAACAACTACACACAAAGGCAGTCCCCCCCCCATGCCATCACTTTGCTAAACATTAAATTTGCTCAATGCTGCTTAATGTCTGTTGCCCCATGTAGTATGACTGCAATTTCATCATCATCATCATCATCATGATAATTATCTGCTTGTATGCTTGTGTATAAAATCCTTGTATGTTTAATCAAATTGGCCAAATAAAGTATTCAATTCCATTCAGCTCCAGGCACTATATAGCAGCTCCATCTTATTTTTCTGAATGGGAAACTGTAGAGGTGGATTCTAAAACAGAAATCAACTGAAACTGACAGGTGGTAATAATAGTGTTGTGGTTAGCTCTGGCCCAGCTCCTGCCCCAAGGAATGTGCAGGTGGATGTGGGGGAAACATCCACATGCCGCAGGCCTGTTTTGCTCCCGATGGAATCTGCCGACGAAGCCTCCTCTGACCAAGGAAGCGTGAGTGACAGGGAAGAGGAGAGTTTGGCAGACAGCCCACGAGGAGATCTGTATCATCCCTGGATTCTGAACAATAATTAATGACACATCCACGCATGCGTAGAGTGATGCAAAGGAGACAACAACTGAAGGGTTATTACAAGAGAAAATGAGGCCACCTGTGGTTGGGTGGGGCTGCTGTAATTAGTGCTACAGATAAAAGTGCAACCTGGTGTTTTAGCCTCATGGCAGTTTATCTGATTCATTGTTTTGTCAAGATCGTGGTTTTTGTGCTGTTCAAGATTGTGTGGGGACTCTCTGGACTTTAGAATTGGACTCAATTACCCAGTTATTGGGTGAGCAATTGGGTTGCATTTAACCTGTGCCTTGTGTGTATCAGAAAATCCCTTTGACATTTAAAAAGGGAGCTGTTTCTGTTTTTCTGTTTATAAAAACTTTTGGGTTTTCCTTTTATCGTGTCGTGTGTGTCTTCCTGGACTAATTACCCTGTAATTACGGGCGGTTGAAACACACCGGCAGAACAAATATTAACTATGAAAACCCTCATCTTTCCATTACGGAAAGTAAATGGCTACAACTGGGTAGGAGAATAGCAATGGTTTGTAAGAATAACATAAGAAGAACCATGCTGAATCAGGCCAAAGCCCATCGAGTCCAGCATTCTGTGTCACACAGTGGCCCACCAATTGTACATGGAAATCTTGAGCAGAAAGAGAAGGCAAGACCCTCCCTTTCTCTTGAACCCCAACAAATGGTACTCAAGGGAGTCCTGCCTGCCTCAACCAACATAGAGGCGGCACATGGACATTCATATCAATAACCACCGATACACTTGGCATCCATGAATCTGTCTAATCCTGCCTTGAAGCTATCAATGCTGACAGGTGTCATGACCTCTTCTGGAAGTGAATTCCAAGAATGGCTTGGAAACTGTCAAAGTTGAAAATGAAAATCTCATGACCACAACAACAGCATAGCAACAAACAGTAGCAATGAAGCAGCCATGGCTTCCACAAATTTCATTCCCTCGGGAGTCACGAGTCCCAGATTTAGGGCATTCTGCAACTTAGCCCATTTTGAGATACTTTGGTTCAACAATTGTGACCCTATGATGCACCATTTTGCCTGGCTAAAGGTCATAACAATGGGAGTTTTAGCAGCATACAGATCTTTGTGCCCTAAAACAGTTAGAATCCACTCTTTATAATTAATGTCATTTTTAAGAACACCATAAAAACCACAGCTCTGTCTGTCAGCCAATCAGAATTCAACCTTTACTGACTTTCATGCAGAATTTAAAGGAGCATCTGCCTCCAGACACAGTTATAAATGAGAAGCAGATGAAGCTACTTAAATTTCTGGGAGATCTAATACCGTCATCTCAGGGACTTCAAAGGCGTATGATCCTGCCACAGTTCCTTAGAAGTGGAGGACAAAACAGCTTCAAGCTTGAAAAGATGTTTGAAGCATGATTTACATGCAGAATTCACCACCTTGTTTCCAGTGAGGTTGGAACAAGTCCTTTTGAAAGTGAAATGTTTTGCTAGTCCCTGCTCCTCAGTGTTTCACATCATCCAAAATGCAACAGACTCTAAGGAGCTGTAACTAAAATTCCTCCTGATATTCATGGGGCTGAATGCCAATAGTAATCTCCCAGAGGAGACCTGGCTCTTTAACCTGGGCCTTGTATTAGGACGGTTGGGGTTCTTCTTGACTATGTTTGGTCATGGGGATGTTCTTCGCAAAACTCACCATCTCTTCTTTTTATTCCTTTTTTTTAATACCCCTTATTAATTTTATATTTGGTTTGCTTTTTTCAAATTTTGGAGAGATAATTAATATCGTGCAGAATTGGTTTGGAGTTGGGCAGTGCCTAAACTGAATAAATCAAATCAAATTAATTAGGTCATTACCTGATTCCTTAAAATCACTGGGTGTTGCTGATAGAGATTGAAGCAGCCCATTTTGTTTCAGTGCAGAAATCTGGAACATAGAGAGATGAGGATTCTAAGGGCGCAAAGCAGGATGTTGTCTGACGCGAAGAATCAGGACTACACATTAAATTCCAGTAAGCTGATTTATTGTTCATGCTTATGTACCAGAATCTAACCAACATTTAGCATGAAATTGGTGCCAATAGAGTTAATAGAAGGATTGGGCTTAAACTGCTTGTGGGAATGTAAGGACTCCAGGCTGATTCCTCTCTTGACTCCTTCCCCAGGCTCTGCTTCTGCTTTTTCCTCAAATGTAAAGAACACATGTGTAACCTTTTCATAACTTACCTGCAAGGCCTTCCCAGGCCAATATCTCACAAAGTGATTTTGTGTTACTGCTTCAGCCCTTGTAACATCCCAACCTTTTTCTGTCCTACTTTAGTAAGAACTAAAAAGTCACAAAGAATCTGTTCCTCAGATTAACCTGTTTGTAATAATAACTATAATAACCTAACACAAAAGCACTTATATACCGCTTGTTCTTTCTAATTGGTTTAAAAGAATCAGCATATTGTCCCCAACAATTTGGGTCTTCATTTTACCCACCTGGGAAGGATGGAAGGCTGAGTCAACCTTGAACTGGTGATACAAGCTTAACACAATCACAGTTTACTCAATTAACTTAATTTTCTAACTTCACCCAACAAACTCAACAAGTGTTTCTCAGCCTTGGCAGTTTTAAGATGGGTGGACTTCAACTCCCAGAATTCCTCAGCTAGCAGAGAATCAAACACGCAGCCTCAAAATTTCAGCAAAGGTTTGTATATAGAAAAGCCCAAACTACCTAATGTAATGTGAAGATACCTAATGTTAAAATGTCATTTATAATAAACAAAAATATAAACCTGATGAAATTATGTTTCTATCAGGAAAAATTGAAAACTGGAGATATGGGTGGAAAAAATAGGAGCTGTTTGGCTCACGTCCCTAGCAGCTAATATCTGTACCCTGGAGAAAGGAAGTGGAACAGTTTCCTCTTTTAAAGAAACATGCAGACAAAAAAAGCTGATTTCCTTTCTTTCCACAATGTTGAACAAAAGACTCAGTTTCACATTTGGTAACTGATTCCTAATTCCTAATTTTAGTGGTTGGTGTGAGTGAAATAAGATTATGGGATGCCTCTCAACTCTATTTCTTACTGCCATTCGAGCAAGAGAAACTGTGTCACATTTGCCCAATATCTGGATTTAAGAAAAGACTGCATACGTGTCTGTGAACTGTGAGAAACTTGAATGCAAGCTGGTTCTCGTAATGGAGTGTAAAGCCTACTCAGACACTGCTTGGGGGAGCATTTCCTAATAATGTTTCCTAAACTTATGTCCTTCACCTGCAGTCAGCTATAACACCAATGATCATAGTCAGCAGGAGTACTGTATGAGGAAAGACAGTTAGAACGTAGTGACCAGTATACCGGGGTGGCGCAGCAGGTAGAGTGCTGTACTGCAGGCCACTGAAGCTGACTGTAGATCTGTAGGTCAGCGGTTCAAATCTCATCACCGGCTCAAGGTTGACTCAGCCTTCCATCCTTCCGAGGTGGGTAAAATGAGGACCTGGATTGTGGGGGCAATAGACTGGCTCTGTTAAAAAGTGCTATTGCTAACAATTAATTAATTAATTAATTAATTAAAAATATAGTACTGCATCCAGTTTTGGTCACCACATTACAAAGAAGACATTGAAACTAGAGAAAGTGCAGAAGAGAGCAACCAGGATGATAAGGGGACTGGAAACTAAAACATACGAAGAGTGGTTGCAGGAACTGAGCACGGACAGTCTGGCAAGGGGAAGGACCAGGGATGGCATGATAGCAGTGTTCCAATACTTGAGGGGCTGCCACAGAGAGGAGGGGCCAGGCTGTTGTCTATGGAACCAAAAAGCCAAACAAGGAATAATGGATGGAAGCTGACCAAGGAGAGACTCAACCTGGAAATAAGGAGGAACTTTGTTGATCGTGAGAGAGATCAACCAGTGGAACAGCTTGCCTGCAGAGGTTGTGAAAGCTCCCAAACTTGAGATTTTCAAGAGAAGATTGGATGGCCCTTTATCTGAAATGGTGTAGAGACTCCTGCTTTGGGGGGGGGGATTGGACTACATGACCTACAAGGTCCCTTCCAACTGTAATAATAAATAAATACTCACATGCACAGCTTTGTAAACTGGATAGGTAATTGTTTGTGTTTCACGCTGGCAGTTGTTTATGCTGCACTGGTTCATCCCCTAATGGAAACAATGAAATCAGAGTCACCAGGGAAAAGCACAATCATTTCTCAAATCCCAAAGATACTTTAGCCTTCTGCAAAAGAACAAGAAATTTGGATCCACGGTGCACAGAACTGCCTGCCTCCATTGAAACTGAGCAACCCAGAAGGTGCGATTCCAGAATTACTGCTATGTAAAGCTGCATAGGTGTTCCACATCTCTTTCCAATTATTATGGAATATTCCATATTCCTTCCAACAAGAGCTCGCACCAACCGCTCAGCTTCCATGCCTTTTTCACAATGGTATGGGGCAAAAACAGCAGGACCCCAACTGCACAGATAAACCCCCAAGTGGCCCCAAACAGCTCTCAGAGATTGCTAAGGCACAGATGACCGCAAAGACATGCAATCTTTCCATCCATCCCCATCACTGTCCTACCAGAACCCATCCTTCCATCCAGAGGTGGGCTGCTAAGGTGGAACAGTGATGGGTGCTCGCCCCCGTGGCTCTGAGTGTTAGCATAGGCACACCTGTGTGTCCGTGCATGATTTCTCTACCTGCCCAGGTGCAGTAGCATCATTGCGCTGGACTCCGCTAGCACTCACAGCCACAGGGCAAGCACACGTCACCGTTCCACCTTAGCAGCCCATCTCTGCTTCCATCGCCCAGAACTGATGAAGCTTCTCGAATGAGAAGCGAAACGTTTTCTTCTTCCACAAGGAAAATGCAGCCCAGTTGCCTTGTGAAAGGGGGGGGGGAGCACCTTTGAGACGATCTGCAAGATGGAGAATCTCCATAGACACCAGGACCCCAAGTTCTAATTTGGAAATGCATTTTATCATTTGGAGAGTCTTCGGAGAGGGGCGGCATACAAATCTAATAAATAATAATAATAATAATAATAATTATTATTATTATTATTATTATTATTATCTAATAAATTATTTTGGGGGGAGGTGTTGCAAAAGCCGAGCAGCTGCAGCTTTCTCCGCCAACCGACAGAGCTTCCTCCTGCTCTGGCTCCAAGGTCCCAAGGGGGAAGAGGCTTGGGGAGACCTGTCCAGGTTGCCAGAATGTCCCTTTTTGAGTTGGGATGCATCGAAATTGCAGCCTGCAGGCAAAGGGATGTAGAAAAGGCCAGAAGAGATGAAGGGGGGAAGCAAAGCTGCCAAGTGAGGAAGGCAGGAATGCTGGGAGCCCAGCTGGGTGACTGGTGGGATCAGCTTTGCAGGGGAAGAAAAGGCAACCTGAGAGCTGAACCCTCCCTGCACCCCCCTCCCACTTCCCTCTCAAGGTCCACAGTGACTATTAGTGTTTGCAACAGACTCACCTTTACAGCTCCTTCTACAAAGCCATCTGATCACGTTGGAATCCGCCTCCCCCCGCTCCCCCAATAAAAACCCGATTCCCACGACCTCCTGGGCCAAAGGGGCTTTCTTTCTGCCCTCTCTCAACAACCCTCAACTCACTCACTCGCACCCCTAAACCTTCTCGCCACGCATGCAAGCCCAGGCTCTCTTCTTCCCCGTGCACGCATCTGCAGACACGTGTCAACAGGTTCCCACGTTCCCAGCCCCGTTGCTCTCCCCGCGGGTCCCGCCAGAGCGCCCTGCTGCCTTTCTGCCCCTCGTCACGCACCCACGGAGGTGTCATTCCTGAACAGCTGGACCGAACCCGGGTTTTAAATCCGCCGTTTTTTCCTCCAATCTGGGTTCTGTTGCTAACATTCCCTCCCCCCACTCTTGCTCGTAACGCCCACAGGAGCCATAAGCGCAGGCGCGCCGGTTTGCATGCTGGGAAACGTAGTCCGGGACTGGGAGGCTCCCTCCCTGCTCAGCGTTCGTTTTGCTTGGTGGCAAAGGCGCCCCTCGGAAAGAAAAGGGGGGCTGAGGCGAGGGGAGCATGCGTGAGGTTTCCATCGAAGGGATTCTCATTTCCTGAGTCCAAGCCTCCTTTTTTAATAACCCGCAGGAGAGTTTTAGTTTCGGGGCTGCGCTGCGTTGAAAAGGGAATCTCTAACGTCTCTGGAGATTTTCAGTCATCTAGGAGGTTATGGTGCTTTTCCAAAAGGCAACAGGACTTTCTTGGGTGTTTTTTTTAAACGTTTCACTTTCCTCTAAGAAGCTTCTCCAGTTGAAAAGAGTTGGGAGGGAGGGAAGGAAGGAAGGAATTCATTTTACAATTGGCTGGAAAGAAGGAAACAAAATAGACTGACAGGTCTTTAATAGAATAATCTATAGGTCTATAACATTTTAATAACTTTTAAGTATTATAAACGTGTATATTAAGCAATAGATGATAGCAATGGAAATAAAGTATGCATAAAATATATTTACAAAATTATAGAGTCCTCGGAGAGGGATGGCATACAAATCTAATTAATAATAAATTATAATAAATAAATAAAGTCTTTCCAGACATCTGGAAACCAGCCCTCAAATGTATCCCAGCCATAGAAACCAGACTCAGAACACACATTGTAAAACAATCAAGCAGCCTGCAAGTTCCAACTACTCAGGATATCAAACCTAATCTACAACCATTAACTAATCAGCATACCTCAGCTACATCAACGACCCCAATTGTTACCCCACTGACTCACCAGGAAGTTTCTACACAGCAGGCAATTGCTGAGCCATCAAACCACACCCAGCCACCAGTATTTATAGAAGGAAGGCAGCTCAGGTCTCGCAGTGTTCGCCTTAGAACAAGGACAGAAAAACCAGCATGAAGATGACGAGTGAGACCTCGTCGAAACTTCGCCAGAAATTTCCAAATCCTACACGGGAAGAAACCTGAATATACCAAGACCGTCATACCTGTACCTGTGAAAATCTACGAAAACATATATATATATACATGTATGTATATAGGTATATATATGCACAGAGCTGAAAGGATTGGATACTGTAGCCTAGAGGTTAATTCTCTGCCTTACAAGGCCAAGGTTGCAAGTTCAAGTCCAAGTGAGGGTATGGCTAGCTGATGAGGCCAAAATAAGGCTGAAATAGATCTATCCTTGTCTCCCTTAATTTTCAAATTCAGCAAAAACATGTGACATATATATGTGTGTGTGTGTGTATGTATATATATATATATATATATATATATATATATATATATATATATATATGTCACATGTTTTTGCTGAATTTGAAAATTAAGGGAGACTAGGGTAGATGTATTTCAGCCTTATTTTGGCCTCATCAGCTAGCCATACTCTCGCTGGGTATGCATACCTCAGTTACATCACCAATCCCAGGTGTTACCCCACTGACTCACCAGGAAGTTTCAACACAGCATGCAGCTGCTGAGCCATCAAACCATACCCACCCACCCACCAATATTTATGGAGGGAAGGCAGCTGAGGTCTCGCTGTGTTCGCCCTAGAACAAGGACAGAAGCACCAGCCTGAAGATGACGAGTGGGATGTCGCCAGAAATCTCTAAATCCTACATGGAAAGAAACCCGAATATGCCAAGACTGTCATATAAGAAGGAACGAAGGAACTTTGGAAATTGCTGGTGGTTTTGATCCCTTGGATCCGTCTGCAGCCAGATATCTTCCAATTCATTTGGAAGATTATCTGCTTGTTCAACAGGGGCACTAGCTAGAGATCAGGAGGTCTTCTGCCAGGAAACAGTGGAGGGTTGTGCTTCATTCTGTTGTTTCTCTGATTAGTTCTCGCCCTGATAGCTTTATGCTACATCTGAGTCCAATCCATCAACATTTGTCAAGGCTTGATTTTAAATCTATATTGGGAGGGGGCTCACAGAGTGAGTGTAATCTGCCTAAAACTGGGCCGTTAAGGTACATGGATGTTTTGCAACAGTGAGGAGCATAATGAAATGCTCACAATTTGGCTTGCAAATTGAATTTTGCAGAGGCCCCTCTGCTGACAATCCAGTGACTGAGATCAAATATCCTGCAAGGCCAAATCACTGATGCTGTTACCTAGTTGGATAATTAAAAGTCTATAAGAAAACTTCAGAGAGCACCAAGGACTGCTCAGAGAAGAGAGAAAAATGCATCTTAATCAGTATTTTATCTTAAATGGTTTAAAACTTATTTTTGGATATTTGTTTCATTAACTGCAGTGGACTTTCCACATTGAAATGCAATCTGTTTCAATGTATTACTGAATAAGCAAAACTCAAAAACTGCTTTGTGACGCATTTCACATATAAACTGCATGCCTGAGAACCACCAATGTTTGTAATGGCATTTGTCTAATCAAGCAGGATATGGATTTTCATTCACAGCTCCACACCCTGAATGTTGAATCATTAGAGTCCAGAAGGGCACACATAAGCCTTTATCTATGCACACATCCAATCTTTTAAACAGTCCACTATCGGGAGATACCTCAGCATGGCTTGCCCCAAAAGGAACCGAGCTGTGATCATTGTCAATTATCACTTTCTTCAAGAAGGACTTAGTCCAAGACCAGGGGCCAAAAGGGAAGCAGCCAAGCTTTTTAAAGCACTTTCCAAGTGCAATTATGATGTGAAATTGTTTCTGGATTTGACAGCTGAAGAAATAGCAGAAGTGTATGAGAAAGGTATGTTTCGGACTTGAAGGCAACTAAGATGCTCAAAAAGGTTTGCCTGAAAGTCTTCCACGGAAGTGTTGAAAGGTTGGGAGAGCCTCCAAAATTTTGTTCTACTGTTCATCAGAAAAGTCTGACATGCAGGGAAGAGAAGGGTGGGGAGGACTTAGACCAGAGGTCTTCAAACTTGGCAACTTTAAGACCTTCTGGACTTCAACTCCCAGAATTCTCCATAACTGGCTGGATAATTCTGAGAGTTGAAGTCCCCAATTCTTAAAGTTACCATGTTTGGGGATCCCTTTCTTACACTAAATGGACAGCATGATTATACAGTTAGGCTGTATATAATCCCGCTGATTATTATAGGATAGGAAAATATATGATTTTTTTTGTCATCTTTACTGGGTCTTTGCTGATGATGATGAGAGGCAAGTTTATAGAAAATGGCTTGAGGTATGGAAAGAAGTGAGGTCTGGTTGTATGCTAAGAGAGAGCGATAAGCTGTTAATACTTTTTCATATGTATCGTACTGTATGTATGTATGCAGTGGTTTTTGAATTACCTTTATACATTTAAATACCTATGGGGATTCTCAATCATCCAGTCATGGTTGTCCCAAAGGTGCTTCTTCAAGAGGCAACCAGAGTTTCTTCGTTTTTCATTGAAAACGTTTCGCTTCTCATCCAAGACGTTTCAGTCAGAACTGAAGAAGCCTCTTTGATGAGAAGTGAAACATCTTCAGGGAAAAACTAAGAAATTTTAGTTGTCTCTTGAAAAAGTACTTTTGGGACTTGATCTGTTGAGAGAGAGAAATATCTGATGTGCAGGGGCATTCAGGAAGTTGGGGGGTTGGATTTTATGCTTTTGCCCAACCTCTGGGTTTTTAAATCCATTTTATAGATGCCCCCTGACTCTAGAGAGCAAGCGTGAGAGCTGTATGGGCATCTGAGGATGTAACATTTAGCCAAACATTAAGAGAGAGAGAGAGATAGTTGGAAGAGAGCCTTGGAAGATACCCATTGTTGCTGAGCAGCCATGGGTTTAGGCAGTGCTTCTCAAATAATGGGGCGCACACACACTCCCGGGTAATGCAAAGCGATGCCAGGGGGTGCATGTGACCCCAGGGAATATGTGTGGTCCCTCTTGACCGATTCCCCCGGATAGGGAGTGTTTTCCTAGTTGCACACTCTTCCGAGCCCGGAAGGGAAGGAGGGCAGGCAGGACCGGGTGGCTGCATGGGTTCTTCTTGTTCTTGGTGGGTGCAGAGTTGGAAGAGACCTTGGAAGTCTTCTCTGCTCAAACATGTTTCTGTTGGAGAGTAGGTCATTATGAGCAATTGTCAGACAATAAAAAGGTGAAGAGCATTCAAACAATCCGTTTCCATTTCTCATCTGATATCTTGTTTAAAAAGTCTCTGTATTTTTAAAAAAAACACACCAAAAAGGAAGTATTTTTTCTCTCTCATGCTTCCTGTTAAGATGTAACAGGAATAGATAAGAATACGATACGAAACCTAACTTTCACTTCAAAGATAGTTCTACTCTACATCCGAAAACTATTCTAATCTGAACACTATAGATTTAAATTGGAGTTTCTGGTTCTTGTTTACTCAGTATTCTTTGAGCACATTGCATATGTTCTGGAGCAGGGGTCTCCAACCTTGGCCATTCTGGGAGTTCTGGGAGTTGATGTCCACAAGTCTTAAAGTGGCCAAAATTGGAGACTCCTGTCCTGGAGGACGTCCTCCAGCAAGAGCTCCGGTGGAATTCAGTTGGCCAGCTGTGGTTCCCTGTTGCTTTACAGATACATATGGATGGATGTGGAAATGGGAATTTGATTTATGGGAATTAGGCTGACAGACTGGAGCAGTATTTCTCAGCCTCAGCCACTTTAAGATGGGTGGACTTCAACCCCCAGAATCCCCTAGTTGGCATGTAGATGGGAAATTCTGGAAGCTGAAGTCCACCTATTTTAAAAGTTACTGGGGTTGAGAAATGCTGAACTGGAGAGATGACCTTCAGAGAACTCAACAGTTTTCTAGAAACATCATCAGAAGAGCCTGCCTAGCTTCTGAACTTAAAACAGGTTATACTACGGAAATATGTTTGCAGACTTGCAATGGTTTTGTGGCTGGGATTCTGTGGGATGCAGATCAACAAAGAGCACAGGAGATCAAATGTAACAGATTCAGGATATATTCTTGAAAATCCAGGATTTGATTAGGCTCCACATTGGAACTGCTAACTAAATTTCCCATTTACTAACATTGCATTGAAGCATAAACGTAGTGGGGGCTAACTTTTTTTTGGCCAAAAAACCTCACACCAGGTCTGTTTCAGTCGTATACAACCTGGACCAAAAAGATTTTTTTAGGTACTTAAATTTGGTCTTTTTGAAAACCTTTCTCACTGAGAAACTAGTTTGAACATTTCTGAACATAATTATATGAAAATTGAACCGAAAAAATGCTTATATTTTTAGTTTTCTCTGGAAAGACACCCCCCCCCCCCCCCATGATTTTGAGCATTTTGTGTCAGTTTATTTTTTTTTTTAGGCTCCAAATCTCCAAACAATTTCCCCCCAAAAGTTTTGATATACTAAATTGAACATTCCTGATCATAAGAAAAATAGAAATGAACTGAAAAAAATGATGCTTATTTGTTTTTTTTGCTCACAAAAGGACCACCCCCCCTTGGCCTTGCTGTGTGCCATTATTTTCACTTTTTATATAGATGTGGCTAGAAATATTGGGAATATCCTTTTGAAAAGCAAGCACATGATAGCCAGACAACTAATTTTATGAAAAAAATCCATTTTACTAAAAACAAGTATGTAATTTTGAAATTAACAGCATAATTTGTATATAAATTGAAATAGTTGAACACAGCGGGGGGGGGACTTTTATGTGCAAAATAAACAAATAAGTACAGTATTAATGTTTTCAGTTCAATTTTCATTTCATTATGTGCAGAAATGTTCAAACTGGTAATTCAATGCCAAAGTTATTGAAAATATTTGGAATTAGGGGCCTAGCAAAATTTATAAAGTGACATGCTTGAAAAAATGGGGGGCGGCCCTTTTATGAGCAAAATAAACAAATAAGCATCATTTTTTTCAGTTCAATTTTCATATCATTATGTTCATAAATGTTCAAACTAGTAATCCCACACCAGATTTAGTAAAATTGTACATTATTTGCAGGCAAAACTATCTATAAATTGAATTTTTTTTCACAAAACCCGGGGGGGGGGGAGCTTTTATGAGCAAAATTAAAATATAAGCTTTGTGTTTTTTTTTCATTTCAATTTTCATTTCATTGTGTGCAGAAATGTTCAAACTAGTTTCCAAGTGAAAAAAGTTTCAAAAAGACCAAATATAAGTACCTAAAATGAACAATTTTCGGTCCAGGTCAAATAGACCCAGGAACAGTACAAGTATATAGTAACTTTTGACAGAACAACTGCAGTGATTCACTTAATAAATGTGGCAAGAGAAGTGGTAAAATAGGGAAAAACTCACTTAACAAATTTCTCACTTAGCAACATAAAGTTTGGGCTCAATTGTGGTCATATAATGAAGACTCCATGTATACCCACTTATAGAAACTTGGGGCAATCTATATAGCTTTCCCTCCTCCAGTTTTACCCCACAATAGCCATGTGTCATAGGTTGGGTTGAGAATGATTGGCCTCAAATCCCCCAGGGATTTTCTATGGCTGAGACTAAACCTGAACCTTAGACCAGAGGTCACCAACCTTGGCAACTTTCAACTCTCAAAATTCTGGAAGTTGAAGTCCTCCAAGCTTAAAGTTGCCAAGGTTGGAGACCCCTGCCTTAGACCAGCGTTTCTCAACCGGTGTGCCGCGGCACACTAGTGTGCCGAGAGACACGGTCAGGTGTGCTGCGAAGCTAGGACCTAGAGAAGCTCCAGCTGGGCGGGGCGCTGCCAGTGCCGGACCGCCGTATCCGGCGTTCTCCTGCTGGGCCCCAAAGAAGGAAGGCGGGAAAAAGGAGGCAGGGGCGGGGAGGTGCGGCAGTAGGAGTAAAGGGAGCCGCGGCCGCCCCTGCCTCCCCACGGTGCCTCCGGCCAAACGCTCCCCTGGCTTCTCCGCCCTGCCCCATTGCCCGCCCGATCCGCCCACTCTCCTCCGCCGCCGCCTTCTGCCTTGGGGCGCGATCCGCCCCCTCTCCTTCGCCGCCGCCTCCTGCCTTGGGGCGAGCAATCCGGGAGTCCGGGACTGTGTGGCTTTGCGCCATGAAGAGAAAACGGCCGACTTTTCCCTGCTGCCGTTTTCTCTTCATGGCGCAAAGCCACACAGTCCCGGACTCCCGGATCGCTCGCTTCTCCGGTCAGCAAAGCCATCTGCCCAGGAAAGCGCCGC
Source organism: Erythrolamprus reginae (assembly GCF_031021105.1). Taxonomy (NCBI): domain Eukaryota; kingdom Metazoa; phylum Chordata; class Lepidosauria; order Squamata; family Dipsadidae; genus Erythrolamprus; species Erythrolamprus reginae. The sequence continues at coordinate 18,185,974 of NC_091961.1, read as the reverse complement.
GCATTGAAAAAGTGCGATGCTTTTCTGGGCAACCGGCTTGCTGGCCAGAGAAGCGAGCGATCCGGGAGTCCGGGACTGTGTGGCTTTGCGCCATGAAGAGAAAACGGCAGCAGGGAAAAGTCGGCCGGGCTAACGGGAGGCGGCACGTGGCCGGGCGCTGGGGAGGTCTGGGAGGGTGAGGGGCTCCGGCTCTCTCTCTCTCTTTCTTTTTCTCTCTGTTGCCGGTGTAGTGAACGAGAGAGAAAGAGAGAGAAACAAAAAGGAGGGGAGAGAGAATGAGAGAGAAAGAAAGCAAGAGAAAGAGGGAAAGAAAGCGAGAGAGAGAGAGAAAGAGAGGGGGGAAGGAGGGAGAGGGAAAGACATAGAGGGAGGGAAGGAGGGAGAGAGAAAGAGAGCAAAAAAGAGAGAAAGACAGAGGGATGGAGAGAGAGAAAGAAGGGAAGGAAGGAAGAGAGAGAAAGAGGGAGGGAGAAATAGAGTGAAATGGAGGAAGAGATTTTTTTTGTCCAAACTTTTCTTTAGCCCCCCCGTCCCCCCGCTCAGTGTTCCCCAGAATTTTGAAAATATGAATAATGTGCCGCGGCTCAAAAAAGGTTGGGAAACACTGCCTTAGACAATACTCCCCCATTGTACTTTTGATGCTCACTAGGAGTATGCTTCAAAATGGATTACGTATATTTTGATATATTTGATTGAGACACAAACTCTGCATTTGAATCATGAGACACTTAAAAAAAAACACCATCTCACCTTAGTATCTACCCTTTCCTTAAATTGTGTCTTTGCAGAAAGCCAGGCAGAACATGGGAAATGTTTTGTGAGCATCATCTCAAGCCACGGAGAAGAAGGTAGCATAATGGATTGCCAAGGACAAGCATTAAAGCTAACTCACATTTATAACATCTTATCTCCTGAAAGATGTCCACATTTGGCAGGAAAGCCTAAAATCTTCTTCATACAGGTATGAAATGTGAGGTTCTGGGTCCAAACAGAAGCAGTGGAGAATGGGAAATTCAACCAGTCTTTTGTAACCTACGGGACAGGGGTCTCCAACCTTGGCAAAACCTTGCAATAATTTCAAGACCACTATGAAATCTTAGAACATCGTCTTCCTTTTACACGTCTCTTGTTTGCATGTATTTGAGATTAATAGGGAAATAACTTCAATGAGATTAAACAGATACTACAAAACTTTGACTTCATGACCCCAGGCTGTCATTTTCAGAATCCAAAGGTAGAATTTCCAAGTTATGCAACCAAAAGCTGGCAACCTTCCCTACATGTAAATGAGTTCTGCGTTTGCGAACAGGGTTTTCCCTCCGCAATATGTACAGTATCAATAGAAATAAACCCGCTTAAAAAAACAAATGACTCGTTTAGTAAATAATGTTTTTGATACTGGCGTGACTCTGAGGTCAAAGGATAAAGAAAAGGTATTTCTAATTCTTCCTAGGCAGCATCACAAAAACAACTGCTCTGCGGTTGCTTTATTGCATTTCCTGTATACCTGTAGAGCAGGCATGCATTTCAGACTTTGGTTCAGTCATGCTGATATTTTTTCCATAGGCAAATATGAGTTGTGCAAATCTAGAAGAATCCATTTGTTGTTGCCTGGGCAAGCCCCTAATTCCCCAGTCCTCCAGTTAATGCTATTTCATTCATTCCTTCAGTTTAGCCCATTTAGATGAAAATGGCAAAGGAGTCACCTCTCACTCATAGTCTAGACCAGTGATGGTGAAGCTTTTTTTGCTCAGGTGCCCACATCCATAATGCAATGCCCTCCCGCCCCCCCCGCCCCCCCACATGCACGCAGACCTCGCTGAAGCCTCCAGACCTCCAGTAGGGCTGTCTTTTGCCCTCCCAAGGCTTCAGGAAAACCTCTTGAACCTGTGGATGGTGAAAACGAGCTCAATGGGCCTATAAATGAACTTCTGGTTGGGCCATTTTTCATCCTCCTTAGACATCAGGTCCTGAAACTTGGGGAAGGCAAAAAATGGCCCAATGGGCCTACTGGAAATTAAAAAATGAGCTTCCGGTAGGTCTGTTGGGTCCATTTTTCACCAACCACAGACTCCAGTGGCCTGAGAAGAGCGAAAATGGCCTCCCGCACTCTCCGGAAATCAGCACATGCGCGCTAGAGCTTTCAGAGGGCAATACCTCATGTGTCCTAAGATATGCCTTCACATGCCACCTGTCGTATGCATGTCATAGGTTCACCATCATGGGTCTATATAAAATAAGTCACAAGACAATCTGAAGTTGACTCCCCAGGGTGTGGATCGAGGAAATAGCTGTGTACAAAGGCTATTTAGCAGCTGTTGCCTTCTGTGTGTTTTTCAGGCATGCCGTGGAAATAGGTTTGATGATGGCATCTACATAGAAACAGACAGTAGTGCACCAGAGGAAGATTGTTTCTCACATTACCTGTCTATTCCTGAAAATACTGCTGTCATGTTTTCTTGCAGCCCAGGTATGTCAATCTAATCACCTAAACCTAGTCTAGGTCAGGTTTGCCGCAAAGGTCATCAGATATAAATAAAATATCTGCACAAGATAAAAACAAAATAAATGCACAGGATTGGGTAGAATTACTCATTTGGGGGGTTGTGAAACAAATAAATAAATAGCCAGAGAACAGTTGGTTTGCGAATCTTAAGGGCACTCGGCCAAGAGAAACATAATTACAGGTGGATGCCAGTCCATCACAACCTATACTCTAATGCAGGGGTCCCCAAACTTTTTACACAGGGGGCCAATTCACTGTCCCTCAGACTGTTGGAGGGCCGGACTATAAAAGAAACTTATGAACAAATCCCTATGCACACTGCACAAATCTTATTTAAAGTAAAAAACAAAATGGGAACAAACACAATATTTAAAATAAAGAAGTAATTAAATAATTAAGTAATAAAGTAATTTATACTTCTTTATTAGCAAGTAAATTTAAACTTAAATCAACAAACTCCCTCCATTTCTCCTTCCTTCCTTCCCTCCTTCCTCTCCATTTCTCTCTTCTCTCTTTTCTTCCTTCTCTCTCATTTGTTTCATTTTCCTCTCCCTCGTTTTCTCTCCATCATTTTCTTATTTTTCTCTTTTCTCTCTCTCACTCTTTCCATCTATCCCCTTTCTCTCTTCCTCTCTATTTCTCCCTTTCTCTCTCTTTCTTTCTCTCACTCATTCTCTTTCTCTCTCCCTCTTTGTATCTCTCCCTCTTTCTCTTTCTCTCTCTCCCTCTCTCGCTATCTTGCTCCTATCCTCCCCGCCCCTTGCCTCTGTACCGCCTCCTCGCTCAGCAGCAGACAGGAGTTGACAGGAGATTCGGGAGCTTATAATATCTATTGATAAAATCTCGTGGGCTGCCGCGGGCGGATAAATTGCCTCAGCGGGCCGCATCCGGCCCCTGGGCCGTAGTTTGGGGTCCGCTGCTCTAATATAACTATGGTGTCTTATCACTCAATCTGCAATCAGGGAGGGCAGAAAGTAGCAAAAATGCATGCAACAGCTTGAACAGATACCCATGAAGAGGTGGACAGTGAAAATCTGGAATTTCAGAAGCAACCCGTTCATTTCCAGATGTTTCCCTGTATAGGGCTGATCTTGTCATGATTAATGAACCAAGGAAGAATCAACTAGGATATGCTAAGAACATTTCCCAGTTGTTCTTTGCATAGCAGGGTTGTATCTTTGGAAGCGGCCAATCTGTTACTTGATTTTCAGGTTTCCAGTGAACCGCTGCAATCTTTCCATTGCAAATAGAACAACACTTATGATTTAGAGCAGTTTATGATTTCACTCAGCCACTGGGATACAAAGCTTGTCCATGCCATTCTTACTTTGACTTAACAATGATTTGATGGCTCTTTCAGTCATGAGCAAAAACTACATGATATAAACCCAACAGGCCTATGTAATTCTGGCCACAGAGAAAGTCCCTATTTGCATGGCAATTACCATATTTTTCAGAGTGTAAGATGCACCTTAGTTTTGGGGGAGGAAAATAGGGAAGAAAATCTACCTACCAGGTGTTCATCTGACTAGTGTCCTTAGTCTTCAGCTTCAGCACATTATTTTATCCCCTGGTTAAAAAGGCTGAAAAAGCCTTTTTCAGAAGGAGTAGGAATGAAAACAAGCCTGCAAAGACTTAGGGGTGGAAAAATCCTTCTTCGGGGGGAGTAGAAAGCCAGGAAGATCGTTAGCACCTGATTAGGGCTGGGAATTAAAGCTTCAAAAAAAGCTACATTAGAAGTATAAGCAACCCAATTTTCTGCCTCTTTTGGGGTGGAAAAAGATGTGTATTATACTTTGAAAAATATGGTAGTTTCCCATGTAATTTATTTATTTATTTATTATTTAGATTTGTATGCCGCCCCTCTCCGAAGACTCGGGGTGGCTCACAACAAGATAGAACAAATCATAAATAATCCAAATAACATTAAAATATTTAAAGATTTAAAAGAACCCCATATACTAACTAACAGACACACACACAAGCATACCATGTATAAATTGAACATGCCCGGGGGAGGTGTTTCAATTCCCCCCATGCCTGACGGCAAAGGTGGGTTTTAAGGAGTTTACGGAAGGCAGGAAGAGTAGGGGCAGTTCTAATCTCTGGGGGGAGTTGGTTCCAGAGAGTCGGTGCCGCCACAGAGAAGGCTCTTCCCCTGGGGCCCGGCAAACGACATTGTTTAGTTGACGGGACCCGGAGAAGGCCCACTCTGTGTACATGTAATGTACATTCAGCAGTGGGTCACGACCCGGAATGCTAAATTGCCCTCAATGCTGCAGCTCGTAAGTTCTTGCGAGACCAGTGCGATTTTGCTGCTGCACCTGGGGAGGAAGCAAATCGCACACGGAGCCGCAGGTGTGCCCGTGTTTTGGCAAGATTTTGCTTCCGCGCATACTGAAACACAGGCACACCTGCGGCTCCCTGTGCGATTTTGCTTCTTCCACGAGTGGTCACGCAAGAACCTACGAGCCGCGGCATCGAGGGCAATTTAGCATTCCGGCTTGTAGCTGACCACTGTGTACACTTTATCCTTTCTTGGATTTTGAGATATTGCAACATACTGGCAAGAGATATGTGTCCAGATTTTACTAGACTTCTCTAACATGTTTACTTGGTGTAGAAAAGTCCTGTGGGACTTCTGGCATCTCCTTATCTTTCTCTTTCTCTTTTGCTCAGGCTATGTTTCCTTCAGCAATCAGTGGGAATCCATGCTTCTCAAAGCATTACTGGAAGTGCTAGAAGGAGAGGAAAGAAAACTGAAAGTCACCAAACTCATGACTTGGATTAACTCGAAGGTGGCTTTTCTTTGTGAAGCAAGAGGAGCTCAATATAAGGGCAAAAAGGAGATGCCCTGCTTTGTCACAAACATGATAGAGGAGGTTTACCCTTTCAAAGAAGACAGGGGATGCTCAGATTAACCAGATCACAATACGACTCAATTGTCGGTTCATATTGCAGTTTGATTTTTCACTTGCTGTTTTTTGATCCAGCCAATTGTAATTTATTCAATCAGTTACAGAACCCATGACTTATTGTTGTCTGAACGTGGCCATTCATACCAAGCTATGAGAAACAGGATGGGAATACTTTAAAAAACATGATTGAAGAAATACTCTCTTTTACAGGAAATGAAAGTATGAGTCATAATAGCTGCATGGATATTATGCAATACTTTGCTTTGGAAGGGAAAAAGTGGTGTGGTAAACAGTTCCTTAAAGCTATGGCTTTTTTTTTTGACAGTATCTGGGACAATGCTAGAAAAAAGGTGGGTTGGTTGAAATTGTCCACAGATGCTGTGTTCTCTCATGCATTTCCCCTTTTGGATCCAATGCTTTCACCAATGCTTGTTTGCAACAAATGGAACAGCATGTGTCCTTGTTGCCCACTGTCTGACTAAAGCAGGGATCTCCAATCTTTATTTATTTATTCTTGAAATAAATTAAGTAAAATAGCAGATTGTGAAAATCAACAAGGGGGCTGTATAACATCTCTCACTAAGATACAGATAGTGTCAAGATACATTTAATAATTGCTCAAAAAGTTACAACCAACTTTAAGAAAGCTACTTATGACCCATCCTCTAAGTTATGCGAAGAGGGGCGGCATACAAATCTAAATAATAAATAAATAAATAAATATGACTGTTGCCCCTCCGTGGTCACATTATCACACTTCTGACGAGTTGCAGCATTCCAGTCATGAATGCAATTTACAATGTTTTTATGGGCTCCAGCAAAAAGAACTGTGCTATTTAGGGGAATGGATTCAATTAAACCCAATTCACTTTAGGACCACAGTGACTTGTTTTATGACCATTGTTTAAAAATGGACATGAAATTGAATCCAGTTGTGGTCCTTGACAATGACAATGATTTACAAGCAAAATTCTAGGCCTCCTTGGGTCCTGAGTTGAGGACTACTTTTGCATGGGGGATTGCTACGTAGCCCTTGAAATTCAAGGTCAGGCCATAATCTATCTTTGGAAGATGGAGAGATGGGGCTGCACAGCTGCTTAATGTACTTTCTCTGCATGCTGCTAAAGTTGCTTTGCAACTGGGCAGCCTTAGAAACCAAATGAATGGATGGAATGTTTTGTTTTCTTTTTAAAAAGACAATGGCACTTTATTAGCAATATGCAACAGATGCGTAAAGAAGTTAGACACAATCCTAAAGAATCAGGGGTGTAACAAAAACAGAGTAAATTGCTAACATCATATGGCATGAATGGCATCAGGAAACAATATTTCCCTTTTATCTTGTTATTTGCTCTGCTTACTGAGTCAGGCAAGAAAATAAAATAGGTTTTGAATAACATAACCTGTGCTAAATCCTTTTCCTTCACTGCATTTACGGTACGTCCATGTCTGGTTTCACCTTTCATCTACATCACGTGGACCCTGTTTTTCTTCTTCCATAGGTAGAAGGCTGATGACTTTCCTATTAAAAGGGAATGCCCCAAAAAGTTACAATCTTTTTTGATGGATGGGTGCCAAAAGTAGGTCTAAGGTTGTGGATTCTTCACTAGGAGCATTACATATATCAAACCAGGGTACCTCCCTCAGGCCTTCACACCCCATGACTTCCATGAACCCCCATTTCAGCCAGATAGCAATTTTCCACTGATAGTCACAGGGAGAACGTGGAATTCAATGGGAAGATTATGCTTTGGAGAAAAGGTAGCAGTTAACAGTCCTGGAATAGTCCAAGATTCAAGTCTCTGAACAGCCAAGCAACCTCTTGTAAGAGTTTGAGCTGGCTTTCTTTCAAGAACCCTGTTCTGAATATATACAGTCAAACAGAAAGAGAGGCCTTCCTTACCTACAAGATTGAAAAGAGGGAAGAGTTGTTGAATGCCATCCTGAACATCTTGCTAGGATAGGATTATTGTAATATAAAGCCCTTCATGGCATCGGACCAGAATATCTCCAGGACTGTCTTCTGCTGCACGAATCCCAGCAATGGGTCCCGTCGACTAAACAATGTCATCTGGCGGGTCCTAGGGGAAGAGCCTTCTCTGTGGCGGCCCCGACTCTCTGGAACCAGCTCCCCCCGGAGATTAGAACTGCCCCCACCCTCCTTGCCTTCCGTAAACTCCTTAAAACTCACCTCTTCCGTCAGGCATGGGGGAATTGAGGCATTCCCCCCTCCCACGGGTCTATGCAATTTATGTATGGTATGTCTGTGTGTAAGTCTGGTTTAATAATGGGGTTTTTTTTAATGTATTTTAAATTTATTAGATTTGTTGTAAATTGTTCTATTGTATGTTGTGAGCCACCCCGAGTCTACGGAGAGGGACGGCATACAAATCAAATCAAATCAAATCAAAGAATGAATGAATGAATGAATGAATGAATGTATACATTGCTTATTTCTACTGGCTTCTCCGTTACACCCTCGTTTTTACCATCAGTGGCTCAGTGAATACAGCAATACTCACCTTGAGTGCCCTCTGAGTAGGAAGCGCCAAGTTGGATCAATAGCAACAAGAGACAGTGTGGAGCCTATTACAAGCACACCAGCAGATACTGATGACATTGTCTTTTGACCACAAAAGGAATGGTGGTGTAGCCATTTATTATTTGTTCACGAACATTACAAAGATTAAAAAATAAATCTGAACATTTAAGGTTGGTTTAAAAAAAAAAAAAAGCTGGCCAATTCCAAAAAATCACACATACTTCTGGTTTCAGCAGGGAAGAGAATTGATTTTCAGATTTGGAAGAGAAACAATCCAGCAATGAAACTCAACTGAACTTATTTTGTTTAAATCATAACCTGAATACAAAAGAATATGAAGCAAGCTTTTACTTATTTAAACTTGAACTTCATGCCTAAAATCAAAATGCCACAAAATTTATTAGGTTCTAATAATTTTTTCATAACTAAGAAAATGACAAAAGTTTTCACATCATGCACGACAGAAGTCATCCACCCGTGACACAATTTCAATCCAAATTTCCATTGCACTCCAGGAAATTACATTTTATGTTAGGACTGATAATCATGTGCTAGTTCCAAGCTAGGAAAAGCCATTTTATGGCTGGAAAAGTCCCACTACTGATCTTCTGACTTTTTGTCATGTGTACGGTTACACATTAACCACATACGAAAGCTGGCAGCTGGGTTTCCAAAGATACCAATATACTTCCCCTATTTACGTCATTTAAATGACACCCAGCACTAAGGTGATTTCCCTGACTTAATCTATTCAGAAACAGAATGAGGCTGCACGCCAAGCTGCTGGATGATGGAAGAGGGTCAGTTTGACTGCTTCTCTGTAATTCTAACTACTTGGACATTGAGATCCAAACAGCTGATAAGAAACTGCCCCCAATTTGTGGGGGTGGAAACATTTCTATCAACAGGAAGTATTACAGAGACTTGCTTTGCTTTGCCTCAACAGATAAAAGCCTGACTGACTGTCCCATTCTGTGACCACCCACAGAAGTTAAGGAAATATTCTTCCAGGTGGACAGGGGACCCAGGCTGCATGTCCTAACATTTGATGAAGCTAAAGGCAACTTGGCTTCTTCACCATGGATGACCTTATTAAGCCCACTAAATGATAGTGGAAATTTTCATTTAATCAAAGTAATCCTCAAACAGACCTTATGTTTAGCTTTCTTGTGCCATACAGAACATTAACTCAAAGAATATCAAGGCCACAGGACGAATTCAAGCTAGCATGATGCGAAAAAGCTGCTTCACATTACAAGACTGCCTATGCAATTAAAGCAGAAGTCCCCAAACTTGATGACTTTAAGACTTATGAACTTCAACTCCCTGGCTGCAGAATTCTGGCAGTTGAAGTCCACAAGTCTTAAAGTTGCCCAGTTTGAAGACCTTTGAATTACAGAAACACCAGTGCTGAGTTCAGATGGGGGAGGGGGGATATACGCACCACACCAACTCTTGAACTGCCATCTTCTGGCACCTTTCCATAAATGGTGCCATTGATCTATTCCTACTTTTGTGCCCTCACATGGAATCCCAATACTCTGGCTATGGGTGGAATGGACCAATGAAAGATTCACACAATCATTTCCTTTCTTGGATTGAAAAGTGACTGGTTGCCTCCTGCCAGAACAGTAGACTTTTCTGAATAGATCCTATTGCCATGGGGTAGTTTGTGCAATTGATCTCCTTCTGAAGTCAATCATGAGAATGTGGTGGTTTGGAAGGATCTCAATTCATGGAGAATGCTTGAATTAAGCACTCAGAGCATGGTGGGGTGACAAATATTGAAGTCAACAATTCTTCAAACATTAACCTGCAATACAGTATAGCATCAGGAAAGGAGCAAGCTGATCTAAGTGATCAATCCAAGATTTGAGCCTTAAGCTTTAAAGCTCCAGTATTTCACAAACATTGACACTTAAGATAGGAAGTTTGAGACATTCACTTCTCAATGTTGCCGTCTAAGACACGAGATATTCAACCAGTGCATCAGGCAATTCATGCCTCAATGGAAGAGGGTACTTTAGGGACAAGAACCAATCTTCATAAACTCTGCTCCAAGCTCACAATGTTGACTATGATTCTAACATCCAGAATCGAGGGGACAACGTCAGCCTGCTCATTTAACATCCTTAGGATTAATTTCACAGATTGTAAGTACCGCATCATTTAGAGGAAAGTCACAATGTCACTGTCTAGTGATTAGTTCTTCATCACAATGCAGGAGAAAAACAGGAAAAATGCAGGAAAGTCACTGAAAAAGGAATTAACAGTCCAGGTTCTGAAAGAGGAAATGAGGCGTGGCAATGGGCAAAGTGCATGTGCACAATTAAAAGCACTTTCGTTGCTCCCTCCTCTCCCGGTGGACACAATAACACAGCCAACAGGCTCTGAGGCTGTACTAACAAAAGGCTGGACATTGTCCCTGTTTCTATGTGCCGTTTTCAAAACGAGTCCTCAAGCAACACGAGCGTGCAGAAAGGTCTGGGTTTAGATCTGCAGAGAAGAAAAACAAAGGGAGACATAAATCGCTTGGCAAGTTCAGACCACAGGTGTTGAAGTTGTATTCCTTGGTACTGAAAAAACAATAGGAAGAAAATGGCCATTTCTAACTGCAAATAGGACCATTTTGATTGGTTTTTCTCAAATTAACGACCAAAAGTTACAACAGATTCAAAAAAGGCTACTTATGACTTGTCCTCTGCCCTCCCGTGGTCACATTTCATGCACCGGTTTGCATTTATGATCGTCTGGGGTGCCCCAAAGTCACGCACTATGGTTTTTGAAGTTTTTCAGAAGAAAAAGCTCAAAAATGCTCATTGAATAAGATGGATTTGCTTAAGCACCATGTTTACTACTGTCAAAAAATTGAATGGTGTCACATGGTGCCTCGACCTATAACACCAATGACTTAAAACCAAAATTCCGGGCTTCATTGTGGTTGTAAGTAGAGGATTACCTGTGCTACATTAATCATGACACAGCAATGTGACAGATCTTGTGCTCCTACTAGTGAAAGAAGATTTTGGGTGAGTTTGAAAGAGCTCTTTTATTTATTTGTTTGTTTGTTTGTTTATTTATTATTTAATTTGACTTCTACGCTGCCCAATCCCAAAGGACTCAGGGCGGCTCACAACAATATAAAATTACAATAACAATAACAAGAAGTCAGGGGAAAAACTAGCAATTTCTAAAATTTTAATTAAAACTTAAAAAAACAGTTCAACAACACACATACTAGTCATTTATACCAATTCATATACATGGACAAGCTAGTGGTTGATTTAGGACCCCCATGCCTGCTGGCATAGCCAGGTCTTCGTGGCTTACGAAAAGCCAGCAGGGTGGGAGCCGTACGGACCTTGGTTGGGAGTTGATTCCATAAAGTCGGGGCCACAACAGAGAAGGCCCTCCCCCGTGGTCCCGCCAACCTGTATTGTTTAGCTGACGGGACCTGGAGGAGGCCGACTTTGTGTGCTCTAACTGGTCTCTGGGAAGTATGTGGCAGGAGACGGTCCTGTAAATAATCTGATCCTGAGCCATATAGGGCTTTATAGGTAATAACCAACGCCTTGAATTGTGCCCGGAGACTAATAGGGAGCCAGTGCAGCTCACGGAGTATAGGTATTATATGGGGGAACCAAGGTGTACCTGTGACAACTCGCGTGGCTGAATTCTGCACCATTGGGAGTCTCCAAACACTTTTCAAGGGTAGCCCCATGTAGAGTGCATTGCAATAATCAAGACGGGAGGTGATGAGGGACTGAGCAACTGTGCCTTGAGCCTCCGGGTCTAAACAGGGTCGCAGCTGGTAAACCAGGCGAACCTGGGCAAAGATCCCCCTGGCCACAGCCGAAAGATGGAGTTCTAGGTTCAGCTGTGGCTCCAGGAGGACACAGGACACAGGATGATGGTCAGACAGATCAGATAGTCCTTAGGAAGAAATGCTAATTACATTACAACTAATTACAACAAACTATAAAGAGAGAATTTATTTTATTACAGAGATTTGAGGTTTTTTTAAAAAATCAAATCAAATCCAAGGCAACGCTTTAAACCCAACTCTTCTGTATGAACCAATAAGCTAAATTCCAAAACATTTACATAATGCTTATTTCTTCCAATTATAAATCCAGTTTTGTTGATTCCAACCAGGAATAAAGTACCAAACAGTAAAAGCAAAACCCAAGGCAATATCATCAGAAACATGGATAAAAAAAGTGCATGCATGTTTTAGACCCCCATTGTCTAATTCATGGGTGTTCAGCCTTGGCAGGGTAAAACTTGTGGACTTCAACTCCCAGAATTCCCCAGCCAGTTATGCTGGCTGGCAGGCTTGCTGGGGAATTCTGAGAATTGAAGTCCACAGTTCTTGAACTTACCAAGGTTGGACACTGCTGATCTAAATGTAAATATATGTAATGTATATCATTATCATTGTAAGCAGCCATGAGAAGTGGTTGTGGCTTTAAAAAAGTTTTTAAAAATCAAACCATAAATTTGGGTATTTTGATGCTTATGGTGGAAGAACCTACCTTTTGATCCAGACGCTGATATTCGCTGGATTTGGGCCTTCGGGTTACCTTTGATTTTTTTCCTTCTAGAGCAAAAGCAATTATCTTTGCAAGGGAAGACAAGAGAATCAATAAGTGTGCCACAGCAAGAATCTGAATCATCACACTATAATTTCCTATTAAAGTGAGCAAATCAGCTTGTCATAACTATTAACTGAGTCGCTGTGAGAAGGGCAGCATAGAAATCTAATAGATAGATAGATAGACAGACAGACAGACAGACAGACAGACAGACAAACTAACAAACTAACTAGAAAAAACACATTATTTCAGTAGAGCTTTAAAAATATATGGCACAGATAGTATATTAAAACCTGTGAAATAGTAAAATTTCCTTTGGGGGAAAAGTGGGTCTCACTTAGAAAGTAAGACATGATTCAAAGTCATAACCCATCAAGTAGACCAGGGAATATAGAATATTCATAATTAGAATATTGCTTGAACCAGCTTCTCTACAGCCAATAGACCAATTACTGGTAAAAAAAATGAACAACAGTTTGTAGCCTATATCAGCCCAAGCCAAGAAACATATTTTAAAAGACCTAGTTTTTTAGAAGTTTTAGATAACATTAGTATGGCTTACGCCAGTGATTTTCAACCTTTTTTGAGCCGTGGCACATTTACAAAACCCTGGGGCACATTGAGCGGGGGGAGGGGGGGCGGCGGCTAAAAAAAGTTTGGACAAAAAAATTCTCTCTCTCTCTCTTCCTCCTCTTCAATTTCTTTCTCCCTCCCTCTTTCTCTCCCTTCCTTCCTCTTTCTTTCTCTCTCTCTCCATCCCTCTTTCTTTCTCTTCCTTCCTCTCTTTTTTGCTCTCTCTCCCTCCCTCCCTCTCTTTCTCTCCTTCCCTCCCTCTCTTTCTCTCTCTTGCTTTCTTTCTCTCCCTTGCTCTTTCTTTCTCTTGTTTTCTCTCTCTCTTGCTTTCTTTCTCTCTTGTTCTCTTTCTCTCGCTCTTTCTCTCTCTTGCTTTCTTTCTCTCTCTCTCTTGCTTTCTTTCTCTCTCTCTCTTGCTTTCTTTCTCTCTCGCTTTCTTTCTCTCTGAGCTTCGCGGCACACCTGACCATGTCTCGCGGCACACTAGTGAAAAACACTGGCTTACGCAAGCATACACAAAACCAATATCCCAATATATTTTGAGGGATAAGTTTTCAGATGGTTTTATTTTTGAAAATCCAATAAAGAAACAAATAAATCAGGTCCTAGCTAAAATAGCCTTATTAAAATCAGATTATCTACAGGACATATACACTATTTCTTTTTGCTGAAGATGTCTTGAGGAAACAGCTTTCATTTTTATCATCAGTCTAGCTAGACCAGTGATTTTCAACCTTTTTTGAGCCGCGGCACATTTTTTACATTTACAAAATCCTGGGGCACACCACCAACCAAAATAACACAAATCAAATAAATAAATAAATAAATAAATACATACATACATACATACATAACCTCCTCATATATACAATCCCATGTAACATCCCCTTATAAATACAGTCAATCATCAATCATCCCTACTCAAATTTATATCTCATTTCTGGGTACTTCTCCTGTCTTTCCCCCTTTTCTCTCTCATGTTTGTCATTTCTCTCTCTTCCTCCCTTTTTCCCTCATTCCTTTTCCCTCTCACTTCTCCTCTTTTTCCATCCCTGTCTCTCTCCCCCCCTTATGTGTGTGTGTGTATACATACTGGAACCATTTCCAAAACCAGTTGAGGGCTGGGGTTTTTTCTCTTTTATTTATTATTTATTTCTCTTTCTCTTTTATTCTTTTCAAAAACAGGTGTGGGCTGGGGGGCGTTTCTTATTATTTGGGTGCTTTTTACCATATGCTTCAAGAATCACCCCTCTCTCTCTCTTTTGTTTCTCTCTCCTCTCATTCTCTGCCTCAATCATTTCTCTTTTTTTCTCCCCTTTTTGTTCTCATTTCTCTCTCTCCTTTCCTCTCCCTATCTGTCTCTCTTGCTTTCTCTCTCTCTTGCTATCTCTTTTTCTCTCTTATTTTCTTTCTCTCTCTCTTGTTTTCTCTCTCTCTTTCTCTCCCTCCCTCTTTCTCTCTTTTTCTCACTTTCTCTCTCTTGCTCTCTCTCTCTCTTGTTTTCTTTCTCACACTCTTTCTCTCTCTTGCTATCTCTTTCTCTCCCCTCTTTCTCTCTCTCTCTTTCTCACTTTCTCTCTATCTTGCTGTCTGTTGCTCTCACTCACTCACTCACTCACTCTCGTTCTCTCTCCGTTCTTCTCAGCGGAGGCTGGCGAAGGTGATATTCAATGTCGGGGGCACGCGGGCGGTTGCCAATAGCGGCGGCGGGCAATAGCGGGGGGGGGCGAGCCGCCTCGCGGCACACCTGACCATGTCTCGCGGCACACTAGTGTGCCGCGGCACACCGGTTGAAAAACACTGAGCTAGACAAACAGACAAAGGATGGACAGATATGGATGGGTGGGTGGGTGGATAGGAAATCATTTACTCTAACAAGTTAGAATACTTACTTTCCGTTTATTATGATATGCAATGTATAGGGCAGCAACAATAATAGCAGTGGTCACTAAGTAGGCAAAGAAGTGGCTATTTTCAGATACGTTCCTTGGTGGCTCCTCCGAAACTTCCTCATGCTTTGCACTTTTTTTCTTTTCATCACCCAATCCTTTTCCTTGTTCATCTCCAAGGTCAATTCCCTCTTCCTCATCTTTTTTGGATTCCACAGGATTTAACTTTTCAGAATGTTGATCTGATGGAAGATCATCCTCATTTCCTAATGATTCTTCTGTTTCTTTTGACTCCTCATCATTTGTCTCTTGTTCAGAAAAACCTGGATCAGAAATTTCTGTCTCAGATTCTTCGTTTTGGGAATGAACAAGATTTAATTTTGGAGTCTCTGGAACAGAAGCATCAGGTTGAGCGTTCTTGTCTTTCAATGGGTCTTTTCTCTGCTTTGTTTCAGTTTTTGTAATAGAAGATTTCTCAGATATGTCTTCATGAGCGTTGGTGGCTTCTACCTTTCCAGGTTGTTGAATAACTGACTGGGGATTCTGGTCTTTTGTTTCTAAGTCTTGTGATTTTTCTGATTCCTTATCGTTTATTGTCTTAGATTCTTCTCCGGGATCGTTCTTTTCTGGAGTATCTGCAGTTTGAACAGGATTTAATTTTGGATCAGACTGAGTGTTCGGGTCTTTAATTGATGGTTCCTTTTCCTGCTTTGATTCATTTGTCTCTCTATGAGTTTCTTCAGATTTATCTATGTTTTCCAGACCTTTGGTGACTTTAGTAGCATTTAACTTTGCAGGATGTTGAGTAGGCAGACCTGACTGGGAAGTTTGGTCTTTTGCTGATGGGGCCTGGGGTTGTTTTAGTTTCTTTTCAGAAGGTTCAGATTTTGAAGCAGCATTTTGAGCAGGAAGGTCATTTGTTTTTTTAACTGATACATATTTTCCCTCTTCTGAGGTTTTTAACTTTGTAAAAGATGATTCAGATATGTCTGTCTGATCTCCTTGAGATTCATCTGTGTTGTTGGATCCAATAGCATCTTGCTGGGAACCTTTGTGACTAGATGTTTCCTTCACTTTATCAGAACCTTGCTGGGGTGCTTCTGGCTGGCTATTTTGTACGTCACTTTGTCCAACTTGAAATGGTATATTTTCAGAATGTCTGCCTAGATCTGAAGCACCTGAAGCAATGTGGAAAACTTACAAGTTAAAATGTATTCTGAATGCTACAATACTGTGTAGTAGTGTACAGTACAGTGTTCCCTCGATTTTCGCGGGTTCGAACTTCACGAATAGCCTATACCACGTTTTTTCAAACAAATATTAATAAAAAATACTTTGCAGTTTTTTTTTCTATACCATGGTTTTTCCTGCCCAATGACATCATATGTCATCGCCAAACTTTCATCTGCAAAACTTTCATCAGCATTATCGCAAAAAAAATAATTGTTAATAAATAATTATATGTTTATAAATATCAGTATCACTAAGTGTCTTATTCAGTGAGTACCAGTAATAATGGTGAGTAAATGGTTGTTAAGGGAATGGGAAATGGTAATTTAGGGGTTTAAAGTCTTAAGGGATGGCTTGTGATACTGTTCATAGCCAAAAATGGTGTATTTACTTCCACATCTCTACTTCGCGGAAATCCGACTTTCGCGGGCGGTCTTGGAACGCATCCCCCGCTAAAATCGAGGGAACACTGTATTGCAAACTATAAAATCATGTTGAATATATTCCCCCTTTTGTAAGTACAACTTTGTAGGTAGATTAGAGATAGTATTTGTATAACCTCCTGCTGTGGCATGGATCAGAGACAGCTAATATAAACCAGACAGGGGTCTTTGGCAACTTTTAGCCTGGCATATTTCAACTCCCACAAGTCCGCCAGGCTTAGGGTTGGCAAGGTTGGAGACCCGTTCTAAAAAGTAACAGCAGAATGATGTAATAGGAGATTGCAATATAAATACTGTAGTATATTGGACATGTTGACAATGTCACACTGCAAGGGAGGTCATTTCAATCATGGAGTTCCAGAGGAAGAGTTATATTGTAATTCTATTATTTCTTTTACAATTAGTTGTCAACTTACAACAGTTCATTTAGTCACTTCATTATGTCAATGAAAAAAATGACTTATATTTTTCACACTTACAACCCCGCTGCAGCAACCCCATGGTTACATGGTCAAAATTCAGACATTCGTAACTGACTCATATTTATGACAGTTGCAGTAGCCAACATTTTGAGACCTTTTGACAAGCAAAGTCAATGGGAAAACCAGATTCATTTAAGAACCTTGTTACTAATATAATAATTGCAGTGATTTGCTTAACAATTGTGGCAAGAAAAGTTGTAAAAAAGGCAGCAAAACTCACTAACATAAATTAGCATACAACTCACTAACATGATTTAATATACACTTGGGCTCAATTATGGTGGTAAGGATTACCTTTACCTTTCTACTTCAAATGTATATAATTGGAGATAACATTTTGCTGGGGGCTCTCTCTCCTGCTATCTTTTGGAAGGGAATCAAAAGTTAGTACTTTCCTAAAAAATATATCTTTTTGCATTTATCTCCAAGGTTTTAGTTTCTAAAGTGAGCAACTTTCTCACAATTGCCCAAAGCATTTTCATACTGAACTTTCATTAATAGTACAATTTGAGTTGTACACATTTATGCCACATTTAATTAATATCTCACCTTCAAAATTTCTTTAAACAACTCAAAATAGCAAGCATATTTTATACTCCTTCCTTCTCCTATTTTTCCCACAACAATCCTGTGAGGTGAGTTGAACTGACATCATGGCAAGATCTCATTATTTTGAATGGCTGTGTGGCAATTTCTAATCTCTGTGTTTTATTATACATTTGCATGCCTGACTTAATAAGGCAAAAAAAGCAATCACACATTGAAATTAAGCTATTGTGTTATATATATGTTGTATTTTGTCTGAATGTTGTGAGTGAACCCTGGCAATTTTGGCACATAGTGGGGTAACTCCCAGAATGTTCAGCCTACATTGGACAGAGGCTTCCCAAGTTTGCTTATGTGCCTTTTAATGTGTCTATTTCCAACGGCTAAATGGGCAGGGTTCTTCCCTGGCAACATTTCAGAAGTGTTGCTGTCACCTCTTCCTGGGGCTCAGAGAGAATGATTGGCCAAGGTCAACCAGCTGGCTTCATTCATGATAAAGCAGGACTAGAACTCCCAGTCTCCCAGGTTGTAGTGTGATGCCCTAACTACAAGGTTGACCCAAGGCTGAAATACCTATTATCAGGCATTACACTGTCCATCAAGAAGGGCCAGGTTTCATCCTTTACAAAGGCTGTTTAGACACTGGATGCCAGACCTATGGGGTTGTAACTCTAAATGCATCACTCCTTATAAAGACTAGATATGATGGGTAAGCTTTAAGAACTATTCCACACACCTGTCTCTATCTCACCTTTATTAATGTAGCAAAGCCAGAACATTTACAGATACAGATTACTAGAGTTGGAAGGGATCTTGTAGGTCATCTAGTCCACCCCCACCACCCCAAAACAGAAGTCCCTACACCATTTCATACAAATGGCCATCCAACCTCCTCTTGAAAGTCTCAAGTGCTGGAACTCTCGCAACCTCTGCAGGCAAGCTATTCCACTGGTTGATTGCTCTTACTGTCCGGGAAATTCTCCTTATTTCCAGGTTGAATCTCTTCCACCCACTGTTCCTTGTCTGGCCTTCTATCCAGGTCAAGCACTCGGGGGTCACAGAGAGGGATATCCAGAAGTGTCAGAATAGTCCCTATCACAGTTTCTCAACTTTTAAAAGATATGTGAACTTCAATTCCCAGAACTCCCCTGTTTTAGGGACTATCTAGGCTGCATCAAAGACTGCCAAAGAAAATATATCCAGAACCTGTCCTACTCACTGGGGATTTGTGGGAGTTGTGCAATCCACACATCTTAAAGCACGGGTCTCCAACCTTGGCAACTTTTAAGACTTATGGACTTCAAATTCCCAGAATTCCTCAGCCAGCAAAATTGAGGTTGGAGACCCTTGTGTTAAAGCAAAATGTCTGGGGAATGCTGGGACTTATATCCACACGTCTCCAAGGGGTGAGGTTGGAAAACCTTGATCTGTGTTCTCCTTCAGAGAAGGCGGCCCCTAGAGCAGCCTGATAGCTTCAATCACCAAGACTCAAAGAGCAAGGCTAGGGCCAGGGAGGAGGCAAAACTGGCTCTTCTATGACATGTGGACTTCAACTCCCAGAATTCCTGAGCCAATTATGCTAGCTGAGGAATTCTGGGAGTTGAAGTCTGCATGTCCTAGCGATGGGCGCAAAATCTGAGGACAGGAGGTGGGGGGCGAAGCAATGGCGTTTTCTCCTTCTCCCCTTCAAGAGCCCAGACTGACCTCGACTATCCGTCCCCGGCGTCTTCCCCTCGCTCTTTCCTGTCTCCAACGGCGCCGCGCTGCCCCAGGAAGCCAGCGAACACAGGAGGAGACGCAAGAACCAAGATGCCGCCATGCCGGCTCAGGAGCGCCTTTCTACTTCCGCCCAGTTGCCAACGGAAAAGGAAAGTTTCTTTCCGCGATTCTCGGGCGCCCACTTCCGGCTGAGGTTCCTTTTGACTCCCTCGCTCCGACGCTATTCTCGCGAGAGCCGAACTTCTCGGGAAGGCGAGAGGAGGGGCGGAAATATACCCCGAAGAGCGTGGCTTTACGGTTCCAGGGTGGAGGGACTTGGAGGTTGCCGCTGGAAGGCGAGCGCCTGCTTTTGATCTCTGTTGCTTTAGACTGGTTCACAATTTTTTTTGCGGAGGGGGGAGGTCTCTTCTGATTGACAGTTGAGGTGGACCATCCACACCCCTGAAAAATCTCAACTTTGAGAAACAGTGATGTATTAAAGCAGAGATCTTCAAACTTGGTAACTTTAAAACTGGTGGACTTCAATTCCCAGAATTCTCCAGCCAGCTATGCTGGCTGGAGAATTCTGGGAGTTGAAGTCCACCAGTCTTAAAGTTGTCAAGTTTAAGGTCTCTGCTTTAATTGTACACACTCACAGAATCTCTGTAGGAATGAGATGGATTATTTCTAAATGTGATATTACGCTGGCTGGACAATTCTGGGAGTTTGAAGTCCACAAGTCTTAAAGTTGCCAAGTTGGGGACCCCTGTAATTAAATCCTCACAACTTCCATGTCTGAATTACAAACCGCCGTCTTTCTGCATTGCAGAGCGAAAGATCTGGTTGCTGGATTGATGGCGGATTCCACCTCCCACCCTTGTTCCCTGCTTTCTGCCTGTCCATATTTCTACCTTTTAAAATTTATTTTATTTATTTCAGCTGGAAGGGACCTTGTATGTCATCTAGTCCAACCCCCTGCCCAAGCAAGAGACCCTACACCACTTCGCACAAATGGCAGTCCAATCTCCCCTTGAAAAACTCAAAAGGGTTGGAGCACTCACAACCTTCACAGGGAAGCTGTTCCACTGGTTCATCGCTCTCATCATCAGAAAGTTCCTCCTTATTTCCAGCCTAAAACTCTCTTTGGTCAGCTTCCAACCTTTTTTCCCTGTCTGGCCTTCTTGTGCTTTGGAAAACAGCCCAATCCCTCTGTGGCAGCACCTCAAGTATTGGAACACTGCTATCATCTCCCATGGTCCTTCTGTTTGCTAGACTAGCCATGCCCAGTTCCTGTAACCTCTCGTCGTATGTTTTAGTTTCCAGGCCCCAATTTTTCAGTAATTGTGTACTGTAATTGTCTTTCCTGTGGTGTTCTTTTTCATTGCTCTATTATTTATTTAATTGGATTTGTATGATGCCCCTCTCCGAGGTCTCGGGACGGCTCCCAACATATATAAAGAGACAATAGTAAAATCAATCCAATTAATACATAAAAATAATCCTTAAAATCTACTTTTAAAACTTCCATTACCATTCATTCAGCAATCGTACTAAAAACATTTGTTGGTCAGGGGGAACATAAGAACATAAGAAGAGCCATGCTGAATCAGGCCAAAGCCCATCGAGTCCAGCATTCTGTGTCACCAATTGTCCTTGGGGATCTTGAGCAGAAAGAGAAGGCAAAACGCTCCCTTTCCCGACCCCCAACAAATGGTATTCAAGGGAATCCTGCCTGCCTCAACCAACATAGAGGCGGCACATGGACATCCATTTCAATAACCACCAATACACTTGGCATCCATGAATCTGTCTAATCCTGCCTTGAAGCTATCAAGGCTGACAGCTGTCACAACCCCTTCTGGAAGTGAATTCCATAAACCAACGACCCTCTGGGTGAAGAAATATCTCCCTTGATTTGTCCTCACTTTCTTACCTATGAGCTTTAGGGAGGGCCCCCTTGTCCCAGTATTGTGTTATAGAGAAAATAATTTTCTAGTAACCCCAGGCCCAGCAACAAAGATGAGTTTTTAGGCTCTTTTGGGAGGGTGGGGGCAGTGTGAATCTCCAGGGGGAGCTGATTCCAGAGGGCCAGGGCCCCCACGGAGAAGGCTCTTCCCACCACCTGACATTGTTTGGTCGACGGGACCCTGAGGAGACCCATTCTGTGGGACCTCACTAGTCGCTGGGATTCGTGTGGCAGAAGGCGGTCTCGGAGATCTTTTTATCGTTATAAGCCGCCTAGAGTAGCTCTATGGTGAGATAGAAGCAAATAAATTTAAGAAATGAGATTGCAAATAAACTAGGGAAAAGTGCTGAAGCAGGACAAATGCAGACTGAGTTTGCACACTTGGTTCACTGCAATGGAGTTTGTTCTGTTTTCATTTAGGTTGTGGGAACATGAGTCTCTTGAACAAAGCATTTTATCAGTCCTAGGGAGAAGGCAATAGCAAACCTTTTCCAAAATCTTGCCAGAAGAACTACCGTGTTTCCCCGAAAGTAAGACAGTGTCTTACTTTCTTTTTACCCCCAAAAGCCCCACTACGTCTTACTTTCGGGGTATGTCTTACATTGGAAAAAAATTGAAAGGGTCGCGTTCCCGAAGGCATCTCCCCAGAGTCCAGAAGGGCAGCCACGGGACAGGAGCCTCGTGAGCCCTTTTCCAAGTTCAACCTCAGGGCTCCAAGCGGCGTGCACGCGTGGAGCCACAGACACGTGTCGGGGAAGCGTGTGTCTGGAGGGGAGGAGCCGCTCTGCGCAGTTGGGCAGCCCCACCTGCCTGCCGGAAAGGAGGCGGGCGAAGGAGGGCGCAGCTCCAGCCACTCGCCTCGGAGCTGGTCGGCCTAGCTGGCCGCTTGCAGCCGAGCCTTGGCAGGACTCGGTTGCTGGGACGAGCGCCTTCGCTGCAAGCCGCCGCCCGCTCGGCTCGCTTCGTACCAGCACCATCCTTCGCTTTGCCAAGCCGGGGAAGAGGCGGTGGCGCCACGGCGAGGCGAAGGCAAGTGCGCGCGGGGAGCTTGGAAGCGACATCATCGGGCTCCCCCCCCCCCCCGGCAATACCCGTGTTTCCCCGAAAGTAAGACATATGTCTTACTTTCGGGGTACGGCTTATATTAGCCGACCCCCCTGAAACCTCCGATACGTCTTACAATCGGGGGTGTCTTACTATCGGGGAAACAGGGTAACGAGGACTTTGTCCAAGCAGTCACCAGAAGCCAACACTAGCTTGAAGGTGCCACACAAAACTGCAGCTGTTTTTTACTCCGCCTGCAAAACTCCGTGTTAAAAGAATGGGGATGCAGCACCATCTTGTGGTCTGTATCTTTTGTTCTCAGCTATTATGAAATAACAGTTGCAAAGGGGATACTCATATACTTTTATTTAATCGTAGGCTACTTGACAGCCCATTGCAAGTTCTTATTTATTAATAGGGTTCTAACTAGTGCAGTACTCAAAACATGAAAGTCAAACTATTGTATTCTCAGCACAATCCTCAGAAGACTAAATGGGACTGGGGTTTTTTTTTTACTACTCACAATGGATTTCACAATGGAGTGTCATAAAGAACTGGTAGCATCCTTGAAAGATAAAACCAAATACAATATAGCTTTTGCAGCCTTTGTAGCGAGTTGCATTGTTTTAATCTTCCAGCATTTTAAGTTTATTTGCTTAAGGAATTATAGATTCTTAAAACAATTGAGTCGTTCTGCTGATTATAGGTGGAGTTTTTGTTACTGACTAGATGATAGTCATTTTAGGTGGACGGCTGCAGAAAATTCTGCAATTCAACACAAAGCAAACATTTTCTCAATGAATCATTTTAAGGCTGTCATTGTAACATTGGTTAACTCTTAGTATTTTTAGACTTTAGAAAACCACTGAAAGCTTTTCTCACATTTAGGAACTCTCTCACGGATTTAAGAGAAAGGGGGGAGAGATTATCATTGTATCTGCTTTTAAAGCTCAGGAAAGTGCAGATATTTCATTCATGGCTCCAAAGCAGGAAGCTGTGGTTTTATGAATTTGTACAGCCACTCTGCAAAGGCTCTGAAATTCCAGGGATTGTTAGGCCAGTTTCAGGAAAGCAGCAATTTGGATAATTAGAAACTTTTTTAGTTGTTTCCTTCTTCCTTTTTTGCACAGGACAGTAGCATGAATGGGAATATCCCAACAGCAGTCAGCTGGCCTCATCTTTGAATTGGTATACTTTTTAAAGTTTTCCAGAAGTGCCGTTAAAATACTGTTTTTGAAGACCATACATTTCTTTAGGATCAGGAAATTTCTTGTGTATATATAGAAGGAAGCTGTTTTCATATGGAATTCGAAAGCAGGGAGTTCTCACTTATTTAATGTAGCTGAATATATTCATACAGAAAAAATAGGGGCTCAAATAATCTCCTTCTTGCCTTAACTGTTGAATAAGCTTCATAAATAAGAGTATTGGGGTAAAACAGGTGAATCATTACTATAGGAAAGGAATTGCCTGGTCAGATTTGTTTATTATTTATGTTTTTTATATTTCACTGAATTCCCCAAAGACTTCTGTGATTTACAGATGTGATGTTGAGCTTAAATATGTTCTGCTTCCGTGCATGATGGCGCCACTGGAATCATTTTTGATTAGGCAGCCTTAAAAATTGAATGAATTATTAATAATTAATATTTGGATGTGATTTAGAGCAGCAAGCCACTGTGATGTATTTAAAATGATTTAAATCATTGGCTTAACACACTACAGTGTTTTCCAGTTAATGAATATGGACTTCAACTCTCAGAATTGCTCCTCCCCAGGACTGACTGGGGAATTCTGGGAATGGAAGTTCACAGTTCTTAAAGTTCTTGTACACAAGAGCTGTACTTAACTACAGGTACACAAGTTCCTAAGCCATAAAGCATGATTTATGAAACATTGTGACTAAGCCATTAAGGTAAAAGCAAACAACCCACATACTGCAATCTATGGGCCAGCCATAGACTTGCTGCAAACCTATGAATCCCTTACTTGAGAAATAAGTTCCACTGAACAAGGTGAAAACTGTTTCTGGTTACATTACATACATTGATATGTCACTACAGTATTTTGAATTGCCGGACAGGAAAGCAGGACCCAGTAAGGCTTTAAATAACTTTTTTCCTCTCCCAGGTGATTTTTGAGAGAAGGCATCTTTAGAATCTGATCCTGCAAAAAGTGATAGATTGGAAGGGGGGAGGGGTCCAGCCGTGGCAATCATTACACTTGTGGACTTCAGCTCCCAGAATTCCCCAGTCAACCATGTTGAAAACTCCACAAGTCTTCAAATCAAGTTGTCCATGTTAGACACTTCTGGATTGGAAGATAGCATTTAAATAAGTATGCTAAGTAAGGCAATCTTCACACAACATCCTAGTCTTGTGAATTGGCTATACAGTAGTCCCTCGCTATACCGCGCTTCACCTACTGCAGCTTCACTTCATCGCGGGTTTCTGAGGAAGTCGATCAGCAGATTTAAACAGCCCGCCGAACTCGATCGGCAGGTTTAAAAAAAATATATCTAAAATTGTAAATACTGTATTTAAATACTGTATCTAAAATACTGTGTGGGAAGGGTTTATAAACACTTAAAACAATGAAAACTTACCAAACAATTACAATATAAATACTTAAATAAGTACTATCAGTCGATAAATTCCCCATCGTGGATTTCACCTATCGCGGCCAGGTCTGGAACGTAACACCAGCGATAGGTGAGGGACTACTGTAGTCCATTTCAGAATTTTTAACCAATTTATTTAAACACAAGATTAGCATGTTACACAAACATAACAAAACTTTAAAAAAGGTAACTGCCAAGGAACATTACTCAAAGCCACTTCTGTACCAGGTGGAGCCACAAATCAGCCAAATGTTTTAGCTGTGTGTGGTATGAACCCTATCTTTGTAATTAACTTATGATTCAATGTATCATGCAAATGAAAGAAATTAAGTAAATGGAGTAAAACATCATTACATTAACAATGATTGATCATATTTGCAAAGACAATGTTTCTGTGCTATTTTATTGGCTGACAATCTGGCAATAATGCATTGGGAGGCCCCCTTTTTAAAAAAAAAATAGAGGGGAAAAAAAGCTGCTTTGGAACATAAATAAATTTTGTGATAATTCCAGTATCAAAAGAAATGAGAGTGCCACATATATGTACCTAGAAATATTAGTAATATAAAAATATGCTTTAACATTTACACTACAGAAACTCTGCTCAGTTAGTAAACAGGATCAGAATTTTTAAAAACCTTAACCGTTTGCAACTTGGCTTTCAAATGAGAAACAAAAATCTTGGTGCGCTGACTTGCTGTTTATTTTTTTTTCCAGTGTTCAAGATTCTTATATAAACACACTGCACTGGAATAGTCACATCAGCACACCAAAACTGCCTGCCTAGTAAACAATACTGGACTTTAAAATAATCCCACATCTAAATGATGCAAAATGAGGCCCTGGGACATAAAATAAAAACAAATGCTGCAATGTGGTTTTCATGTCACCATCTAGTTAGACACAGTTTTAATCTGTTGAGTAACAGAGCCCTGTGCCATGGACACATAATTAATGTTTATTGGAACCCTCCAGGTTGAATGCACTGTGATTTTTCAGTATCAAAATAAGAGTTGCTGATCATATTCCCATATTTATCTTATGCAACAAAAGGAAAGTGAGTGGCAAGTTTTTCTTATAGAAGTATTTATCTTAGCGTCTTCTGGTTTAACTTCATAATTCTTCAAGGAATAGAGTTCTTTGAATGCTAGAAAGACTAATCAACCCAGTTTTGGGCAGTCCTTCCTCCTATCTTTATGCTTCTAAAGCTGCACAATTGTGTCCAAAGGAGCGGAATTACTTACCTCCTCCTGCTAAATCCATTCAATACAAGATCTTCTGTTCTCAACTATTCTGGGAGGCAATATAGTGCAGGAAATCTAGGCAGAAATTTTCATAACTTGGAAAAACGTGGAAATAGATGGAGCAAATTGTAAACAGGTCAGATTAGCTAGTTTTATATTTCAATTTCTTCAAAATGAAAGGGAAGGAGTGTGTTGTGTATGTGTGCTCTTTCTAAAATACAGTGTTCCCTCACTTTTCACGGGGGATGTGTTCCGAGATCGCCCGCGAAAGTCGAATTTCCACGAAGTAGAGATGCAGAAGTAAATACACTATTTTTGGCTATGAACAGTATCACAGGCCTTCCCTTAACACTTTAAACCCCTAAATTGCAATTTTTCAATCTCTTAGCAATCATTCAGATTATTACTCACCATGTTTATTTATTAAAGTTTATTTAAAAAAATATTTATTAAAGGCAGACGAAAGTTTGGCAATGACATATGATGTCATCGGGTGGGAAAAACCGTGGTATAGGGAAAAAACCCGCAAAGTATTTTTTAATTGATATTTTTGAAAAACCGTGGTATAGACATTTCTCGAAGTTCGAACCCGCAAAAATCGAGGGAACACTGTATATAATTTTGCCAGTTAGGATAAGATGTATAATTCTTGAACTGTCATTAGAAATGGCTATAGTACTACCAAACAACCAAAGTATTATTCGGGATTGATAAAACACTCAGTTGATGTATCCCAACCTTGAAAATGTGTGGGTGCCAACTTTCAGGATTCCCCAGTCAGCCATACTAGCTGGAGCATTCTGCAAGTTGAAATCCACGCATCTTCAAATGGCCAGTATAAAGAAACATTGCTCTGAGCTATTTCCTTACGCTGAGGCCAATCTATCTACCAGTTCCTCCATCAACTCACTGATCCCTTTAATTCAATCCAGGCCCCAACACGCTGCAAATGGAACACACTAGTGCATTTGCCGAAATAGGCTGGCTGAGTTAAAAGATGATGACTCATATAACTTAGCCAAATATCCTACAGAGAAGAGAGTAACCTCTTCTATCACTGGCAAATTAAAAAAGGTTAGCAAAGGGATAAATAGAATGGGTGCATTGCAAAAGAATTAAAGGATAGACTTGTCAGGAGAAAAGACAATCACTTCTATTGTTTCTTAAAATAGCCAAAGAAACACTATCCACATGCATCTTAAATCAAGTGCTATCTACTGACTAATCTAGATAATTATACTATCCACAGAATCAGTTCATCTAGGACAGGGGTGTCAAACCCACGGTGGCTTCACGTGATTCATCGGGACTCTTTCACTAAACCAGGCATGGGCTGGGAGTTTGAGAGCTCTGATCTAGGACAATTGTGTCATAATGCTTTGCGTTCAGCACCCTTTTACATTCTTAAAAGCCCCAAGAGCTTTGGTTTATGTGGGTTATATTTATCAATATTGAGTGCAGTAGGAATTAAAACTGAGAAATTCTAAAGTCATGATTTGACTTTGCAGGCCCCCTGAAAGTATCTCAGGGACCCCCCCAGACCATACTATGAAAACCCTGATCTAGGATATTTGTGCTGTCACACTACATCTTAGTTGGAAATCAAGAATGTGCAAATCTCATTCGACAAGTGACAGGGAAATTAAATGGGACCCCCAGTTCCACTGATCCCCAATTTTTCTGTGGCCATTCTAAGCCCATCCTTTAATTTAGCACCACTCAGATGCTTTGGGACAGGAGCATATCGTCACAAAGGCTGGGGATTCTGGTCACAACTCAACTCTGGATAGCATCAATTAGGCAAGACACTTAAGAAAATGCCCACCTTGAAGCCTCAGGACAAACAAAAAGAACTGTCTTTCTTTTGATGTGAACTAAACCTGGTTCCAAACTAAGACAACTTAAGTGACTGAAAATAAAATTGTCTGGCAGGTAAATCAATAGGATGTCTCAAGGCACTTTGCTGAGCTAGGTGGTTACTTTCCAACTTAGCAAAGCACTGTGCAAGAAACTTAAGATTCAGAACTCAAGACATTGGGAGACCCACGGTTAACCCAGTCAGATGTCCACCGTGCCAACTTGGCACTTGCCCATGAAATCAGCCTGCCAAGCAGTCCCATTCAGGGAATGACAATTAAGTCTTCACCTGATTAGAAGCATCTAAGCACTAACGTATCAACCAATTTGCTCCCCAGAGGATTAATTTGGTCAGAATAGAAGATCAAAAGGAAAACAATTAGCAAATTGAGGAGTTTAATGATGCTAATTAAAATGTATTAAGCATAGCTTCTGCCCCTGCACCAGCTGCTTGGGCAGGCAAGCCAAAGGCTGGGGGATTTTTTTCCTGTACTCCAAACATGTGGAGTTGGGAAAGAGGACATCTGGCGTTCTTCCCCGATGGTCTGTCACAAAAGATGGGATCAAGAAAGCCTCCTTTGCCCAAACTTTGCAATAGGCTTCTGTCGGAGTCCCTAATTATTTCTTGCTTGGCAAGATCCCTTGGGTCTTCATTAGGCATTTCAGTTAGTATGGGGTGGGGGAAGAAACCTGATTTGAAGAGACACACAAGAGAGGAAGGCGTGGGAGAAGGCTTCTCCTGCATTGACCATGATTAGTTATGCAAGCAAAGATGGCAGACACAACTCTCGGTTTCAAAAGAGACCTAAAGCTATGAACAGGGACCCAGATGCTATTTGCACTCGGGAGGTTTTATAACAAGCTCTCTGAAAAGAAAAAGAAAGATCTACTCAACTCAGGCTTTTAATGAGATGGTCAGTGGATCCCCAAAGAAAAGCAGTCATACAATTAGAACCTGGCTACCTACAATAATTGTTACAGACAGAAAGCAGAACAGAACAGTAATACACAAAGAGTGAAAGAGGAGAACAAGAAAGGGCCACACAGGCCTGTGTATCTTGCTGACCAAGTTCAAGCAGTTGATTCCTGAAGACTGCAAATGG
Organism: Erythrolamprus reginae; assembly: GCF_031021105.1. Classification (NCBI taxonomy): domain Eukaryota; kingdom Metazoa; phylum Chordata; class Lepidosauria; order Squamata; family Dipsadidae; genus Erythrolamprus; species Erythrolamprus reginae. The sequence continues at coordinate 18,156,718 of NC_091961.1, read as the reverse complement.
AGTGAGGGGAGGTAACTTGAGACCCTCCATTCACCTCCGCTAGGCCTGTGCAGCTGCAGAAGAGAACGGAGAGATTGACACTCTCAGTCTATTGTTATTTCTTAAGAGTCCATTCTCTTGCAAGGCTGTCTTACAGTCAATGCCCATCTTTTATTGCCTCTCTTGCTGGCATGAATGCTACTAAGGGCTACTGATGAAGGAAAAACACAAAAAGTAGACAGGGGTTTAGTTTAGCCATTATTTATTAACAAAGACCCAAATTGACTGGGTTCAGAAGTTACCGTAATCCAAAATTCAACTCAAAAGGGACATGCCCATGGATGTAAACCAGGAGTAAGGATGGTGGGAAGGTCACAGAGTAATATTCATATCCATCAATATTTCATAGATTACAACGCATACTAATAATTTCCTGCTTAACAAAAACTAAAATTGCATAGCTAACCAGGAATTACAGGTGTCATATTTGACACTTCTGAAAGACACGTCAATGAAGATGTATATAGCCATTGAGTTAAGTTTACTGTTTATCCATTGGTAGGACAGATGTCTGGGTTTCCAGACATACAAACACTCCATGGGAGAGACAGTTATGTTTTAAGACTGCAACCCAAGATTCTCTGCACAAAATGGAGCACTCCGATGCTAACCATGCATCCAGGAAAGTCTAGCTAAAAGCTAAAGCTAGCCAAGACACCATTCCAGAACCTTAATTTCCAGAAGGCTGAACACAACATGAGCTGGTACCAAAGAAATGCAGAAATCCAAACTGAATATCAATAAAATGTAGACATTTAATCCTACCTGAAGCAGAACAACACATGGCATCTTATCTGTTTATCTGCTAGAGCAGTGTTTCCCAACCTTGGCATCTTGAAGAGATCTGGACTTCAACTCCCAGAATTCCCCAGCCAGCGAATGTTGGCTGGGGAATTCTGGGAGTTTAAGTCCAGATCTCTTCAAGTTGCCAAGGTTGGGAAACTCTGTGCTAGAGCTTACAACATACCCCACCCCAATGCATCAGGTCTACAGCAGGTTGTATGGACAGAAAGAAAAGGGTATAGCAGACAAAGTCAGCCCCCGTAAGAACTTCCTCCCATACAGATAGTAAAAATAAAACAATGAACCAATTTAAATAACTAAGTTCATACTGTAGTTTAATGATAGCCCAATGCACAACCATAGGCTAGCCCTGAATGTACACGTGGAAAATTTAGACATTTCAAGAAAGAATTGTATATGCAATTTTTTTCGGGGGGAGGGCGATTTGTAAATTCTTTTTCCAGTGCTGCTCTTAAAACAGGGCAAGTTCATCGTGTCTTTGGTCTGGTTAGAACTACACTTCTTGAAGAGTAACAAGAGAGCTCCACATCAAGTCCCACCACCACACATACAAATTTTGTGCTTTGTTCAATCTAAATATCTGGCTAAGAAACAAGCAGAGTAAAAGAAATGAAGGGCTGTGAAGGAAGTGGCAATATCCAAAGTAGCAAGTCATTAATGAACATTTAAGGTTTAGCTATACTTTTGAGTCTTAGAACTGACATAGAAATGATGCTGGTAGATTTTGTTGTTGATCTGGAAACTGAATGAAAGTTTCCAATTCTATTTAAGCTTCATCTAATCCAAACACACACTTTTTTCCTGGAAAGAATGAAATGCTAAATTATGTTGAATGTTTATATATACTGTAGTCCTAAAAATGAAATATAAGGAAGCTGTTTTCTACTGTCTCCAACTTCACTAATTTCTTATCAACCAGAAGCTGATCTTGCTGTTAACACTGCAGACTGATCTTTTTTTACTTTGAAAGTAAAATGTAATTTCTTAGTCCTACCTTTGCCTTTTTATAGGTACCAAGTCAAGGAACCAGTCAACAGCCAGTAGGCTCCATATTTAGAACTAAAGCTTAAGTTCTTTACAATAGTTTTTCCTTCAGGGAAAAAGGGGGAAAAGTAATATTCCGTGATCACAAAATACACTCATTGGACTAATCCTAAATGTACACATTTTGGGGCAAACTTTGATGCAATCAGAATTAGATTACAATAATGTACTCAAGACTTATGGGGCAGAAGTGGGAGGGTAGTATCCATGGCATGCAGGTGGGCAGCTATGAAAAATGTGGCTACAGGGTCTCTTAGCAGATCACTTAATAGTGAGGCAAGATAAACAAAATCCTTATGTTTATCCAATTCCTTTTGTTTATTATACCATTGGGAAAATAATGGGGGGTAAGATTTCAAGATTGGGTGAAACTACTGTACATCCGATTAGGACTCATTATAGACCACTTACATTTACAGCGGTAACTAATTTAGCTTTACTTTTAGTGGTGCAAAGGATATAAGATGCCCATATCTGCAGTATTGATGAGACTGTTATTTTTCATATTCCCACCCTATGAAAACATGCCAAACAAGCAGCAACTCTACTATTGACTTCATGACAACTACCAAAGCCATTCAATTATCACTGATGATTGTGATAACATCATGCTTTACACTGCCTCTAGAATGGCTGGCCAATGCCCGATGAGGCCCTAACTTGGTTAGTATCTTGCCATCCAGAAGCACCATCTTGTTAGCAAGAGGAGAGAGGATTGGAATGCAAGGATTGTGCTGGCCAGGTAGCTTTTTACATGAAGTGGTTTGACTCCATGCTACTGGTAGTCGTCAACTTATAACCACTATTGAGCCCAAAATTTATGTTGATAAGTGAAACATTTGTTAAGTGAGTTTTGCCCCATTTTACGATCTGTCTTCCCACAGTTGTTGTTGTTCTTGTTATTATTATTATTACTATTAGTCAGTCTACTCGAACAGAAAAGAAGGGGCCATGATCTAGCTGCCCCATGCCTGGGGTCATAGATGGGTCTTAAGGGTCTTGCGAAAGGCGAGGAGGGTGGGGGCAGTGCGAATCTCCAGAGGGAATTGATTCCAGAGAGGCCAGGTCAGGTCCATGGCCGCCATGGTGGCCATGAACTCCTGCACTAACTCAGAGGATTCACCAAGTGACAGCAGATTAAAGTCCCCCAAGACGATAAGTCCGGGGAACTCCACCACCAGCTTGGCTACCTCCTCGAGCAGCGCAGGCAGGGCTGTTGACAGGCAGCTGGGAGGCAGGTACGTGAGCAACAAGCCCACCTGAACCCCTATATCCAACTTCACAAAGAGGGACTCACAATCTGCAATCTCAGGAGCAGCGAGTCTGTGTAGGCTAAGTCTCCTTGGCTATAATTGCCACTCTTCCCCCCCTTCCCTGGGGTCGTGGCTGGTGCCAAACCTGAAACCCAGCTAGGCAAATTTCAGAGAGAGGAACTCCTCCCACTGGGCCCAGTCACACAAACTAGGTCAGCCTCCTCATCCAAGATCAAATTCCGGATGAGGAGAGCTTTATTTACAACCGACCTGGCATTGAGTAGCAACAGCCTGAGCCCAGGCCCGGATTTCGCTTGTCACCAGTACCCTGGGTTGAGCACATGGGGCCGGAACAAGGGATCGCTTTCAAACAGCGAGCTCTCGTTCCCCGAGAGCGGCCTACCCCATGTCTCCCACCATATCTGCCTCTCTCCAGCAGAACCGGAATATTCCGGCCCTCCACCATCCCATCCCACCTCTACGTCACCAGATAAGTTGACCTTTCCATTCATAACATTACTCTCATTCACATCATACATACACTTTCCATCCAATCCCAATCATCCATCCTTAAAACCCCCTCAATAAATTAATTAAAAATCAGCAGTAAGTGAATCATTGCTGTAGGTAAGTTAGTGACAACTGTTGTTAAGTCGAGGACTACCTGTACTTCATTGGAAGCAAACATTGCCTAGACACAAACCCTCAAACTAAGACACCAGTTGTATTTTGACCGTCTCCCCCCTCCAACCAGTTACAGTAAAGTGAGTTTGCCATTTTTTTCTTCCTGAAGCAGCACCCTAACAGATGTTCTTTCCTGTATGGGAAAATGCAGCGTAAAACAAAGAAATATTCTCCTGCTAAAGCTCAACATCTGTTTGAAGCTGTCTGGCCCAGGGTCAGACTTTAATTATTCTGACAGGTTGCTTCATGCCCTTAATTTTCCATGAAATCTGATTCAAGAGGCTGCTTGTCTGCAGGCAGCTCTTGGGATTCTCTGAGCAAGGTTGCACATGACCCAGGTGTTTTTTGCCAAATATGCAATGTTTTTGGAGATGTTTCTTGAAATCTTTTTTTTTCTTTTTAGAAAAAAGGAGCCATTGTTGGACTGCTAACATGAAGAAACTTAGCATCCTGTTTTCAGTGGAAATACATTGTAAAAAAAAAAGGATTCAGCCAATATTTTTCAACAGGCATGGCAGATACTATTTCTATCAAGATTTTGGTATTTTCTCCCTAGGACACAGGAAGAAATTGGTTTTATGTAATTTTATTTGAGACTTGCCTTGCTGTTACCGACTCTTTCACTGGATATTAAAATTACTGATCTACTGTGAACAGTCAGTTCTTTTTATTTCCCCCCCTTTAAATATGTGTCTGATATCATAAATTACAAACCAAGCATGCAAGTGTGCTTCCCTTTCCAGACTTCAACTGAACCATCAATAAATGCTACTCTTTCTTAACATTTTGAATCCGGGCCTCTCTGATTTCCATTGGATTTGGTTTTAGAAGCATGAAGAAATCCTAGGGATAGAGAGAATTACACTTTGTAGCCCCATTAACCTTGCATATTAAAGGTTTTAATCCAAGTCACTAAGCTGCATGCATGAAACAAGAGTATGTAACATTTCAACATAGGGTCCTTCCAAACCAAGGGTGTCAATCTTGGCAACTTTAAAACCTGTGAACTTCAACTCATAGAATTCTTCACTCAGCCATGGGAATTCTAGGAGTTGAAATCCACAGCTTTTAAATCTGATTCAAGAGGCTGCTTGCCAAGATAAGATACTCCTGATCCAAAACATTAAGTTACCCTCTAAGTGTAAAAGTGATATGGCCAATCCACTTTACATAGTGTTCCAGACCCTTGATCCGTGCACTGGCATGTGACGTGTCAGAAACTGGTCCGTGTAAATGAGCGAAGCCCCATTTGTGGGATGCAGGGAGCACACAAAATCAATGTCTATGGAAAAGCCTCTCCATGGAACCGGTCCCTGGTGCCCAAAAGGTTGGGGGCCATTATTCTAGACATTAGCACAACCCATTGCTAACAGCACATCCCATTTGTGTGTGTATGTGTAGAGGCTGGAGAGAGATCACCTTAAATTCAATGTCATCTAACTTTTGGATGAATGTCTCTGAAATATGCATATAGATCGGGCAAAAACAGGCAGTAAATATCCTTCCCACCCCACCTCCAATGTATGTTATTTAACATAGACAGTAATTGCAAATGAATTGGAAAATGAAGCTTAATTATATAGAATGAAATTGCTATGATGGTTTTCAAACTCTTTTAGATTTTGGAACCCGTTTAGGGAAAAAACCCAGGTCTCCCAAAGAGACAAAACTCTTCTACTATAATAGCAAATTGACTGCATCAGAGTAAACATTTTGTGGTTGAGACTGTTTTGCCATTGGTTTCTCACAAAATCTGCAGTTCTACAAAACAATTTGAAAAAATTGGCCTAACTTTTACAACCCAGAGAGCAAAGTGAAATGTCTACTGTTTAATGATTGGTGCTTTCTTAAATTTTGGGAAAGAGCTTGGCTTTTATTTATAGAATCATGTTCTAAGACACAATTTGAGATTACCATCTCTCTTCTGGTGCTCCCTACCCCCTCTCAATCTATATGGCTCGTACATGAACAGGTGGAAATTCTTGACCGATCTTGTTTGGGGTCAGTAGAGTTGGTCATGATTAATGCTTAGAAGAAAACTCTCCAGAGAATATCAGAAGTATAAGTTAGACAGGGAAGTAAAAAAAATACCCAAGAAAGCAATGGGCTATCTCTTTTGCAGCCAATAAAATTATAAGATGGATGCATCATTGCAACTTGAACTGAACTTGGGGGAGACCCAGAGGAAGAGATTTCTAGTTACAATAACAACAAAGAATGTCTTTGTGTATCACTCACACCATCACCAGAATTCTTATATTCAGGATACCATATACTATCTACATTTCCCACCATGTGCTTACAAGGAAATCCTGTAGTGTAAGATCTACTGTATGGAGAATTAGGTTACTTCTAGGAATAATACTGGAAATAAAAGCGTTAAAATGAACAGGCAGGTAACGTCATACAGTTATAAAATTTGGGCAGTAATTTAGATTTCATGCTCCAATTAAAAGAGCCAGAAGCTTTAATGGGGAAGATGCCAACATTTGATGGTCTTGGTAACTACTATATTTTTTGGTATAAGAAACAACTTAGTTTTGGGGAAGGAAAATAGGGAAAAAATAATCTGCCTACCAGGTATTCTGGCGTTCCGGCTAGTAGCCCACTACTGATACCAACCAGTAACTTGTGAATGTGTAGCAACAACAGACCTTGCTTCACAGTGAAACTTAAGCAGCTACATTGTTCCAAAGAGGAAGCATATAGAAAAGGTGATAAAATGGTGTACCATCAGGCCAGGAATATACTAACAAGGGAAATCAGAGCAACCCACCATCAAGAAACTGAATGGCTACAGGCCAGTTGCTCTAACACAGAAATAGTGAACCTATGGCACGGGTGTCACGCAGAGCCGGCACGCAAGCCATTGCCCTAACTCAGCTCCAACATGCATGTGTGTGCCGGCCAGCTGATTTTTGCCTTGCACATAGGCTTTGGGAGGGCGTTTTTGGCTTCCAGAGAGCTTTTGGGGAAGACGAGGAAGGACATTTTTACCCTTCCCTGGCTCCAGGGAAGCCTTTGGAGCCTGGGGTGGGTGAAACACTAGTCTACTGGGCTCACCAGAAGTTAGGCTGTTTCCAGCCTCCAGAGGGCCTCCAGGGATGGGGGATACTGTTTTTGCCCACCCCAGGCATTGAATTATGGGTTTGGGCACCCACGCAGGCGCAATAGCGTGCGGACATACTCTTTTGGCACTGGAAGAAAAAATGATTTGCCACCACTGCTCTAACATCTGTAGTTATGAAAACCTTTGAAAAGCTAGTGCTGTCCCAGTTGAAAACCATGGATACACTGTTAAGACTGCTTGCAATTTGCATACAGATGAAACAGATGATGCTCTTTAATATGGCTGTCCACTACATCCTACAACAACTTAAATCTCCAAATACCTACGCAAGGGTCCTTTTTGTAGACTTTAGTTCAGCATTCAATACCATAATTCCAGACACAACAATAACAACAACAGAGTTGGAAAGGACCTTGGAGGTCTTCTAGTCCAACCTCCTGCTTAGGCGGGAAATTGTACACCACTTCAGACAAATGGTTATCCAACATCTTCTTAAAAACTTCCAGTGTTGGAACATTCACAACTTCTGGAGGTGAGTTGTTCCACTGATTAATTGTTCTGTCAGGAAATTTCTCCTTAGTTCTAAGTTGCTTCTCTCTTTGTTTAGTTTCCACACATTTCTTCTTGGGGTGTAATCCATCTGGTCCTGGTGATTTGAACTCGTCTAGGGTGGGTGATAAGTGTTCCCTTACCATTTTCTTCCCTATTTTAACTTGTGTTCCTAATCTGTTTTTTGTGGTGCTGTTTTTGATAGGTTGGACTGTAAAGGATGATGCAAAAAACGAGTTAAGTAGCTCTGCTTTCTCCCTGTTGCTTGTCACCTTGCCACTTCGAATGGACCAATTGTTTCCTTGACCATTTTTGTTTTTAATATGTTGCAATAAACTTTTTTTGGTTACTTTTTACTTTTGTCGCAAGCCTTTGTTCATTGTGAGACTTAGCTTTCCTCATTTCCATCTTTAGAGGCTCAGGCTATTTGCTGGTATTCTGCCTTAGTTACGTCCCCCTTTCCACTTTGTATACTTGTCCTTTTTGTCTTTCAATTTGTCAGAGGGTTCTTTATGTAGCCATGCTGGTTTCTTTTGAGACCTATTATTTTTCTTCTTCATTGGTATTGTGCTAGACTGGGCTTTTATCATCTCTTTCCAAAATTTCTCAAGCTTCTTGAGTTGTTTTCTCCTTGAGGATTCTCATCCATGGAATCTTTCCCAAGTTTTAAATTTATTGAAATTAGCCCTCTTAAAGTCCAAGACTTTAGTTTGACTTTGCTCTGCTGCTTGTGTTTGCATAATGTTGAATTCCAATATTGCATGGTTCCTGAAGCTTCAACACCTTCTATCATTTCATCTTTGTTAGTGAGAAATAAGTCCAATATGGCTGATCCCCTTGTTCCCTTCTCTACTTTTTGGGTAACAAATATGATTGTTAGGAAGCTGTTGCATCTTCTACTTGGTGCACAGTTTGACTCCCAGTTGATGTCATAGTAGTTAAAATCCTCTATTACTACTGTGATGTGCTTCCTACAAAGCTTAGTTAGCTGACAGCTCAGCTTGACAGCAGGGCTAATAAACTTACCCGCACATACATCGATGTTGTGTACATAACCCTATTAATTTTAGATTGTTGCTGGTAACCCTGTTAATTTAAGATTGCTGGGGACAGAAATGTTCTATATCAATTAATTCTGCCTCCACTTTTCAATTTAAATATTTATCTGGGAAATCTGGGAATTTAATACCAAGTAGCCCAGTCCCTTTCTTTGATAGATGCAAACCATCTCTTTTGTAGTTTCTCACTGGACCAGCTGCAGAAATCATGACTAATAAAACCAAACCCTTCCCTTTTACACCACTCCTTTACCCACACATTAAATTCTGCAACTCGTTGGTCTTTTCCTTTTTTTTCTTTATACATTGGTAAAATCTCTGAAAAGATAAGCCTATAACCTATACTACTAAGTTCATACCCCAAGCTCTGGCAGTCATTCTGGCACAGAGAGTACATCTTTTTAGACAGGTCATTTGTGCCAAGATGTATAATAGCATCAACATCACAGTCCTTACTAGCATTCTTCACTATTTTAAGAATATGGCTTTTGTCTTTGCTGGCACTAGCACCTGGCAGACACCTGACCTCTTTCAAAATCTCCATATCCCTTCCTAAATTTACATCTCTTACAGTCGAATCACCGACCAGAAGGTTGTTCTTTTTGGATACCTTGCTGCTCTTGTGTGACTGATGTGTAATAGTATTATTATTATTATTTATTAAATTTATATGCTGCCCCTCTCCAAAGACTCACTCGATTCACCCGCTTCACTCTTTCCCCTTTCAAAATAACTTCTTCATCTCAACCCACGATCCCCTACTTATTTGAGTTATTATCACAACTATCTTGACCTGTTGCTTTAGTGTCCCTATTAAGGTCAGCAAGGGTACTATATCTGTTATGCTGGGACACAGCAAAAGCTTTGTGTTTATGGTTCACACCTCTCACCCTGCCAGATCCCACAATTGTCCATACTGCCCTTCTCCTGCAGGATCTTTGTGGTGAGAGTGGGCTGGTTGTGCGGCAGCTTAATAGCGTGGAATGGTTCAATTGGGCACTTAATTTCTGCTTGGAGAGCAGAGGTTAGAGATTCTATATAGGTAATATGTCCACGTAGACCAGTAATTTATTTACAAATAGGACAATATCCAAATTTGAAAAGAGTATTTCAAAACACAGCTGTAAAATAAGTATTGCACTGAACTAAACCAGTCATTTTGAAATAAAATAAAATCACAATCTTAAGCACACTGACCCTGAATGTATTATGATTTTTGGTTTATAGTTATATGATTTGCGTGCAATTAGGCACCTTTCTCCTTTGTTCTCACTTTCTGACTCCAAACTCTCAGCCAGCAACTCCACCCCCAGCTTCTGTGAAGTTAAAATGTAATGTAGGAAGGTTTTTTTTTTTACTTTTCCTTTGTTCTCTCCTAACTAAGCTGAACCAGCTAGCAGTATCTGACACACCTCTAAGTGGATCATAAGCTTCCTAGCAAACAGGAAGCAGCAGGTGAAGCTAAGTAGAATCACGTTAGATACCTGTACAATTAGCATAGAAGCCCACCAAGGCTGTGTGCTCTCTCTACTTTTCTCTCCATACCAATGGCTGCATCTTTAATGAGCAATCTGTTAAACTGCTGAAGTTCACAGATGACACAACAGTGATCTCCCTCATTCGAGACAATTATGAATCCGCATACAGATGGGAGGCTGAACAACCTTGTGGTGTGACTGGAACAATCGGGAACTGAATATACTCAAAACCATAGAAATGGTGGTAGACTTTAGGAGAAACCCGCACATACTTCCACCTCCCACCATACTAGACAACATAGTATCAACAGTAGAGACCTTCAGATTTCTAGGTTCGACGATATTACAAGATCTAAAATAAACACCTAACATCAAAAACATCATCAAGAAAGCACAACCAAGAATATTCTTTCGTCACCAGCTCAGAAAGCTCAAACTGCCCAAGAAGCTGCTGATAAGTTATTTAGAGGAATTACGGAGTCTCTCATCTGCACTTCTACAACTATCTGGTTTGGTTCTGCAACTTAACATACTGGACACAAACTGCTCCAACTCCTACCCTCAAAACAATGCTATAGAGCACTGCACACCAGAACAACTAGACACAAGAACAGTCTTTTCCCAAACTCCATCACTCTGCTAAACAAATAATTCCCTCAACACTGTCAAACTATTTACTAAATCTGCACTACTATTAATCTTCTCATCGTCCCCATCACCCATCTCTTCCCACAAATGGCTGAATGACTGTAACTTTATCCTTGCAATTTCTATTGACTGGTTCCTAATAGGATTTGATTGCTTATTTGTATCCGGACTATCATTATGAGTTGTATCATTATGATTTTTGATGAAAGTATCTTTTCTTTTATGTACACTGAGAGCATGCGCACCAAGACAAATTCCTTGTGTGTCCAATCACACTTGGTCAATAAAAAAATTCTATTCTATTCTATTCTTATATTATATTCTATTTGTGAAGGAAAAAGGAGGGGCAGAGTGCAAGATGTATTAAATGTAAATTCTTCATTGAATACTCTCACACAGTAAGTTAGGATGCAGGTTTATTTTCCATTTTTAAAATAACATGGAATTTCCCAAAGCCTATTCCCCTACAGCCTGCTACAGAAAATAATTCTGTAAGGAAATAGGATGGATTGTACTACCACTTTCCCGGACAATCACTCCAGATTATAAGAAATGTATTTGGCCTTCCCGAGGCCCGGCAGTTCTGAATATGACAGTGAGGTACTATATTTCTGTGGTACTGTGTCTTCTGGTACATATTGCAAGTCTCTTAGAAAAAGAATGGAACAGCGGGACGAGGGGAGAAGTCATATAAAACATCGTCTTGCCAAGGGAATGGGAGATAGCAAAAGTTAGCAAGATATCAAAACATGCAAACACCATTGAGAGATGATCCATCTGTACAAGTCTACATGCCTAGGAGGCACTGGTAGAAACATAGGACTTGGCTTGTGTTCTTTGTTTTTCATTCTTTTCAGGGTTTTGTTAAAAAGTAGGGGGGGGGGGGTTCTCATGGCGGTGGATTATTAAAAAATAATAATTAAAAAATGGTCTTCAGACAGACTACTGAAAACAACTCTGAGAGTAGAGCACTTTCTTCCTCAAGAGTCACCTTACGGAAGAGTTCAGAAAGGGTCAAATATTGACCAATAAATGGCTTTGTCTGCTTCGTAATCTCTACTGGGGGCTTTTAACAGGGAGACATGTGTTGGGAAAGCTTCCTCATTCGGCGTGCTTGGTTACCAAGGAAAGCGGCTGGGCCTGCAACATAGCCAGGGCAGCCTGAGAAGACGAAATGGCTGCAAAAGTCGGAGGAGTAGTCAGAAGAGCTGTGGGGGGCATGGAGGTGAAGGGCAGAGCCCTGGAGAGGAGAGCAGACTGGCTGGTGAGGCTTGAGGAAGCAGCCTTGCTGGGCAGGAAAGGCGCCGAATGCAGAGACAGCTGAGCCCTGGCTTCGGGTTTGGTGGTCAAGGAGAGGGGCTGTGCTTGCTCAGAGTGGGTGGCAGCAGGGGCTGCGGGTGATGCCAAGGCTGTGGAGGGGGTGGCTGGAGAATCTAACATGCTGCCATGAGAGGACGCAGGGCTGTCACAGGACTTGTCAGCTGACAGGTATGGCATGCAGGGCTTCTTGCTCTTCAAAGCCATTGGATCTGTTAATAACAAAGAGGGCAGAGGTATATTTTTGATTCCTTTGTTGTCTCTAACTTTTCACCTCACTTGAAATTATCCCAATGTATTTTAATTTCATAAAAGTTGATTAGGCTAAAAAGAGAGCAGTTAAAGATGGAGCCACAAACTATGCAGTTCCAAATCTACCATCCTAATGTAAAGGCAAATGACACTTTTTCAGCCAAACAGGGAAAGGGCTGAAATGATTAAAAGCAGATTGTTTCCTTGGTTGAAAAATGTATTTATTCTGAAAGTACCATTTCCAGTCAGCATTGTAGTTAGGACCGTATCAAGCCACAGCACCAGAAGTATTATTCTCATAATGCTGACTGTTCAGAAGCCAGTTTACATTCTCTTTCAATTTTATTTTTATGAACCAACTACTTGGGAGTTATATTCCTCCCCCCCCCCTCATTCTATCCCTTCAACATCTCATCTTTTTAATCCTTGATGTCATTTTGTAATTCCTACCCTGATTAGGAAGCTAGGTTTCTTGATACATTTACACAACACCCAATTAGGAGACATTGTAAGACAAGATAAACAGTAGCAATTTTGATCTTGCCCACTTCCTCTCACTTGAGGGATGGGTAGGTGGGATCGTGCTGTTACACTCCTTCAGGACCAGACTGATGGGTTAGGACCAGATTGACCAAGTGGCAATAATACATACTTCCTGTTTCCTGGATGTGTTGCTGAGTCTGTTTCTCTCTTTTTCTTTTCTTTTTTTTACCCTGAAAAAGATAAATTTACCGAAAGTCAGAATCATGTTGTAGACTTTTACTTATGATACTTAAGGAGATAAATGCCATGGAAAACAATTTTATTTGAATAAGTTACTGTACCGGACAACAGCATCTGCTTTTTTTGTCATTAATGATTTATGGTGTAGAAGACTGCCATAATAAAAAGATGTTCATCCAATTAAATACATGTTGCAGAAAGACTAAAACCAGAAACATTTGCTTTCATAAACTCATTTAAAACCAACTATCTCGCTGTTTATAATTATTCGCTGAGCAGAAATACATTCTTCGTAAATTAAATTCTCAAGATTAAAAACAGTCTCAAAAGACACATGTATGAAGTGTCAAGAAACAAAAAAATGGCAATTCTGACTGCAAATTCTATTCAGGGAAAAGAAAACAAAAGCACAGAAAATTGGGGGCTTCCTAATGAGATGTACTCTGCTATGTATTATTTGGCAATTCTATTATGAGAATTTTATTCTTTATTAACTTTACTGCAGATATGGCGACTATGAAAAATTTCCAGTAAGCAACAAATAAAGTCAAATGTTGAGGGAGCAAAGAAAAATGTTTTCTCAAAAGAGATTAACAGATTCTTCATCATTGTTTTAAATATCTTTCTTTGCCCAAATAAAGGATTATTAGGATTTGTTCTGAAAAACTGAGATATGATTAATTATAATCAATTCCTATTGGAACTTTCTTCAACCCCCCTTTAATCATTTTAGAAATGCATGGACAAACATTCACTGAATATTCAGAAGTCAACTGCAGCTAATTGAGTCTCTCACTATTCCCTGCTGGAATTGGTTACCTATTCTGAGCTTTTAACATTATTATCTGTTTGCGTTTTCTTCACTCTGGTTGTTTGTGTACCAAGCTGAGCCCGAGGGAGGGGTCAAACATGTCATAAGTCTTGGATCTCTGTGCACCCACAAGAGATTTAAGTCCAGTCCATATTGAATGTTTTCTTAACTCCTGCTCATTTCCCTTGGCCGTTAGTAGCTCAGATTTTTGCAGAGTTTAAGCTTGTAATAAATTTTTATACTTATTTGAACTGCCTGAATCTCCTGATTTCTCCAACACTTTACAATTTACAATTCAACTTTGAAGACAATTCTAAAAAATAAACCATAAATGAAAAAAAAAATTAATTGTCTGGAGTACAGAGGATTATGAATCCATTGATGTAGAGTTCAGATCCTAGAATTTGAATGATGATACCATTCAATACCATTATTGAAGCGTACATATCTTCAATTATGACTTACATAGTTATCTCGGGCAGACCAAGTGGGGTAGAGTTGAGAATGAAGTTGTCGTTCCTTCCGTGCTAACTCATAGTATTTGGCTTGCTCTTCACGGGACAACGAATGCCACTGAACATAGAAAAACATATTGTAGTCTGAGCATGGAATAAGGCTTTATTTAAATAAGTGGTTCTCAATATTCCTAATTCCACAACCCCTTAATTCAGTTCCTCATGTCGTTGTGGTGACCCCAACCATAAAATAATAAAATTATTATGAAACTCAGAGGTAGATTCTAACTTACCTCGCGCCAGTTAGCTTTCTCCTGCACTGTGTGGCCATGCCTCATGGGCGTGCATGCGCTTTGCATGTGCACACATGTGCAGTGAATTTTTTTTAAAAAAACTGACACCCCCCCAAATAAGATGGCAACATATGCACTATGCCAGAAATTCGGGTTCTGTGCATGCTCAGAAATTCCCATGGTACTTTTTTTTTTGCATAGTCTTTTAAGCTTGTGGGTGGACATTCTAGAGATGGATAGAGCGGTGTCTCAGTTCCTAATCATAAATATAGGCTTTCCAATTGTCTTAGTCCACCCCTGTGAAAAGGTCATTCGACCCCCAAAGGGGTCGCGACGCACAGGTTGAGAACCATTGCTTTAAATCAGTGGTTCCCAAACTTGGCAACTTTAAGACTTGTGGACTTCAACTCCCAGAATTCTCCAGCCAGCATAGCATAACTGGCTGGAGAATTCTGGAGTTGAAGTCCACAAGTCTTAAAGTTGCCAAGTTTGGGAACCACTGCTTTAAATGATGGCTTAAAATTATGGTACTTTATAACAAAGAACTCAAATGTTGATTGATTTTATTATTCCACTTCCAACATCGTACTGAGAAAATAACTGAAGGCACATACATACAGTGGAACCTCGACATACGAGCAGTTCTACTTACGAGCTACTCGAGATAAGAGCTGGGAGGGGAGCGACATTTTTATTCGCCTCCCGAGCTCACATTCGGGATACGAGTGCCAAGGAGCTGTCTCCTGAAGCCGAACGCTAACTTCCGCATTCGGCTTCAGGAGACAGCTGCGAAGCGGCGCGGGTGTTTTAAAACGTCGCAGCCGGCCTGGGGGGTTCGGGGGCTTCCCCCCGAGCCCCCCCAGGCCGGCTGCCACGTTTTAAAACACCCGCGCCGCTTCGCAGCTGTCTCCTGAAGCCGAACACTAACTTCCGCGTTCGGCGGCAGAGGTTTTTTTTGTTGTTGCACGGATTAATTGACTTTACATTGTTTCCTATGGGAAACAATGTTTCGTCATACGAGCGTTCCGACTTACGAGCCTCCTTCCGGAACCAATTAGTCTCGTAAGTCGGGGTTCTACTGTATTTGTAGCAACTTAAACTTAAACCTACAAACAAATCTTTAATGGCTTAATTTAAGTCAATGCTAAGAAAGTTTAAATTTCTTTTCCTCTTTCTTCATCAACACCTCCCAATCTCTATGATGAGTGGAGAATCACAACACTGCAGCAACAGACAACATTAGGCAGAATTATGCAGCCCAGATGTATATAAGAATCACCTGTATGCAGCCTGCCAAATCTTGCTAGTCCAGCACATCTTTCTAACCAAAATAAAAACTATTCAGGTTCTATATGCAATGGAGAAAAAGTTGTTCAATCCTATGGTACACTCTCTCCATTATCCATTTTCTTTCTCATGATCCAGCTCTTTTCTATCCTACTTTGCAACCTTGACCCTTGCTCTAATGCATTCTTACCCCATCCACAGTATTCTGTATCTGGAGTTTGATGTTGTTTCAGAAAAGACATGTGCCAGAGTTTCTGCCATTTTCTTTTATTTTTCCTGTTCCTCTACATTTTTTCAGGTCTCATTCTCATCCAACATTCCATTACATCAGTGGTCTCCAACCTTTCTGGCACCAGGGATCGGTTTCATGGAAAACATTTTTTCTACAATATGGAAGGGGGGTGGATAGATCCTACACATGCAGATGAAGCTTTGCTCACTCGCCTGCTGCTTGCATGGACTGGTACTTGTCTGAGGGTTGGGGACCCCTGCTGTACATCCTTTTCTGAGCCATTTTATATTTGGACTTTTTAACATTCACTGATTCTTGGTTTATTCTCCATCCTCAGTCTATTCAACAAACAAGATACTATTAAGTCCCGAGTTTATAATCCCAGACAACCTATTCTGTCTGATCAGAAGATGGACTTTAAACGTTCTTAGAATGCCATTGTCAAACAGCACAAGAGCAATACATTAGTCACCATAAGCGATTTTGAATGTGTCAGTAGCACATGACAAAACTGAAGCATAGAATCAAAAAAAGTGTGCTTATACCCGTCTTCCTAGGATCTGGTTGATAGCGGCACTCTCCTTCAACGTACACTCTGCCACAACCTTGGCGCGCATTTCCTTCATGTACAACATGAACGCATTCAGAGGCTTTTTTATATGGGGCTTCTTCTCCTCTTCCTTTTTGACAATAACAGGTGTTTTTCTGGAAGAGTCACATTTTTTCATTACAGTCCCATAATCCATGTATCTACACACTCTCTCTCCACCAACAAGGTACAGAAAACATGAGGCACAGTGAAAGGCTATTATTTCTAACAAATTCTTGTCACTATTAGAGATGGTTAGCTGCTTAATGATGTCTCATTTCACATCATGTCTATTGAGTCAAAGGTACTGAAGAATACTGAGGAAATTGCTAAGCCTATGAAAAGAACCTTCACTTTCGAAGCTGCGACACCTAGTAATTTTATGGTATACAATATTCCGTATTTTTAATGGCTGATGGAAAAGGAATAAGATATAGCGTATGATGGCTGTTCTCAACAGTTTGTAAGATAACTGTAGCGTAGGGGTGATGTGAATTATCTGTTATCTTCTCTATCCCATTTATCCCAGCCATGTTGCATGTTAACAAAGGCCTTTTGATATTTTACCTAACTTCAGAGATGTCAAGGATTCCAAATTGGTCTCTAGTTCAAGAAACAGAAGATTGTTCTTTCCATTTGTTTAAACAAATTAGGAAAAGAATGCAGGCTAGAGCTTCTGGATTTCTTTCAAAGTCCTTAATAATAGCTCCATTTTCAGAGTCATGTAACATACAGGGAAGGTATGGGAAGGAAGCAGCCCGCAGCGTATAATCAGAGGCATGAACAACTATCCCACCCCACCCATTGTCCAACTGCCTTTTCTGCAGGGATGTTGTGGGGAAATGTTTTTCTTCACACAGCTGGAGGCTCATCTTTTTGAACTTGATCATAGTTTTTCAAGCTTCCCTCCCCTCACGCCAAATCTGGTTCTGTTACGTTCATTGTGCTAATGCCAGAGCCCTAATCCTTTTGCGTTATTTCTTTCCAACTTTTTACTAGGCTGAAAGAATAAAAGCAAAACTAATGCATTCCAAAAATATTCATTAAACTAGTTGGAGGAATTTTATAGTACCCAGTAAGGTTACGTTACCATGAATTTGTGAGGACATACATGCATCCAGGTACATTGTACATGTTAAGAAATAATAAATGGATAGAAACTGTTTCCCCATTAGACATTCCACCAACAAAGGCATTCAGGCAGCTAACGTATTACTTACGAGCTTCCTTCAGGACTCAGGCTGGACGGTGTTGGCTCTTGTTTAACAATAGGCGACACGATGGTGGGGTGTGGGATTCCTGAGGGATGAATTCCATGTGCAGGAGGAGGAACCATGTGAGGGGAAAACCTGCTAGACATCAAGCTGAAGCACAAAGGTGGTATGCTGAAAACAAATGCTTCTCACAACTATTTTCATCATTATCGATCATCTATTATTTCTTCATACCCCTTCCACTTTTTCTATTTCTTTGGCATCTTGCCAGATCCCCCAAAGGAACAATAAAAACCTAAGGTCAATGGCAATAACAGAAGGTCATTTCATGAATCACCAATTTATTACACTAACTGCTAAAGCAGAGAGAATTACTTCTGGTTGTCTTCTGTAAAACCACATATTTTAAAAAAGTAATAAAGACAAGAGATGCCTATTTTTTTCCTTATTAGAAATTTCTATTCATTCTGCTTTTTGGACTTCTGTTGATTAGAAGTCAATTTCTCAAAAATTAGGTCCAAAATGGCAAATTATTGATTCCCCGCCTTTCCCTGAATCAAGTCATACATGAGGGTTTCATTTCCTTATGCCCATTTCCTTATGGACTGGGCTAAGATTGGCACATCCGGGTCACCAATTAGTTATCTAAGCAAATAGGTATATGATCCAAATCCAGCACCTTAACTGTGCTGACTCTCAACTGTAGAGAAATCAAGAATTATGAAGGTGAAAAATGGCAACAGCACAATCAGAATGGTTTAAACCATAAATGTAGAAGATGGCATAAATGCCCTTCCATGTGTTTTCTATGGAATCTTTAATGTTTCTTTGATGGAGGTCCCATGAAAAAGTAAAACCCAGCCAAAAAGTTCATTTGAACACAGCCACTTTTCTACTAACAGAACTTTCACTCCGGATCAAATATTCAAGGATTGTTCTTTAAAAAAAATAGGTTTTTTAAAAAAATAATAGGTTTAAAAGTTTTCAAAACAGCTGTTTTAGACAGTACAAATTACTAATTTAGTCCAGTAAACTTCTTCCTCCTAAATTTGCATCTAATGAGTAAACTATAGCAAGTATCAATGAGTTGTTCATCTGGTATCCCCTTTAGATATAGTGATAGTTAACTTGTTATTTGGGCCACATCAAGTTAGATTGTATGTTGCCTACTTCTTACATAAAAACAAATATGTAAGATGTAAAAGAAAGCATGTAGAATTCATTTTATGAGATAACAGATGGCTCTGTGAGTTCTTGACTCTAGTTTGACATAGGATGCGCAGATACAGTTTTGCAAGTTCAGAGAGAATTAGACCCAGACTCCCACTTGAACGCACCTGGACATTGAGGCATTCATGGCCAAGGCTGGATATGGATGTCTAAACCCACCAGGAGGAATGGAATACACTGGCTGTCCTTGCCTAAAATAGACAAGACAAGTTCTCATTACAATTTCCAACAAATATATTTCTTATTCCAAATTACATTTGACTGCTAATACTGTAGGTTCCTAGAAATTTTAAAACATTCAATGCTATATAGCTTTTATTTCTCTATTATTTCACTGAACATACATGGAATATATTATAAAGTACCTATTTTTTGGAATATAAGACTCTCCGGACTGACTATAAGATGCACACACCCTTATCTTTCTAGGGGAGGGAAACAAGAAAAAAAATAGCCTTTGATTCCCAGCATCCATCTGGCCAGTTTGGCATGGCCCGTTGGCACAGTTTGGTGCTGCCAAGGCCCATTTGCCACTGCTGAAAATGTGACAAGTGGAGGCCAAAAATGGGGCGTACGGAGATAAAAAATGCAACATGTGGAGACCTAAAACAGACAAAGGTGGGTGGGTGGGGCTTTGGCAACATTCAGTGTGTATGACGCACCACAATTTTCACCCACTCCAAAAAGTATGATATATTTACCTCCTGAGAATCACATTTTTTTTTTAAAAAAAAGCAGTATTTGAAAATACTGGCAATACCTGTTGCCATTAATTCGTGCTGCAGACCTTCTCATCAACCCAGATTCCCAGTCCTTGACCAATTTCCCCTATAACTATCTTCTCTTGGCAAATCCCAAATCACTTAGAAACATTATCTTAGAAACCCACAAGATATGATCTATAGAAATCATGCAAACTTCAATAGGGCAGTTTTAAAACCATCTTTCAATGTAAAGGCTTTTTATATATAAGATACCCAGTGGATATAAATTTAGTCTCTCCATTCAGTGCATCATAGATCCCTTTGAAAACCATCCAGAAACTTCAACTGGGCCAGAAAGTAGCACTATGAATAGCGATGTTCAAGCCTGCTTCTTCTGCCTCTGCTTTGTGAACTGCAATGGTTGCAGTTTGTTTCTGAGTGGAATTCAAGGTGCTGGTTGTTACCTATAAAGCCCTATATTCAAAGGACTGGATTACTTCAGGAGGCACCTGTCTCCCATAACATCTGCCTGGCCGATGCTGCAGGATATTTTCAATTAAGCAATGTCATCTATTGGTATAGGTATGCAGAAGAATACCTTCACTGTAACAGGATTGAGGAACCAAAATTTACTGTTTACGAGACTGGTTTTTCACCTAGTCCTTCAGCAAGGGAAGGTGACAGCCCCTGCCCTTCCATCACACTTGCCATCTTTTTTCTTTTACATTTTATTAATTTTGTTATAATTTTTGTTTCATTGTTGTTGACAATTGGGTGACATATAAGTTTAATGAATTATTGCTACTATTATTACTATAAATTTGTAAGAAAAAACATGAATACAACGGACACCTGAATCAAGGCTCCCTATAGGCAGTAAAACTTGCATAGTAGTTTTCTGCAGGTCTATGAAGACTAATGTCTTTTTCACAACTTTTACCTGTCATGATCTAACTAATGTTATGATATTTTTCCATCCTGTTTGAAGAGGACCTTGACATCTAACAGGTTGTGGACTATCCATGATGTGTCCGAAGGTGGCTGGTAAAGCCTATACAGGCATGAAATGTTCTGCCACATGTTGGGTAGACATGTGTGGGCCCCATCGTTGCAACATTTGCAGCTCAGGCTTTGCAGGGTGCTAGCTTCTCTTCTCTTATGATTGTTCTTCTGTCTTCAGACGTCTGGCAGCCTTGGTGGATCAGCGATGGCTCTTGTGCCAGGGTTTCCCAGGAGGTAGTGTCGATATCGAGGGACTTGAAGGCGGCTTTCAACACTTCTTTGTATTGCTTCCTTTGTCTCCCGTGCAATTGCTTTTCTTTAGACAGCTCACCATACATAGAGGAGCTCTTTAGGGATGCAATTGTCAAGGTTCCCAGGTAACATCTGAACTAAATCAGAGTCCAAGTCAAAGAACTCCTCAAAGTTCCAATTTATTATCCAATTTATTTCTGGAACCATCCTGACACCTACACAGGGAAACCTGGATCTGGGTTTCTCACTCAGTTGACAGTTTACATACCTTGTCCCCCACCCACAAACTTGACACGTTGCCCACTCAGATTGTGCCAGCATGACCAGCCCTTCTTTCGCTCTGGTGGGTGGGCATAGCATAATGAATGATGGCAAACCTTTTTTCCCCTCAGGTGCCGAAAGAGTGTGCATGCACGCTATTGTACATGCGCGAGTGCTTACACCCATAATTCAATGCCTGGGGAGGGCAAAAACAGCTTCCCCCATGCCCTGGGGGTCATCTGGAGGCTGGAAATGACCTGTTTCCCAACCTCCGGTGGGCCCAGTAGGCTCGTGTTTTGCCTTCCCCAGGCTCCAAAGGCTTCATGGAGCCGGGGGAGGGTAAAAACGTCTTCCCCCATCCCCCGAAAGCTCTCTGGAAGCCAGAAACATCCTCCCAGAGCCTCTGTGCGAGCCAAAAATCAGCTGGCCGGTACACACATGCATGTTGGAGCTGAGCTAGGGGAACAGCTTGTATGCCAGCAGATATGGCTCTGCTTGCCACTCTGCATGCCACTCACCGGCCAGCTAATTTTTGGCCTTTTTCGCTCTCCCCATACTTCAGGAAAATGTCCTGAACCCTTTTTTTTGCCATCCACAGGGTTCAGGGGAATTTCCTGAACCCCGGGGACAGCGAAAAACAGCCCAATGGGCCTACTGGAAGTCAAGAGACTTCAGTGAGACCTGTTCACATGCATGGGGGGGAGGGGCCACAGCTGGGGGGGAGGATGGCCCACACGGGGGGGGGAGTCTTATATTATGGGTGTGGGCATACACGCATGCACTCTTTTGGCATTCAAACTAAAAATGCTTTGCCATCACTTACCAAAGTCCAACTCTCACTGGCATACATTAGGGTAGTTAGCACTACTGCTTGGTTGACTTTGAGCTTTGTAGCAACCCTTATTCCACGACAGCCCACATTTGATCAATAATCTGACAAATGCAGAGCTTGCCTTGGCAATTCTGCAGTTGACCTCAATGTCAATTGTCACTGCACAGGAGAAGGTGCTGCCAAGGTATCTAAATTGGTCCACTGCTTGCAGCTTTTGTTCCTTCACTGTGATGGTGGGTTCTTGGTATTTGGCTTTTGGAACTGGCTGATGTATCACTTAGTTCTTCTTTGTTGATAAGGAGACCAAAGATGTTGATGCTGCTGCAAATTTGTCCATACTAGCTTGCATTTCCTGCTCTGATCCAGCATTCAGGGCACAGACGTCAGCAAAGAGGAGGTCATGTAGCACAGTCTTCTTTATCTTGGTGACAGCCCGGAATCTTCGCAGGTTAAACAGTTTCCCATCGGTCGTGTATCTCAGGCTAACTTCTAAGAAACTGTTCTGAAAGGCATCTGACAGCATGGCTGAAGACATTATGCTGAACAAGGTTGGTGCCAACCTACTCCCTTACTTGACACCGTTTGTAACAGAAAAGGCCTCTGAAGCTTCTCCATCATCCAAAACAGGGGCCATCATACCATTGTGAAACTGATGTACCAACATTTGGTATGATGGTGATGAACCATGATGAAATTATCAGGGCACCCAAGTTTTGACATGATGCGCCACAGACCTTCACGACTGACAGTGTCAAAAGCAAAAAATATCTCTTTCACAACTTTTGTCATGACCAATGACCCTAACTAATTTAACAATGAATTAAATTTCCAATTATATATGAACTGACTGAATCTTTTCAAATTCTTCTCAAGCTTCCTTATGAATACAATGGAGGTACTGTATTATTTATACTGATGAAATCTCTACATTATAGTACAATAATGTACTCTATATTCCTTATTTATCTGACTGATGGACGTTAAACAAATACTGACTGTAAATATCACAATTTAACTATAGAAATCCCAACTATATATATGATCATATTTATCACAATTTAACTATAGAAATCCCAACTATATATATGATCATATTTATCACTAACAGTACAGTAAACTCAATTGTACATATATTTTTTTTACTCTTTTGTGCTTAGGTCTTAGCTACACAACATATTAATGAACTTAGAATTGTTTTGAAGATAAAAGGAGAATTTGAGCTTCATAAATAAAGGATGTCACATGGATGATATATCAATGTGATTGTAATGTGCACTTATGAGTGTTAAATCTTATCCTGACAAAGTTGGAATCTATATAGAAAAAGTCTCTTGAGCAGGTGAAGTTTTGGCTAATTCAAAAGATTACAGCACCTGTGGCTTGATGAAATTGATTTATTTCAGAAGTAACACATGTTAGGGTCAAACATTTTGTACTGAGTGGAAACCAAGTGGTACTGTAAAGAGAAAAACAAAGCAAGAAAGAATATTTAGAGTGGAAATTCCTACTGTGGTACGAGCCATCCCAAAGGATGAGGAATTTGTCCGATGGCACCAGAAGACAACGGATAATAAGGAGAGAGTTCTGAAGGGTGAGGTGGTCGTGGAATTCCTGATAGTGAAGAAACAATAATATATGTTAAGAGATACAGTCTTTTTTATTAGAATTCTTTTCAATTCTAAACTACAATCCCTACCTCCCCTCTAGTTAGAAATATGTAAATAACTTTTTATTTTCAGAATATTACAAATATCTGCTTGATAAATTTATTTTTGTTTTGACTCTTTTCCTTTCAATTCATTTATTGTGCTTTTCTCTTGGCTAGGCACCCAAACACGTTGAAAGGCTTTGGATAAGACCGTGATTTTCAAATACTCACCTGTCTTTGGATCAATCTCTGGGGAGAGATGGGAAGGTGGTGAACTTGGTGAAAAGTGATCATTGCTATAGGTGATGAGTGGTGTCAGAGGGTGCATGTGATGTGGATGTTGAACTACAGGAACTTTGTTTGACTGCAAGAGAAAAGCAAAAATGTATCTGTAATTAAATGTAGTATTTACTTCTATTTTAAATCATTTCTTCCCTTATAAAGCAAGGGTAGAGGAAAAAATGTAATTTGGGAAGTTAACTTTTCTATTTTATACACATATACATATAGCATAGGCTTAAAATAGATCTAATACATGAAACAAAATTTTCAGTATGGAAAGAGCTATTTACAGTATTTTTCGGAGACCCACCTTTTCCCCTCCTAAAAGAGGGTGGAAATATTGGTGTGTCTTATTCAGACATTTTTGCTTTCCCGATGCCCCGCCCCTGTGTCCCATTTTTGTGAAAAATGGTCCCTTTTTTTGCAAAAATGGGGTGGACAGAGAATCTTGGAAGCCTGCAGAGAACTCCTGGGTGCTAGGGGATGCTTGAGGTTATCATTAAAGGCACCAAATACAAAAGAGATCCCTAACAAAACTGCCAATTTCCCTTCACTGAACTAGCTATCTATTTCCCTCCAGTTACCTGTTATTAAACCATTATTTTTATAACTTTTTATAGCTTTTAAGTCTGTTCAGTGTCCTTAGATAACAACCATTGCTAAAGGCATTTTTAATGGCAAAAAAAATTATGATACCCAAATATATTTACATAATTTACACTTTGATAAAGGTGTTTGCAAAAAACTATGCTGATGCTCCCCCAGCAACATCTGCTCTTCAAAGTGATTGATAATTCTATCTTCAGTATTGTTTTCGACAATCTGATCTAGAGCAAGTAAGACATTTTTTAAAAGGGTATAACATTGGCTGATTTTCAGGGCTCATATTTTAGGATTGAGATGACTATTTTATCACAGAGTTACACATTTTTGAAAATGTGAAATTTTGACTTCTGTAAGAATAATCAGTAGTGTTCTGTTTGAGCCAATCAATTTTAAATTGTTTTTTAAATATTATTTTTATTAGTTTTTTATTTTTAAATATTTATATCTTGATATCAGATAGGTTGACATCCTTATATTTACATTCCTATTGATATAAATACAATATATATTTATATATGTATACACAATCATTTTTGTATTCTTGCTATCATCCATCTTTTACTGTTGTTTTGAATTTCTTTTTTGTGTCCATTTGCACCATTTAGTCCAAGTAGTGTAGTAATCCAAGTCTTTTTGATCCTTTAGTTCTATTGTTAGTTTATCCCTTTCTGCGCATTCATATATTTTCTTTATAATCTCCTTCTCAGCGGGTATCTGCGAGTCTTTCCATTTTTGCGCATAGACAATTCTTGCAGTTGTTATATGAAACATCAAATATTTCATATTTTTAGGATATGTTTTTTTAACAATGTCCAATAGAAAGAATTCCGGGGTAAATTCAATAATATTCTCCGTATCTTGCAACCACCTAAGGAGTCTCCTCCAATGTTTTTTTGCTTCGGAACACATCCACCATAAATGAAAGAAGGTGCCGTGCTCTTTCTTACATTTCCAGCAGGCTTGATTGCAATTTGGGTATATTTTTGCCAATCTATTTGGGGCCAAATGCCACCAATAAAACATTTTATAATGGTTTTCTTTATAAGCTGTTGATTTAGTTAATTTAGTATTTCTGTTCCAAATTTGCTCCCAGTCTGCCAGGGGTATGTTGTTAATTATCAGTTCATCTCTTGCCACCTGAAAAGACCATTCAGGTCTTTAAATTAAAGAAAATCTGAGATGAAAAAAGACACAAAATCAATTTAATTTAATTTAATTGACCATTTCTCTTTTAGTGTGCCTTCTATTCCTTTATTGTTTACTCATTTCTGATGGGTTCCTCCTCCTGATAATTTCTTTTACTCTCAACATTTCAGCAATATGCTCCTTAAAAATATTTTCCATTTGTCCTATCAGCAAATTTGTTTTGCCATCATCTATACTGGTATCTGTTTTCATTTTGGCAATATTTCAATTTTTAAAAGGAACTTTCTTGCTTTTTCTTATCTCTTGACTATGCTCATAAACAACACCCACATTCTGTTGGACTTCTTCACACCTTTCTTAAGCTGGCCAAGCCTGCTCTAGAAAAATCCTCCCATTTCTGCAATCCAAGAACTGGATCCAACATGAAAACCTGAAATCACTTCAGGAGTCTTTGGAGAAAGGTGGCATAGAAATCCAATTTTAAAAACAGACAGAGAAAAGAGCAGAATACAACACTGTGAGGAATCCTACTCAATAAATAGATTTCTTATACATGGTAGTAATCAGGCAATGTAATTCTCTAACCATTTTGCATGTATACTCTTATGATAATATTTTTCAGAATCATACAATACTCACCATTCTTAACACAAGCTAGTTGTGGTCTAATCTGTTCATTTTAGGATAATATCATTTCTGGAAAATGGCTAAAGCTTGTTTTGTTTTGTGCTGCTAATACATGTTGCACAATAGTTAACTACCACACATCCCACCTTGTCGTAAAACAACCATACTGGCAAAAAGTCATTTTCTCTGTTTAGCCAAATTCAGATAACTAAGATATAAGCTGTTTAGGAGTTTATTATTTATTTAATTAATTAATTTGACTTCTATGCCGCCCAATCCTGAACGACTCAGGGAGGTTTAAACCTTGTATCATCATGCCTAGTATTTTGCAGGTAGGGCAAAAGGAACCACTGAAGATCCCTAGAGTTATGGGAATGCATGAAAGCATTTTTCCCAGGAGTGTGGACAGACGAGTGAAGGGAACCCTATGCTCACGCTGGACCTGAGCAACATGATCCTTGATGCTGTCCTGTCTCTCCTGGGACAGGGAGACACTACAATCTAGGAAATCTATAACAGCTCCCAGATGGAGCAGGGAAGTGAAAGAAGAGAGGTGACTCTTGTCCAAATTGATGGAAAACCAGTGCTGTGTGAGTTTTAAAATGGTTACCTGGAGATGACACACCACGAGGTGCCTGGAAGACCCCTGTACCAAAACATCATCCAGGTAACACGCACAGGTAAGAACCCGAGATGGGCTGCCACTGCCGTAAGAACTTTCATGAACATCCAGGGAGCAGAGGAAAGACCAAAGGGAAGGGGGCCCTATACTGGAAATGCCTACTTGCATAGCAGAACCAGAGGTACTGTCGATGGAGGTTATATGCAGGAAGGCTTCAGTCAGGCCAGAGAGACGAGGAAATCTCCCTGGTGAACGCACCCCAGGATAGACTGACTGCAAGGAATGCATCTTGAACCAGCTATATTTAGCATACTGATTCAGATGCTTAAGGTCCAGAATTATCCTCCATTCCCCCGAAGCTTTGGGGACTGCAAAAAGAATGGAATAAACCCCTGCCACTGTTGGCCCTGAGGCAGTTGTTGGATGGCTCGAATGTCCAGCAGGTGCTGGACTGCCAAATCTACGAGTGTTTTCTTTGAGGGCACTGTGTGGAAATTCCCCAGGATCCTTCAGCTTCTCCAAATGCACAGAATCTTAACTAGAGGTTCTCCTGAACCCCTGTGAACCTCCAGCAGCCCCCCCCCCTCGATATAAGGTCTATCTTCTCCAGGTCCCAGTGTTGGCTGGTGGGCCTGTGGGGGAGGACCTTCTCTGTGGCTTCTCCAGCCCTTTTGAACCGAGATCTGGACTGCCCCAACCCTACTGGCCTTCTGAAAAGCCGCAAAGACCTGGCTTTTCCGGCAGGCCTGAAGTATGCATGATTTTTCTTAAATGTTTTAATTGCTTGATTGTTGGTTTTAGATAGTTTTGAACTGTTTTAGAAGGTTTTTATCTTATATTTTACTTATATTTGGCTGTGAACCCCCCAGAGTCCTTCAGGACTTGGGTGGCATATAAGTCCATTCATTCATTCATTCATTCGTTTGTGTGTTTATTTATTTGATTGACTGATTGATTGATTGATTGATTGATCCTTGATGTTAATGGAAGAGTCTAGGGAAAAACTGATGATGAGAAGAGCCCAAATTGCAAGGAGAAAGCCGATGGAGTTAGCAATTCAGGAATGGAAGTAGATGAAGCCATATCCATCCAGACAGAAGACTGAGTCGGAGCTGGGTCCTAGCAGGGTAGATCTTGTCAAAAGTAACAGGTTCAGTCCTCATCCTGAATGCTAACTCCACCCACGATGGGAGAATCTATAGATTTCTAGGACAAAGTACTTAGTTCCTGCTTTCCATCGTAGATAACTTTGCAATTTCCCAATCAAATCCATCCTTGATATATTCTAGAGACATCCCATGTAAGCAAGTACTACCTAGGCCTGATCTTTCTTAGTTTTCAATCATAGAAGACTAGCCTGGTGTAGCCATCTCAAGAATGACAGCCTCGTGAACTCACGCTATGATTACTTAGCAGACTGAAAGATGGTGAAGTCACAGGGAAGGTTGCAAATAGTAATCACATAACCATGTTGTCATCATGAGCTGAGTATCCAAGTGCCTGGATTGTGATCCTATGGTAGCGAGTGTGCTGAAATGAGCATTCAATGAATAAATGGACATATTGCTTTATAGATGTTGAAGCTCAATATTAAATATTCAGGAAAGTTGTGTTTAAGCAAGTCAATTCCTCTAAGAACTTTTAAGATTCTAATTTCAGCTACAACTTTTAGTGTCATTCTCTTTGCTCTGCCATGTAATTTGCTATTTACTGTATAAAACATCTCTCAAAAATATTTCATTTTACTTTCTAAATCATAAAATTATTTCAAATCAATTTTAGCAGTGTAATTTCTGTCATCATGAATGCTTGGAAAAAACTGAAAAAAACAATTCAGCATGAATACACTGGGCTGTTTGATACAATGCAGATCAAGGCTGTTCAATCTGTAGTAATGGGGGTGTGGGGAGGAGTTGAAAGATCCCATTTTCAGTTAATTGAGAGTATCACTGTTTTATTTTGTCATTGAAACAAAAGATTCTTCTAGTCACATGTTTTTATGTTGGACTCATGAAAACTTAACTCGAAATTTGAAGCCTGAGGCACAGATATTTTAGACACAGCTGCAAGATATTATGCCTTGAAAATTAATTGTCTCATTTTTCAATGGTTGTTTTTTTCAAGTTTCTTTTTGCTAAGCCAAAGAATGCTTCTTTAGAACACTTGCGGTACTGATGAAAATGCTCTTCATAAATCATATGAGATTGATAAATACCACACAATAATTTATAAGGAATAATCTTTTCCTTTTTTAAAATTAGAAATTTAATCCCACCTTGAACATAATAGCCTCAGTAATTCTAAATTAACTGTGTGGAAGGAATATGGATGTAAGTGTATATATTTATAAACATCCATTTAACAATCATGAGATCTAGAGCACTTACCAAGTGGGCAGGAGAAGGAGATCTTGCATCCTTTAGTGTAGCTCCACCTGGTACATCTAGAAGTGGCCATTTCACCTGAAGATACTGAAATAAATCAGATTAAAGCACATAAACAATCACAAACAGTATTTTTTGAGTGGATTGAAAATAAACGTGGATAAAATAGTTAATGTAAATTTAATCTAAAAGATAAAGGAATGAGAAACATGATTGACCCGGTTGACAAAGAGAGAAAAGGAGGCAGCATTAGATAAATATCTGACATATATACATAAATGTAAACTAGGATAGGTTTGAAGTAGAATTTAAGATCTATGAAATGATTATTAGAATTGAAAAGTGAAGAGAAAATGGTTTGTCCTTTTTTAGATAAAAATGAGCTATTGAAATCATATCTAAGTTTGGTTATTTTGATTTTTTCTAGGTTTTTTTTTTTTGATAGACTGAATAATTAGTGATTTGAAATGTGATTTAGGATATTTTATTTTCATATTGTTATCCAATGATGGTATATGTATTGTTATATATGCATGTTTTTAAGGTGGAGAAAAATAAAAAATGTATACTAGGAAAAAACAGTATTTTTTTCCAACATTAATTGTCCAAATTTAATTTAATACAAAGCTTGTTTTTGGTGATTTTTTAAAATATCAGACATCTCTACAATGGTTGTGGGCAAAATCTAACACTATACACCAAATGTTATAGAAATAATCATAGAAAATTCTAATTGCACTGGTTAACTTGTATCTTCAGTTTATCAGTATTCAATACTGATTGTTTTATTCTATATTTCAATGGTCAAATTGGGAATGCTTTTGAATAAGCCAACTCACTAACGTTCAATATGAACTACAGTGGAACCCCGACATAAGAGCTGCTCTACTTAAGAGCAACTCGAGATAAGAGCTGGGAGGGGAGAGATATTTTTGTTCTACTTACAAGCCCAAATTCGAGATACAAGTGCCAAGGAGCTGTCTCCTGAAGCCAAACGCTAACTTCCGCGTTCGGCTTCAGGAGACAGCTGCGAAGCGGCGCGCGTGTTTTAAAAGGTTGCAGCCGGCCTGGGGGGCTCGGGGGGGTGCTTGCAGCTTTCTTTCTTGCTCTTTTTCTTTCTCTCTTTTACCTTCCCTTCCTCTATTTCTTCTTTTCTTTCTCCTTCCCACCTTCTTCCCTCCCTCCCTCCCTTCACTCATTCCTCTCTTACTCTCCCCTTTCATAAGTTTCCTTGCTTCCTTCCTCTGTTCCTGTCCCTTCCCCCTTTCTTTCTTTCTTTCTTTCTTTCTCTTTTTCTTTCTCTCTTTTACCTTCCCTTCCTCTATTTCTTCTTTTCTTTCTCCTTCCCACCTTCTTCCCTCCCTCCCTCCCTTCACTCATTCCTCTCTTACTCTCCCCTTTCATAAGTTTCCTTGCTTCCTTCCTCTGTTCCTGTCCCTTCCCTCTTTCCTTCCTTCCTTCCCACCCTCCGTCCATTCATTCACCCATTCCTCTCTTGATCGCTTAAAGCCGGTCCCTGGTGCAAAAAGGGTTGGGGACCTCTGTCCTACAGGATTGGGTGGCAGAGAAGTTGAACATATGTAAATTTAAAAGTTTAAGAAAGTTTACAAGTTAAGTGAAAGAAACTTCATTATTCATTTATATGTACATGTACATTTCTTCATTAAAAACATGTCTTTCTGCATAATTTAGACTAACTTTGTGAGTTTTTTGAGGGCTGGAACCAATTAAAATTATTTACATTAATTCCTATGGGGAAAAGTCGTTCGAGATAAGAGCTGCTCGACTTAAGAGCCCAGGTCCGGAACGAATTAAACTCGTATCTCGAGGTACCACTGTATTTAAAACAAATAGATGTAAGTGTATATATTTATAAACAAATTAGCTTTCAAAGCTTAAAGCATGCACATTAATTTTAGGCTGGTCTCACTTTCAAATATAAATATGAAAATGCGTTTTACTGTAATTTTCTAGCATTGATAACGTACATTGGTCTTTGTTGCTGGACATAATAAAGCTATTTTGCATTGTATTTCTAGCAAAAAAAGATCTCATGACATTATAGCTGAATACATGGATCCTGTGAAATGTTGGAGGTTTGAGAATGTGGACTGGATGAGTTGCAGCTGTGCAATGGAATTTCCCTAACACACAAATCTTCATGATGTAAAACAGCTGGAAGGAAATCCCAGCATGCTTTGTTTGGAGGCTGAACAACCAATAATTTAAATGGAAGATTAACCCTTCAACTTAAAACAAACTTTCAGATTTCCTCTAACTATTTATTTCAGGTGGGAAATGGTGCATAAATGCAGAGAAAACTACAGTCTCTTTAAAAACCTAGACTGTTCCTAGACCAAAACAAGAAAGGTAAAAGTATTTTTTAAATCAGATAAATTGTATTTCCTTTGCCACCTATGTAATTCAAATCATGCAAGCATAATTAACATTGATAATATTTTGGTAGTGGCATGCATGTAAGTTATCTTGATCTATTTCTGTTTTCATATTTTTTGGGGCTATTAACAAACTTTTACAACATATTTTATGTACACATAAATGCTTTAGAACTTTTTTTCATCTAGAGGATAAACTGATAGCACCCTTTCTATTGAATGATTGCAAGATTTTTACACAATGAAATATTGTTAAAACCTTTTCAGTATATTGGGAAAGGTAAGTTAAGAGGAAAGAGTTACAAAATTCACACATATAATAGTTACATTAGCATCTTTTACAATTTTCAACATGTTAGTGTATGGCAGAAGAAATACGGCAACTGAATAAATAATACTTTTGGCTGACAGTATATAAAATATTCCACATGCCTGAACAGATTGCCTTGAAAATTACCTTGAAAGTAAAAGGCCCCGAAGACAACTTTTGAACAGATTTGTTCAAAAGACAACTGAAATACAATCTGGCTGCTCATTTCATTACAATTTAAACACTAAATCGGTATTCTACATGCATATAGATATTTGTTTTACAATATTTATAATATACCCAAATCTTAATGGATTCTATATGTTGGACTAAACATTTTAGGGTAAGAAACAAAAAATTCCAAAATGTTTTGTCTCCAGTCACATTCTCAGAATATTTTATACTATTTTGCCTTATTCTCTCTATCCTTATTTTTAATTCAGCAGTAAGTATTCCTGTAGGATAAATTCCTAGTGAGCCCTGTTAAATTACAAAACTGCTACAATTCCTTGCAGACAAACTGTGGAGAAAGTGCCCAGAAAGAAAGGGCATTCAAATCGACAACCTTGGGTTTTGGCCAACATTGCAGCAGTAAGGGTGGCCCCCGTGCTCCATGGGGAACCCCGATTCCCAGTTGTTCGATTTTGATCTGCCCTGAAGAGGTGTTAAAGAAGAGAGCCACCAGCCTCTCAGGCAGAGATGAGTAAGATGACTCTGTCAACATTCAACATTAGCTGGGATGGCTATGATTGGACTGATTGAATGGAGAGGTGGTAGATTGCCTGGTTGTCAGATCTTCTGTAAATAATAAGTGTTGGAGCTGATGTTTGGCTGATTTAAGGATTAAAAGAAGAAATTTAAAACTTAAAAGGAAACAAGAGGATTCAAAATGGAGTGAGCAAATATCTAGTAATTGGAAATACCATAGAGAGGGTTAAAGGAGCAGGACTAAAAGCCCAAATTTGAGGATATTTTTATAACTGACTTGGTGGAAGTTAAAGTGACTTAAAAAAACAAAGAATCTGAAGAAAATGTTTTATAAGTGCTTAGTGGATTAAAAATATAGAGACTTTTCAAAAAAGAGTTGTTATACTGGGAAATGACATCACCATCTGCTGGTTAAAAGAAAATACTGCAACAGATTGGGGAAGCATGAATTTCCTGATAGCTGAATACTGACCTTGAGTAGAAGGAGGTTGAAAGAACTTAAAAACAGTGTGTATCCGGCTATTGTGTTTGATGGTACAATATTTTGGTGATAGAAGATATGCATTGGCATCCTTTAGTCTCAAAAGACCATGGTATCATGCTCTGGATTCCCCAGAGCATGAAGCCTGGGTAAGTTAATAGAAGGGGATTTTGAATTTGACTGGATTGAAACGGAGAGTATATGGACTTCAAATAGGAAAATTGTGAACTTTGTAAACTGTAAACTAGACAATATGGAGACGTGCATCTTTATTTTATTTATTTATTATTAGAGTTGGAAGGGACCTTGCAGGTCATCTAGTCCAGCCCCCTGCTAGTCCAATAGCAGTCCAGACTTTTCTTGAAGGTCACTAGTGTTGGAGCGTTCACCACCTCTGCGGGTAAGCCGTTCCACTGGTTGATCACTCTCATAGTCAGAGGGTTCCTCCTTATTTCCAGGTTGAATCTCTCCTTGGACAGCTTCCAACCGTTGCTCCTTGTCTGGCTCTCTGGTGCTTTGGAAAATAATGTGTTCCCCTCCTCCCTGTGGCAGCCTCTCAAGTATTTGTAGATTACTATCATGTCCTCCCTGGACCTCCTCTTTGCTAGACTATCCATGCCCAATTCATGCAATCTTTCCTCATATGTTTTAGTTTCTAGTTCCTTTATCATTCTGGTTGCTCTCTTCTGCACTTTTTCTAGAGCATCAATGTCTCTTTTGTAGTGACCAAAACTGAATGTAGTACTCTAGGTGTGGTCTAACTAGGGCATTATAGAGAGGTATTATCACCTCTCTTGTCTTGGAGTGTATTCCTCTGTTTATGCAGCTTAAGATTGCATTGGCATTTTTAGCCGCCACTGCACATTGTTAGCTCATGTTTAGGTTGTTGTCCGCTAAGACTCCAAGATCTCTCTCACATTTATTGCTGTTGAAAGTGTTTTCACCCAGTTTGTATGTGTGTTTTGGGTTTTTATTACCTAAGTGTAAGATCCTACTTTTCTCTGGATTGAATTTCATTTTGTTTGTTTGGGCCCATTGCATTAGTCTAGTCTAGATCCCTCTGTATCCTGAGTGTATCTGGAGTGTTGGCCACTCCTGCCAGCTTGGTGTCATCTGCAAATTTGATTAGTTCCCCTTCTACTCCCTCATCTAAGTCTTTAATGAATATGTTGGGGCCAAGTCCGGTTCCGGTGGAGCAGCAGGAAGGAAGGAGAAGACTGCTGCCCCGCTGGACTACGGTAATAACATCAGTAATATAGGTAATTCTGAATTAGCTTGAAAGCCAGCGTGTATGTTCAGTGAGGCGAAAGTTCCCTGTTTCGGTGTCCGATTCCTTGTTTTTTGCTGTGGGAGAGCTGAGAGCCCGGATCAGCTGGGGCTCGGAAGATGGCGGCCGCTGCAGAATGAGCTAATTGGCCCTGCCTCTGAGTCCTTTTCCTGAGTTTCTTTTTCGTTCCGAGGCTGGGGTGGACGAATGAATGAGTTTTGGGCGAGTTTCTTTGAACGAGCAAGCCAGTGAGCCGAATGAATTGGATTGCATTGGAGGAGGACGTTCTTGAAAATAATGCGATCAGCCAGGCAGACCCGGGACGCCGAGCAGCTCCAAGGGAGGAGGACTGGTAGATCGAGGTTTGGTGGTGTAAGAGTCATGCGGAGGCTGTATTCTACGACTAGGGGCCAGGAGATTCAAAGATACACCCCAACACCAGCGGAAGCATTGACAGATACCCGGAGCGATTTACGAGAACGAAGAGGGGCCGTGAAGATAGGGGAGGCAAAAAGAATGTGATGCAGCTGGATGAACAGTATACCCTGGACATGGACACCCCCCTCCCTATTCTGGGGGGGGGAGAGAGATATTGAATGATCCTTGACTTTGAATAACCTTTGACTCTGCCCTCTGAGAACTTGGCACTTTGAGAAACTTGGCACTTTTGAGAACTTAGCACTTTTATTAGTTGCTGCTGACCGGATTTTGGAAGTGATGTGCCGGTGCCTGGAGGCTGTTGGGGCCTGGATGGGTGTCAACAAACTCAAACTCAACCCAGACAAGACGGAGTGGCTGTGGGTCTTGCCTCCCAAGACAATTCCATCTATCCGTCCATTACCCTGGGGGGAGAATCATTGACCCCCTCAGAGAAGGTTCGCAACTTGGACGTCCTGCTCGATCCATTGCTCACATTAGAGAAACACCTTTCAGCTGTGGCGAGGGGGGCGTTCGCCCAGGTTTGCCTGGTGCACCAGTTGCGACCCTATTTGGACCGGGAGTCACTGCTCACAGTCACTCATGCCCTCATCACCTCGACTACTGTAACGCTCTCTACATGGGGCTACCTTTGAAAAGTATTCGGAAACTTCAGATCGTGCAGAATGCAGCTGCGAGAGCAAGCATGGGCTTTCCCAAATATGCCCATATCACACCAACACTCCGCAGTCTGCATTGGTTGCCGATCAGTTTCCGGTCACAATTCAAAGTGTTAGTTATGACCTATAAAGCCCTTCATGGCATTGGACCAGATTACCTCAGGGACTGCCTTCTGCTGCACGAATCCCAGCGAGCAGTTAGGTCCCACAGAGTGGGTCTTCTCCGGGTCCCATCAACCAAACAATGTCGTTTGGCGAGACCCAGGGGAAGAGCCTTCTCTGTGGCGGCCCCGGCCTTCTGGAACCAACTCCCCCCAGAGATTAGAATTGCCCCCACCCTCCTTGCCTTTCGTAAGCTGCTTAAAATCCACCTCTGCCACAAGGCATGGGGGGATTGAGATACTCTTTCCCCCTAGGCCTTTACAATTTTATGCATGGTATGTCTGTATGTATGAATGGTTTTTATATAATGGGTTTTAACTGTTTTTAGTATTGGATTACAGTATACTGTTTTGTTACTGTTGTTAGCGGCCCCAAGTCTGCGGAGAGGGGCGGCATACAAATCCAATAAACAAAAAACAAAAAAAACCTGCGTTGTTCTGGTCAATTGATTTGGTCACAGTATTGAAGAAGAACTGACTGGGATGTTAAAATACGTTTATGAAGATATAAAAATTATCTTTTGGAAATCAGAGGTGGAAAGAAAACAGAAATGAAGCTGGATTATAAAGAACATTTAGAATCAACAATGGTGGGAAATGAAAATGAAGAAAAAGAAGAAAAAGAAGTCTACAAAGATGAAAAGAGAACTGAAAATAAAAAAAGCAGATTGATGATTACACTAGGATTTTCAATGATAAGAAAAAAGGAAGAGGGGTGCATTGATATCAGAGAAAGCCATTTAAAAATGGGGGCGATAATAAGTAGAAGAGACTAGGAGGAATTAAGAGTAGACCTACATAAATAATATGTTCAAAAGGAAGAAAAGTTATCAGTACAAAAATAAAAGAGAGAAAAAGAAAAAAATTAAGAAAAAGAATTGGAAGGGAAACATTCACACAGGATGGAATGTTTGAGAGATTAAAAGAATATGGATGATTGATAGGGGATTATAGGTTAATAATTCTATATTAGATTGGTACATGATGGATGGAATTAATTAAATTTTCAATTAATTGCAGGTCAATTGCTGGAGGGATATATAATTTGAACAATTACTATTCTTCTTTATAAGATTTGTTTTATATAAGATTTGTATAACTTATAAACTTGATTTAATACTTAAAAGGATTCAGATGATTACTGATACTGTTGGAATGTTACAAGATCTGTATAATTATTACTGGATGGAAATTTAGTGATAAGAATAGAATTTGTTTAAATATGGAGAATGAGTTAAAATAAAAAATTGAGTAATAAAGTTGGAAGGGAGATATGAAACAGGAAAAGAAATTAGAAATTTAGGGCATTTAGAAATGATAGGAAAAAAATGATGAGTAAAGATAAAAATTGAGGACAGGGAGGAGTACAGCAATTAAGAGGTATAAGAGATAATGAATATGTCTGGGAGATAAGCTATAGTGATTAATATGAAGAAAGTTGAAAATTAAAGGTGGTAGACCCTGGCGACAAAAATAGGAGGAAGGAAGCAGCATTAGAATAATAGTAGAAATACCTAGAAGAATGTATTATACAAATAAATACAGATAAAGAAAAAGGTAAGTTTAAGAATAGCTCCAATATTGGAATGAAATAAGGGTTTCTTAATTGCTTGTCTGTTAACCATAAAAAGGATTATAATTAGATGTACTCAGGGAAGATAAGAGGGGGTAGAAATGAAGGGGGGAGAGAGGAGGGAAATAGGAAAGAGGTAGAGAGGGAGAAAGAAGATAGAGAGAAGATAGGGAGGGGGAGTAGTATGAAATATAGAAGGAAAGCAGATGGGAGATTAAAGTATAAAAGGAGCAAATATATTTATGGCATTTTGGACAGAAATGTATTACTATGGATTATTTGATATTATGGCATATGTATGGATGTTTATGTAAGTTTGGTGAAAAAATAAAACATTAAAAAAAATCCCACCTTGGTTTATAGGCCAAAGAATCTTATATTCACAAAAATCAATTTCTTTAAATGAATCAGGGTTTTTTTAAATAAAACACTTTTGTTTTGAAAGGTCTCTTTTCTTATCTCCACTATCTCAATAAAGTCCCCTTGGGTATAACAATCAGAAATAGTCCCCCCCCCCCCCCAAGCCCTCCCCCCCTTCTGTTGTGAAATATCCATTTAAGACCTGGGTTAGGATCAGTTACCTAAGAAATATCTTTGCTAGTTTGTATCAACTGGACTCTTTAAGAGAAATAATGAGGTTATACATCAGGTTCCTCTCCCCCCCTCCCCAAAAAAAGTTAGTCAAGTGCTTTAAATGGCAGTTTGTTCTATAGTGAATTTCCGAAATTATAAAATTTCTGAAATTCCCTTTCTTGGTGAATTTGGTACTGGTACTCCTATTAGCATAATTTGAGTGCCAAGTGAAAGCACTACTTTCCTCAAGGTTTTCATTTTTAATTTTAGATTTTGAACCATTGTATGGTTTTGCCATTGCCTAGGTTGTATGGTTTTTCATTGTATTATATTGTCCCTTATGTTTTTATTCAGTGTTGCATATATTTTAATGTATTTTATTGCAGACCACCTAGAATGCAGCTATGGGGCAGTTCTACATTTTAAAATAAATTTGATAAAAATAAACAAACATAGTTTACATTCACACTAACTGCACTTGCAGATTCACATTTTAGCTTTAGATGGTCAATAAATTCAGTTGAATTATAGTGAGAAAATTTAAGTGTTGAATGTCCTGCAGAAACAATCTAAAACAAATTGTACCAGCAGTTTGAGATTGTTTTTTTTTTTATCTTTCCAAAGAGGATAGTTGACAGTTTGGAAAAGGTCATTTGGACCTCACAGTCCAGCTCCCTACTCAGTAAAGGAATGCACATTAAAACATCCCAGACTGATGACAATCTAATTTCTACTTGAACATATCTAGTGAAAAAATCCACCCACTATCTCTCAGATAAGAGGTTTCAATGTTGAACTGTTACTCTCAGGAAGTTTCGATCTAGTATTTAATTGGAAACTGCCTCTCTGTAACTTAAATACGAGAACAGGTCTTGCCCTCCTCTTACATGACATCCGTTCATATATTTTAAATGTACTATCATAAAACAGTGGCCTTTTATCCAGATTAGACACAAGCATATCCTAAAAACTTTAAACTCATCATTGTTCTTTTCTGCACCAATTCAAACCTCCTTCTTAAAATCTGGTGGATTTGGGGATTTATATACAGTTCCTAGTAGATAAACCAAATTCTATGCTCTCTGAGGCCTAGTAAAGATACAGTTAGTACTTTCATAGCAGTATAGAGCTTCTATGGAAAGCAGCTTTATTTGTTAGCATCTAGCACAAGATTAAGGCCAGATTTCACATTCCTCCTTGGGAGCAGAGCAAACATTTTGAATTTTAGGAGCTACTGCCAATTTTGTTATATTTTTTTAAAAAATATGAAAAGTATTCAGGATTTTTCCCTTTGGAGATGAGAAGCAAAAATTGGAAGGTAACCAATGAAGAAAGCACCTTTGGACAAAGGAAGCGGGATTTGTGAATACTTGACATGAAACAGGAAGAGAGCTTATCTCATTCCCATAAAACACACAAATAGTTGTAACAGACTGCTTTGTCCACAATGCAGAACTGTTTTTCTTCAACCTTTTACATTTTAGCTGTAAAATTCAGCCTCAAAACTTAAAACCGAATACAGCCAAAACTAACAATACCAGGATAAAAATGAATGAAAATGCACAAGCAAACATCCTTCCTCCTAAGCAAAGGAAAAGACAACTGGCCTCCCAACACCAACTATGAGCCAAAAGAGTTATTTCCTTCAAAATAACTCCTTTAGGCAGCAATTAAAGAGCAATTCTTATAAACTTGATGAACCATTACAAAAAGTATGCAGGCGGTTAATTACAATAAAGCATCATTGGCAAGGATTCACAAATTTAAGTTCAAGCTGTTAAGTTTCGACAAGATTAAGCTTGGTAGCCTAATATTATTCTGTAGGCAAAATCTCATCATATGCTGAATATGACTGTGTTGTTTCTAAGTAAAAGATGTACACCTTGGTACTGCAATAATTAAAGATCGCAGCCATAAAAGTCCTCCAATCTCCTGTGTTTCCTTGTAGACATCAGTGCCTGATGAGATTGTCTAGTTGGGCAATGAAATATCTGCAAACAAATAAATTTACAGAACAACAAGAAGTCTACAATTCAACTCTGAGGATTCACAATGGCAGAATCACTGCTCTAAACTAGTTCATCTCTCAATCATTTAGTTTTTAAGAGGACAAAACAGATAGGCCAGAAAATAAAAAGGAGTAAAGCAAAAATGCCTTTCATATCAATTCAGTGTTTCATTCCTCACTGAGTTTGAATAACAAGCAAAGGCAACAGAAGTAATTTGAAACATACCGTATTATAAGTACCGGTAACACTCTTTTTAAAACCATACTTTGGAATATTTCCTGGCACAGAAAATATGTTAAAACCAACTACAATATGAATATGATGTAAACACTATGGTAGATAGGATAAACATTTTTTCCTCCATTTCAACTTAGGCTCTGGAACTGCTGTATTAGTTTTCTCCAACCTAGTATTTTCTATATCTGCTGGATTGCAGCTTCTATTAATTTTAACTAATATGACTACTGATTGGTGGTTTATTTCTAGTTGAAGATGATAGAAAAAGTGCCTATACGTAGCATGAAACTGAGAAAGCCCACCAGTGTCACTTCTTATGCTCAGAAACTATTCAACTTTTTAACTTTTCTTTGCACACTGCAACAGCAACTATAATGTATATTTAAAAATTTACATCAAATTTCTGAATTTCAAGAGTTTGACATCTGCAGCTGCCAACTCTTCATGGTAGCACTGTGGACAGATATCTAAATTCCCTTTTCCAGTACCAATTCTACACTTTCAGAATTGTATTTTTTAATTCTGAATTTGATTTGATTTTGTTGCTGTCTACTACAGTCAGTCATAGGCAATAATTATTATGACCACAGAGGGTAGAGGTTAGACCACACCCTAGAATAGATGCTGGTCTTACCTGAACATCATTTCTCAGTGCACTGCAGGAGAACCAATATTTTAGAATGGAATAGAATAGAATGTTATTGGCCAAGTGTGATTGGACACACAAGTTACTTCTCAGAAAATAATATGACACAAGGAAGAAAGAATGTGATGCTACAGCAGAAAACAACACTGAGTTGCCACTGAGATTTCCGAAGCTAGTGCTGAAACTTTGCCCTTTGTGCAGAGCTGGGCTCAGGACCTGTAATCAGATCTTAGTCTCCAAGGTTCCTGCAACAGCCAATTGAGGAAAAGGCAGGGAGCCAGGGCTGTCATCTGTACAAGGAGTATGTTTGGTATGCAGCTGGCCCCATGACTCCCAACAAGCTAGCTCAATGACCTACAGTACACTCTGGACTGTGAGTACAGTAGTAGTAGTTTCCTAAATGATTGCCTTTGATCTACTATCCAAGACCTGAGATCAAAGCGGCTGCTTAGATTGGGGAACTCCCTGGATCTGGCTGCTGTACAGCTCTGTTTCCAAACATTGAGTCGTGGTGTGTGTTTTTTGTCGTTTACTGCAAAGTCATTTTAAAAGACACCTATAATAGTTACTAGGGCAGCAAGCAGTTACTCCATTTGATGACTCAGCTTTCTTGGAGCCTCTGAATGGAGAATGACTGAGAAGGCAAGACACCTAAAATACCCAAATATACACAGAAAAACCTACTAATTAAAAGTGCTACATGTTGTCATTTTCCAGCTGGTATATTTTACAATCCACCCTTCTTTTCTACCTCAGCATGCTTGGTCACAAAATCCATTTTATAAGCAGAGAAATTGTTGCAAACGGGCAATGTTTTTTTTAAAGCTATTTAAAAGCTTTTTAAAAAAACAAGTTCAGAGAACAATATGCAAGGCTGGAGACTTATTCTGAAAACATACAAGGAATGGAAACATTTAAAAGGGTTGATGTAGAAAGTTGAACAACACCTCTGAATTCAAGAGAGCACCTCTTGTGCTGAAATCCATGTGCGCAAAAAAAAAAATTAAAAAGAGGAAAAGAGCTGGCAAGAGAGTGAATGGCATATTGAAGCTATAAAAGTTTCAAAATGGTTACATTCCAGAGAGATTAGAACAAGTCCTAGTTGCTTGTTACCTTCCTTTTCTTCCTCCTCTCAGCAACTGGGAGAATGAAAAGGATTTTAACTATTTCTTTCCCACATGCTGTTGTGCCACACACACAGCACAATGCATCCTGCTGTCTGCAAATTAACCTGCCATTTGCCAAACAGCTTCTCCTCAACTGGGGATTAAGATTCACCAATTCATATAACAATCCACGGGGTCTGCAAACCTAAGCCTGAACAATGGGGTATAGACAACAGGCCCTAGCTTGCCTACATCTGCTATAGCCATTTCAGGAACAGGTCTTTACTCTGAGAGAAGCCTGTAGTAAACTAAGAGGAGGAAGGAAAAGAAAAAGAGAGTTGCTATAGCCAATTAGGAAAGTTTTTAAAGGCCAAATTTCCTGCCTCTTACAGACACTGCATTTGAACAAGGAACAGCAAGGTTTACTTTACTTTACAAGAATTTAATGTACTGTGTGGGGTTAAATGCTCATAAAAATCTTTAGTTCACATACCAACGGAGTATTAAAACTTTAAAACTGCTACCAGTTGCAAATGAGGAGGAATTATCTGCTTTGAAAGACCTCATCGCACATTAAAGCACATATTAATAATATTCAAATTATTGAGTCTCATGGCTATCAACTGCCTAATTTTAAATGACTGAATTTGGACTGAAGCTAAAACATGTGGAGGGAGAAACTGAAGGAGACAATATATGAACTTGAAACCCCCACATCACAAGATCAGGATTTAATCTGCAGATAGAAGTGGTTAAAACCAAATGGATTAAGAGACTGTTCCAAAGAATTTAGAATTAATTCACTCTTCACAATCTACTGTAATACTATTTCAAAATAATCCATTATACTGATTAGAAGTCTCTGTAGCTAGCTTAGAAAAAGTAATCCTATTTGCTGATTTTGAGAAACATTTTGTTGCATGAAATAAGATTATTTATGCAATTCAATGTCAATTTGGGGTGGAGAATATTTTTAAGTATGATATATGGAAATATTATTTCAGTTACATTATAATATAATCAATATTGGATTTTTTTTGTGGACAAAAGACATACAGTATTGGTAAAATGTAATTTTACTCTTTTTCAGAAAATAGACACTTTTTGCAAGCAGACACATTTGCATAAAGATTTGGACAGTTAATTTAAATATAACCACGTGGATAAGTTTTAAATCAACAGGGAGAACAAATGGTTAATAATATATATTCAATTACAAACAGCATTCCTGAACTGAAAATGTAATATTCCTCGTTTAGAACACAATAGTTTTCCTAAAATCATAATAAACTCTTAGTAAGGAAGGATCAATAAGAATTGCGAAAGTCACAATGGAATATATTTGGGGTAGGGATATTGATGGTACAAATGAGATTATGAAAATTATTTTGCCATTATTTATCAAAATATAGTGAGCACTTCATATGTTAATAACAAAACATAGTATCAAAGTAGCAAGATTCAGACTCAAACCATTATGATGTCTGTCTAGCACACTTTATATAAACTACCAAATTAGTAAATATCTTTTAAAATCCTGTTTCACTTTGGATAGAAGAATAAAA
Source organism: Erythrolamprus reginae (assembly GCF_031021105.1). Taxonomy (NCBI): domain Eukaryota; kingdom Metazoa; phylum Chordata; class Lepidosauria; order Squamata; family Dipsadidae; genus Erythrolamprus; species Erythrolamprus reginae. Next base: position 18,113,193 of record NC_091961.1, on the reverse strand, counting down.
AAGCACATTTTAACAACTTGTATATACCAAATAAACCAAAAAACTATGTTTTTAAAAAACTGGATATAATTTACAGCAAATCTGTGCATTAGTAAGATACTTAAAATCTCAAAAATTATACCGAAAACTACTTAAAATCTGGATTCTCTCATTAACTATAATACACAAGTTGAAAATAAATGCATCCTGGGAAGCACAGACACTTGATGGAAAAGTCTAATGAAGATCAGAGAAAAAAACAATTTGTGTGGTTTTATAGAAATTATGGAAGAAAAAGAGCAAAATTATATCACTTTTACAAACCTTCCAGATATTAAATATACAAGAATTAAAGGTTTCAGTTAAAAGTGTACTTGAAAACTATAACCTAGAGGAACTTGAAATCATCTTGATAAAAATATAAATAATATTTAATGCCTTTATTCTACTTTTATTAATCCTTTTATTATTTACTTTTATTAATATTTCTATTCTACTAGTTTTTCTCATCATTCCTATCATCCTTAGGACTTAGGACTATATGACTGTAACTTGTTGCTTGTATCCTAAGATTTTTAATAATATTGTTTCTTCATTGCTTATTTGACCCCTATGACAATCATTAAGTATTGTACCTCATGATTCTTGACAAATGTATCTTTTTCTTTTATGTACGCTGAGAGCATATGCACCAAGACAAATTCTTTGTGTGTCCAATCACACTTGGCCAATAAATTCTATTCAGATTTTATTTATATGCAATAGAAATGCTGGAGGTATGGCCCTACAACCTATTCCTGAATATGAAGTGATTAAAATTAGAAAGATTTTCAGATGACTGGCAACTTTACTTGCTATCCTGAAAGAATTTGGTAATGAATTATAAACAAAACACTCAGCAGGGATAGCAGTGTATAAAGATGAGATATATGGCTGGATGAAAAAAAAGACCTGCAGTTTCAAGTACAAAGCAAGAATGCGAGTAAAATTTTATTTAGAAGTTGTTTTATTCTAGATTAGAATGAAAAGAAGGTCAATATCTTTTTCCATTCTATCCCCTGCTAGAGAAATTTAATACCTGATTAATCATAAAATACATCGATTAACTTGTTTATTTATCATTACAGTACTGTTATTTTTTACTATTCTCTTTGTTCACATATAATCAAAATGAGTTGTTATCATTAACAACATTTTCAGACGTACTCATGAATATATTACATGAGTTAAAAGAGATGACACAACATCCTTGGCAGAAAGGGGCAATAAATGCATGAATCAAGTTTAAACAAGATGAAGAAACTACTATTTAATAATAAATTAAATTTTAGATTGAGTTTAATTTGCTTTTAAAACAGTACTCTGTTTATACAACAACTGAACATACATAGGCAATTGTGATATTTTAAAACACCAATGGTAAGACAGAATTGAACCTACAAACGTTATAAATGCTATTAAAAAATAAATGACCAAATGAATTGAAATAATCATATTACAATGCCAAACAAGACCAATTTTGTAAATAAAATAAGTAAATTCATGTGGTTGTAAGTAAGCATTCCTAAATTCTAGATGTAGTTTCTTAAGACCTAGAACTGCATTTTAAAATGAAGTAATTACTGCAGCTGTTACAATAAAAGCCACATGATCAAAAACCTGGCACTGGTAAAGTGGCACATTTATAAGCTACTTCTATCTGTCTATCTATCTATGTACCCTATCTATCTACCGTATTTACCTACCTATCTATCTAATCCACACCATTCATGTAGAAATTTTCCATAAAATTAAATTATCTAATTTCAGACAGCATGCACTCTTTCACGTTTTGAGTATAATAAAATATAAATTAGTCTGAAAGCAAACAAAAAAAAATATCAGGCTAGGTAAAATGGATAATTTCACATAGCATGTTCTACTATAATTGTTAAACAAGCTATTAATATTCTGAATCAGATCTGTAAAAACCATTACAACTGGATTCACACATTATGGCTTAAGCAGGAAGTATGAATGAATCTTTAAATACAAAAACACAGTTCTATAATAAAAATGTATTATTTTCTAAAACAAACATAATTTTCTATGAACTTGTATTATCAAGTAAGAAGAATTGCTTTGGGGATTAAACCATTAATCAAAAATATGGTGCCCCAAATATTATTTCATTACCACTCAGCTTTGAACAGAATTTACCTATTAATCCCCGGACCACCAGTTTTTCACCCCTAATTAAATTCAATGATTAAATATCTATTTAGAATGCATGTAAAGGCAACAATGCCTCCAAACCAAATTGAGCAGAATATAATTAGTCGCCATTTGTTTGTTGATATAACAAGAGAAATCACAGCTCTGCATCTTAATAGTTGTAGGAATTCTAGCAAGGCCCTCTGTTTAGGAATTGTTTAACCCTAGGAATTAAATGTTTTGGATCTGTAAATTCCAAAGGCAGAGCAACAAAGAAAAATGTTTCCATTTTGGGTTATGTCTATGGTATTGCAAGATTCCAAGTCAACAACCAGAATGACTTACATTCCTTCAATGGCAAAAACAGATGAAATCCCTGAATATCTGGATCTTTCATATTTAGTCTCACGACATTTAAGACAATCTTATTTTTATGGCATAATATATATGTAATCTTTAAAATCTTACTTTTTGGTCTTGATTCTTTATTGTTTTTGTTACAATATATGAGCCCAGCTAGAGTTTCAAAAACTTTTCAAATGTTCTCATGCTGATGCAAAGCGAAACATAATTTTTTTTTACATATTTAATGTGATTTTGGACATTTCTGAAAAATCTGTTCTGTGTTTTGAACATTGACAGGTTGAGAGAAATAGCAAGAGCTTAGGGGAGAGATTCAAAAAGATGTTAATGCTGGAAAGGGCTGAACAATCTAGTGTTATGATTGTACTTCCTCTGAAAAGGCAACGGGGCCTCTCAGCCCCATGGGAAAGAGGAAGAGGCAAAACACTGAAACTGCAAATCCTGGCATATGAGGTTGAACAGGATGGTGGCAACAAGTGGGTCAAAGATCAGCCAGCCAGCCTGATCTGGTTTCCATGGATATGTAGCCTATTCATACAGTGCACAGAGGGCTCTTCACAGCCACTTTACACACAACTGAATGACTACTCAAACCTCTGCAAGGCCAATCTTGGAAGACGAGACGCATTAGATGGGAAAAGTTTAAATTGAGTCATTTAAAACAGACAACCAGCAGAACAGGCCCTGGAGAACTTTAAAAAAAATTGTCAAAACTACCTAATCATAGCATCAAGGTGTAATGCCAGAACAACAGAGGTTCTTCCATCCTTTCAATTGCCCCTTTCTGCTATCTCATAATCTCCCTAATCTTTGAAATCTAACCAATATAATTCCCTCCAGTCCACTTTTCAATTTTTGATTGTCTGGCGAGCAGCATAGTCCCCTTACCTTGAGAAACCTACTGGACAAATGTGACCCTGGTTAGTGGGGACAAAGGGAGTGAAATCAGGGGGCTTGGTGATATTCATGGCAATCAAACTGCCAGACCAGAACTGGGCAAGTCTCTCTTTCAAGCCACAACAAGAAGTCAAATTGAAACAGATTCAAAACTAGATACAATGCTATTTTAAATTTAGCTAATACAGTGATACCTTGTCTTACAAACCCCTCGTCATACGAACTTTTCGAGATACGAACCCGGGGGTTAAGATTTCTTTGCCTCGTCTTAAAAACCCTTTCCGTCTTACGAACACGAGTCCGGGTCCCTGGGTTCTCTTACTGCGCATGCACTCACTTACTAATGCAGGGATTCCCCTGCCTTGTGACTATCCCCGATGGGATTTCCCATTCGTTTCCCGCCCCCGCCGAGATTCCCCACCTCCCGACTGCCAGCTTAAGCACCTGGGATTTGCCCTTGGCTTTCCAGCGGCTGGCCAAGATACCCCCCTTCCTCCTCCTTCTGGCCGGCGGAAGGCGAAGCACTGGGGGGCGAGGTGTCAGGCCAGCCCTCCTGCCCCCCCCAGCTGAAAACACAAACGTGGTCCACCGCCACCGCCGGCTTGAGCCTCCCATTGCTCCACGCTGCTTCGTCCTGCCTGTCATCCTGGCTCAAGCGGGCAGCAGCGGACATCCATTGTGTTTTCGGGGGGAGGGCGGACCTCCATTGTGTTTTTGACTGGGGGGGGGCAGGAGGACCTTCCTGACTCCCTACCACCAGCTCTTCGTCCAGGATGACAGGCAGCCTCCGCGCTTTTCTTTCGGTGGAGGAGCTAAGTGGCCGGAGACCTTAAAACAAAGGAATCAATATAAAAGCGCCGCTGGGCTGGGTACGTCTCTGGCCAATTAGCTCCTCCTGTCCAGCCCGAAGCTGGAAGTTCCGCCCTTCCCCACACCTGGCTTTGGCTCCTTGCGGGCTTCTAGCAGGAAGGGGCAGTGGGCGATGGATGACCGAAGCTCCCACAGAGAAATTTTGCCTCGCCTCTGTCCCCACTCTGTTCGCCTCCACTTCATTCACCGGCCTCCGCGCTTTTCTTTCGGCTTCCGGCTGGACAGGAAAAGCTAAGCGGACGGAGACATTGCCAACCCAGTGGCGCTTTTACATTGATTCCTTTGTTTTAAGGTCTCCGACCGCATAGCTCCTCCGCCAAAAGAAAAGCACGGAGGTGAAGTTCTGGGGGGAGGGAGTCAGGAAGGTCCTCCTGCCCCCCCAGCCGAAAACACAACGGAGGTCTGCCGCCGCCTGCTTGAGCCTCCCATTGCTCCACGCCGCTTCGCCCTGCCTGACATCTTGGCACAGACCTCCGTTGTGTTTTCAGGGGGCGTCAGACCTCGGTTGTGTGTGTGGGGGAGCAAGATGACCTTCCTGACTCCCTCCCCCCAGGGCTTCGCCCAGGATGAAAGGCAGCCTCCGTGCTTTTCTTTTGGTGGAGGAGTTAAGCGTCCAGAGACCTTAAAACTGCTGGGCTGAGAACGTCTCTGGCCAATTAGCTCCTCCTGTCCAACCTGAAGCCGGAAATTCCGCTCTTCCCCACACCTGGCTTTGGCCCCTCACGGGTTTCTGGCAGGAAGGGGGCGGTGGGCGATGGATGACCAGGGCTCCCATAGACAAATTTTGCCATCGCTTCTTTGCTTTGCCTCTGTCCCCACTCTGTTCACCTCCACTTCATCCACCAGCCTCCGCGCTTTTCTTTCGGCTTCGGGCCGGACAGGAAAAGCTAAGCGGCCGGAGATGTTGCCAGCCCAGCGGTGCTTTTACATTGATTCCTTTTACATTAAAGGTCTCCGGACGCTTAGCTCCTCCCATCCACCCAAAAGCCGAAAGTTGTGCCCTTTGTCCGCCAGCCTCCACACTTGTCTTTCGGCTTCGGGTTGGACAAGTAAAGCTAAGCGGCCAGAGATGTTTTACATTGATTCCTTTGTCTCCGGCCGCTTAGCTCCTCCGCCGAAAGAAAAGTGCAGAGGCTGCCTCCCTCCTCCTCCTCTTCCTCCCGTATTCCGCCTCCCTCCCACCCTCCGGGCCGCATTCACCTTCCTCCGCCACCACCAGCGTCCAGCTCCTCCTCCTCTTCTCGCTTCTTTACAAGATGATAACCGGGGGGGCGCACGGAGGCTGGGGGCGGCGGGTGTGTGTGGAAGAGGTTCCCGGGAGAAGGTGATTTTGCACGCCCTCCCCCCCCCCCAGGAGAGCAAGCAACAGGCATGCGCTGGGATCTTTCCCCTGGGGGCAAAGGTGGTGGTCGCGGGGTGGCTTTGCTGCAGGCGGGTATCTAGGCACCGCAGCTCCCCCCAGTTCTCCCGCAAACCTCTTCCACACACCTCCGCTGCCCCCAGCCTCCGCGCCGCCGCCCAGCTGTCATCTTGTAAAGAAACGAGAAGAGGAGGAGCTGGACGCCGCTGGCAGCAGAGGAAGGTGAATACGGCAGGGAGGGAGGTGGAATACGGGAGGAGGAGGAAGAGGGAGGCAGGGAGGAAGGAAGAAGGGGAGGGAGAGAGGGAAGGAGGGAGGGAGGAAGGAGAGAGAGAGAGAGAGGTTTCTGCTTGAAGTTACAAATAGGGGTGGTGGCGCAGAGCGAATCCGGCAAGGGCTTCCCCAACCTTTCCCCAACCGCTGCTGGTCTCCTGCAAGACGATCTTAGAACCCCAGTGGGGCCTCCCAGACACAAAAAATTGGAGAAGATGCACGTACAAACGGCCCGTGCGTTTCCCTCCCTTCCCTTCCAGTCATTGCAGCCGGACAGTAACTGTTGACTTTTCGGTCAATCCACCCATGATGCTCCCTCCGGTCAGCCTGTGCTGTCTCTCCCCCGTCTCCCCCCCTCCTCTACCCACCCCGGAACTATCCGAATGCCAACGGTAATGAGGCAAAAGGGATGAGTTTTCGGCTTGCACACATTATTGGCTTTTCCATTGATTCCTATGGGAAACATTGTTTCGTCTTACCAACTTTTCACCTTACAAACCAATTTAAGTTCGTAAGGCAAGGTATCATTGTATAGTGAAGTCTAGAAATATTCCGAGAAGATATAGCAGTTACGGCATCAGACTAGAAACTGGGAGGCTAATTCTGCCATGGACATGCAGGATGATGTTGGGTCAGCCACTTTCTTTTGACCCTAAGAAAGAGGCAATGTCCAGCCACTTCTCAAGATCTTGTCAAGATAAATATATGGATATGTCCAGCAAGTGTGCCAAGAGTAAAATTTGATTTATAGGCACTAGAAATGAAGAATTTTAAAAATGGACCAAGTTTTGGTGAAATCATTGCTAAATTTTGTTCACTGAAGATGACTAAGGAAATAACTAAATAAAAAGAAAAGACAGATTTAGCTCAGGAATTCTGGGAGTCGAAGTCCACGGGTCATAAAGGCCCATCCCTGGCCCAGGAAGACAACAATTAATAACATTTTTCTGGGCATGATGGCAGCAGCATTCTGTTCCCTCTAGCCTTGAGCTCTGCTTTTTATTGAGGGTGTAAGGAGGAGAATGAAACTTACACTCACTGATAAGTTGAACTGGAATGTTAACAGCTTCTAACAGCACCACACATAACAAGAAAAAACAGAACAACTCCAGCTCTTCAAAACATCTAGTTTTTCAAACTGAGCAATTACTTTTTGGTAAAACTTGACTCTATAAATTCCACAAATTGAAGCAATTAAATATTTCTCCCTCTCTGCATTCATGTGTATCTGTTGTTAGGGATGTTTAAAGAAGTTCTCTCTCAAATTAATATACTGTAGTTATGCAATTTTGCAGCTAGCAAAAGCAGGAGATGACCTTGCTTCATTCATGGGAAAGATGATCAACATTTGGAGATGGAATTACAGGCAAATAAGCAAAACCCACACGGGTCCTTAATCTACTGAGGAATTTATTCATCATACATATTTTGGTATAGCACATTCCTTAATTGAAAGCTCATGATTGCACATCATGTTCCTAACATACTACTATTTATATTGTAGCCACCGTATTACCTGGTCATATTATCTGATTGTTGCTTTAAAAACTGCCCTGCACTAGGCAGTAGAAAGCAAAATTTTTATGTCTAATGTAAGAAATGTTTTTCTCGTACATACATTCTGCTACAGTAAATGCTTTTGGAGCCAGGCCACACTACTGACCCTATAGAGAGGCCGGAAGCCTTGTAAGCAACATACAGGGTGATTTGCAATAATTATCGTTTATTGGAATTGATGTAGTTTTTTTAAAAAATAAATGAAACATCCACTATGTGCCACGATAAAATAGTTACACAGCTTGAAAATAAACAATAATAAAAAAGATTGAATATACTCCCACCACCCTCTGTATTTTTAAAATTACAAAGTCACAGCAATAAACAACTACCATATATCATGGACACACAGCAGAGCAAATGAAGTCAATTAATTAACATGTTCAATAGTACCCCACTGCCTTACAATATAGGCATCAGGCAAGAGAATGTCAGAACACTCCCACTCTATCAGCCCCATTTGTTGTCTGACCTGGTAATCTAAATTCCATATTCTTATTTATTGCCTTGGGACTGCACAACTGAGAGGAAACATAGCTTGTTTTCTACTATTGGCCATTACAAGTTATAGCTACTAATTGCCAAAAGAATCCTAGGAAGGGAAAGGTGGAATAGGAAGATGAATGGACTTTGAAGTAATTGCTGTAGGGAATTTATTTCTCCTATTTGAATTTTTGGTGGTATTTCCCCGATCAGATATACGACTCATTCTGGAGATGCAAACTTCATTGAGTGTGCATGTATCTGACAGCAGACATTCTTTTCTTTTTTTAAAAAAAGTTTATTTTATTTACACAAACAAACATTGAACAAACATTAAAAACTTTGGACACTGTGACTATCCTGTTTGGTCATTCCTTTGCATAATATTTACATAACAATAAATACCATTATTGTTTAATGTACATTGGTTTTTTTATCTTACATATCATTATTAGTTTATATCTGAACCTCCTTTTAGTTTCCTTTTTTCCAATTCCTACTCTCTACTTTTTCAATGTTTTTTTCTTTCTATCCATTGATTAAATTTATCCCATTTTGCATAGCATTTCTTGTCCTTCCTTTCCAGTGATAGTCTATCCATTTCTGCACATGTCAATATTTGTTCTATTATTTCTTCTTCCAATGGAGTTTTTTTTTTCATTTTTCCAATATTGCGCATAAATCAATCTTGCTGCAGTTGTTAAAAGTAAAATTAAATATATCTGTCCTTATTTGTATTTCTCATGGGTGATTCCTAGTAGAAACAATTCTGGTTTCATTTCTATGTTCCTAGCTATTATCTCTTTTGCCATATCTTAACCTGATTCTAAAATGTCTTTGCTTTTCTACATAGACACTACATATGATAGTAAGAACCTTTCAGTGATTTATATTTCCAACATTGTGCTGAGAGTTTTTTATCGATTTTTGCTAATTTTGTTGGTGGAATGTGCCATTTGTAAAACATTTAATATAGATTTTCCTTATAGGCTGTGGCCAAAGTTAATTTTCTATTCCTATGCCACAATTCTTGCCATTTATCCAAATTAATGTTATATCCAAAATTTTGTGCCCAGATAATCATAATTTCTTTAACTTGTTCTTCTTCCATTTTATATTCTAATAAATATTGGTAAATTTTCTTTATCAACTTATCTTCTGGTCTCAGCAAGATTTTAATCTAACATTATTAGTTCCTTCTCAATATCCCATTCTTTCTTGTTTTTTAAATGTCACCATTCCAAATAGATTTTATGTCCTAGACTTCATTTAAAATTTCTCTACTGCTTTCTCCAAGTTTGGATGTGCAAATGCTTCTAGTGATGAGAACCAGACAGGGTTTTTTGTTCTTTTTTTGTTGATTTTGCTCTCTCCAGCTATCTTTTAATTTCCGTTCTACCATTTAAAAAAGGTATTGGGTGGTATTTTTCTGACTCCTTTTCTAACTATCACTTTTATAGTCTAATTTCCTATCAATTATGCAAATATTATTTCCTTTCAATAATAAAGGATGGGGGGGAGTGGAGGGAGGAAGGCAAGCAGACATTCTTACAATCTATAGTAAATGCCCTTAAGGTATTTTTTATCAAAAGATGAGACATCAACAGGCATAAAGTATATACCGTATATACTCGAGTATAAGCCGAGTTTTTCAGCCCAAAAAATGGGCTGAAAAACACAGCCTCGGCTTATACTCGGGTCATTGACAAAGTCACCACACGAGGGCGCCATTGCTTGAGCCAGAGCGAGGAGGCACCAGCTTTTGTCCCCTCTGGCACGCCGTAGTTCCTCTCCCTGCCTCAAGCAAATGAGGCAGCCATTTGCTCCAACCGAGAGGGGGAAATAGCAATGGTGAGTAACTATTCCTTGCTCTATCTGCATTACCCTTAGTCGGATTAAAAAGGCCCCCTGCTGTCAGATTCTCCTCCCCCTCCTTTGAAAGGATTTAAACTGTTTAAAAAATGGTATTTTGTGGTAGTTGCTGTCCTTGCTTGGATAGGATCTAATAATGTGTTATGAGGCAGAGCTAGACAGGAATTCTTTTTCTATCTGTCTATCTTTCTATCTATCTATCTTTCTATCTATCTATTTTTCTATCTATCTATTTTTCTATCTATCTATTTTTCTATCTATCTATCTATCTATCTATCTGTATCTATTTCTATCTATCTATCTATCTATCTATTTTTCTATCTGTCTGTCTGTCTATCTATCTTTCTATCTATATCTATCTGTATCTATCTATCTATCTATCATCTATCTATCTATCTGTATCTATTTCTATCTATCTATTTTTCTATCTTTCTATCTATTTTTCTATCTATCTATTTTTCTTTCTATCTATCTATCTATCTGTATCTATTTCTATCTATCTATCTATCTATTTTTCTGTCTGTCTGTCTATCTATCTTTCTATCTATATCTATCTATCTATCTATCTATCTATCTATCTATCTATCTATCTATCTATCTATCTATCTATTTGGTTTTCTATGCTGATAACCTCACAGCAGCTAATGCTGAAGCTCTTCTTTGGATACACTTATTTATTTGTTTGTTTATTTATTTAATTGGATTTGTATGCAATCCCTCTCCAAGGACTCAGGGTGGCTCACAGCATATATAAAAACAGAACAATAATGTAAATCCAATTAATGATGAGAAGGAATCCAGTTTTGAAGGATTTTAACTCTTAGGTTTTAGCTTTGTTCCGGATCGAGCTACTTTTTTTACTTTTTAATTTATTGTTAATATTGTTAATTTGTTTACCCTCTTTTAAATTTACAGAGCTAGTTTACTGGTTTTCTTTAAAATAAATATTCTAAAACATGTCTCAATTAATGTAATTTTATTGTTTTCCATTTTTATAAGTTACCAGTAGCCACTGCATTTTCTAACCTCGGCTTATACTCGGGTCAATACGTTTTCCCAGTTTTTGTGGCAAAAATTGGTGCCTCAGCTTATACTCGGGTCGGCTTATACTCGAGTATATAGGTAGTTATTGCCTTCATTTTAGTCTTTCAGTAATGAATATTTAGCATTGCAATAATCTTTTAATTTGGCATCCTGTATGATGGTTTGGGCAAGAAACTCCCAGTAATAACAGACAAAGCTTTTAAATTGTGGGTTGGCAAGCTTTTTCACTCCAATGGTTGCACAAACTGCCTGAGAAACCTAGAGAAGTGCACATACTCACATTTATACACCACAATAAAATATACAGAATACTGTATGTATACTCTCATACAGACAACTTTCACTTACTACCCAGAACAATGCAGAAAGAGTTTGTTGATTATTTATTTCTTGCTAGGGGGATCAGGCAGGTTTTCTGGAGGGAAATAGTCCCCAAAACCAACTCCCAGCATTATGTTCAAGAATATTGACTTTTTCACTAAGCCAAAACCAAGTGGTCTGGAGTAGGGACACCAATTGAGATCAGAAATATGGAGAAATGCTGGATAAGGTCAGCATCGATTTGACAGGTTCAAATTTATTTGATTTTTATTTATTTGATTTTTTATGCCACCCTTCTCCGTAGACTCAGGGCGGCTTACAACATGTTAGCAATAGCACTTTTTAACAGAGCCAGCATATTGCCCCCACAATCCAGGTCCTCGTTTTACCCACCTCAGAAGGATGGAAGGCTGAGTCAACCTTGAATCGGTGATGAGATTTGAACTGCTGAGCTACAGATCTACAGTCAGCTTTAGTGGCCTGCAGTACTGCACTCTATCTGCTGCGCCACCTCGGCTCCAAATGTTGCAGCTTCTTTCCATCCCCAGCTCCAGGGTGTTTGGCTACCCAATTGGCAGTGAAGTGGCTCTGCAATGGTAGCCTTGTGTGACAAGAACGTGTTGTAGAAATGAAATGCCCAGAAAGTTCTGTTTTGCTAGCCAGGGTGGCGTCTTTTGGATGGCTTCTATTTTTGAAGGGTTCGGATGAATTCCAGCCGCATCAATAAAATAGCCTAAAAACTCCACTTGCGCCACACTGAGTTTACATTTGGTCTTTTTAAGTTGAGGTTCTACTTGTCTGAAGCATCTGAGCATAGCTTGGTGGCATGTGTTGAGCTCTGTTGTATTAGTGGCTGATAAAAGAATGTCATTGAAATAAGGAACTACCCCAGGGATTCCTATCAACTCTCCATGCCATCTGGAAGATTCCTGGGGAGACAAAACCCAAATTCTCCCCAATGGGTGACAATGGTTTGAACCTCCACAGTAGCCTCGTCTAAAGGAAGTTGCTAGTAGGCTTGGGCCAGGTCAAACTTTGCAAATATGATACCGCAACCCAGCAAATGAAGGTATTGAACCACTGTGACAGGATAGGGCTTAGCCAGCAGAGCTCAGTTCAAAGTAGCCTTATAATCAGTGTAAATTATTGAGCCATCAGGTTTAATGGGAACAACAATGGGCGTTTCTCATCTGGCATGATCCACAGGTTCTAAAATGCCCTATGCCAGAAGTTTGTCCAACTCTTTGTTCTGACCTAGGCTTCCTGATTAAATAAAACACCACAAATGGCATCTCACAAAGCTTTTATTTGTAAGGGCTGCCGATTATTTTCATTAGCAGCCGTACCAAAGCCACACAAAGTAAAACAAGTCTGACTAAATTCTTTCAGGGAAAGGCAGATAACACCCACGAACCTTGCTCTTCTTTGGCAAACTGTCAAGGACCAATTTGCAGGAAAACTTTGCAAGTTCAAATGGGAACAAAATTGAATCAGAGTTGCAATGACGAGATCTAAAGTTGAACTGAATTTGTGCAATGAATCTTTTTGTGTTGTCCACTTATTTAGGCTACGGGAGGGGCCAATTATTCCCAAGACTTACTCCCGCATAGTCCTTCTCTGGAACTGTTCTTGCCTTCTGGCAGCTCTGCGCATGCATGCATTGAGAACAGGCTCCTGTTCTTCTTCCTCACTTGTATCAGCCTCTGGAGGTTCTAGAGGCAGGACAGACCACCTCAATGGCCCTGGCTGAATTCCGGCTTCTGGCACCAAGCCTTCAAGAACTGATTTTATATTAATTGATTGATTCTAATTTATATTATTGTCTCAGATTAATTTTATAACTGACCGGTTAACCTTTTTTAATTAATTAATTATTTTTTAAATTTTTATACATTTTTAAACTAATTTATTGGGGGTAATTTTAGTGATGGATATTTGGGAAGGTATATATGAAATGAATGGAATGAATGATGGGATTAACTTGCGGAATGGGTGGGGTATGGATGAGGTAAATGGTAATTGTAATTTTTATAATATGAATGGGTGGGGTGAGTGGCATGGTATGTATGGGAATAATAGGGTCAGTATGAATGCAGAATTTAGCCTACCTGGCGGTAGAGGGACAGGAGGGATGGGGGTACCTTTCTCTGGGGTGACGGAGGGCCAGAGTATTCTGGTTCTGCTGGGGAGAGGTAGATATGGCGGGAGCCACGAGGCTAGCTGTTCTGGAGGAAAAAGAGATCGCTGCTTAATAGCGATCCCTTGTTCCGGTCCCGTGAGCTCAAACCAGAGCCCTGGTGACGAGTGCAATCTGGGCCCTGGACTCAAGCTGCTGCTGCTCAATGTCAGATCGGTAGTTAACAAAGCTCTCCTCATCCAGGATTTAATCTTGGATGAGGAGGCTGATCTGGCATGTGTGACTGAAACCTGGCTGGGCCCAGAGGGAGGAGTTCCTCTCTCGGAATTATGTCCAGCCGAGTTTCAGATATGGCATCAGCCTCGAACCCAGGGAAGGGGGGGAGTGGCTATTGTAGCCAGGGAGAACCTTCGCCTGCGTACACTCGTTGCCCCTGAGATTGCGGGAAGTTGGATTCAGGGGGGCTTGTTACTCACGTACCTGCCTCCCAGCTGCGTGTCAACAGCCCTGCCTGTGCTGCTCGAGGAGGTGGCCGGGTTGGCGGTGGAGTTCCCCGGACTTATTGTCCTGGGGGACTTCAATCTACCATCACTCGATGGTTCCTCTGGATTGGCACAGGAGTTCATGGCCACCATGACAGCCATGGACCTGACTCAAGTAGTTTAGGGTCCGACTCACAAGGGTGGACACACACCCGATATGATACTCCTCTCAGGACAATTGAATAATGGTCTGAGATTAAGGGGCTTAGAAGCATTGCCTTTGTCATGGTCAGACCATTTTCTACTGCGGCTTGATTTCCTGGCTCCAATCCTCCCCCACAGGGAGGCAGAACCAATTAGGAAGTTCAGCCCCAGATGCCTGATGGACCCTGAGGGCTTTCAGAGGGCACTTGGGGTTTTACCAGATTCACTCGTCCACAGCTCGGTGGAGTCTCTTGCTGAGGCCTGGAACAAGGCTGCAGCGGAGGCTCTCGACCGAATTGCGCCTCTGCGGCCTCTCTGTGGCACTAGACCCTGTAGAGCTCCATGGTTCAACGAGGAGCTCCGGGAGTTGAAACGCCAGAAGAGACGTCTAGAGAAGTGATGGAGGAAGAGTAAGTCTGAATCCGACCGAACACTCGTAAGAGCTTTTATTAAGACTTACAAAGTGGTGCTCAAGGCGGCAAGATGTGCGTATCATGCCGCCTTGATTGCATCAGCGGAACCCCGCCCGGCTGCCCTGTTTAGGGTGACCCGCTCCCTTCTAAATCAGGGGGGAATTGGGGAGCCCTTACAGGGTAGTGCCGAGGAATTTAACTCGTTTTTCGCTGATAAAGTCGCTCGGATCCGGGCTGATCTTGACTCCAATTGCATAGCAGTATCGGCTGACAATGAGTCAGTCGAGGTGACTGGGGCTAAACGTCTTTGTCTATCAGTCTGGGGGGAGTTTGACTTGGTGACACCTGATGAAGTGGACAAGGCCATTGGAGCTGTGAGTTCCGCCACCTGTCTGTTGGATCCGTGTCCCTCTTGGTTGGTTTCGGCCAGTCGAGAGGTGACACGGAGCTGGGTCTAGGAGATTGTCAACGCCTCCTTGTGCGCCCCCTCCTCAAGAAGCCTTCCCTGGACCCAGCTGTGTTTAATAACTACCGTCCAGTCTCCAACCTTCCCTTTATGGGGAAGGTTGTTGAGAAGATGGTGGCGCTCCAACTCCAGCGGTCCTTGGAAGAAGCCAATTATCTAGGTCCTCAGCAGTCTGGATTCAGGCCCGGCTACAGCACGGAAACTGCTTTGGTCGCGTTGATGGATGATCTCTGGCGGGCCCGGGACATGGGCTTGTCCTCTGTCCTAGTGCTTCTTGACCTCTCAGCGGCTTTCGATACCATCGACCATGGTATCCTTCTGCGCCGGCTGGAGGGGTTAGGAGTGGGAGGCACTGTTCTTCAGTGGTTCTCCTCCTACCTCTCCGGTCGGTCGCAGTCAGTGTTAGTGGGGGGGTCAGAGGTCGACCTCTAGGTCCCTCCCTTGTGGGGTGCCTCAGGGGTCGGTCCTCTCCCCCCTGCTATTCAATATCTACATGAAACAGCTGGGTGAGATCATCCAAGGGCATAGGGTGAGGTATCATCAATACGCCGATGATACCCAGTTATACATCTCCACCCAATGTCCAGTCAACGAAGCAGTGGAAGTGATGTACCGGTTCCTGAAGGCTGTTGAGACCTGGATGGGTGTCAACAAACTCATACTCAACCCAGACAAGACGGAGTGGCTGTGGGTCTTGCCTCCCAAGGACAGTTCCATCTGTCCGTCCATTACCCTGGGGGGGAAACTACTGACCCCCTCAGAGAGGGTTCGCAACTTGGGCATCCTCCTCGATCCACAGCTGACACTGGAACATCATCTTTCGGCTGTGGCGAGGAGGGTGTTTGCCCAGGTTCGCCTGGTACACCAGTTGCGGCCCTATTTGGACAGGGAGTCATTGCTCACAGTCACTCATGCCCTCATCTCCTCGAGGTTCAATTACTGCAACGCTCTCTACATGGGGCTACCTCTGAAAAGTGTTCGGAAACTTCAGATCATGCAGAACGCAGCTGCGAGAGCCATCGTGGGGCTTCCAAGATTCGCCCACGTTTCTTCAACACTCCGTGGCTTGCATTGGCTGCCGATCAGTTTCCCGTCACAATTCAAAGTGTTGGTCATGACCTTTAAAGCCCTACATGGCAATGGACCAGATTACCTCCAGAACCGCCTGCTACCGCACAAATCCCAGCGACCGATAAGGTCCCACAGAGTTGGCCTTCTCCAGGTCCCGTCGACTAAACAATGTCGTTTGGCAGGCCCCAGGGGAAGAGCCTTCTCTGTGGTGGCCCCGGCCCTCTGGAACCAACTCCCCCCGGAGATTAGAACTGCTCCCACCCTCCCTGTCTTTCGTAAACTACTCAAGACTCATTTATACCGCCAGGCATGGGGGAGTTGAGATAGCTCTTCCCCCTATGCCATTACAAGTTATGCATGGTATGTTTGTGTGTATGTTTGGTTTTATAGTAGGGGTTTTTAGTTTTTTATTATTGGATTGTACATGTTGTGTTTATTACTGTTGTTAGCCGCCCCGAGTCTGCAGAGAGGGGCGGCATACAAATCCAATAAATTATTATTATTAATTATTATTATTTTATGCATACGCTTTGGAAACAAACAACATGCAAGTTGGAAGTAAAACCCTTTTAAAACATTAACTAGAAGGTGACTTGTCCAAACTCTTTACAATTTGTATTTGTTGCCAAAGCGTGTACTTCAATCTACCTAATGGGGACGAAGAGGGATAGTTTTTATACCCTCATGAACCTATCTTTCTCTTAAGAAGCAAAAACAGCCTATGAAATAATTTCTATTCTAAGCTGGTACACGTTTTATTGTTTTACCAAAAGACATCTGTTTTCATTTTTATTGCTAAACACTATACATTCCAAACAGTCTAAAATAAGGGAACTTATCACAAGCTACCTATTTTTAAAATCTGCCACTTTGAACCAGACTGAGCCTGAATTATGCATTTAAAAAAATATTATTAGGACAAGCAACTATTGCAGGACAGAATGTTCAAGTATTGCACAACAGTACTTTCTCAGATATTGCACCTATGTTTACATGGAAATAATTAATCATCTACGGTATTATCATGATCCACTGATTCTAAAGCATGCTGCTGCATTTTTTTTGCCAAGTTTGGCAATTAACAGAAGCCCATCACAACAGTATGGAGGCCCAATGGCTTGCATGTACAGCATATAATCAAGTCACCCACGTCAAATCTTTCACCCCTTTTTAGGCCTCAAACCATAACCTGCCCACAAAAGGTTGGCCTCTGGTGTTTCTGAATATCAGATTCCTTCAATTGCACTTGGTGGTTTACTGCCTGAACAAATTACATTAACAATGCAAAGAAATGTATACACTCTTAAATATAGGATTGAGCTGGGACCAAAACAAAGGCAACAGTATCCTAGCAACAAGCTTCAGCCTGCTCCCCACCAACTGGGTTTCTGGACCCTGCCATGAATTGGGAACCACTAAGTTCCACTCCTTGCTGCAAACAATTAAGGACCGAAAAGTCCCAATTACAACTGGGATTTACAGCCAAAGAAACATTCTATAAATCATTGCCCCAACCCCCTAGTCCTTCTCAAACCAAATAATCTCATCCAGATGTTTAGTTACAGCTGTCTAAATGTGTGGTATATTGTTAATCAGCAAAACTGATTTTCTCTGTAAAATGTCAAGGACTAAAGTGCTAGAGCTTCATATACTGAGACAAGACTTTCTAAACCTGAAGTCATCAACTACAACATGTGTTGGTGATTGAATTGTTATCAAGGACAGAAAAGGAACTTGGTTGTGTTTCCTGTTTTCAAGTAGCAGATACAGTCTCCTCAAAAGCCATTACTTCTTCCAACCCTTTATCTCAAATCATTCCTATTAAGGAACAGTTAGGTCTCCCAAGAAGGGCGGCATGCATACATGCATACATGCATACATGCATACATACATACATACATACATACATACAGTGGAACCCCGACATAAGAGCTGCTCTACTTACGAGCAACTCGAGATAAGAGCTGGGAGGGGAGAGATATTTTTGTTCTACTTACAAGCCCAAATTCGAGATACAAGCGCCAAGGAGCTGTCTCCTGAAGCCGAACGCTAACTTCCGCGTTTGGCTTCAGGAGACAGCTGCGAAGCGGCGCGCGTGTTTTAAAAGGTTGCAGCCGGCCTGGGGGGCTCGGGGGGTGCTTGCAGCCAGCCTGGGGGGCTTGCCAGCACCCCCCCCCCGAGCCCCCCAGGCCGGCTGCAACCTTTTAAAACACGCGCGCGGCTTCGCAGCTGTCTCCTGAAGCTGAACGCGGAAGTTAGCTCTTTTTCTTTCTCTCTTTTACCTTCCCTTCCTCTATTTCTTCTTTTCTTTCTCCTTCCCACCTTCTTCCCTCCCTCCCTCCCTCCCTTCACTCATTCCTCTCTTACTCTCCCCTTTCATAAGTTTCCTTGCTTCCTTCCTCTGTTCCTGTCCCTTCCCTCTTTCCTTCCTTCCTTCCCACCCTCCGTCCATTCATTCACCCATTCCTCTCTTGATCGCTTAAAGCCGGTCCCTGGTGCAAAAAGGGTTGGGGACCTCTGTCCTACAGGATTGGGTGGCAGAGAAGTTGAACATATGTAAATTTAAAAGTTTAAGAAAGTTTACAAGTTAAGTGAAAGAAACTTCATTATTCATTTATATGTACATGTACATTTCTTCATTAAAAACTTGTCTTTCTGCATAATTTAGACTAACTTTGTGAGTTTTTTGAGGGCTGGAACCAATTAAAATTATTTACATTAATTCCTATGGGGAAAAGTCGTTCGAGATAAGAGCTGCTCGACTTAAGAGCCCAGGTCAGGAACGAATTAAACTCGTATCTCGAGGTACCACTGTACAAACAAACAAACAAACAAACATTATTATTATTATTATTATACCCATATTTGGGTAATCTGCAAAGCTATTCAAACAATCTTATCTTGTCTGACTTCTGTATATTAATTATTTTATTTTATTTTATTTATTTATTTATTGAATTTATAGGCCATCCTTCTCCTTACAGACCCAGGGCGGCTTACAACATTGAAAAACATGAGGAAAAATTTAAATAGGCGTTGATTGCTTACCTGAACGCCTCTTCTCGTACGATGAGCGGGTACAGCAGTCACGTGGGTTGCTTGCTGTCCAATCCGTCGAGGACCGAGCCTAGTCTTTAAAAAGCCTGCTGGATCCGCCCCTTCCCCAGAATTCGCGAATCTGTAGACTTAGGCTCAATTGTGGTGGCTCAATAGTGTTCAACTCTCATGATAGGAAAAGATACAGGTTAAAGGAATAAGCATAGTTAGAAAGTAAAAAACAGGGAGGGAAGTGACTGCTGTACCCGCTCATCGTACGAGAAGAGGCGTTTAGGTAAGCAATCAACGCCTATTCTAAGTACTGAGAGAGCGGGCCCAGCAGTGACGTGGGACATACCCAATAGATGAGTCCTAGGGAGGGATTAGTTCGCTATTGTGAGAGATAACGGATTGGAGGACTCTTCTGTCGCATCCGCTGAAGCGTAAGAGTCAATTTTGTAATGCCTTATGAAAGAGTTTGGAGAGGCCCAAGTGGCTGCTTTGCAGACTTCCTCCAATGGAGCTTGAGTTGCCCATGCGGCAGATGCGGCTGCACTTCTTGTGGAATGTGCTGTGATACTTCTAGGTATGGTGAGGGAAGCTGACTCATAAGCCTTTGAGATAGTCCCTCGGATCCAACGACCTATTACGGTTGAGGAGACCTTGGACCCCAGGGATCTGGGATTGCAGGCCACGAATAGGGCTTCAGGAAAAAACACAATACGGCAGCAGCGCAAGCAGGGCGTTTTAGAAAAAAACCACTATAGCTGCGCTGCAGCTTCTCCCTCAGCGTCGAGCCCGGTAAGGCTGGCGCGCAAACCAAGACAAGCTCTAAATAAAATACAATATTAAATTTTACTTATCTGGATAGAAAGAGGATGAAGGGAAGGTGTTTTGTGAGAGGAATGAGCCACCACGAGTCCTGCTGGATCGCAGGACC
Organism: Erythrolamprus reginae; assembly: GCF_031021105.1. NCBI lineage: Eukaryota > Metazoa > Chordata > Lepidosauria > Squamata > Dipsadidae > Erythrolamprus > Erythrolamprus reginae. The sequence goes on along the minus strand of NC_091961.1, from coordinate 18,093,232 downwards.
GAGCGAATTGTGGGGAAGGGGCGGATCCAGCAGGCTTTTTAAAGACTAGGCTCGGTCCTCGACGGATTGGACAGCGAGCAACCCACGTGACTGCTGGACCCGCTCTCTCAGTAAGGAGAATATCCCAATACATAAGAACAAGTAACAATGTAACCCAAGTTTCACCCTATAAAACAGCACACAGTCATCACAGTCATACTAGTGCTGGAACGGAGAACCCACACTTCAACGACCCCAGGCCTGCTGACATAAATGTGTTTTAAGCGCTTTTCGAAAGGCAAGGAGAGTGGTATGAATCTCTGGGGGGGAGTTGGTTACAGAGGGTCGGGGCCGCAAAAGGGAAGGATCTCCCTTGTGGTCCCGCCAGCTGGCATTTTTTGGCCGATGGGACATGGACGAGGCTGAAGATGGTCCCGTAAATAATCTGATCCTAAGTCATGTAGGGCTTTATAGGCTATAACCAACGCCTTGAATTGCGCTCAGAGACCAATCAGAAGCCAGTGCAGCTCACGAACTGTGTATCTAGGTAGACCCATCACGGCTCGCACGACTGTAGGCTGGACAAGTTGCAGTCTCCAAACATTCTTCAAGGGCAGTCAAGTAGAGCGCATTGCAGTAATTGAGCCTCAAGGGGATGAGGGCACGAGTGACTGTGAGGAGACTCCCTGTCCTAATAGAGGCGCAATTGGCACACCAGGTAAACCTGTGCGAAAGCCCCCTAGCCACAGCCGAGAGATGTTGCACTAGCCTCAGCTGTGGATCTAAGGAGGACTCCCAAGTTGCGAACTCTCTCCGATGGGGATAAATTTCCCCCCGCCCCCAAGTAATGGATGCACAGATGGTGTTGTCCTTGAGAGGCAAAACCCCCAACCACTCAGTCTTGTCAGGGTTGAGCTTGAGTCTGTTAACACCCATCTAGACCTTGAGTAAAAAAATAAGCAGTTTCCTGTATCACACCCATCTAGTCTAAGCAGTCTGTTTTTACAGTGGTCAGCCAGATGCACAAAAAGGCTACTAAAATGCCAATATATGCCCCTTCATTCGAAATCACACTATCAATTATTTCAGTTTCTGTGACCAGTCTCATCTTCAGACATTAAGCAGTATAAGTATAAAACTGAATATGACAATAAACATTTCTTACCTACTCTCAAGACACCCAGAGAAACAGGTGGTTCTGATGGCTTTATAAAATGCTGTTATGGAAACACTGCAATTATGGCTTATTCATCAAGCCACCACTAAACCTAGGTCCAATGTGATACAAAATGCTGAGTAATTGAAAATTATGGGATGAACAGGGAACAGGGACAAGGAGATCATGGCATCCTATTCATACATGACCAATCTTACCAGCAGTAGCAATCACAGGAAGGATTAATTCAGTTTTTTCCTGTTACAGAACCGAGAGTAACCAGCTGGAAGTTACCTTAATTTTTTTTTTGGCTCATTCAGATATCTCCATCCTCCATGTACAGTATTTATGATAGCAATGATGGTCAGAACAACCATTTTCCAATGAAGATGGAACAGGCAATGGGTTTAGAAAATGAACAAGTCTATGTATGAAAAAGAAAAAAATACTAAATGAGAATGATTGCTCTTGGCTGTAAATGTTGCCTAGTTTAAAAACAGCCATAATCTGAACCTGAACTAAAACTATTTATTTAGCCACTAGGAACTTCCTTCCCCAACAAACAATTCCTTTAAGAACCCAGGCCAAACTTTTTTCCCAATGTCTTTTGACAAAACTGTAGGAGGGACTTCTACACCGGAGTGAACAGCAAAAATCAAGTGTGAAAAGGGGGGGGGGGAGAGATTCCAAGTGTACCAGTACAATTCTGTTCTTCTTTGTAGATGGTGTAAATAAAAACACCATAAAATTGTAAAACAAGTATTTTACAAACTGGCTTTTTCAAAATGTAACCAAAACTTGAGAAAAATGATGCCAATTAACAAAATAACAAAAACCATCCGCCAAATAACTTATTCTGTCATATTAATAGGATATAGACTCAATTCTAAAGTATAAATGCGAAAAATCTTTCCCTTAACCACTTAAAAAAAAAAGAGGCCCTGGGTTATACATTTCCTGGAGTCAATGTGGAAGCAAGTTTGCCAATGATTTCTGAGATGTTTTTTGGCATTGCTATTTAGCTTAGAGACATGAAATTCTCAGGTTCACCCCCCCCCCCCAATTGAAATAATCTGGCCAAACACTGTGCAGCATTTGAGATCAGCCAAAATCAGCCAGGTGCTGCCACCTGCTGAAGCACTATATATGGCAAGGCATCAACCCCAAAGGTACAATTAAAAATAAGTTACACCAAACAATGCCTAGAAATACAGTATATTCCACTGTGTATTTAGATTTTAAAAAAGATAATTATTTAATGCATATGTAAACACAAAATTTAACTCTTAAGCAACCATTGATATTTACTGACAATTATGCTATCTTTTTGTATCCATTAAATGCATTTTTAGTTTGACATGCAGGAAGTTTTCTCAAAATGCAAACTGCTTCCACTGGCAATTGACAGGGACAGTATAGGCACCAAAATGTAATGGAATTCTTTCCTTTCCTGCTAAAATTCTAAGATACACAGGAACACATACACGTACATATGAATATATGTGGTACTAATTCCAGAGAAATCTCCTATCAATATTATGGGAATTTTCTGGCTGAGCAAGTTGAGGGATTTCCTTCTGCATTCCTTCTCCATGTCACCATTAATTGCCACTTTACCCTACAGATAAGATCTAGACTTACTATTTCTTTAGTGACTTTTCAAATTCACAAGGGCATTGAAAAAAAAGTGGTCTTATGACCAATGTAGTATCCCCATGATCATGTGATAAAAATTTGGATACTTGACAAGCTAAATCAATGGTGAAAGCCAGATTAAGTTAATAAGTGCTTGATTCACTTAACCATGGTAAAAATAGGTTGTAAAATCAGACACAAACACAAGTTTGCTTATCTTCCCACATTTTTACCATGTAACTTTCATGTCTTCAAAATTACCATATTTCCCTGAAAATAAGACCCAGCCTTTTATTTTTTTGGCTCTAAGACACATTAGGTCTTATTTTTGGTAAAACATGGTAGCAAGAGTAATTAGCCAGGCTGGGAACCCTACCTCCCGACATGCACACAAAAGGTGCTGAACATCTGGGGGCTGACAATGTCTGGCAGCAGCCGCAACCCGCCAACCCCTTCACCAGCGCTTTCTGGGGCTGCGCAACCTGCAATGAACAGGTGAGTCCAAGCGCTGTGGCCATCGGACTGGGTCTCTAAACAGCAGGCTGAGGCAGAGGAGCAGTGGGGCACGAAATACAGCCTGCAATAGGCCCATATCTGGTGTCAGGGGTCAGGGAAGCACCCATATAGTGGGTGGATTGGCCTCTTTGTACATCACCAGGTTTCTTTTCTGAGGGTGGACGCGGGCTCCCCATAGCACTGCAAGAGGGTGCAGTGTTTCTTTTCTGAGGGTGGACGCGGGCTCCCCATAGCACACATGGGCGAGGTGGCTTTCCATGGGCGTGCTCTCAGTGGTGCTGCATGGTCACAAGCGTTTGGGCAAAACCTTAGCTCTGCTCACTGTTGGGCCTGTCCACCCACCCCTGTTCGATGATATCCATTTATAACTTTATTTTCTGGCTCGTTAGCTGGCCCAACTGTGTTCTGTGCTTCCCCTGTTGTTCTGACTGGAGCTGCCTGAGCTCTCCCAAAGAGGCACGCGTGAACAAAGCGTGTGCACTTGCGCTCACAACCACAGAACCCTTTGTTGAAGAAAGTGCAGCTCACATCTGAGTGCACCCAACCCTACCACCACCGCAGGAGCGGCCTTCCCCAGACATCCAGCCAGCCTGTGGAGCGGTGGAGCCCCTACCTTCTCCGGAGTGGTACTGTTCTGGAATCTGTGGCCACACCCAGTAGCCCCCAGGGCCTGCGCAGAAGCCTGCAAAGAAACCGCCCTGATCAACTTGCTTCCCATAGTTGTAGGTGCGCCATTGCTGGAGGTTTTCAAGAAAACATTTGAGCGGGAAGTGATTCTTTTAGAAAATCTGCAAGCTCCCTTCCAGCTCTAGTCTTAATTTGAAATGTTGAGTTTGAAGTTCCCTTTGGGTGCGCAGAGCCCTTCTCATGAAGCACCCTCTATCCCGGGTGCATCCACTTGCCTCTTTGCCCCCATGGGAGCCATAGGCCAAAGTCCAGGAAGCTATGCTGCCTCATTCAGGCTGCCAGGGTGGTGCTTCCCTGGTTGGGAGGACGGTCTGCACTTTCTGGGTCTGATGAATCGCAAATGAGTCCGAGCACTGTGACCACTGGGCTGGTGGTCCCTCAAGCAGTAGGCACACACCCACTCCATCTTTGCTTGCCTGCAGCCGTGACAGGGAAGGCAGCTGCACTGTACGTCTGGGCCACCGCATGCTTTCCATCTCCGGTGCTGGCCACGCCCACCCCACCCCCAAGGCTGATGATCTTAACTGGGGCTTATTTTGGAGATAAGCCTTATATATTAGGAGCACCCTAAAAATCATGCTAGTGTTTTATTTTCTGGTTGGGTCTTATTTTCCGGAAAATACAGTAGCTTTTCTATCCCAAATTTGTCTTTTTGAGGCAAGGATAGAGAACACATATTTTTGGAAGGATATGCATCTTGCCTAATTACGCTATCTGGAAAGCTCAAACATTTGCATGTTTTTGACCTTTGACCTTGTCGAGTAAAAGCACAATATGAAGTAATAGCAATATTAACTTTAATATCCAGGCAACAGAATGTTTAATTGTCCAAAATTAGCAAGGCCCTGATTTATCTAACTTCTAGTTCTTGAATAAACAGCCCTTATTTAGGGAGTCTGAATCTCATGAAGAATCCCCTTAAGACATTATTTCCTGGAAATTTATTTATTTATTTGTTTGTTTGTTGGATTTGTAAGCCGCCCCTCTCCGGAGACTCGTTGTCTGCCTCTACCAGAGGGTCCAGAGCGGTCACTCTGAAAACCAGACCTGAACAAGACGGGCTGCTGATGATGGGGAAAGCCCGCCCTAGTACCCCCCCCCCACCTGAAGGAGGTCCGTCTATAATAGGATGCAGACCTGAAATCAGGGTGTCTAAGATGGCAAACCCTTCCTCTTGTCCCTTATCTCAATGAGGAAGGGCTCAAGAGACCGCCCAAACAAGGCATCCCCCTCAAACGAGGTCGCTGTCAACTTCCATTTATTCTTTTTGTCCACTTTCTGTTGTGAGTACTTCTTGTCCACTTCAGGTCATGTCAGATTCTGAGGAGGATGAGCCAGGCCCCTCTGGATACCCTTGGCCAGGGGGGTTGCCAGATGATGCAGAGAGCGAGAGTGAGGGAGAAAGTGACCTGAGTGAACCTGAGGAACCACTAGAGGGGGCTGACAATGGGGGAGTGGTCCCAGTCAAAGGATGAGGAAAACATTTGAGTGGAAAGTCAGTGGATAGCCCCTTGCTATAGGAGACTGCTCAGAAGGCGAGAGGAGTTGCATAGTAAAAGATATTAGTGTACAGACTTAGCCTCTTTGGGGTGTGATGTCTCTTCCAGGCAGTATAAAGGCAAAGGATCTTGGTAAATTGGATGTTGAGTTTCAACATTCAATGGGAGAGTTTGAGACTGGGGGTGTGATTGAACAAGCTTTAAAACCATGATTTCTGCCTCAATAAAACACATTCTCTGTTGGATGCTTGTTGGCTGGGACTTTGGTGAGCAAATTCATACACTTAAATGATGAATGGACTTGTTATCTAAGGATGCTGATTAGGCCGAGTTTGGTGCCTTTCCCAGACATTGTTTATGTTTATCTTCAAAGCAAAAGATAACTCCTTTTCCCTCAGTTTAAAATCTGCTTTTCGTTATGGGTGCTTATATCAATAGTGTTTGATTTATTCATATACAGTGGTCCTCCCAGTTTCGCGCTCTCGATCATTGCTAATCGCTATATCGCGATTTTTCCACCCGGAAGTAAAAACACCATCTGCGCATGCACACCCCTTTTATCTATGGCCACGCATGCGTAGATGGTGGAGTTTGCGTTCCCCGGGCAGATCAGCTGCTGGGCGGCTTCCCTGGGTCTTCCCCCTCTTGCTGGCGGGAGGGCGAGCGGCGGGCATCAGCGAGGAGCCGGGGTTTCCCCTTTGCGTGGGCGGCCAGTAAGACCCCAGCGCCGCTTCCCAGCTGAGTCCCGAAGCCAAACGCGGAAGTTCGCCTTTGCCATCTGGCTTCAGGACTCAGCTGCTGCAAGCGAGCAGCCGGGCGGGCGGGCGAACGGGCAAGCGGCAAGCGATCTTGGGGTTTCCCCGTTGCCCAGGCAAAGGGGAAACCCCAAGATCGCTTGCCGATTGCCCGTTTGCCCGCCCGCCCGGCTCCTCGCTTGCAGCGCCGCAGCAGTGAGGAGCCGGGCGGGCGAACGGGCAAGCGGCAAGCGATCTTGGGGTTTCCCCGTTGCCTGGGCAACGGGGAAACCCCATCTTCGGCTCCTCGCTGCTGCCGCGCTGCAGAGCAGATCAGCTGTTGGGCGGCCGAAGGGGTCTTCCCCGCCGCCCACACGCAAACTCCACCATCTGCGCATGTGCGGCCATGGAAAACAGGACGCGCATGCGCAGATGGTGTTTTTACTTCCGTGCCGCTACATCGCGAGTTTACGATTATCGCGCGGGGTCTTGGAATGGAACCCTCGCGATAATCGGGGGATCACTGTAATATGATTCGACTACTGTAACGCTCTCTACATGGGGCTACCTTTGAAAAGTGTTCGGAAACTTCAGATCATGCAGAATGCAGCTGCGAGAGCAGTCATGGGCTTACCTAGGTATGCCCATGTTTCACCATCACTCCGCAGTCTGCATTGGCTGCCGATCAATTTCCGGTCACAATTCAAAGTGTTGGTTATGACCTTTAAAGCCCTTCATGGCATCGGACCAGAATATCTCCGAGACCGCCTTCTGCCGCACGAATCCCAGCGACCGATTAGGTCCCACAGAGTGGGCCTTCTCCGGGTCCCGTTAACTAAACAATGTCGGTTGGCGGGCCCCAGGGGAAGAGCCTTCTCTGTGGCGGCCCCGGCCCTCTGGAACCAACTCCCCCCGGAGATTAGAACTGCCCCTACTCTCCCTGCCTTCCGTAAAGTTCTTAAAACCCACCTTTGTCGTCAGGCATGGGGGAACTGAAACACCTCCCCCGGCCACATACAATTTATGTATGGTATGTTTGTGTGTGTGCTTGTTAATATAGTGGGGTTCTTTTTAAAACTATTTTAAATACTTAAATTTATTGAATCTATTTGGATTTGTACGATTGTTTATATTTTTGTTGTGAGCCGCCCCGAGTTCGCGGAGAGGGGCGGCATACAAATCTAAATAATAAATAAATAATAATAAAAATAATAAAGATTTTTGAGTCGGTGGGGTCATTCTGAGGGTCACGCACAGAACACTCTCCATTTATGTCTACGGGAACACCCTGTTGGGCCCCCAGCTGGGCTGATGTGGTCACTTGAGTGGAGACCTGAACACTTCCCATGAAGGGAGACCAGGAACTGGTAGCAAGAGAGGAAAGGTCAATTAGCTGCTGCACTGGACCAATGGTAGGTGCAAGGAGGCTGCCAGGTGTGGCCAATGGTAGAACTGGTGTCAAACTTTGTTATATGGCTGCTTTCTTAGCTCTGTCAAATTCTCTATCCAGCATCTTCTGACACTGTCTCACAGCCTTTTCCTCTGCTTTAGAGGCCTTCTTTTGCACCTTAGCCTTCAATGTTATTTTGGTAGTGGCTGCCAGGCTAGCCGATCTTGGTTTGGCCAAAGGTTTGTCAGCAGACTGAGGTGACTGCACTCCCCTGCACTCGGCTGGACCCAGCCTGTCTTCCATTGCAGCCAGCAAGGAAAAAAGACACACTAACAAAGACTTCTGTTGGCACAGCTATCAATTTTACTTGGGCACAAGAGGAAGCCCTACTGCTAAAGGGGCAGCCTTGCACATGGTAGTGCTGTGAAAAAGAACAAGAGAGTCCAGGTAAGGTTAGGTGTTAGGCACCAGCTACAATGGCCACTAGAAAAAATAACTGAAACTGTGGCCCAAATACTGCTAGAAAGGAGGCAGTCTTCCAAAATGGCTGCCTGAAAATGGAGCCAATGACAACAAATCAAATCAATCTAATGGAGAGTCAAGGGGGAACAGACACCATGGTCCTGAAATAGTATAATAATGATGTTGTTAACAAGTCAAGGTAATCCTATGGGAAGAACCGAGGGAAGCCGACTACAATGATTTTGACGCCAAAAAGAAACTGAAAAGATGGCCGCTCCCTCCAAGCTACCAGGGTAGGGAGTCATTGGAACACAGCAGCAGCTCACAAAAGTATCTCTCAGGCAGGAAAGCATCTGAAATTACCAAAAGCAAGCTTGCAATTAAAACGGTCACTTTTTTTCATTTTGAGCAAAAACGGCTGCAAAAAGGCCAACCGCCTCCTCAAAGCTGCAATCCGCTTTGGCAGAGAGCCAAGGGGCCGTGGCTGGACTATAGGCACAGAAACTGACACCCAAACAATCAATCTGGCTAGCCCTGAGCTAGCCTCTGACAATTCCAGCAGCAAGGGCAGCCGTCCTCCACACTCTATCCACAGCTAGGGAGAGCACCACTGAACAGCTGATTGCTCCAACAGTGTCTGTGATCCGAGAAACGAAAAAAGGTCTCTTTGGGAAAAAATTTAGCAGGGATCCTTTCTTCACTACCAATCCTAACAGAAAAACTTAGGAGAAATCTGCAAAATGTCCTCCAGACTTAGGACTGAGTTTAAAGAACTGAGGCCTTAGCAGGGAGGCAGAGCTAATGTTACAATTCAGTCATAGAGCTGGAGGACTAGAGCTACCCATTCTGGCTTCTCCAGAGGATACCATAGAGAACTTAACAGTTTCCTGGTGCCTTAACTTGCAGACTAAACCGGCTCTTTTATCTTTCTTATTTCATAATATTAAATTATTATATATAATAGTATAAATATTGGATCCGACATATTTAAATGCTACAAGTATAAAGAAACAATCATCTTTAACTAACATGATACATAAAACATTTCTTGAACAATAAAATACAGTGATACCTCGTCTTACGAACCACTCTTCATACGAACTTTTCGTGATACGAACCCAGTGGTTAAGATTTTTTTTGCCTCTTCTTCCAAACTATTTTCACCGTACGAACCCGAATGGCCGCCACTGGAATGCCCCAAAGCACTGGGATTTCCCTGGAAATCCCCGCCTCCGAACTTCCGTTGCCAACCAAAGCACCCTGTTCTTGCATTACTGGGATTCCCTTCATTTTTGTCAGTGCTGCTTTGAATTCCAGCAACAAACTCCCCCCTTCTAAACTGCATGGGGAAAATGAGCACAGTGGGGAGGACAAAAATGGGAGGGAAAGGCTCATTGAACTCAAGAAAGGAGATGAGCAGAGGGGGTGGGGAAAAACGGGAGGGAAAGACTCATGGAGCTCAAGAGAGGAGAAAGGTGTGGGGGAGATGAGCAGAATGGGGGGTACAAAAACGGGAGGCAGGGACTCACAGAGCTCGAGAGGCTCTTTTCGCCTTGCTTCATTGGGACTGCCACCTCTTGCCACATCTCACTGTCCCTCCTCCCACTCCATTCGCCTCAGCTTCGTCTGCCCGCTGGTTTTTTTTTAAAAGCCTTAATGTTTTAGATTTTCCTAATGGGCTTGCACGCATTATTGGCTTTTCAATTGATTCCTATGGGAAACATTGTTTCATCTTACGAACTTTTCACCTTACGAACCTCGTTCCGGAACCAATTAAGTTTGTAAGATGAGGTATTACTGTAGTTTACATTGCAACATATAGAACATTAGTAAAAATTCTAAATAGAAAAATCTGTTGGCTAAATAAAAGAAAATGTGATAGACTCTAAGAGTACAAAACTTTAATGATGATGGTAGAACTGATCCATTTTCCGTCTCTAGGCTTGGCCATTTTTCGCTCTCTCCAGGCTTCAGGAGGCTTCAGGGAGGCATATGCAGTAGGGTTGTATGCACGTGTGTGTGTGTGTGTGTGTGTGCGGAGGTTGTGCACATGCACGGGGACAGCACTGCATTATGGGTGTGGCCACACACAGGCACGCTATCGCATGTGCGCACACTCTTTTGGCACCCAAGCCAAAAAAAGGTTCACCATCACTGGTATAAGTAATATTTTCAAGAAAAATAAAGAAAATTCAGCTGCTCTTTGTAAAAAGCACCTTCGAAATAACCATGGTCCAGATCAGGGGACACCAACATTTCGGACCTCAGTGACCACTGAATTCATAATTTTAAATCCCAGAGATCATTAATATGAATGCAGTGTATCGCTTGCTGAAGCGCCTGGATTCAAAGATGTTGGATGGGGTTCTTCAGACACTTAGCTGGGTAACCTGTTTCTCAAACCATAAACCAAGGGTAGGGAACGTTGACTCTTCTATGACAAGTGGACTTCAACTCCCAGAATTCCTGAGCTAACATGAATGGCTCAGGAATTCTGGAAGTTGAAATTCACAAGTCATAGAAGAGCCAATGTTCCCTACCTCTGCCTTAAACACTCGGAGCCATTTGGACCCATGTCCACCAAAAAACAAAACAGCAGGATTTCTCATCTCTCCCCTCTCTCTTATCTCTCTCCCCACCCGCTCTCTCTGTCTGTATCTGTCTATCTCATTTCTCCCCTCTCTCTCCTTCTCCCCCCCCCCGCTTTCTGTCTCTGTGCCTATCTCTCTCCTCTCATCTATCTCCCTCCCTTCTCTCTCTCTGTCTCTCTATTTCTGTTTGTCTGTCTCTCTCCTCTTTCTCATTCTGATTCTTCGGTGCAATCAAGGTGTGAATAGCACCATCACGGGTCAGAAGAAACACCTGTGAGACCCAGCAAGAGATGAAGCTTCACTCCCGCTCTGGAATATGAACCTCCATTCCGTCCTTCCTTTCTCAGGCCAAGCGAGGAATGATTGGGAGGGCCAGGGACGGGGACAGCCAGTGGTAGGCAATGTTCCCTCTAATTTTTTTTCGGGGTGGGCGGAAAAGTATAGTGTCTGAGCGGCAGTCCCCTTGGGACTGGGCGGCATAGAATGAATGAATAAATAAATAAATAAATAAAAATCCCTTCTTTTTTTTATTAAAATAAATTAATAATAAAACAAAACAAAACTCTATTAATATTAAAACTAAAACAACCAGCAAATCCAAAAACATAACGATTAATAAAAACAGGTGAGGGCTGGGGGGTTTTTTCTCTGTTATTATTTAAGTGCTTTTACCATATGCTTTAAATCAAGAGTCACTTCTCTCTGTTTCTCTCTTTCCTGTCATTCTCTGCCTCAATCATTTTCTCATTTCTCTTTTTTTCTCCCCTTTATTCTATCATTTCTCTCTCTCTCTTCCTTGCACTCCTCTCTCTCTTGCTTTCTTCCTCTCTCTCACTCTCTTCCTTCCTCTCTCCTCTCTCTCCCTTCCTTTCTTTCCTTCTCTTCCTTCCACTTTTTTCTCTTTCTCGTTCTCTTTTCCTTCCTTCCCCTCTTCCCCTCCCTCTCTTTCTCCCTCTCTCCCTTTATATTTATCTCTTCCTTCCTCTCTTCCTCCCTTTCTCTCTCCCTTGCGTTCACTTTTCTCTCCCTTCCCTCCCTCCCTCCTTCTTTCCTCTCCACTTCTCTTTCCCTCCCTCTCTTTCCCTTCTTTCTCTCCACATCTCCGGCGGGCAGCCGGCTTTGCTGACCGGCACTAGGCTCAAGCCAGCTGCCCGGGAAAGCCCTGTGCCGGCCAGGAAAGCCGGCTTTCCGGGAAAGCAGCACGCTTTTCAAATGCGCTGCTTTCCTGCAACTCTTTCCTGGGCAGGGGGAGGAAGAGGCCACTTCCCCCCCCCCCCAGGAAAGAGGTGCAGGAAAGCAGCATGTCTGAAAGCCGTGCTGCTTTCCCGGAAAGCCGGCTTTCCTGGCCGGCACAGGGCTTTCCCGCCGCTCCCCCCCCCCCCGAAAACACAACAGAGGTCCAGGATGACAGGCAGGGCGAAGCGGGGTGGAGCAACGGGAGCCTCAAGCAGGCAGCCTCCGCACTTTTCTTTTGGCGGAGGACAGGGGGCGGATCGGGCAGGCGGGAGGTAGCACCGAGAGGCCAGGAGTGCAATGGGGCCGGAGGAACGGTGGGGAGGCAGGGGCAGTCGCAGCTCCCTTTCCTTCTACTGCCGGCGCTCCCCCTCCCCCTCCCCCCGCGGACTGGCAGGGGGATGGGGAGTGCGTGCCCGTGGAAAAGGGTGCGCGGGGGTATTTTGGGGCACGCGCCTGCGCACGCACGCAGCTTACGGGGAACGCTGGTGGTAGGATATCCAACATGAAGCCACAGCAGGGGGACTAAAGAGCCATAGGTCGCCAATACCCATTGCTTCGGCCTGCCTGCACTGTCATACCCCCTCCTTGCCGCAACAGCACCATTACCTCTTTCCAGCCGGTGAGGGCTGCCCTACTCCTTGCATGTTCACCAACTGCAAAGTTGTAAGTTGCACGTGCCTCCCTCTATGGTGAAGATTTCCAGTCCCACCACAAGCTGCCTGACTAGTCCCATATTCCAGAGCTCCAGTCACAGGACTGCCCCATTGGTCATCCTGGAGCAGCTCCTCCACCTGGGGTCCACTGTGGACTACAAAAAGTTTCTCATGGACCACCAGTTGGCGACCTTAGGTCTGGATGACTGAGAATCTTCACAGACAATAGGGAATTTAGTTTAAGGAAAAATATCAATAATTTTTCAAGCCATGTCTTCCTCCAAATAGGAATTGTTTGAAACACAGAAAGTGTCTAAGTTAGAAAGAATAGTGGAAGATAGAAGAACGGGATGTAGCACTTATTACAGAAAAACTTTTACTGAGCCTAATTAAAAGAGAATAATCAGGAGACAACATATTCCTCAGTTTAGCGGGAAGCTCTTCTAACAAAGAACGAGAGGTGGAGAAAATTGTGAATGGCTATGTTTTCTTTGTATAAATAGGGTCATGCCAATTAAGACATGATGAGAAACAGAGTTTATACTTTTTTCTTTGAGGGAAACCCAAGATCACCATTTAAACACATCTTAATGTATGCAGTATACAAAAAAATAAATACAAATCTCTCAATATACAAAACTCTACATTTTCCAAAGCATGTATTCTCGTTTTCCATTTCACGTTTCTTTAGTTATTGCATTAACTTGAGCAGAAAAACAGGTTTTCTTGCTCTGATTTAGCAACCCCTTCAGTTACCATCCACCAATAAAGTCTTCCCCCCATAATATGTCAAAAAATATGACATCTGAGCTTCCCATACTCTTATAGTCTATGACCAGAATCCAAATAGTTATGTTAGAAAAGTAAATTAATAGAGCAAATTAAATCAAATGACAATTATACATTATTTTAGCAAAACAGATTCTTCCACCACATCAACAATCTGGTAGATTAAAATTGGAGAGAAGAGGGTTTTTCAGGCATGACTAGTTTAATAATTTCTAGTGTTATAATGTGATCATACATACTGGATTTGAAGTTTATAGTCAACTTTGCTGTACAAAGTAATTTTTAAACTAGATTAATTCTATTAATGAAAACCCACGAGATGCGCACTTTTCTAGTATAAATTTTCTACTTTTGGAGGCAGTGTATTAACCTAATATCACCATTTAGAATAACAATTCCTTTTAATTATTCCTACCAACATGACATAAATAATCCAAAAATTAAATAATTCAAACTTATCAACAGGAGCCTTCCCAGGGAAGATAATAAATAAAAAAATAACAATATAGCAATAAATATATTCTATTTCATTAGAAAACAAACAAAACCAGGGAGATTACAGGTCCATTTTACATCTGAATGGCACCAGATTGAAGACTGAAATAGATAACAGTGGTATAAAAATATATTCATAATTAAACTGAAAGTTTTTATTAGATTGTATAAGAAAATTACTTGTACATAGTGACACATTTGCATCTTATATGTTAAGATTTATTAAAATAAGGCAAATCCCATTTTTAATAATAGATCTAGCAAAATATTGATCAGCATTCACACTAAATGCTACTGATTGTTTTTTCATGCATCAATAGCCATTTCATGGATGACAAAGTTTCCTATTCTACCCCCAGCCTCAGTCTGCATATTACACACAACCCATTTCAGCATTTAACTTTATAGAGAGCTACCTGCTTTGTCCAGTGCCTTTTCCAGGTGGTAGAAAAATTGTACCAACTCAAAGTTCCAGTAAATTTGTCAATTTGTCAATTTGTTGTTTATCAGCTTTAAGAGCAAATGCTAAAGTCTGCAGCTCTACTGACTGCCCAGTGGTTTTTGTGAACAACTTTCAGCTCTTGTCCATCAATCTGAATGGCTCTATTCATTCCTATTCAGACACTGTATCTAGTTGGCTTGAGTAATGACAATCGGTTGGAAAAGCATTTGCCCAGAGAGCAGAAATCCCACTGCTGAGATTTCCTGCAGAAATCTTTGCCTATTCCTTCGTCTCTGTTAAGAAAATCCAAAAGGAAATGACAAGGAAAGAACACGTGGAAGTGGAAGTAGTTGTTCTTGGAACTTTAAAAATTCTCTTGTCAAAGTACAGTACAACAAGTTACTTAGCAATTCACTCAGCCGCCTATGAAACTGTGTCTGAGTGCTGCAACTATTTTTCCGTTACAATGAAATACAGAAACTGTGGTTAAAAATTCTCATTTTCCTGGGCTGCTAAATAATTATTTACATACCAAAATGTAGATAAAATTGAATGTAGGCCATAAAAATGAAATTTGGCTTTTAAAAGTCTTTTTTAACACAAAATGGTAAAATCAATGTAAAAACAAAATATCCTTGATCAATAATTCTCTCAAACCAGTCCATTGACATTCCACAGGCTTTAAGATAGCTCAATGTGATTTCCTTTTCCAATTCTACTCACCTAAGCAACACTCTTGTCACTTAGTTAATGGGATAGTTTTGGAAGCAAAACCTGAAAAATGAGTAACTTTGTGTTTAAGTGAAGGATTCATTGGGAGATCTTAAACAACAGCTCTATTTCTCTTCTTTTTGTCCATGTTTTCCACTGATTGTCAAAAATGGAAGTAGCATATGGCTTTGTTTCTCCAATTATATAAACAAAAGAGACTAGGAATGCCCTAGCTTTTCAGCTACTGCTATGGTTTTAAGAATACAAATAAATAGATTTGTGTTCTCTATAGAAAATCACTTGACTACGTGATTAATGTTCTTCATACAATGAACAGTGCAAAGGCATGTAATAAAACTACAACTATCAAAATAAAATGTTACATAGATGTAGTAAAAAGCATTTCACCATAGGACTTTAGCCCCCAAACATTGCAATAACCATTATCTGTCCTGATGATGTAACCAATGTAATATAATTCCAGCAGATACCATTAGCTATTTGTTAGGGATGTTTTAATTTGGATTCCTGTTTTAAGCTGAGGATTAAATTGGATGGTGTCCTTCAGCCTCTTACGATTCCAGAGCAACTTAAATGGTGGCTAGGAAAACAAAATCAAGCCTTCAGAAAAAGAGCACAGCATTCTGGCTTTTTACCTTAGCAACTGGCTTGTTGGAATATGGATTGAATGCGGAATTTTATGTGATGAAAGAGTCTCAAACTCATATCGTCACAAGCTCTGCATGAGGATTAGTTTATTAGCTGGAGGAAGAGCAATGCTGAAGTATTTCCATGAATTGGTATGAAAAATTTTAGTAAGTCACAAATGGAGAAGAAACTTGTGGTACTATTAAATATAACTTTATTAAACAAAAAACTATGAGTCAGAACAACCTGAGAAACAATAATTATTCCATGCATTTTTCACTACCCAGAACACCAATACAGTATTTGATAACTTTTTCCATAGGACCATATAATCTGGGAAATTCATTTTACTAATCAGTGAGCTGCCTAAATTTATTTATTTATTATTTGTTTGATTTTTTTTAATGCCGCCCTTCTCCTTCGACTCAGGGGGGCTTACAACATGTTAGCAATAGCACTTTTTAACAGAGTCAGCATTTCCCCCCACAATCCGGGTCCTCATTTTACCCACCTTGGAAGGATGGAAGGCTGAATCAACCTTGAGCCAATGATGAGATCTGAACCGCTGACCTGCAGATCTAGCAGTCAGCTTTAGTGGCCTGCAGTACTGTACTCTACCCACTGCACCACCTCAGAGAGGGGTGGCATACAAATCTAATAAATCTAATAAAAGTGGCGCTCAAGGTGGCAAGATGCGTGTACCATGCTGCCTTGATTGCATCAGCGGAATCCCACCCGGCCGCTCTGTTTAGGGTGACCCGCTCCCTTCTGAATCAGGGGGGAGTTGGGGAGCCCTTGCCGGGCAGTGCCGAGGAATTTAACTCGTTTTTCGCTGATAAAGTCGCTCGGATCCAGGCGGACCTCGACTCCAATTGGATAGCAGTGTCGGCTGACAATGAGTCAGTTGAGGTGACAGGGGCTCGTCGTTGTCCATCTGTCTGGGAAGAGTTTGACTTGGTGACACCTGATGAAGTGGACAAGGCCATTGGAGTTGTGAGTTCCGCCACCTGTTTACTGCATCCGTGTCCCTCTTGGTTGGTTTCGGCCAGCTGAGAGGTGACACGGAGCTGGGTCCAGGAGATTGTCAACGCTTCATTGGGGAGGGGGTCCTTCCCGAATCCTTATAAGGAGACACTTATGTGCCCCCTCCACAAGAAGCCTTCCCTGGACCCAGCCGTGCTTAATAACTACCATCCAGTTTCCAACCTTCCCTTTATGGGGAAGGTTGTTGAGAAGGTGGTGGCACTCCAAATCCAGCGGTCCTTGGAAGAAGCCAATTATCTAGGCCCTCAACAGTCAGGATTCAGGCCCGGCTACAGCATGGAAACTGCTTTGGTCGCGCTGATGGATGATCTCTGGCGGGCCCGGGACAGGGGCTTGTCCTCTGCTCTGGTGCTTCTTGACCTCTCAGCGGCTTTCGATACCATCGATCATGGTATCCTTCTGCGCCGGCTGGAGGGGTTGGGAGTGGAAGGCACTGTCCGCCAGTGGTTCTCCTCCTACCTCTCCGGTCGGTTGCAGTCGGTGTTAGTGGGGGGTCAGAGGTCGACCTCTAGGTTTCTCCCTTGTGGGGTGCCTCAGGGGTCGGTCCTCTCCCCCCTGCTATTTAATATCTACATGAAACTGCTGGGTGAGATCATCCAAGGGCATGGGGTGAGGTATCATCAATATGCTGATGATATCCAGCTATACATCTCCACCCCATGTCCAGTCAGCGAAGCAGTGGAAGTGATGTGCCGGTGCCTGGAGGCTGTTGGGGTCTGGATGGGTGTCAACAAGCTCAAACTCAACCCTGACAATACGGAGTGGCTGTGGGTTTTGCCTCCCAAGGACAATTCCATCTGTCCGTCCATTACCACAGCTAACATTGGAACACCATCTTTCGGCTGTGGCGAGGAGGGCATTTGCCCAGGTTCGCCTGGTGCACCAGTTGCAGCCCTATTTGGACCGGGGGTCACTGCTCACAGCCGCTCATGCCCTTATCACCTCGAGGTTCGACTATTGCAATGCTCTCTACATGGGGCTACCTTTGAAAAGTGTTCGGAAACTTCAGATCGTGCAGAATGCAGCTGCGAGAGCAATCATGGGCTTCCCATGTTACACCAACACTCCCTGGCTTGCACTGGCCGCCGATCAGTTTCCAGTCACAATTCAAAGTGTTGGTAATGACCTTTAAAGCCCTACATAGCATCGGACCAGAATACCTCCGGAACCGCCTTGTACCGCACAAATCCCAGCAGCCGATAAGGTTCCACAGAGTTGGCCTTCTCCAGGTCCCATTGACTAAACAATATCATTTGGCGGGCCCCAGGGGAAGAGCCTTTTCTGTGGCGGCCCCAGCCCTCTGGAATCAACTCCCCCCCAGAGATTAGAACTGCCCCCACCCTCCTTGTCTTTCGCAAATTACTTAAGACCCATCTGTATCGCCAGGCCTGGGGGAACTGAGACATTTCGCCCAGGCTTTTATATTTTATGTTTGGTATGCATGTGCTGCATGGTTTTAAATGATGGGGTTTTAAATGTTTTGAATATTAGATTTGTTTCATTGTAATATTGTTTTATTATTGTTGAGCCGCCCCGAGTCTTTGGAGAGGGACGGCATACAAATCTAATAAATTAATAATAATAATAATAATAATAATAATAATAATAATAATAATAATAATTCCTCCTTTTTTCTCCCTTTTTTTCCTACTTTCTTTATTCTTTTTGGTTGCAGAAATACCTTTGCTGCAGCAGCACTTCTTCCTTCTCTTCCTGACCATTTTTTCTGGCCAAGTCCTAATTCTCCACTACTCATGCACAGTCTCAGAAGGAGTCTTTTGCCCAGTCACAGAAGGAGTTTCCTCTACAGTAAAGGCAAGAGGGGATTTCCCAAGAGCACCGCTGACAGGCAAAGAGGCCACAGGCATCAACTGTGCATCTGAGACAGCATGTTTATCTTTCTGGAGTTCTTCCTGGGGTCCAGCTTGTTTTTCTATGTCGCATTCAGGACCATAGCCTCCTCAACAAACTATGAAGTATGCTTTTACGTCATAGAAAGTGACTTTTGAATCTTGAATTTTGGATCCTGTTTTAAAGTGACCCAATAAAACATTGTTAACCATAACCAGGCTACCGTTAGTGGGAGAAAGACAAAAATGCAAGATGACGAATATTAACAATATAATGATGCAAAAATTAAAGCAGTTCCTAAGCAAGCTATTGGCAGTTGTTTCTTTCAAGTGAAACTCTTGATAAACAATCCTATCTTATAAGAGGATTGGCTTACTAATAGCTTCGCAAGTTATCAGGGTCTCCCCTCCCCCCATCTTTACATTAACTGATCTGAAAGGTCTACTATTTGCATTTACCTAAGACACAAGAACTGTTGCATATTCATTCCTTTCCTTGTGATCAGAATATTGTGAGAAGCACAGTCAATGATTTTGTCTTTTACATATCTTACATTTATCCCCGTGGAAGAGAAGACTGGCATACTATATTCCACTCCTCTGAAAATGATTAATTTTCATACAGACTTGCTTCGAAATATTTCAAACTAATAATAATAGAGCTGTCTGAATCCCAGGATGAACCATTGTATGTTCTAGTTCTTTCACTGCTTAGCAGAGTCAATCCAGGAGGGAAACAATAGTTTAGCAAAATAACTAAAACCAGCTGCACAGAATAGCATGCATGCATCACCCCTCAAATAAGGCCCCTTAAAATGAAATACAATGAAAGGTAGCCTGGAGCAATTTGTTGCTCTAAGTTGGAATGGAACTGGGAAGAAACATCTTGTAAATATTGTTTAGTCAAAAACTTAAAGTAAATGATTAGCCAACAACCATGATAGTACAGCAAACAAAAAGCCAGGATGTTGAATAATAGAAAACATGTTTTAAAATCTTCTGCAAACTTCATCATTCCTCACAATTATCTGAAATTCTCACCTTCTTTGTTTTCAAAAACAACATAGAGAAGAAAGAATTGTTTAACATTTGTATAATACACAAAAACAATTCTTTAAGCAAGTACTTCTTTACAAAAAATGTAACAGAGTAATAATACAACAAATAGTGGATTTTGAATACAGGTACTCCTTTGAATCCTTTTAAATTAACACAATTTCTTTGTTATATTTATTGGATTACTTGCATCACCTTCTCCAAATATTAACTTGGTATATGGTGGAGAATTTCAACAGGGTGGCTTGAGCAGGCATGTCAAGATATGAAACAGGAATAACCTAATAATATTTAAACATGAACTACTAACCAAACTCTAGAAATGCATGTCCAATATTTCATCAGAAATATGGATTCTCTTTCTTTAAAAAATACAAATCTAAATTAGTAGTTAACAGAGCTGACATTCTATAATGGCATTTTGATTAGATTATTAATACAAGGCATTATATAAAGGTCCATATTATTGTAATGGCACATACTTTTTACAACTTGTAACTATTTTTAAAACCATGAGTTTTAGAAACTTAAAGTTAAACAGTGACAGCAGATTTAATACATCCAACCATGTATGCCACATGCCTAGATTAATGGAATTGTAATTAAGGTAGAGTACTGAATTCATAGAGCGATTTTTATATTACTCTGTTACAGCAAAAAGAGCATGGTTTTGTGGCACCTTAAATACAAACATATTTATTATAGCATAAGCTTCAGTCCATGGCAGTTTCTTAAATGTGTTAGTCTTTAAGATGTGTTAGTCTTTTAAAATGCCACAAATTCAATTACTGAATTTCTAGGCCTCATCTCCATCATCAAGCATTCTACTAAAATTTAAAACTGTCTGTACCTTGGATGGAGTAGCATCATATTTCCAGCCTACTCAAGCTGCCTGCAACAAATGTAGCTTAACATCTATAAAATAAATGTTTAAATATCAATACTTTCTCTAGAAGACTGCCAATGCCGCATTTAATTAAACGTGAAAAAGGTCAGGCAGAAGAAAAAGGTGTGCACTTTTAGGAATGCATATTGTGGATTAGTTACCCTAACAGCTACTCAATCTAGTTTCAACCTGTTCTCTTGAGAGCCAGATCTATATTGTTCCCAACTTAAGATAATAATAGGTGATGCCCATGTTATTCATCACTTGGCAAAGCCATGTTCATACTCAAAGAGAGATTGTTCTGTTAACTTTACTGCTGCAAGATAAGCAGGGTTTAGTTGCTTTAGTTATGGGAGAACAAGGGAAAATACCAGAACAATGGGAAAGGATTTGGAGAGAATGTAACCTAGAGGTGTGTGAGTAACACAATATTTCCATACTGCCAAACACCTGGGCTCCTAAACACCATACACTAGTCCTTCATCAGCAACTACTACTGGGTTTTTTTTTTCAGAAACAGACCCTAAAGGAGGATTTCTTCTGTTAAGCTCTTCAGCTGATAAAGGCACTTTTACCTGACAGCGATCATATCACTGAAATTCTGGATTTCTTTTCAAAAGTCACGAAGTCATATATATGCCAGGTTTGTAAATGATCCCTTGTCAAATGATGGGTATTTTTTTTAAATGTACATTTTTTTTTGCTTTTAGGAAGGGCTAGGAAAACTTGTTCAACTAAACTGATCTCTTCACTGAGCCTCAATAAATTGCCTTACCTCCCTCCACATCTTTCCAGAAACAATACAAGTCCTTTAGTAAGCTATTTTTGCTAGCATTTCTACTTTTAATTACCCATTATTTTTCTACTGGACAAATACCATATAATTAATTCCACAGAGTGCTTCCAATGCCTTAAAACTGTACCCATCTGTGACTGAAAATTCATATTTATCAAAAGTAAACATTTTGATAGTAGATCAAACACATCAAAATAAGAATTAGATGGCAATTTTGCTCCCTACCCAAGTCAGACTCAATTCTAATTTCTTAGGCCTACAAGCCAATGGAGATGCAAGGATTTTGAATACTGCCGAGAGCAGACTTAAAATAATGACAAATAATCCTAAAACTTTTTCATATATATTTTAAATACTGTATTTGTAGAATTCTTTTTTGCAAAGTTTCACTGTTAAAAGCAAAGCAAAGTTTCACTATTAAATGCAGTACATCTGAAAGCAATGGAATTACATCTACCTGATCTGCCAAAAATGTTCTCAGTTACTATATCTTACTATTTGGCAATTATTACATGTAATCTCTAGGCCAAAACTGTGAATTAATTTTAGCTAGTAGATTGAGATTCCATACTACCCCTTGAGTACAGTGCAATTCACTGATCCAAGTTTGGAAACTGCAGGAATATACTAAAGCAAAAACGGCAACAACAAAAAATTCCCAGTTTCAAACATGTTATAAAAATGGCTGTCTGACTACTTTATCATGAAGCTACATTTCATAGGATTCATATAAAAAGGCTTTGATATAATTGGAAATTAAATGATTAGGTCCTATAAAAATAAGAATAAGAATAATTCATAACTCAGAGATAAATTAGCAAGAAAACATATTAATAAGTAGATACCATACTTTGATCTTAGCTAGTTTTCAGGTCATTTTAAAATGCATCCCTATGTAGAATGTGCAAGCAATAGACTAATACAGAAGTGACCAGTAGAATCGAAGAACAGTAGAGTACAGTCATACCTCGTCTTACGAACCTAATTGGTTCCAGGGGGAGGTTCTGTTTCCCATAGGAAACAATGTAAAGTCAATTAATCCGTGCAACCAAACAACCCCCCCCCCCCGCAAAAAACTGCTGCCGCCTGGTTGTCACCTTTTAAAACAGCCGGGGGGCTTCCCAGCAGCCTCCCGAATGCCGAACCCAGAAGTTCGGGTTTGGCGTTCGTAACACGAAAAAAGTTCGTAATAAGAGGCAATTTTTTTTCTGAACCCCGGGTTCATATCTCGAGTTGTTCGTAAGACGAGGGGTTCGTATCTTGAAGTACCATTGTACTATTATTGAGGACCCCAGAAGTGAACTTGAGTCCAGTGGGTCCCACAAGTAATGACCTGGGGAGCACAAGTCAATCCAAACAGACTTTTCTAGCAGAGTAAGCCTCCTCACTATGCCAATATTTTTTCAACAATTTAGGTTGATTTTAAAGATGTGCCCCTTTATCCAATTATTGACTATAAAGAAGCATTCCAGGATTACATCACTGAGCTCACTGGCATAGTATCTTACAGTAAGCTATGTTTCCCTGCCATAATCATATAGATGAACTTTTCTTGGTCTGATGTCTTCAGTCTGATGGGTTGCAATTCCCATGATACTCCAGCTAGCCCAGCCCCTCTCTACAAGGCAAGCAACAGGACTATGTAAAGTCTTTGCAAGAAGTGGCTTGGAACGTGCTGCAGCATGTATGAAACACTTCTGCAACTGTTATCACAGTTACATCTTTTTCTAGGATCACATGGCCATCTTGGAAGCTGTTCACAGCTGTCTCTGCATGCACAGCCACTTGGGGGTGGGGAATAAAAAACAAAAGAAGTGGCTGTGCATGCACATACATGCAAAGACAGCAGGGAGCTCTTTCAGGTATTTATACATCCCTAATTAGCAATTCCAAAAAAAGGACCAAGCCAGCATTATTCCCTTTTACAATTTAAAAAAAATTGGTGTAACATGTAAAAGAATATGAATCGAGATGACTGTTTACTAATCAATTATCAGGAACATCAAATGATCAAACCTGAACTAACCAAACCAAAAATACCCTCCACCATAATGAACAAAAGATAATAGGGGCAATAATGGAATAGCAGAGGACATCTACTTGAAAAGACAGTTACGATAATTGCAAATAAAAATACCAAACAAAATACTTGTTGCTGGGCTCAAGTAATATTTTTCAGTAATGCTGGAGGCAATTATCTCCTCTTACATAAAGACAAATGCAGGTCTATGTATATGTATATGCAAACATACGCAGACTCTTACAATACAGTGTAGCAATATAAGTTTAAATAGGGCAGAGTGTTAAAGACTACTGTGGCTAGAGGATACCTTCTTTTAATTTATTTATTGCATTTGTATGCCGGCCCTCTCCGTGGACTCAGGGCGGCTCACAGCATGTCTATAAAACAATATACAATTTACAATCTGATCCAATTAATATAAATAATTAACTAAAAACATTATAAAAACTAAGTATCATAATCATTCATTCAATATAACCAAACATTAAACATTCAATGGTCAGGGGCTGGGGTCGAATGACCTCAAGCCTGACTGCATAAATACGTTTTTAAGTTCTTTTGAAAGGCAAGGAGGGTTGGGGCAGTACAAATCTCTGGGGGGAGCTGATTCCAGAGGGCCAGGGCCCCCACAGAGAAGACTCTTCCCCTAGGCCCCGCCAGGCAACATTGTCTCACTGACGAGACCTGGAGAAGGCCGACTCTGTGGGACCTGATTGGATGCTGGGATTCATGTGGCAGAAGGCAGTCCCATAAGTAATCTGGTCCAATGCCATGAAGGGCTTTATAGGTCATAACCAACACTTTGAATTGTGTTTGGAAACCAATCGGCAGTCAATGCAGTCCGCGGAGTGCTGGAGAAACATGGGCATAACTTGGAAGGTCCCCAGCAGTCGGGTTTCAGGCCCGGTTACAGCACGGAAACTCCTTTGGTTGCGTTGCTGGATGATCTCTGACGGGCCCGGGACAGGGGTTTATCCTCTGTCCTGGTGCTTCTTGACCTCTCAGCGGCTTTCGATACCATCGACCATGGTATCCTTATGCACCGGCTGAAGGGGTTGGGGGTGGGAGGCACTGTTCTCCAGTGGTTCTGCTCCTACCTCTCCGGTCGGTCGCAGTCGGTGTTAGTGGGGGGTCAGAGGTCGACTCCGAGGTCTCTCCCTTGTGGGGTGCCTCAGGGGTCGGTCCTCTCCCCCCTGCTATTTAATATCTACATGAAACCGCTGGGTGAGATCATCCAAGGGCATGGGATGAGGTATCATCAGTACACTGATGATACCCAGCTTTACATCTCCACCCCATGTCCAGTCAACGAAGCAGTGGAAGTGATGTACCGGTGTCTGGAGGCTGTTGAGGCCTGGATGGGTGTCAACAGACTCAAACTCAACCCGGATAAGACGGAGTGGCTGTGGGTTTTGCCTCCCAAGGACAATTCCATCTGTCCGTCCATTACCCGGGGGGGGGGAATCATTGACCCCCTCGGAGAGGGTCCGCAACTTGGGCGTCCTCCTCGATCCACAGCTCACATTAGAGAACCATCTTTCAGCTGTGGCGAGGGGGGCGTTTGCCCAGGTTCGCCTGGTGCACCAGTTGCGGCCCTATCTGGACCGGGACTCATTGCTCACAGTCACTCATGCCCTCATCACCTCGAGGTTTGACTACTGTAATGCTCTCTACATGGGGCTACCTTTGAAAAGTGTTCAGAAACTTCAGATCATGCAGAATGCAGCTGCGAGAGCAGTCATGGGCTTACCTAGGTATGCCCATATTTCACCATCACTCCGCAGTCTGCATTGGCTGCCGATCAATTTCCGGTCACAATTCAAAGTGTTGGTTATGACCTTTAAAGCCCTTCATGGCACTGGACCAGAATATCTCCGAGACCGCCTTCTGCCGCACGAATCCCAGCGACCGATTAGGTCCCACAGACTGGGCCTTCTCCGGGTCCCGTCAACTAAACAATGTCGGTTGGCGGGCCCCAGGGGAAGAGCCTTCTCTGTGGCGGCCCCGACTCTCTGGAACCAACTCCCCCCAGAGATTAGAACTGCCCCTACTCTCCCTACCTTCCGTAAACTCCTTAAAACCCACCTTTGTCGTCAGGCATGGGGGAACTGAAACACCTCCCCCGGGCATGTACAATTTATGCATGGTATGTTTGTGTGTGTGTTTGTTAGTAAAATGGGGTTCTTTTTTAAATATTTTAAATTATATTTGGATTTGTTATAAATTATTGTGTCTTGTTGTGAGCCGCCCCGCATCTGCAGAGAGGGGCGGCATACAAATCTAAATAATAAATAAATAAATAATAAATATATAAATAAATAAATAAATGACAGCTCACACGGCTGCATTTTGCACAATTTGTAGTTTCCGGACACTTTTCCGAGGTAGCCCCATGTAGAGAGCATTGCAGTACTCGAACCTCGAGGTGATAAGGGCATGAGCGACTATGAGTAGAGACTATCCAAATAGTGTCACAACTGGTGCACAAGGCAAACCTGGGCAAACGCCCCCCTCGCCACAGTTTAAAGATGATGGCCCAATGTTCAGCTGTGGATCGAGGAGGACGCCCAAATTGCAGGTTCTGCCTCCTTGGGAGGCAGAACCCACAGCCACTCCGTCTGGTCGGGGTTGAGCTTGAGCACCCATCCAGATCCTAATAGCCTCCAGACACTGGTACATCACTTCCACTGCTTCACTGATTGGACACGGGGTGGAGATGTATAGCTGAGTATCATCAGCATACTAGTGGTAACTCACCCCGTGCAGTTTCATGTAGATATTAAACATCAAGGGGGATAGGACCGACCCCTGAGGAACTCCACAACGGAGAGACCTAGGAACCGACCTCTGACCCCTCACTAACACTAACTGTGACCAACCGGAGAGGTAGGAGAATCACTGTAAAAAACTCTTCTACGTAGAACCTCCCACTCCCAACCCAGTCAGTGCATAAGGATAACATGGTCGATGGTATTGAAAGCCTGGGCCCGCCAGAGATCATCCATCAGCATGACCAAAGCGGTTTCCATCCTGTAGCCGGGCCTGAATCCTGACTGCTGAGGGCCTAGATAATTGGCTTCATCCAAGGACCGTTGGAGCTGGAGTGAAACCACTTTCTCGACAACCTTTCCCATAAAGGGAAGGTTGGAGACAGGATGGTAGTTATTAAACACAGCTGGGTCCAGGGAAGGCTTCTTGAGGAGGGGGTGCACAAATGCCTCCTTGTAGGAAGCCGGGAAGGACCCCTCCCTCAACAAAGCATTGCCAATCTCCTGGACCCAGCTCCGTGTCACCTCCCTGCTGGCCAAAACCAGCCAGGAGGGACACGGGTCCAATAAGCAAGTGGCAGAACTCACAGCTCCAATGGTCTTGTCCACTTAATCCAGTGTCACCAGTCAAATTTTGCTGAACTGCGTACAAGTGAATCTGGCAAAACCCCAAGCACCCTCTGGGTCCATCAGGCGTCTGGGGCAAAATCTGCGGGGGAGGATTGGGGCCTTAAACTTCACTCACTTCCTAGATCTGCAATTTTTACAACATTCCCATTCAGATACTGCTAAGTTCACATCTTTTCCCTGCATCCATTTCTCCCCAGTAAAAACTATGCCAAATGATTTAATTGCACTGACTTCCAGCTATTCTATAAACTTCCTATTGAACATAACCCATTCTCTTTTTCCTTGCGTAGTGGATGCTCTTGGGCCAGGGCTTTCTCCCTGTTACTTATGCACACTTCCCCTACCTCTTTTATCACATGTATCACTCTCTAGTAGCAGAAAGTAAAGTATATGGTCTGCAAAACACAGGAGGAAAACTAAATACAGTAGTCCCTCGCTATACCGCGCTTCACCTACTGCGGCTTCACTTCATCGCGGGTTTCTGAGGAAGTCAATCGGCAGATTTAAACAGCCCGCCAAACTCGATCAGCAGGTTTTTTAAAAAAAAAAAATCTAAAATTGTAAATACTGTACTTAAATACTGTATCTAAAATAAATACTGTGTGGGAAGGGTTTATAAACACTTAAAACAATGAAAACTTACCAACCAATTACAATATAAATACTTAAATAAGTACTATCAGTCGATAAATTCCCCATCGCGGATTTCACCTATCGCGGCCAGGTCTGGAACGTAACACCAGCGATAGGTGAGGGACTACTGTACTGCAACCCTGCTTACCTATAGCATTCATTTCAAGTATTAGAACTGTGACAGTGATAAGATATCATAGGAGTTGTTATTCTATTAATAAAAGTTACCTTGCTGTCTACCCATAGTGAGATCCAGAGAGAGGAAGGGAGGAAGGAAGGAAGGAAGGAAGGAACATGAATGCCTGGGCACTATCATTCTGCATTTATTAGGTGAGAAAACAGCTGCAACTCATCTCAGGAGTTTTTTTTCTCCCCATGCAACATAGAACGTGGGGTTTATCTCATGCCTGAAGCAGTTACAGCAAGGTTAAGAATGTAACAAAACAATAACTCTAAATAAGAAACAGACTTTTCATCAAGAGGGGGAAAAAGTGTCCCCAGAGACAAAGCAGTCAGGCTTTCTCTTTAACCTTTTAAAATTGTTCCCACAAGTTAACAAAAAAGATCTGAATGTATTAAAACAAAGCAGAAAGAAAGCAACTCTTTAAGTAACTTAAAATGAGTAACTTGTTTTTATATGATATACTGTACTTTTATAGCAAGCAGGGGAAATGGCTGATGTGGCTTGGTTAAGGTAACTTTTGCATATCAATATACCCTGGTATTAACTGATCCTTTATATAGAAAATTAAATGTTAAATATTTAATGAAGGGGGGGGGGAGATAAAAGTGTAGTATAAAAACTGGAGAATGTTCCCGAAAGTGAAATTTACCTGACTCAGAATTACTAACAAGTTGCAGTACAAGAGGGGTGACAATTCTAAAATGCTGAGATTAGAGAGAAATCCTAAAGAATAGGAACCATTCTTCTGGCATTATGGAAGCAGCAAAATCATAACTAAAGCAGTTATTGTTCAACAATGCTGTTTAAACCCCACTGAAGACTAAATTGAACAGTTTGTTTAAGATGAGCACAAATACAGCCTAAGGAAAAAAAACTGGAAAACTGCAGATTTTCTTCAACAATATCTTAACCACAATTTTGCCAACTGAATTTATTTTGCATGCCACACATTCCCTTGATAACACCATCTTTTTCTTGTAAATACAAGATAATTCCATCAATTCAATTCTTTGAATGAACTATATTTTCTGTATTAGAAAACTGTCAGAAATATTATGTTTTCTAACATTATAATTTTCCAGTGTAAGAAATTTATGTGGCTTTCAATAAAATTTGTTTTCTGCTGCTTGGGGGGGGGGGGGGAGAGACTAAAAGGAATTTCATTAAAATATTAGAATGTTTTGAAAGTACAAATTCTTCAGCACAGGGACAGACTGTATCATTTAGGCATTAAATCATAAAGTGTGACTTACAATGTTAAATTAAAAACAGGACTCGGGGAGCCGCCCTGAGTCTTCGGAGAGGGTGGCATGCAAATCAAATCAAATCAAATAATCAATCAATCAATCAATAAAATAATCAGCTGCTTTAACATGAACATGAAACCAGTCTATTTCCTATGGCATCACAAATTCAGCTTCAGCAGCTTAGAGTTAAAATCCTTCATAAACATTTACTTAGAAATAAGTCTCTGAATTCATTCTTAACATTCTAAGAGCAAACACTCATTTTACAAACACATACTCTACACTAATTTTAAAACAAGTACAGTACAATATGAAAATATTAATTTTCATACATTCCAGTATGATTCAGTGTAACATGAGACAATTTTGGCTACATCGTTTTTAATAACTGTGGGAATTATTACATCTTTATGGTTATACCTTATGGTTAAGATTTACAATGTATAAGCCATATTATAGCTAACACTGTAAGAATTACTTGGAATTTCACTTTTAAAGAACAAAAAAAAAAAAGCAAAATAGTGCTTATGTCTCCAAGCCTACAGCAAGAAATTCTGTGGATCAGAATTTTAGAACTACTGTACAGTATTAGATAATCTATTGCATTTACACCAAATTCAAGAATTTAGAAAGCAGTTCACATGCATTGTGGCACATTAGGACTTGTTGCTCTCTCGTTATCCATTTTATCTCTAAAAGAAGGGTCATCTTCAATCAAAAGAAATGATCTAAATAAAAGACAGATTCAGACAAAACAAGCCCGCTCCCACATATTTAACAGCAATCCAAGTGTAACAGACAAGTTGAGTAAAATGACTTCTAATGATCTCCAGGTAAAAATAAAACAACTTCTATTAATTTATTGTAACAACTCTGCATGTGGTCTTCAAGAATCCATTCATCACAAATGCTACAAAATTCAATGTGTTTTCATAAGCAAGAGGACTCTTAATTTAACTGGGCAAATTTTTAGAAAATGGTTAATCTTCTTATACAAACACTCAGGTAATGTTTGTTTTAAGATTATACCTGCTATGAACCGTCTGCATATAATTAAATTTCTAAGCAGGGGACTTAGGGCTTTCCGAGATAACATTTCCTATCATTTGTAATCTGGAATGGCCAATGGGGCTATGAAGCCCTACAAATCTAAAAGGCCTAGGATCACCATCAATCTAAATTTGAGGAAAATGTATTTACCCTGATATAGCACAGGGAAAATGCACTTCTTCTGGAAGTATAATAAAACTTTATGTTATTACATCCACCTTTCAAATTTATGGATTAATCCAAAGGCAGTAAAGCCACAAGACTGGTGATACTTGCTGAGGAAATTGATAAGATGTTCATGGACAACTCAAAGGAGAATAATAGATTCATATGATAAGTAAGCAGGCAGGGAATCCCTAATGGCCACAAAACACAATGAGCTCCTGAGGGTTATGGCATCTGTAGAATTTGGAATTGGAGTTGGAACACTGGGGGGGCTGGCCTCTAGAGCAGAGGTCCCCAACCTTTTTTGCACCAGGGACCGGCTTTAAGGTAGACCAGTTTTCCATGGCCCGGTGAGGGGGGAGGGGGGGGGGAGCTAGCTGTCAGCGGCGCCGTAAAAGGGGCGATCAAGAGAGGAATGGGTGAATGAATGGACGGAGGGTGGGAAGGAAGGAAGGAAAGAGGGAAGGGACAGGAACAAAAGAAGGGTGCAAAGGAAGCAAGGAAAGGTGTGAAAGGGGAGAGTAAGAGAGGAAGGAGTGAAAGAAGGGAATGAGGGAGGAAGGAAGGGAGGAAGGAAAAGGAAAGCAAGAAATGGAGGGAGGAAAGGAAGGAAAGAAAGAAAGAAAGAAAGAAAGGGGGAAGGGACAGGAACAGAGGAAGGAAGCAAGGAAACTTATGAAAGGGGAGAGTAAGGGAAGAAGGTAGGAAGGAGAAAGAAAAGAAGAAATAGAGGAAGGGAAGGTAAAAGAGAGAAAGAAAAAGAGCAAGAAAGAAAGCAAGAAAGAGAAAGAAAGAAAGGCAACTTCAAAGAAAGGCTCACTGAGCATCTCTCACTCTCTCTCTCTTTCTATCCCTCTTTCTTTCTTTCTCTTCCTTTCTCTCTCTCCTCTTCCTTTATCTCCTCTCTCTCTCCCTCTCTCTTTCTCTCCCCCTCTCTCCCCCTTTCCCTCTCTCCCTCTCTTGCTATCTCTCCCCCCTCTCCCTCTCTCTTTCTCCCTCTCCCTCTCTTTCTCTCTCTCCCCCCTCTCTCTTTCTCTCTCTCTCCCCCTCTTTCTCTCTCTTCTTCTCACTTTCTCTCTCTTGTTTTCTTTCTGTCTCTTTTGCTTTCTCTCTTTCTCACTCTTTCTTGTTTTCTTTCTCACGCTCTTTCTCTCTCTTGTTCTCTCTCTTGCTATCTCTTTCTCTCCCCCCCCTTTCTCACTCTCTCTTTCTCACTTTCTCTCTATCTTGCTGTCTGTTGCTCTCACTCACTCTCGTTCTCTCTCCATTCTTCTCAGCGATGACGCGCGCACGCCCTGCCCGCCTCACCTTTGCGAGAGCACTTTCGCCCCGGGCTCTCAGCAAGGGGGTTTGGAGGAGAGGCGGGGCCGGCGAAGGTGATATTGAATGTCGGGGGAGAACGGGCGGCTGCAAGCGCTCCCTATCCCCCTGCTAGCCCACTCGGAATATTCAAAATAAGAAAAGCCTTCGCCGGCAAAGGTTTTTCTTATTTTGAATATTCCGAGTGGGCTAGCAGGGAGATAGGGAGCGCGTGCAAATACCCGTTCTCCCCCGACATTCAATATCACCTTCGCCGGCCTCCGCTGAGGAAAGCCTTTGCCGGCATTTCCTCTCGTTGTCAAGGAGGCGCAGCGGCGGGCGGAGAGAGGGAAGGAGGGGGGGGGGGGCAGCGGCGTCCCTCCTGGCCTTGGCGGGCCGCCCAACCCTCCCCACCTCCTGCAAACGCGGCGGGCGGCGGGGGGAGAGCGAGGAGCCGGTTCCGGCGGGCGCGGGGCTTGGCTGGCTGGCGGGGGGAGCGCCGCTGGTGATGCGGAAAGGCCGAGGGGGCCCTGGCGCCGCGGACCGGCTGAAAAGCTCCAACGGCCCGGTCCCGGTCCGCGGACCGGCGGTTGGGGACCTATGCTCTAGAGAATTCAATTTACTGTCTAACGCTTGGTCAATTTGCTTAATCACTTTTTAAAATGTCTGTGGGGACACACAATGTCAGCCCATTAACAGCTTTTAAATGGCTCAAGTCTTCTCTTAAATGAGAAAAGCAGAACAAACAAGAGATGGTTGCAAGATCTATCTATGTCATAATTCTTTTAAGTGTTTATTTTGCCAGTCAAAATTTAGAGTGATGTATTAAGTCACTGCTAAACTGTGCTCCCAATTATTCTCTCCCAAAAGAAAAAACCCCAAAATAATACAATGATTAATTTCTCTTTGAAGTATTAATATGATATTTTCTAGATGTTTATTGAGGATATCTTTGACTTTTTGGTCATTTTCATTAACAAAAATTGCTATAACCTGTAAGACCAATAAACTATTATTTCTCTATTTTTAACATTTCTTTATGTAAATCAAAAAAAAAAAATAACCAAATGGTATTCAGAAATCTTATACAACCATAATGTATGCAAAGGAAAAAATCTGAAACCTTACATGCACTTAAAGAGGAAAAAACTGAATAAACTTTTACTTTTGTGTAAAGAAAATTTACTTGAAGTTGTTAATAATTCAGTTACCAGTTTAAAGTTCCTAAGGAAGGTCTGTGATTCTATATATAACAAACTTGGGCTGCAGGCAGCAACTTAAGACATCTGGATATTATATTCATTTTTAAATTAAATTAAAAATATTGCGTATGTATTTAAATTTATCAGTTGTTCACTTTAACCCATATGTAAAGTCTTTAACCAGAGTTTAGACCAGCTAAAAGCTCATATATTTGTATTTTCCCTTTCAGCCATGAATTTTTCCTTCTATTCTGAGAGAAATTAGAAGCATTGGGTTAAATCTACAGTACTATAGCTTTATTAGAAGTTAGTTTTAATCAGACATCATAAATCTGCTTAAAGCGTGGAGGTTCATGTTTTGATTAAAAAACAATGTTAGCAGCATTCATTTAGATAAAACAATACAGTGTTTCTCAACCTCAACATTAACATGGGCTGAAGTTGAGAAGCACTTAAATTATAACCTATGGCTATCACTATTAAAAAGGAAAATGAAAAACCATGTTATACAGCTTCATACAATCCTAGACTGGAAGGTAAGTAAAAGGCCACCAAGTCCAATTCTCTGAACATTTCAGGACTCACTGTACCTTCTTCTTTCCCACTTTTTCCACTTTCAGTGTCAAGGCATTCACTGTACCATCCCCAGGGGTGGGCTCCAGCCGGAACACTAAAATGGACTCACCGCCATGGCTTGTGCCTGCGGGGCCATTGCGATTTTGCTTCTGCACCTGTGGAGATAGCAAAATCGCGCACGGAGCCGCAGATACGCCTGTGTTTTGGCATGTGCAGAAGCAAAAAAACCTGTGCCGAAATATGGGCGCACCTGCGGCTCCGTGGCAATTTTGCTATCTCCACAGGTGCAGAAGCAAAATTGCGCTGGCCCCGCAAGCACGAGCCGCCGCCGTGAGCCAATCTAGCGTTCCGGCTAGCAGCCCACCCCTGACTATCCCTGATCAATGACTGTTTTTTAAAAAAATCTCCAGGAAAGAGGAAGAAACCCCTCCATTTGGTACTCATTCCTTGATTAGCAGCTCTTGCCATTAAACATCTTCCTAACGTACAATTTAAATCTATGTCCTTGAAATTTCATCTCATAACTTGTAGTCTCATCTACTGCATATTTGAAGACAGAAATCAGTCCATACTCAACCTTATTTTTTTAATTTAAACATATCAAGTTCTTTTAACCATTCCACATAGTATTTACTGTGCTTAAGGGGCATACCATATTTTTCGGAGTATAAAACGGACCTTAGTTTTGGGGGAGGAAAACAAGGGGAGGGATCTGCCTCTGCCTAACAGCAAACAGTATAGATGATCTACACTGTTGGCTGGGTATTTTTGTGCATGTGTGCCTGACCCATAGAAATAGCAAAGAATTGGAGAAATGTACATTGCGGCAGTATATTAATGCCAGAAAGTTTTCTTAAATGTAGTCACACTGACACCTCCCAATTATTTAAATAGATCTACTCCAAACATGACTAAGTCAGGGTTTAACTTAGCTGCCTTATCTTAATACTAAACAGAAGACTATTACATTTCAGATTATACTTGTACAGATGCTGTTAAAATTGATGTGGCTTTCTTGAAGTATACATTATTCTCTGCTATTTAAAAGAAGAAACAATAGCACTGGGCCTCTTCAGATCAAGCGTTTATTTTAAAAAGCCTTCATTTTGTTAAGTTGTCTAGAACAATAATAAAACAGTCTTATCTGAATCTTTATTAACAGCAACTGTGTATGATAATATAGCCATTAATTCTGGAGAAAATTAGGATGGTATAAGAATGCCTGCAAAGTACAGCATGGTCATATTGTTTATTAACTCCCCAAGGACACATGGAAGCTCTTGTGAAAGAAACCTGGTAGAAAGTTTGAGGTCACTATCTTGCCTGTAGTGTCCTTATGGATAAACCTTGATGTGCTTAACAGGAATCAAGGTTTTGGAGGATGCACTTGATCTTAGGAAAACTTCAAGACCACTGACAAATCAAACTATAATTAAAAGAGTAAGACAGACGAGTATGCAACTACTCCAAGTTCTTTGAGTCTCTTGTAAATATACTGTTGTTCATATGTAGTACTAAGCCATAATGTGATTTGTTTGTTTTGGCTTTACAACAGGGCTACAAAACTCTGAACCAAGAAGTGGCAACAAAAAAAATCCCATTTCACTGGCATCTAGCAATTGCTGGATTTTTGTGGCTCAGATCTAGTAACTTACCACTTAAAACCCAGCAAAGTTGGTGAAGTTTTATATGTTTTAAATGATTAGTAAATCATGATGGTAATATCCTAGAATGATATGGGAATGCTTCAAAACTTATAACAATGATTATTAATGAACATTTATATTTAACATTTTGTTTAGATACTAATGTCATTACTGATCTTACTGCCACCAAAATAAGATGGTAATACAGTGTTTCCTGTCTTAATTAACTGCCAAGTAATAAAAATGTCATATATTATATTGATATTTATTATGATTACATCAATTACTCAGATAGACATTACCAGATTCTTAGGACTCTACACATTAACTAAGCATTAAAGCCTTATGTAAGTTCTGCCAGGCACCTTTCACAATATACCTAAAACAAAAAGATACTTCTGAAAACCTGGAAGTAATATATTAGTACAACTAACTATTATACCCCTGCAGCTAGTAGTCAAGGACATGCTAGTTCTGATATTAGAAAATACAACTATCATGAAGGGTAACTGCTAATACAGTATATTTTTTTCTCCATGACTGCTAATTTCATCAAGCTATCTACAACTTAGGATCAATATCCTAGTCAATAACGTGCCATAAACCACTCTTAAGTAGACTTTCTCAGTCCTGGCTTCCATGTATTGTTACATTATATTACAGTTCCATCAACCACAGCCAGCAGAGTCAATAGAACAGAAAATTTAGGTTTGTTGCAAGTAGTATACAAGTTTTCTAAGGCTTGCAAACATTTGGGAAGTGAAACTACATCTCCAAATACACTCAACTAAAGTCTTATATTAAAGAACAGTGTAAATAGCAAAAGTATTGAATGGGCTTGTCTTTGGGGGTAAATTGAGCAGGCAGATCTTCAGAGCTAGTCTACCAAAACCTGGTAAAGAATCCTCTGTGCCACTACCTAATGGATGTTTAGATTTTTTGCAATCCTAATAGTCCTAACTAAGGTGCCAAGGAAAACCAAAATTATTTATTTGGTGGATTTACATGAGAGCCTATCTCAAGTACGTAACTTTGGACTGCTCACAATACTAAAAATATCTACAAAAATACAAAACCCATAGCTGGGGGGGGGATGGGGGGGTTGCAAAGGCACAAGCCAACATTCAACATAATCAAGAAAAAGGCTCCTCCCCACTCTTGGTAATCCCAGACTCAAGCACAGAGCCTCTCCTCAGAGCCTTATAGAAGGTCAACGGGCACAGAAACAATCTGATCTCTAAAGGGATTGTATTCCATAGGGCAGAGGCCAGGACATAATGCTTTCCTCCAAATTTCTACCAAAAGTATTGGAAAATATAGAATAATATAGGTCTGATAACTGATGAAGTTAAGTTCCCTTTTTTATCTACACCATCTACCTTTCTTGTATACATATTCCTAAGTACCAATTAAAAAAAAATGCTACAGTTCTTTTTTTTTTCATCAATAGCATGGATAGCCTTCTCTTAAATCCAACTCTGTCATCTAGAGTCATCCTGTTTTTCTAGCCAGAATTCTATTCACAATTTTTAATTATTTTATTCCACCTTGCATTATAGAAAAATATGTAGCATCTTTTCCAAAATAAACAGTTCACTGAAAATGCGAATAATCATGATATAAACCTTAAATAGTAAATGTTCAGTAGATGTGGAATAAGTGGGCCAAAACTAGACAAAATCCTATGAAAACATTTATCTTTAATATATCCAATGTGGTGAAATATTTTAAATGTTATAAATTATTATGCTGTAAATCTGGCAGAGAAGTGTAAAAGAGATTGCCTAATTTCAGACTCCTTATCTGAAAGGGTTCTATTTCTAATAGTTCCAGCTTTAAAAGACTGACTGCTTATTATACTCAGATACCAAATATAAAACAACACCCTTCAGTGGGGCTAAAGGACACATAAAACCATTCCATCTAACTCGAATTCCACTTCATAGAAGAAGAAGAAAATTAATTACACATATTACAAAACAAAGTACTTACTGTTCGAGCACCACTTGGAGACAAGGCTCCACTAGGAAGGTAAGGGCTTCCCAGCTCTGGGATCATCAAGAAAGGATAACTTGGATAAGGAGTCCCTTTAAAAAAACCTCCATCTTGCTGTCTTCTAATTACTATGGAAGAAGGAAGATATTAGCTATAAACATTCAGAGTAAAACACCCTGACAAATGGCAAAACAACCAACTTAAGTTTGTATGAATTACGAAAGTTAGAATTCTAACTCCAAGAATTACACAAGATCAAAGTAAAAAAAACTAGCCAGGATCACAAAACAGAAAAAAATAGCACTGAAGCAAGATGAAATTGTATTTATTTCATTTTGTTATCCAATACTCATGCCTTTAAACAAATTTGAAACAACAGAAATTGCAGTACTTCCAATTAAAGTAATCAACTAATCAAACATCTGATCTTTATCTCATAGTTCAGGAATACTTACTCACAAAATATCTAGAACACCACAAGTTTCATTCGAATGCTTTAAGTCAAAATGTGACACCTGTTGTCCTTTCCCCTCCCATACAAAACATCAAAATAAAATTTGCTGAACTATAATTTACTCAATAAAGTACATGAAAAGATTCACAAAAGTCAAGTGTTTAAAAAAATGGCTCAGCATGTGGACTCCAGAAATTTTATACTTAATGTCCAGGATAGCTTGGTCAATCTTCAGAATTATGCAAATAACACTTTGAAAAAACATAGATCTTCACTCTTTTAAGTCATAATGATAAGCACCCATGTTAGATAAATGCTAGTTTGTTATGATAAATATGTATTGCCAAGTAATGCGCTTTTATAAAAAGTATTTTTTCCTCCCTATGGGCCATTCATTAATACAAACTGCAGAGTTGCAAACTTCTCAAAGTTTGTCTCTGGGACAAAAGTTGACGAAACATATGCAGGTCTGTAACCTTTAATTCAGTGAGCTAGAGATTTATGCAATCATGTCTTAATGTCTGTACTCACAGCAATGTACCACTGGATCATTATCAAAATTAACTGCAGTCCAAAATTCTACAAAAGAACATTACTGTAATTGTAACTTTTACTTCACCTACTGTATTGCTGTTAAAATGAGGATAAGAGTTGTTTACCCCCCTCATGTGCAAAAAACACATTTAGGGAGGTTAATGTTAATTAATTTTACACTTAGTACCAGCAAGCAATTCTCCCTGAACCAAGCAAGGCTTATTTCTGAGTAAACACTTTATATGTTTTAAAGTTCACACACCAATTTATATATTTAGAAATAAACTGTATTCATTTTAATGTTTTGAATAAATATATTCATAAAATTGATCCCTTGGAATGGAGCATTAAGGATTTTGTTATTTGAAACTCACTAGTGGGTGAATTCTAACTTCTCTATTCAAAGTTCTGTGATGCATTTTTAAAAAAATCCAGGCTAAAGCCTACTTTACTACTGACTTTGAAATAATTCCAATCCAGGCCAAGGGGATTTATTCCCTTGTCAAGCAACAATTCTATACATTCATATGAACTTAAGGGAACATTTATGCATAAGCATGTACAGCATTAAACTACACTGATCCTAAACGTCTTCATTCAGAAATAAAATGGTGCTTCTTGTTTGAGAACACTGATAAATTTACCATCCTACTTTCAAAAAGTATTACTTTTTAAAAGAGCCATAGATCACCATATGCTTTGTTTACTCAAAGGAAATCTTGTAACTTCAAGGAGTCATGGGAGGTATCCTCAGCCCCACAAATTTAACACTAAAGCCTAAGCATAATTGCTGGTAATATAGGTGCTCTCTGACCTTGCCTGGGTTTTTTGTGTTTTTTTTGGCAAACGTTTCATTACCCAAACTAGGTATCATCATCAGTGTTACTGATGTTGCCTAGTTTTGAGTTACTAGCACTGCTGATGATCTCTAGAACTCATGATGTCACCTAGCTTGGGTAATGAAACTTGTGCAAGAAAACAAGCAAACTCAAGAGAGCACCCAAAGGATAGCTGGACCTCCATCGTCAAAGGCAGCTACTAGAGAGCAGAATCGCGTGCAGCCAAGAGCCCGGCAATCTGCGCGTTTCACTGCGACTCGGCTGCCACTTCAAACCCATTTACCCAGGGGGAATTTGCATTCCAAAAAGAGTCTGTTCCAGAGCAAAAACCATGGCCTTTTTAGCCGGCTGAGATTACAGTATTTGGGCGAGGGGGGAGGTTTCTATCTTTTGTGCGGAAGGAAGGAAGCAAGCAAGCAAGCAAGCAAGCAAAAGGGCAGGAGAGCTCCGGCCCAACAGAGCCTTTGCAAAGACGGGCCACTGCACTTGGGAAACTAGCCCCCACCCCCCTCCTGCGCGGGGATTCCAAACTCCGGGTTAGGATTCCGCGCTCGGACCGACGGCCGAGGAAACCCGCACGGGGAGGGCCGAGGAAAGACTCAGAAAAGGAAGGGCCGGCGGACAAGCAAGCCGCCTTAGTCGGG
Source organism: Erythrolamprus reginae (assembly GCF_031021105.1). Classification (NCBI taxonomy): domain Eukaryota; kingdom Metazoa; phylum Chordata; class Lepidosauria; order Squamata; family Dipsadidae; genus Erythrolamprus; species Erythrolamprus reginae. The sequence goes on along the minus strand of NC_091961.1, from coordinate 18,054,088 downwards.
ATTTCCAGAGCAAGCGGCTCGGGATCAGGGCCCAAGTCGGGGAAAACAATCCGGAGGAGATCGGGAGGGCCGGCGCAGTGGAAGCTCCTCCTCATCCCAGAAAACGACGGGAAGAGCACGGAGGAGAGAGAAGCGCAGGTCGTCGTCGTCAGGCCGCCCTCCCCACTTCCCCGCCCGTCCCCGCACTTCGCAGGACGGCTCGGTGGCTCGCTACCTTCGGCTGTAGAGTCCCGCGGCTTCTGGAAACTTTCCCGGGGCGGCTGAGGCGGCCTCTCCGACTGGGGGGGGGGGGAAGAGGAGGGTGAGGGGGGAGACACAAAGAAAGGGGGTTGAGACGACGCGGCCAAAAGCGCCCCCGGCGAATCTCGCTCTCCCCCCCCCCCCCATTTCCGCCCCCTCCCCGGCCGCCCCGCGCGCGCCTCTCCCCACCGCCGCCCTCCCGCTTTTACCTCAGAGTCGGACCCGGAGGCGCTGCCGCCGCGGTTCTCGGACTCGTGGACGAGCGAGGACTTGAGCTCGTCCAGGTCGCCATGAGCCGAGCCGCGCCCCCCGGCGCCCTTGTCCTGCTCGTCGCCCTCGTCCTGGAAGGCGATGAGCTCGTCCGGGGCGCCCAGGTCGTCGCTGCTGCTGCCGCCGGCTCCGCTACTGCTACCGCCGCCCGCTCCTCCTCCTCCACCGCCGGCGGCGGCGGCGGGCTGCAGCTGAGGCATGGTGCGGCGGGGTCCCGGTGCGGCGGGCGGCCGCTCCGCGCACCCCGCCTGCCTCAGCCCGGCCTCCCGCCTCAGCCCCGTCCCGCCGCCGCCGCCGCCGCCCCGACAAAGTTTTGACACTCGCGGGAAGGGAGGCGGAGGCGCCACGGAGCTTCCCCTCCTGCGGCGTCGAAGGAGCGCGGAGAGGCGGGAAAGGGCCAGGCGGCGCCGGACGGGGAAGGCTGGGTGGCGGTGGTGGGAACCCGGGTGGAAATCGCTCGCTCCGGCGGCCGGAGGGGTCCCCTGCTCAGCCCACCCGGGGAGGGTCGAGAATGCGAGCGCGGGGCCGGGAAGGAGGAGGAGGCGGAGGAGGAGCTCCCGCTGCAAACTGATACTCCTGGCGAGCGGGAGGAGGGGAGGGGAGGAGGAAGGCCGCCCCCCCGCCAGACACCCCCTTCCGCTCCTCTTCCCCCCCCCGCCCCCACCCTTCTCTCCCGGGACCCCCAGCGCCCAGCCCCCTCCCGCTAGCCCCCTCCCGCTGCCCCCCTCGAGGCGCCCACTTTGCCTTCCCTCTGCCCACTTTTATTGTGATTTAAAAGCGGGCGGGGTGGCGGTGGGGGTTTTGGAGCGGGTCTTCCTCCCGGGCTTTGCCCCCCCCCTCTCTTTTCCTCCTGGAAAGGAGAGGTGCAGAAACAAGGGATCGCTGGAAGCAAACAAGGGTGGGAGAAACGGGGGAGGGGGGAGAGAGGCGGACCTCGTTGCAAAGACTCGCCTGGCCAAATAAAAGCAAGGAATCCCGAAGGAGCCGCCTCTCGCTTCCCCACCCACCCCCTCCCGGATCCCTGCTTGCTAAATCTTGGCGGGCGGGTTTGCATTTCAATGGATGGGAAATAAAGAGGGATCTTTGCAGCCCGATCCTGTGCAAGGTAACTTTTGAGAAGTCAAGCGGGGCGGGGGGGTGGAGGTTGCAACCTAACCGGGTTTCCTTCCGATCTGGAGAGTTTAATAAGTCCCGTGGAATTTGGAAGGATTTGCTTCCCGAGGGAGCGCGCTGAAGTTTGCATGGCGCGCCTGGTCTGAGACCGAAGAGGTCTTCTCCAGATAACTCAGCGCCGCGTATGGAAAAAGCTGCTTGACAGCCATGATGGTTGGAGCGCTCAAAGCAAAATCCGGTTCGATTCAGCGGGAGCAGAAATTGCAAAACGCTTGGAATTGCAGCTATTACCGCGCTTTTTCCCCCCTTTTCTTTTCTGCAAAGCAACTAAAACTCCCAAATGCATTGTCCAACAAGTTGCTAATTAGACCAGTGTTTCCCAACCTTGGCAACTTGAAGATATTTGGACTTCAACTCCCAGAATTCCCCAGCCAGCGAATGCTGGCTGGGGAATTCTGGGAGTTGAAGTCCAAATATCTTCAAGTTGCCAAGGTTGGGAAACACTGAATTAGACAACACCTACAAAACGAAGACGCTCACTCACACGCACTCACCCTCTCACTATATCTGGTATTTACATGCATTTTTCCTCTTAGAAATTTAATTTCCACAGGAATTTTAATGCCCTCAACATATTTTTAAAACAATGCCTCAAAACAATGTCTTGAAAGGCAAAGGAGAGCCGAGTTTTCCCAAATGAGGTTTGCAGTTTGTTGTGCTGCTTTCCATGGCAAACACTGGTGCCAGCTATTTTTGATTTTTTAAATTTCATTTATTATCCAAATCTGACATATATCCCATATCCTGTGGATTGCAAGAGCTGTGTATATTGATGGCACTAAATTGGATGAGGCTTTGGTATATGTGATGGAATGGAGCCATTTTTAAAAATAAATTTGGTATCTTTCAAGGCCTGGCTATTATTATGCTACGTTAACCTCTGGTTCCAGTTATTTCAGCCTGACATTTGCTGCCTCTGGTTATATTACCACAAAGTGTTGAAGGAAAAATACTTATTAAACAGTGAAATTACTTACCTACCTATCTCTTTAACCTAGCAACTTCCTTAGATTTATTATCAATTTTTTATTATTTTATTATTTAAAATAAAATTATTTTATTTCATTTATTATGCAATGAGATAAAGATGGTTATTGCACTATAGAAATGAAAAGGAGATTAATTCTAAAGCAGAAAAGCTATGACAAACATAGACAAGAGCATGAAAGATAAGGGCATTATAATGATAAGGGAGAAATATTGAAAAGCAATGGTCTTTCTAGTGTTGATGCGCTCTAAAACATGGACCCTTGGAAAAAATAAAAGGGAAAAAAGGTAAGATTCTTTTAGGATTTAGATTTGGATGTAATTAGTCCTGAACTAAAGAAAAGCTGACTGTTTTTTCTTGAAATGATGTTCAGTAAACAGATTTTGATTAAGTGATGCAAGTGGAGTATGCATAAGGAAAAAAGATTATGTTTGACAAGATTGACAAAAGTAGAAAAAGGGGAAGAGCACTGATAAGGTGGAAGAACAAGATCAAAAAGGTTACTGAAGTACTTTGGGAATTATATGAGTTGTTATTTATTTTTATTTTATTTAGGAGATTATATTCAGGAGATTATACCCAAGCTGGGTAGAGCAGTGTTTCCCAACCTTGGCAACTTGAAGCTATTTGGACTTCAACTCCCAGAATTCCCCAGCCAGCATTTGCTGGCTGGGGAATTCTGGGAGTTGAAGTCCAGATAGCTTCAAGTTGCCAAGGTTGGGAAACACTGGGGTAGAGGTTGGGAAACAGATCTTTTAACATTTTCAAAAGTCCTATTATGTCAGACAGCATGAAATGCAAAAGGACTTTTGCTAAAGTCTGAAGGCTTTTTAAAATTAGTTATAGCTTGAAGTTGTATAATTTTAGAGTCTGGTCCTGTATCAATCACCCTCCAATTTCACTAAATGTTTGTGTACATGGACTGTGGTTAATGGAAATTTCAGCTCAAATACATCAAGCAAATAATAGACATGGGAAAGCTGTTGTACCCACTGTTGTACCCTGTGCCCATTTCACAGGGATTCCCTGAGCCACTTCATTGAAAAAGGAGCCTCTTTTGTGGCCAGTGTTCTGTTAAATGAAATGTGTATACTGTATATACTTAGTTCACCCAGATTGCCTTACCAATATTTTAATACTTTGTCACAGGCTTACCTTGGTGTGTCAACAGAATGTTGCATATTTACTTTCTTTTTGTTTTTAAACTTCAGAGTCAGAATATTGACAGTACATCAATAAGATTTATTAGCATGTTTGCCAAGAATAAATTTCCAGCAGTGTCCAAGGAAAACTACGAAACAGCCTTCTAACCAAAACAAATATAAAGTTGCATTATATTCCCAGTTATAGTTAGTCCTCGACCTATGACTACAATTAGAAACAGCATATCAGCTGCTAAACAAGCAGTTTTTAAGTGAGCTGTATCCAATTTTATGACCTTTTCTTTTGCCACAGTTGTAAAGTGAATCTCTGCAATTATGTGAATTACGTGGTTACATGAATCCAGCTTCCGCCATTGACTTCTTGATGGAAATTTGCCTGGAAGGTCGCACGTGGCAATCACTTGACTCTGGGACACTGCAGCAATTATAAGCACGAGGGCTGGTCTCAAGTCACTTTTTTCAGTACCATTGTAACTTAAAACAGTTGCTAAATGAATGGTTGTAAGTTGAGAATTATATTTCATGCTGCAAATTTATTGTGCCTGCAGTCAAGCTGACTTGTTCTTACATGATGCCTTAATTAATCTCTTAAAATACTCTTAATTGAGATGGAAAAAATTACTACCAAGTGATATATTTTGGCTTGTATGTACACGATGTGACATGTTTTATAGGAAAGCCTTCATGTTGTGGATTCTTATTATTAGAACAGGTGAGTCAAAAAAGTCCAAATAATAAAGGAATAAAAGCAGGAACTAACAACATATTATTAAGCAATAGGGTTAACAATAGTAAAAAATCAGCTACTCACTCCTGTAAGAATTCGGGAGGAAGATAGCTACTGATAGCAATCCAAGGGAGATGGGAGAAATATGAAGAAAAATTAATTTCCATTGCTATGGTTTATAGTTTGTAAGATTAAGTTAAAGATCAGTAATTGTTATTACTATTGTTGTTCTCATTATTATTTATTAGATTTGTATGCCGCCATTCTCCAAAAACTCAGGGCACATCACTTATTTTGTACTATTCAGCATATGAGAGACAATAGGAGAGAAAATTGAGAAAAATTAAGACACGGCAAATGACAAAAAAATTATTCTCATTTTAGAATTTGTATTACAATGGTTAGCTGTATTTACACTGAGTTAAGCTATGTTTTATTTTAGCCACAATTGAATAAACCACAGATATCTAGGTTCAAGAGCACACTAAGCCATACACCGTAGTTTGCACACTGTGAATAGGGTTAAGTTTCATAGTTAGCCAATCCTGAATGAACTGTACAGTGATGTAACATAATACGTAAATCTCAGGCTTTGCTACAATTTGATAACTATTAATCAGAGATCGGTGAATGTTACTTCTAAGTAATTATATGTGTAATTACATATGTTTGCTTTAGCAGTGTATGAAGATGAGATGATTTTTCATGAGTATTTTTTATATGACACTGGAAATGCTATTCTGACCCAGGCAGTTTTAGTGCTTTATAGATTTTATCATCATTATTGAATAAATATGAATGTAACATTCCATCAATAATAATCAGCATTTTAAAAGGCCTAATGTCCCCCCCCCCCATCTCATTTGAGGCATATAGGCTACACCTGTGTTCATTCAATTACCACAACACCCTAATGGAAAGATTCCGCTCTTGTGTGTACTGACTTTCCTACCCTGATGCCCTTCTAGCTTATGGAGTGTGTTAACACAATCCACAAAGGCATATTTTGCTTAACTGTAAAGGAACTGCAGAATATGAGAGTTATAAAGCATACTGGCTGGATCTGCACCCTAAGGTTCAAATAGAACAAACCTGGGTGGGATATGTGAATGCTACTGCACATTTTCCAGCCAGTCTGGCTGAATTCGTGTCTTTCTATGCTATGAATCAAGCAACGCCTTATAAATGGGCTGCCATCCTTCTGAGGCACTCTACAACTGGATGGGAACTTGAAGAATTTCTAGGCAGTAGACTCTGGAAGTTGAAGTCCAAGATATATAAAGAGAACATGTCTGAGTAAGCTTGCATATCTCCCCATCTGGCCATCAATGCCTACAAAGACTACCTAGTCATTCTGCTGCTAAGAGCTCAGCATGGGTAGTGAAGCAAATATTTACTCGGGTTGTAAGCAGCTACCCCTGGGTCAGGCTAGGAACAAAAGAGTTAACTACATCTGGAATATTGGCCTGGGATTAACTTCCCCCTGACACATGCTTCTTGCAAACAAATGGTGCTGCGATTGTGCAGACCTTCATTAGAGGAACTTGATGTAATTACCCTCTTTTCTTTACTGGCCTTGCAGCTATCTCAGTTCTGTTTATGAACATTATCAGCAGGCATGAATTTCTCTCTGATCTTTTCCATAAGCTTCATTTGCATATTGGGCAAATTGCAATGGCATAATTTCTTAATCTATCACTTCTGTATTGAGCTCATTCCTACTCATTCAACTGTTTTGGAATGGGTATACAGTACAATATCCATATTTAAAGAAGCTTCATGTATCATCCCAATTCACTCTTTGATTAAGCCTACAGTGGTACCTCTATGTACGAACTTAATTCGTTCCGTGACCAGGTTCTTAAGTAGAAAAGTTTGTAAGTAGAAGCAATTTTTCTCATAGGAATCAATGTAAAAGCAAATAATGTGTGCAAACCAAATAGGAAAAAAAATAAAAGCTCAGAATTTGGAGGAGGAAGAAGAGGAGGAGGACAGTCGCTGCTGAAGGAAGAAGGTGAGGTGAGGGGAATAAAAAAAATCCAAAACTGAGGCTTAAAAAAAGGGGGGGACTCTGAGGCGGCGAGGAGGAGCACGTGCCTCCCATACACTGCACCAGAGAGAGAAACCCAGGTGGGCGAGAGGGGGGAACCTCCCGCTCCTTTGACTGAAAGGCGGTGGCTGCTGCTGCTGCTGCTGCTATCTGCTTCCTCTTCCTTCCCATGATGAAGGGCTCCCCTCTTCTCTTGCTCGCTCGCTTTGTAACTGGCACCTTTCCTTCACTGTGCTGACTCCTTGGTTTGGCTGAAGCCGAGTTGACTCGGCTGGAGCGAATTGCCCCCTTTTGCCTTTTGGCGACAAACGCTCCAGGAGGCAACCAAGCCCCAGGTGTGAGAGAGGCAGTGTGAGGGAGTCACCACAGCGAAGTGGTTTATTTCCTTTCCAAGCGCCCAGAGGAAGGAAAATGCTCCGTTTGCTCTGGGCTGTCCAGAGCAAAGGGAGTGTTTCTTTTCTCTGGTTGCTGGCAGAGGTTTATTCCCTCTCCAAGCGCCCAGAAAAAGAAAAATGCTTTGTTCGCTCTGGACTGCCAAAGTCTCCCTAAGCGCCACTGAAAGGTTCCTCTGGCAGCCCAGAAAGATGGCCGGGATTAAAGGGGAATGGCAGGAAACTGGCCAGGCCTTTGTGCCGCTCTCAAATTTCCTGGAAAAATTTTCCGGGCTCAGGTTCTTAAGTAGAAAGTGGTTCTTAAGAAGAGGCAAAAAATCTTGAAAACCCAGTTCTTATCTAGAAAAGGTCTTAAGTAGAGGCGGTCTTAAGTAGAGGTACCACTGTAGTTCATTCAAGCAATCACTACTGATTGGGTTTCTACATCTCTTTAGGTTAAGTCCGCTAAGCCAGTGTTTCCCAACCTTTTTTGAGCCGCGGCACATTATTCATATTTTCAAAATCCTGGGGAACACTGAACCGGGGGGGGGGGCGCCTAAAGAAAAGTTTTGACAAAAAAAAATCTTCCTCTATTTCTCCCTCACTCTTTCTCTCTCTTCCTTCCTTCCCTTCTTTCTCTCTCTCCATCCCTCTTTCTTTCTTCCTCTCTTTTTTGCTCTCTTTCTCTCTCCCTCCTTCCCTCCCTATATGTCTTTCTCTCTCCCTTGCTCTCTCTGCCTCTCTTGCTATCTCTCTTTCATTCTCTCTCTCTTTCTCTCTCTCTTGCTTTCTCTCTCTCTCTGTCTCTCTTTCTCTGTCTCTCTCTCTCTTGCTAGCTCTTTCTTTCGCTCTCTTTCTCTGTCTCTCTCTCTGCCTCTCTTGCTATGTCTCTCTTGCTCTCTCTCTCTTTCTCTCTCTTCCTTTCTTCTCTGCGGACGCCGGTGAAGGTTTTTCTTATTTTAAATGTTCCGGGTGGCAGGGGGATGCGGAGCCCGCACGCACACACACCCGACATTCCAAATCCTGCCTCAGCTGTGAGAAGAACGCCTGCCCCGCCTGTCCTGTAGCCCTTTCGCTGACAGCCTGGGACAAAAGCGCTCGGCGAAGGGACTGCAAGAGGGGCCGGGCGGGCGCTAGCAGCCGGATGAGGACGAGAAGCTGCTGCAGCCACCCCCAATCCCCCCCCTTCCCTGGGTGCCTTCCAAAGGCCCCTGGAAAAAGGCAGGAGGTAGCAATGAGGCGTGAGGACAAGCAGGCAGCTTGGTGGAGGGGAAGCGCTGAGGGGCTCTCCTCCTTCCCCACCCCCGCGCTTCTATCCCGCCCTGGCTTTTGCTTCGCCTGCAGATTTCCCCGCAGTTCAAAAGGAGGCAAGAGGTGGCCTGGATGAAATTGCGGGGAAATCATGGGGCGAAGCGAAAGCCAGGGCGGACTCGCAAAGGCGGGCTCAGGCTGCATGAGGAGAAAGAGGCGGAGGGAAAGAAGGCGACGGCAGCGGGACCTGCAGCTCGGTGGGCGTCTCCTCGTGGGATAGAATCCTCTCTTTCTCATGCTGCTCCCACCATGGCTGTGTGCGGTCCCGGTGCCCCTGGCTGAAGGTCGTCCTGTGGCTGGTCTTGGGCTTTACGGTTGCTTCCTGGTTCCCTCTCCTCCCTCCGCCTGTGTCTACCGCCAGCGCCTCATTCCTCGGAGCTGCCGCTTCCTTCCAGGCAGCCCAGCCACGCTGCCGTAGAAAGTGCAGAGGTTATTGCCGCCACCTCTGCCTCCACTCAGGGAGCCACCGTGGTTGAGCTGAGCGAGAGGAAAAGGCGCGGTGACCACGGTGGCTCCCTGAGTGGAGGCAGAAGCGGTGGCAATAACCTCTGTGCTTTCTACGGCAGCGTGGCTGAGCTGGGCGGAGGGAAGCGGCAGCTCCCACTCGAGGAACCCATGGCAACGGGCGACAGCTTGGTGGGAGGCGACGGCGGGAGACACAGGCAGTGGGAGGAGAGGGAACCAGGAAGCGACTGTGAAGCCCAAGACCATCCACAGGACGACACTCAGGCAGGGGCGCCAGCAGCGCCCCGCCCAGCTGGAGCTTCTCGCGGCACACCTGGCCATGTCTCGCGGCACACTAGTGTGCCGCGGCACACTGGTTGGGAAACGCCGCGCTAAGCTATTAGATCTGTGCTACAAAATAGGAACAATAGAAAAAAGTTGAAGAGTTTTCTGTATCTCTTTGCTGCCATTTTGGGGCCCATTTATTTATGGAATGTGATGTGGCCAAGCTGCGATACCAGTTCTTTGTACATGGAGAGAAGGGCTCAACATTCATTCCATTTCCTGTTTTTTCTCACCTTCCAGTTATCCTTGCTGTAACTTAGGCCACAGCACCTTCTGCAACTTGGCACTTTCCAAATGGATTGGCATTCCTAGCTCCAGGGAATTTTAGGAGTATTACCATATTTTTTGGAGTATAAGACACACCTTTCCCCCCACCATTAAAAGAGGGTGAAAATTTGGGTGTGTCTTATATACCAAATGTAGCCCCCTCCCCAGCCTCTCAAATGGAGGTTTCTGATGCTTTTTCTCAGCCTTTGAAACCTCCGTTTGAGACGCTGTGTTACAACGGAGTTTTCACAGGCTGGAAAAAAGCCTCTGAAATGGAGGTTTTATTAAAGTTTGTTGTAAAATCAAAACCAGAAGCATACACAAATGACTGATTCAGCTGGATTCAGTAACTTCTTTATAAACATAATAACAGATGAATTTATAATTCCATTAGCAGGTTATTTCTTCAAGTAAACAGGCAGGAGTTAGCTTCATTTTAGCAGAGCAGACAAGCACAGAGAGTACAAAGTGAGCAGAGGGCAGAGCAGGACTAGAGACTTAAGTTTAAGTTTTAGTTCCAATTTTCTGCACAGACTGAAAGTGGCTAGCTCCCATTGGCTGACTGGCTCTCACAGTTCATGAATATCTTAACAGGTTTCTCAGGCTGAAAAAATGCCTCTGAAATGGAGGTTTCACAGATTGAAAAAACAAGGTACAGAGCTCACAACCAATGAACCTGTTGCTAAATTTCACCTCTGGCAACAGCTGATTGAGGATATTCAGGGAGGCCATCAACCCCCCCCCACCCCCCCACACATCAGCTTTTTTCTTATTTCCCTACCCAAAAACTAAGGTGTTTCTTACACTCTGGTGCATCTTACAGTCTTAAAAATACAGTAAATGCCAGAATGGGAAAGGTTTGCAAGAGAAACAGCCATAGCAAGGTGAACTGCACTGCATGTAACAGAGTGCAATACAAAAGATGGGTTTAGATCCAAATAGAATTCTAGAGAAGTTAATAGAGATGTAAAGTAGTTCTCAACAACTTACTGACTGTGAGGTTTAGGTAATAGTTTTGGAAATATGACCATTTTTATTTGATATGTAGCAGTTACAGAAAACATTGGCCACTGGAGTCTTTTTTCTTTTTTTTTAAAGCTTGAAAATAGGAAACCAAAGGAGAAATGAATATTGAACACCCTAGAGTAACCTTCCAACACTTTTACTCAGTGTGGTCAATGGCTTCATGTTTGAAAAATGTAAAACTGATTTGTAGACATTTTTTTGCCACATTTTTTTTTTAAAAAAACTAAATGCAATTCAGAATCATGAATAGGTTCTGCATTTACTTCTACCAACATTCTGGGATGCGCACAGGAAGCCAAATCTCCCGCGAGGACGTGCGAGAGAGAGATTTTGCCAGCAGCAACAGCGGCAGTGCCAAGCTCCAGCCGCCCGGCCTGCACACCACACCACATGCCACCTTCTCAGCACACCAAGGCAGAAAGAAGAGGGTGCTGTTGGCCCCCTTCTCGAGAGAGGGCCAGAGAAAGGAGGGCGAAGGAACAAGCAAGTGGTGGCCTCTTCTTCCCAAAAGTAAGGGAGGGGAGGGAAAAAAGTTGAAAGAGACCGGGTGCGCTGCAAGCAGCACAGAGCGAGTTAGTAGGGGGAAGGGGAATCTTTTGGAATGGGGTCGGAGGTCTCTCACCTTTTCCACGTAGGGTGGAGGGTCAGGGGGGAAGAGGAGGAAAGATCTCGCTCAACAGAGAAGAGCTGGGGTGGCGCAGCAGGTAGAGTGCTGTACTGCAGGCCACTGAAACTCACTATAGATCTGTAGGTGGTTCAAATCTCATCACCAGCTCAAGGTTGACTCAGCCTTCCATCCTTCTGAGGTGGGTAAAATGAGGACCCGGATTGTGGGGGAAATAGCCTAGCTCTGTTAAAAAAGTGCTATTGCTAACACGTTGTAAGTCGCCCTGAATCTAAGGAGAAGGGCGGCATAAAAATTGAATAAATAAATAAAATAAATAGCGGAGGGGCTCTTCTGCTCCCCTCCCCAGCCATTTTTTGCCAATTTCTGGCTTTTTTTGCTTCTGTGCATGCCGGGAAGCAAATAATGGTAGAAATTGGTGCAATCTCTCACGCACGAACATCCTCGTGTGATTCGGCTTTTGCGCATGCAAAGAAAGCTGAATCTCGTGCCAGAATAACATCTACATGGGCTCCCGGAAGCATTCCGGGAGTGCTGGCGACTGGCAGATCCTTAATTGCCAATATTGCATCTTTGCAGAATATATATGAAGTACAGTGATCCCCCGGTTATTGCGTCCCCGACCATTGCGAACAGGGTAATTTGTGATTTTTCAACCCGGAAGTCAAAACACCATCTGCGCATGCGTGCCCTTTTTTCTATGGGCACGCATGCGTAGATGGCGCCCGGCAGATCAGCTGCTGGGCGGCTTCCATGGGTCTTCCCCCTCTTGCTGGCGGGAGGGCGAGCAGCGGGCATCAGCAAGGAGTTTCCCCACCGCCCACGCAAACGCCTCGCTGCCGCCCGCCCTTCGCCCGCCCACGCCGTTCATTCTCGCCGCTTTCGAGCTGAGTCCTGAAGCGAATTCGCTTCAGGACTCAGCTGGAAAGCGGCGAGAGCGAGCGCCAGCGAACGGCTTGTCCGCCGCCTGCCTGCCCGCTAGCGAGGAGCCGAAGATTGGGGGCGGCGCGGCTGTTTTAAAACGGCGGCGGCGGACAAGCCGTTCGCTGGTGCTCGCTCTCGCCGCTTTCGAGCTGAGTCCTGAAGCGAATTCGCTTCAGGACTCAGCTCGAAAGCGGCGAGAGCGAGCGCGGACAAGCCGTTCGCTGGCGCTCGCTCTCGCCGCTTTCGAGCTGAGTCCTGAAGCGAATTCGCTTCAGGACTCAGCTCGAAAGCGGCGAGAGCGAGCGCGGACAAGCCGTTCGCTGGCGCTAGCTCTCGCCGCTTTCGAGCTGAGTCCTGAAGCGAATTCGCTTCAGGACTCAGCTCGAAAGCGGCGAGAGCGAGCGCGGACAAGCCGTTCGCTGGCGCTCGCTCTCGCCGCTTTCGAGCTGAGTCCTGAAGCGAATTCGCTTCAGGACTCAGCTCGAAAGCGGCGAGAGCGAGCGCCAGCGAACGGCTTGTCCGCCGCCTGCCTGCCCGCTAGCAAGGAGCCGAAGATTGGGGGCGGTGCGGCTGTTTTAAAACGTCGCCGCCGGCATGGGGGGCTTGCCAGCACCCCCCGGACCCCCAACCCGGGTTTGGGGGGCTGCTAGGAAGCCCCCCATGCCGGCGGCGACGTTTTAAAACAGCCGCACCGCCCCCAATCTTCGGCTCCTCGCTAGCGCTGTGGAAGTTAAAAACACCATCTGCACATGCACAGATGGTGTTTTTACTTCCGCAGCGCTACTTCGCGAAAACCCACTCGTTGCGGGGGGTCCTGGAACGGAACCCTCGCAACGAGCGGGGGATCACTGTATATCATATCTATCATGATTTAGGCCCAGTCTGATGTCCACTCAGTGAAGCAGTAGTAGTAATGTGACAGTGTCTGGAGGCTGTCAGGGCGTTAATAGGCTCAGACTCAATCCCGACAAGATGGAGTGGCTGTGGGTTTTGCCTCACAGGGACAATTCCAACTGTCTGTCCATCACCCTGGCTGGAAGTCTTTACCCCCCTCAGAGAAGGTCTGCAACCTGGGCATCCTCATCAATCCACAGCTGAGCTTAGAAGGCTATCTCTTGTCTGTGACGAGGGGGGCATTTGCACGGGTATGCTTTGTGCACCAGTTGTGGCCCTACCTGGAGAGGGAGTCACTTCTCACAGTCACTCAAACCCTTATCACCTCGAGGTTCGATTACTGCAATTCTCTCTACATGGGGCTGCCTTTGAAGAGTATTCGGAGACTACAAATTGTGCAAAATACAGCGGTGTGAGCTATAGTGGAGCTACCAAGATCTGCCCACATTTCAACATCACTCCGTGATCTGCACTGGCTACCAATTGGTCTCTGGGCACAATTCAAAGTGCTGGTTATAAAGCCCTACATGGCTTAGGACCAGACTCCCGCATCCCAGCGGCCGGTTAGGTCTCACAGAGTTGGCCTTCTCCAGGTCCTGTCAGCCCCGGCCTGTGGCGGCCCTGACCATCTGGAATGAACTCCCACCAGAGATACATACCGCCCCCTCCCTCCTGGTCTTTCTTAAAGCTATGAAGACCCACCTCTGCCGATGGGCATGGGGGCCATGAGTGTTGAGATTGTCTCTGGCCGATGTGAATGATTGAATGGGATGAATGTGTATGACTGTATATGGCTTTTTAAAACACTTTTAATAAATCTGTGTAAATCTTTTATTTAGATTTCTTTATATATATTGTTGCATTTATAATGTACAGCGCCCTAAGTCGCCTCGAGAAGGGCGACATAGAAATCAAATAAATAACAGATTTCAACCCAAACCTTTATATCATAACATACATAGAGGTAGTCCTCAATTTACAACAGTTCATTTAGTAACCGTTCTAAGTTTGCTAAAGAAGTAACAAAACTGTTTTTCACACTTATGACCCCATGGTCACATGATCAAAATTCCGATGCTTGGCTCAGAGTCACTCATGCTCTCATCACCTCAAGGTTCGACTACTGTAATGCTCTCTACAGGTTATGACCTATAAAGCCCTTCATGGCACCGGACCAGAATATCTCCGGGACCGTCTTCTGCCACACGAATCCCAGCGACCAGTTAGGTCCCACAGAGTTGGCCTTCTCCGGGTCCTGTCGTCTAAACAATGTCTGGCGGGACCCAGGGGAAGAGCCTTCTCTGTGGCAGCCCCGACCCTCTGGAACCAGCTCCCCCCAGAAATTAGGATTGCTCCCATCCTCCTTGCCTTTCGTAAGCTCCTTAAAACCCACCTCTGTCGTCAGGCATGGTGCAATTGAGACATCTTCCCCAGGCCTATATAATTTATGTATGGTATGTTGTGTGTATGTTTTTTTAAATTATGGGTTTTTAGCTCTTTGAAATGTTAGATTTGTATTTTACATTTGTCATTGCTGTGAGCCGCCCCGAGTCTATGGAGAGGGGCGGCATACAAATTTAATAAACTGGTTCATATTTATGATGGTTGCAGCGTGCTGGAGTTATGTGATCCCCTTTTGCGACCTCCTGGCAAGCAAAGTCAACAGGGAAGACAGATTCACTTAATAATCATGTTACTAACTTAACAAATGCAGTGATTCACTTAACAACCGTGGCAAGAAAAGTTGTAAAATGGGGCAGAACTCACTTAACAAATGTTTCAATTAGCAACATAAATTTTGGGCTTAACTTGAGGATTACCTGTACTTGATTGGGAACCCCCGCCACCCCAATACAGTGGTATCTGTACTTAAGAACGTAATTCGTTCCGTGACCAGGTTCTTAAGTAGAAAAGTTCTTAAGTAGAAGCAATTTTTCCCATAGGAATCAATGTAAAAGCAAATAATACATGCAAACCCATTAGGTAAGAAACAAAAGCTCAGAATTTGGGTGGGAGGAGGAGGAGGAAGAAGAAGAGGAGGACAGTCGCTGCTGAAGGAAGAAGGTGCGGTTATGGGAATCCAAAAAAATCCCAAAGTTTAAGGCTTAAAAAAAAAAGAGGGACTCTGAGATGGCGAGGAAGAGCACACGCCTCCCATACACCCGGCGCGAGGCTGCCTCCCATACACTGCGCCAGAGAGAAAAAGGGCAGCAAACTGGCCAGGCCTTCATGCCACTCTCAAATTTCTAGGAAATTTTTTCAGGCTCAGGTTCTTAAGTAGAAAATGTTTCTTAAGAAGAGGCAAAAAAATCTTGAACACCCGGTTCTTTTCTAGAAAGGTTCTTAAGTAGAGACGTTCTTAAGTAGAGGTACCACTGTAGTTAGTTTTTTCTTTATATAACAATTTATCCATAACTTTTTTTTTTTTTATTCATTTGTCCAATACACAATACATATGGAAGAGAATAGACATGAAGTAATATATATAAAGACAATATGTAAAAATAGAGGAGAAGATATATGAAAGGAAGAAAATACATATGATATATAAGATAAAGGAAAGACAATTGGACAGGGGACAAAAGGCACACTAGTGCACTTATGTACGCCCCTTACTGACCTCTTAGGAACCTGGAGAGGTCAATCGTGGAGAGTCTAAGGGAGAAATGTTGGGGGTTAGGGGTTGACACTATTGAGTCCGGTAATGAGTTCCACACTTCGACAACTCGATTGTTAAAGTCATATTTTTTACAGTCAAGTTTGGAGCGGTTAATATTAAGTTTGAATCTGTTGCGTGCTCTTGTGTTGTTGCGGTTGAAGCTAAAGTAGTCATTGACCGGTAGGACGTTACAGCATATGATCTTGTGGGCAATACTTAAATCGTGTTTTAGGCGCCTGGCCCTTCAGGCCTTCCAGCAGTGCACCCATCACTACTGCATCCATTCACCTTGATGTTGGTTGTCCTCTTATTTCCTTCCACCTTTCCCAGCATTAGATCCATCTCCAGAGAACTAGGTCATTGCATAATGTGTTTGAACCTGATTTAGGCTGGACATCCTTCAAACAGGATGATCTCAACTTCAAAACGGACCCCTGACCACAGCCATCTTTACGTTTCTCAGCTTGTCAGACAGTTTGTGGGGGGGGGAGGGGGAAGAGGCTTGGAATGTCACACCAGACAATAACAACAAATTGTCCTGTGGGAGCCAAGGTCATCCCAATCGGTGCTGGCCAGAGACTGGAAGAAGTTACCCGGGAGATCCTGGAACATCTAATTGGACAGTGTGGTCTGTGACAAGGAGGGAGGGAATACATATTATTTAATTATAGAAAAACCATGGGAATTATTTAAAATTGGTTTTGTTTTCATGTATGCCAAAATGTTGTACTTACCGTAATAAAACAGTTCTTTTTTATATAAAAGTTTTTTTATTTTTCTTCACCTTAAAACACATACATACATAACACATATACCTTCAATGAGCAATAATATTGTAAAGTCTCTTACATAAAAATAATAAAGTATCCTAAATCATATTTCTTTCCTTTCTTTCACTTATCATATATACAGTGTTCCCTCGATTTTCGCGGGTTCGAACTTCGCGGATAGCCTATACCACGGTTTTTCAAAAAATATTAATTAAAAAATACTTCACGGTTTTTTCCCTATACCATGGTTTTTCCTACCCAATGATGTCATATGTCATCGCCAAACTAATAATTTTTGCAAATAAATAACAAAAAAAAAATTATTGTTAATAAATAATTATGTTTATAAATATCAGGATCGCTAAGTGTCTTATTCAATGGTGAGTACCAGTAATCATGGTGAATAAATGTTTGTTAAGGGAATGGGAAATGGTAATTTAGGGGTTTAAAGTGTTAAGGGAAGCCTTGTGATACTGTCCATAGCCAAAAATGGTGTATTTACTTCCGCATCTCTACTTCGCGGAAATTCGACTTTCGCGGGCGGTCTCAGAACGCATCCTCGGCGGAAATCGAGGGAACACTGTATTTTCTTTCTTTCATATATCCTCTCCTCTGAGTTCACTTTACCCTTATATATATTACTACATGTCTATTTTTCTTCCTATGTATTTGTGTATTGGACAAATGAATGAATAAATAAATATTTCAAATTTCAAATTATTCAGTCTGTCTAAAAGGAAGGAAAGATATAACTTCAATAGCTACCGTATTTTTTGAAGACTCACCGGAGTATAAGACGCATCTTAGTTTTTGGGGAGGAAAATAGGGAAAAGAATCTGCTTACCAGATATTCATCTGGATAGCATCCTTAGTCTGGTCAATTTCAGCACATTATTTTATCCCCTAGTTAAGGCTTTAAAAGAACCTTATTTGGAGACAGTAAGAGCTGGGAACATTGTTAGAACCTGGTTAGGGCTAGAAAGAAACTTATTTGGAGCAAGTTAGAGCAATTAAAAAAACTCTGCAAAGACTTGGGGCTTGGAAAACATTATTCCCAGACAGTAACAATGAAAGAACCTGCAAGGTAAGAGCTGGGAAGATCGTTAGCACCTAGTTAGGGCTGGGGGGAAAAAGCTTGAAAATAAGCTGCATTCACAGTATAAGGCACACCTGAATTTTCAGGGAGGAAAAAGGTATACTCTTATACTCCAAAAAACCGGTAATTTTAATTTAACAAACAAGAGACTAGGCCCCTTTTCTCACTTTTCAATTCTAATAGTCATATTGTTAAATCTTAAATTCTATTTCCAATCTATTCTAGTTTAATTTCAAGTGTATATTACATATTTATCTGATGCTGCCTCCTTTTTTCTTTTTGTCATCTGGGTTATCTCAATCATATTGCTCATTTCTTTATCTCTTTTATATTAAATTTACATTAACTATTTTATTCATTATTTTCAACCCATTCATAAAATTTTCCCCAAATTTTATAAATAATAATAATAATAATAATAATAATAATAATAATAATTTATTAGATTTGTATGCCGCCCCTCTCGGAGGATCTTCTTTATCTTTAATTTTAATTGTGAGTCTATTCATTTCTGCACAGTCCATTATCTTCCTTAGAACTTCTCTTTCTGTTGGTATTCTATTCAACTTCCAATTTTGTGCATATGCAATTCCAACGGCAGTCACTATGTGAACAAGGATGTATATTCCTTCTTCATTAATTTTTTTCTGGCAATATGCCTAATAAGAATATTTCAGGTTTTAAATCAATACTTTGTTTCTAAATGTTGATCCATATTTGGACCTCGGTCCCATATTTTTTGGCTTCCGTGCAAGTCTGCCACATATGATAAATGTATATATCTGACTGCCAGCTGCAGTCCATTAGTGGATTAACTGAGAAAAGGTTCTTTCACTTGTATATGTGTGGAGTGGAACCAATACAGAGAATGGAGGCCTTCTGGAGGCCAGAAACAGTCTGTTTCCCAACTTCTGGTGGGTCCTAACCGTAACCCTTCCCATCCCACCCAGAGGCTCTCTGGAGGTCAAAAACGCTCTCTCAGAGCTTCTGAGATGTGAGTCAAAAATCAGCTGGCCGGCACACACATGAACGTCGGAGCTGAGGTAGAGCAACAGCTCACCAGCAGATATGGCTGTGCATGCCATCTGTGGCACCCGTGCCATAGGTTCGCCATCACTGCCCTAGACACTGGGGGCCTTCACTTCCATCTGCAAACCCTCCACCGATAAAGGCCATGTTCAACAGAAGCCCAGAAAACTACCATGTTTCCCTGAAAATAAGACATGTCCCCATAATAAGGGCAATTAGCCTTTTTAGTGCATGAGTGAAAATAAGCCCCCCCACCTACTATCTAGGGAAAGGGGGGACATGCTGGGAGCCACTCTTTTTGTGGTGGGCACTTTTTTGGCCAGGAGAGCAAGAGCGAGAGCAAGCGAGAGGCGGGGGCATGCACACCCAGCGAGACTAGCGCGGCTCCTCTGGGCTCTGCCTACAGCAATTTGAAATGCAGTCTTGCCTTTGAGGAAGAGGAGGTGAACCCTGCCTTGCTGCCTCCTAACAGGCAGGAGTTTCAAAACTCTGTTGTGGAGGGGGAGAAACACTATGAGGTTAAGAGGATCCTGGATTCTATGCAGAAATTCCAATACCTAGTCCAGTGGTTGGTTGGTTGGTTGGTTTATTTAGGCTTCTATGCTGCCCAATCCCGAAGGACTCAGGGGGGCTTGCAATAACAATATGAAGGCAAATAGATTGATCAGAGGTTTGACGAGAAATACCCCTAGAAATCAAAAGAGTCATAGGGACATAGGGAACCCCTGATTTCTATTAATGCTTAATGTGCTTAATGTCTTCCTGGTACTTTTCTCCTTATATTATAGACTGTAAACTCTATATTTCTCAGCTTGCCACAGTGGGGAGGGGTGGGGTGGGGGGAGAGGCTTGGAATGTCACACCAGACAATAACAGACCATCTGGTGGGAACCAAGGCCACCCCAATCAGTGCTGGCCAGAGACTGGAAGAAGTCACCCGGGAGATGCTAGAACACCTATTTGGACAATGTGACCTGTGACAAGGAGGTGGGAATATCTATTCTTTAATTATAGGAAAACCACAGGAATTATTTAGAGTTGGTTTTGTTTTCATGCCTGCCAAAATTATAGAATTCTAGAATTTATACATGGTATGCTTGTATGTCTGAGTGGTTCTTTAAATTGGGGTTTTTTAGATTGTTTTTAATATTAGATTTGTTTATACATTGTTTTTTTATATTGTTGTTAGCCGCCCTGAGTCTTCGGAGAGGGGTGGCATACAAATCTAATAAGTAAGTAAGTAAGTAAGTAAGTAAGTAAGTAAGTAAGTAAGTAAGTAAATAAATAAATAAATAAATAAAATGATGTACTCAATAAGACAGTTCTTAAAGAGATCTTATGTAATAGAAAGTGCAAAGAACAGCAACCGAGATGATTAGGGGACTGGGGGCTAAAGCATCTAATGGATGGTAGTAGGAAGTGGGCATAGTGAAAAGAAGACCAGGGGAGACATGAGAGCAGTGTTCCAATTTTTGAGAGGCTGCCACAGAGAGGAGGGGGTCAAGCTATTATCCAAAGCCCCTGAAGACTAGACCAGGAATAACGGATGGGAATTGAACAAAGAGAGATTCAACCTGGATAGGAGAAATTTTCTGAGATTGCTGAGAGCAATCAACCAATGCAGGGATTGGCAAAGTCAGCTCTTCTATGACTTGTGGACTTCAACTCCCAGAATTCCTGAGTCAATCATGCTAGCTCAGGAATTCCGGGAGTTGAAGTCCACCTGTCATAGAAGAGCCAATTTTACCTACCCCTGTTTTAAGTTTTGAGAAACAGGTTGCCCAGCTAAGTGCCTGTAGAACCCCATCCAATATCTTTGAATCCAGGCGATTCAGCAAGCGATACGCTGCATTCATATTAGTGATCTGTGGGATTTAAAATTATGAATTTAGTGGTCCCCGAGGTCCGAAAGGTTGGTGACCCCTGATCTGGACCATGGTTATCACATTTTTTTACAAAGAGCGGTTGGATTTTCTTTATTTTTCTTGAAAATATTTCTTTATTTTTCTTGAAAATATTTTGCTTATCATTTAAGTTGCCTATTGAAAAAGCACCTTTGAGATAAATTTCCTATTGATCCATTTCCATTTTATTTATTTTATTTATTTATTTATTGGATTTGTATGCCGCCCCTCTCCGCAGACTCGGGGCGGCTAACAACAGTGATTAAAAAACAGCATGTAACAATCCAATACTAAACAACTAAGAAACCCCTTATTATAAAACCAAGCATACATACAGACATACCATGCGTAAATTGTAAGGCCTAGGGGGAAAGAGTATCTCAGTTCCCCCATGCCTGACGGCAGAGGTGGGTTTTAAGAAGCTTACGAAAGGCAAGGAGGGTGGGGGCAATTCTAATCTCTGGGGGGAGTTAGTTCCAAAGGGCCGGGGCTGCCACAGAGAAGGCTCTTCCCCTGGGTCCTGCCAAATGACATTGTTTAGTTGACGGGACCCAGAGAAGGCCCCCGATTGTATGTTGTTCCTCTACCTCTCTATCTTTTAACCACTTGTATTTTTAATATGCTCCTATGCTGTTCTTTTAATAAACTCAGAAGTTGTGAGAACTTCATCACTGGAAGCTTTCAAGAAGAGATTGGATTGACATCGGTCAGGAATGGTGTAGGGCAGGGGCGGATTCCTATTATTGCTGCTACCAGTGCATTGCATGCGCAGTTTCGGTTAACTTGCACGTGTGCATCCCAGCATGTTTTGCCTTCTGCACATGCACAAGAAGCAAAATCTTGTGAGGCCACTGGCTAGAGGGGTTGGGAGTGGGAGGCATCATTTTATGGTGGTTCTCCTTCTACCTCTCTGGTCGGTAGCAGTCGGTGCTAACAGGGGATCAGAGGTCGACTCCAAGGTCCTTCCATTGTGAGGTTCCTCAGGGGTTGCTCCTCTCCCCCCTACTTCATCTACATAAAAGATTTCACCTTTTTTTTTTGCTTCTGTGCATGTAGAAATGCACACTGGGATGGGCATGCATGCACACAAGATAACCGAAGCTGCACACACAGCGTAGCGGTCACTACTGGTGCACTGTCCTGGTAGCAACCCGCCACTGGTGTAGGGTCTCCTGCTTGGGTGGGGGCTTGGATTAGATCAGTGTTTCCCAACCTTGGCCACTTGAAGATATTTGGACTTCAATGCTGGCTGGGGAATCTGGGAGTTGAAGTCCAGATATCTTCAAGCGGCCAAGGTTGGGAAACACTGGATTAGATGACCTACAAGGCCCCTTCCAACTCTGTTCATCTGTCTGGCTTGGTTGGGT
This sequence comes from Erythrolamprus reginae, assembly GCF_031021105.1. NCBI lineage: Eukaryota > Metazoa > Chordata > Lepidosauria > Squamata > Dipsadidae > Erythrolamprus > Erythrolamprus reginae. Next base: position 18,032,445 of record NC_091961.1, on the reverse strand, counting down.
TTGTCAGTCAGAAAAGAGTCCGTTTCTGTTGCTAAGGGATTTTATGCGTTCTCATTCCAACAAGTGCTGTATGTCCTTGATCTCAGGAGAACGAGGCAGACAAGAAGGCTGAATTCTAACCGTACGGAGCAAGGATTATAAGTCTAATACCACCACTATTGTGACAGGCCTAGGAGTCTCAGAATCCCACTCCCAATGGGTCTCACTAGCTAAAAAGGAAGTTCTTTCATATCAAACTACAAACTGTTTTTTGTTTTTCCAGTTTAGGAACTGTGAGAAGAACATTTTGGCACTTTTTTAATCTCCCTGTTTTTTTCATCTCCAAAAGCTGATTCCATGAAAGGAAGAAACAACAAAATTGTGCGTTCTTGGAAGTGGATATCAGGAGCTATTCTTGACAAATTGGGGGCTCAGTGGAACTCATTAAATCTGACCTTGGGTCTCTTCTGGAAAACAGGAATATTAAAGCCTTGTTCCCATGCTGTTAAAATACTTTGATTCCTCCATTGATCAATCAAATGTGCTTTTCTTCTCTTCTTTATGCAGTAATGATTCAGTTTCGAGTCACAGATTTTTTCTACTAATGAAGAAATTTCAGGAAAGGTAGGGAGCAATTCCTGTTATGAGAGGACTGCAGTGTCCAGTGGTAGCAAGGAATGAAAATTTGTTTGCCTGCAAATACTTATATTTTTGTTCATTTGTCTAAAATTGTGTGCTCTTTAAAATGAACCAAAAAAATGGATCAAGTATGATTTTAAGATAATTTCAAATAGCACTGTCTTTGGAGAGGTCTAAAGGCATTATCTGATGCTAATTGGTCAAACATTTAACAGTTAATAAAGTTATAAAGATTAATAATAATAAATATTATCTAGGCCCTCAGCAGTCAGGATTCAGGCACAGCTACAACATGGAAACTGCTTTGGCCGCGCGGACGGATGATCTCTGGAGGGCCCGAGATAGGGGTTTATCCTCTATCATGGTGCTCCTTGACCTCTCAGCGGCTTTTGATACCATTGACCATGGTATCCTTCTGCACTGGCTGGAGGGGTTGAGAGTGGGAGGCATCGTTTTATGGTGGTTCTCCTCCTACCTCTCTGGTCGGTAGCAGTCGGTGTTAGCAGGGGATCAGAGGTCGACTCCAAGATCCTTCCATTGTGGGGTTCCTCAGGGGTTGCTCCTCTCCCCCCTACTTCATCTACATAAAATCACTGGGTGAGATAATCTGAGGGCATAGGGCAGTGTTCCCTCTAATTTTTTGGGGGGTGGGCGGAAAAGTATAGTGTCTGAGCGGCAGTCCCTTCGGGACTGGGCAGCACTCTTTCCCTCTCACTCTTTCCCTCTCGGCTTCTGGGCAGGTTTGAAAAACTCTGAGTTAATGATGATTTTTAAGTGAGCAATTGCTCACTGCTCAGCTTAGAGGGAACTATGGCATAGGGTGAGTTACCATCGGTATGCTGATGACACTCCTATACATCTCCATCCTGTGTCCACTATAGAGCCGGGGTGGTGCAGCAGGTAGAGTGCTGTACTGCAGGCCACTGAAGCCGACTGTAGATCTGAAGGTCAGCGGTTCAAATCTCATCACCGGCTCAAGGTTGACTCAGCCTTCCATCCTTCCGAGGTGGGTAAAATGAGGACCCGAATTGTGGGGGCAATAGCCTAGCTCTGTTAAAAAGTGCTATTGCTAATATGTTGTAAGCCGCCCTGAGTCTAAGGAGAAGGGCGGCATAAAAATCAAATAAATAAATAAACTCAGTGAAGCCGTGGAAGTAATATGCCGGTGTCTGGAGGCTGTAAGGGTCTGGATGAGTGCTAACAGACTCAAATTCAACCCCGATAAGATGAAGTGGCTGTGGGTTCTGCCTCCCAGGGACACTTCCATCTGTCTGTCCATTACCTGGGCTTGGGGAGAGGGTCCACAACTTGGGTGCCCTCGATCCACAGCTGACCTTGGAACATCATCTGTCGGCTGTGGCAAGGGAGGCATTTGCCCAGGTTCACCTGGTATACCAGTTGCGGCCCTAGCTGGACAAGGAGTCTCTACTCACAGTCATTCATGCCCTTATCACCTCAAGGCTCGACTACGGCAATGCTCTCTATATGGGGCTACATTTGAAGAGTGTTCAGAAACTACAAATTGTGCAGAATGCAGCTGCACGAGTGGTCATGGGCCTGCTCAGACATACCCATGTCTCTCCAACACTCTGCGGTCTGCACTGGCTGCCAATTGCTTTGTGGACTCAATTCTAAGTGTTGGTTATGACCTATAAAGCCTTATATGGCATAGGACCAGATTACTTACGGTACCGCCTCCTACCGCATGAATCCAAGCAACGGTTAGGTCCCACAGAATTGGCCTTCTACAGGTCCCGTCAACTAGATAATGTCGCTTGGCAGACCTAGGGGAAGAGCCTTCTCTGTGGGGGGCCCGGCCCTCTGGAATCAACTCCCCCTGGAGATTCGTACTGCCTCCTCACCTTTCGTAAGAGTCTGAAGACTCATCTATGTCACCAGACTTGGGGTCATTAGACATTACCTCCAGCCAATGAATGTATGGTGAGTTTGTTGACTGAATGCATATGAGGGTATTTTAATTGGTTTTCAGGTTATTAGATTTTAACTTTAATTAATTCGATTTGATGTACATTGGTTTTTTTTTAATATGTTGTAAGCCGGCCCGAGTCTTCAGAGAGGGGCGGCATATAAATCCGATTAATAAATAAATAATAAACAATTATTCAGGCACAATTCTTAACAGAATTCCTAAACCTTTCTCTTCAATGCTGCATACATACAAATACAAGGTGGGTTCACAATCTGCACTAGAATAATGTGGGTGGCCATGGTTGTAGTGTGAATCACAAGTAGTTGGGTTTACATATCATGTTAAGAAACAACTATTTATTTAATATTTATTTAAATATAAAGATTGGGTTAATTCCACATGCAAAGCCACAAACACCATAAGTCCCATAATGACACGTGTGTCAAGTAGAGCAACACATCACCAGAATTTGTTGAAGCTCCTCTATCATGTCAGTGGCCTCCTCATTTCATATTTGTAGGACCATACATTTTCCTTGCTTTATATCAGGAGTCCTCAAACTTTTTAAAGGGATGGGGGCAATTCATGGTACTTCAGACCTTTGGGGGGCTGGACCGGCTGGGTCAGCATGGCTAGGCGGTCATATGATGGTGGATGTGGCTAGGTCATGTGACTAGGTAGGTGTGGCCAATTTAACAACAATGCACACAAATTAAACTTTAATTTGTTTTGCTCCGGGGGTGTTTTATTTGCATGTTGCTATTTTGGTTGTCTTTTCTTTTTACTAGATCTTTTTTTCAGTTGTTTAGAAATTTCTCTCTTTCTTTCTCGTTCTTTCTTTCTGTCTGTCTCGTTTTCCTTCCTTCCTTCTCCCTCTCTCTCTCTCCTGGAGTGGAGAAGGTGAACCACAGGCTGTTTTTGCCCATTTTTTGGCCACCTGGGGCACATGTAAACCCCATTTTTCACCTCCCCTGACTCCAGCAACATTCTGCAGGCCAAAATTGTTGGCCTTACCTTTTAGTTGCAGCCCATGGGACTAGGAAAGCAAATCCTGTGCTCGGCCGAAGAGTGGGTGGGGCGATGTGGCTGGGGCAGCCTTATGGTCTTGCACAGGCCAGATTAATGGTTTTAGCAGGCCATATTTTGAGGACCCATGCTTTATAGGGTAAAAAGAATAGTAAACTATGATAAATAGAATTATATCATCTAAGTCCCAATGAACATAGGCAGATTACTAAAAAGCCTTTGGTTATGTCAGTTTCTCCATATCTGGTATTCCCTGATGGGATTACAGCTCTGAGAATTCCAGGAATTGTTGCTTTTGCTCAAAAGACAAGTCCTTAATAAAGTAACTGGGTAAAGTATAAATACTTTAGTAAATAATAAAGTAACCCCCAACACTTTACCCTTAGATTATCCATGGTTGACCTATCCAGATTCCTAAGAGGTCAGTAAGGGACATACATAAGTGCACTAGAGTGCTTTCCATCCCCTGTCCTATTGCTCTCCTATATCTCCTATACCTTTCTTCTATTCCTATATCTCTTCTTCAATTCTTTCATTATGTTTTATTACTATATCTTTTCTTCTATTCTTTCTTAGATATATTTTACTATGAGTATATCCCCTATAACCCTCATTATGTATTCTACTATGTGTATACCCACTAAAACCCTCATTGTGCATTGGACAAAATCAATCAATCAAATAAATGTACTGGTGAGGCTCTCCTGTTCTTGTTATTTCTATCTGGATCTTGCCTATCGAAAGACCACTCTAGATGACTAACACCTTGCTCTTCTCCTTTCCCTGGTTCCAACCTCCAGCTTATATAGCGTCATACAGGCTGCGTTCAAACATTGTAGTAAGTTTTACTTTAAATAAAGCAAAAGCCAAAACCTAACAAATCATTGTTTGGTATAGCACAATCTGTGAATCCAGCTTGAGGCATCTTTTTTATAGATTTCTGTTGCAAAGTTGCTAAAACTATAATGCCTTCTAGAATAGGGTGGACATGTGATACCAGAAGAAGACACCTATTTGAATAAACTACACAAGCTAATGTATATGCCTAAGGGCAGAGCAAGAAATAAGGGGGAAATGTACACAGTAAATTACAGTATATAGTAATATGGCAGTTTTTGATAATAAGAACATAAGAAGAGCCATGCTGAATCAGGCCAAAGCTCATTGAGTACACAATTCTCTGCCACACAGTGGCCCATCAATTGAACATGGGGATCTTGAGTAGAAAGAGAAGGCAAAACCCTCCCTTTCCCCTGACCCCCAACAAATGGTACTCAAGGGAATCCTGCCTGCCTCAACCAACATAGAGGTGGCACATGGACATCCGTTTCAATAACCACCGATACACCGATAATGGGGATGATGAGCTGCGAACCTACCAATATTTACTAGTTGGTTCAATTGATTTCATTTTCTGATTTTGCACATAGATTGAACCATCAAATAATAATTTAGGTTGGGGTGTCTATAGCATGTTGTATGCTTGGCTACTTTGTGGTTCAGACTATTGTGCATACATAGCCACCATAGTTTGGCTTGTTGTGCAGACAACAACCAAGATACATAATGCTCCACCTTCTGAAGCCATATCACACCACCATAGTCACGTGTGGTGTAGCTCCAAGGACTTCGCCTTAGGTGAATTTCAAGGGCCCCTTTGGGTCAACCTTCCTGCAAATAACTTCTTAGGAATTCCACATTATGAGGCAGCAGAAAGCAGACACAAATCATGCGCTGGGCTGGACATATACAGGGTTACAGATGTTTACTTTATTTCTTAAAATATCCATATTCTTTTCTGGAACAAAACTCTGTTTATTTTTTAGTTTATAGAGCAGTAGAAGAAAACTATTCATGTAGTCACAATAGTAGTCTGACTTGATTTGAAATATGAAACAGTCTATAGAATAAAATAAATAATAAACTATATCTTGTTCTTATCAGGAAAGCCAAGAGAGTTCTAAAAATAGACTGGTAACTGAGAGGGAGAAAATAAATTTTATTGTGGTTTTGGCTTAACGTGAATGAATCCAGCCATTGTGGCTTGTAAATTATTTTTAAGACCTAATGTAAGCAGGCAAACCACAGTTAAGTAAACCATGGCTTAGCATGTGTAAATTGTATCCTTGAAGGCCTGATTAATGCGTCATAAGTAATATAAATTAATAAATGTTCTTACAAATGCAGGTGAGACAAATAGCCCCAGCTAGCCACTTTTACGGGACAGTTTAATTGTCCCCCAGTCCTATAAGAAGGCAAAGCATGTGAATCTTTTTAAAACTCTTTTGTCAGCTAGAAGAATGTGTTTTAACATAGTCTTTGGAGCAAATTTGACTCCCACTTATGAGAAGTTGCAGACTTTCCCCAAACAATAACCAGAAAAACCTTAGCCATTTGCAAACTTCACAACAGATGGGCTCTCTCACTATCACACCATCTTAGCATCTCAAGTGAGCAGGGTGTAAAAGACGCCTTGTATGGCAGCCATTGTGTTGGTCAGAGGTCTATAATTACCCAGATAAGAAGTGGGGGTGGGTGGGATAGAAGCAAGGATCTCAGAGTTCTTGAAAATTACATCCATATTTCCATTCTTTTCAGGAATAGTTTCAATGAACTGATGGAATTACAGAATCCTGAATTTGCCATCTCCTTTGCAGGTGGGCTTTGCATTCTGGGCATATAGGTCCTAAGATCTAATCAAAGATGTTGGGTGTAGAATGCAACCTGTCTTCTCAGAATGTTTCTTACAAATATAACACTAGGATATTTTCGGATCTGGCATCTATAGCTGGAGAAAGATCCACATTGTGTAATTTTGACAAACATTTCCAGCATGCTTAGGAAGCTAATACTACGAAGTCCATTTTTTTAACATTTGGGTCATTACAAAACCAGAATATAATCCCAGTGCGTTCCATAAGTAATGCAATTTTTTTAAAAAAAGTAATTTATTGCACAAATACTTAAAATTCTCCAAAGAACTGTCCTTGGGCCTCTACACATTTTTTCCAGTGACTCTGCCATGACCAGTACACGCCCTGGAAGGTGTCTTCAGGGACCTCTCGCACGGTCTTCGTCACGGCTGATTGGATATCTTCTATAGACGAAAAACGCGCCTTGCCATAACACGCTACGAGTCCATGAGTTCCTGGCCAAACACAAGGTGCCAACGCTGCCTCCCCCATAGTCCTGACATCGCCCCAGCAGACTTCTTTTTGTTCCCAGCCCTGAAAGGAACCCGTTTTTCGTCCATAGAGGAGATCCAATCAGCTGTGATGAAGACCTTGCGAGAGGTCCCTGAAAACACCTTCTAGGGCATGTACCGGTCAAGGCAGAGTCGCTGGAAAAAATGTGTAGAGATCCAAGGACAGTACTTGGAAGAATTTTAAGTGTTTGTGCAAATCTGTTCAATAAATTACTTTTTAAAAAAATTGCATTACTTTTGGAATGCACCCTGTACCTTAGTGTACTATTCAAATGCTGGCCTTAATTACCAGCAACAATTCTCTAGTCTCTGATAGGGATCTCTTAGGTTTCTCTTTCCCATTATTAACAGAAAAGGATAAGTGTTAGAGCACACTACATGTTTGACGTATAGAAAGTCCAGGTTCAATCCTCAGCTTAAACAGCTTCAAGCATGGTTTGGAAAGATTCCAGTCTGAATCCTTGGAGAGCTGCAGATAGTCATTGTTAATGGATATTTTTCCATAATAAAATAAAGTCACATATCACATATGATGTAATATGGCTTGTTCACGAACCCTGCCAATGGTGATTTATTCAGTATACCATAGTTAACCAAAACATACTTTTAGTGTGATATATGAATCTAGCTAAATATGTCCTGCTTTATTGCTCATTTCATACATTTGAAAGTTCCTATCTAGTCCTTCCAAGTCTGTGTACTTGACCCTTGTAATCAGTATAAACACGTACCAATTATATTTATATCCATATAATGAAAGCTATAATTCATATTCTCGATCTTTTTTCTGTCTTCCTACTCTCTTTGCTCTTTTATGCTAACTACAAGTTGCTTTGCATTTGACTCCTGTTTGGTGAACTCTGTCCAAAGAACAATTAATTGCATTTCTAAATCAAGTGAACTGCTGGGGCTAGAAATACTGTTAATACACAGTGCTCAAAAAAATAAACAAAGGGAACACTTAAACAACAGAATATAACTCCAATAATTCAATGAGAATATTTCATTCATTCAGATCTAGGATGTGTTATTTGAGTGTTTCCTTTATTTTTTTGAGCAGTATATTTTCCTTAGTGGATACAGTGTTCCCTCGATTTTTGTGGGGATGCGTTCCGAGACCGCCCACGAAAGTCGAATTTCCGCGAAGTAGAGATGCGGAAGTAAATACACTATTTTTGGCTATGAACAGTGTCACAAGCCTTCCCTTAACACTTTAAACCCCTAAATTGCAATTTCCCATTCCCTTAGAAACCATTTAGATTATTACTCACCATGTTTATTTATTAAAGCTTATTTAAAAAAATATTTATTAAAGGCAGACGAAAGTTTGGCAATGACACATGACGTCATCGGGCGGGGAGAAACGTGGTATAGGGAAAAAACCCGCAAAGTATTTTTAAATTAATATTTTTGAAAAACCGTGGTACAGTATAGACTTTTCGCAAAGTTCGAACCCGCGAAAATCAAGGGAACACTGTATTTCTGGGGAATTTATGGTACCTTTCTGTAGGGAGGATTCTCACAGCTGGACAGCCTATTAGGAAGCCTACAGGGGCTTTGCTAGCCCTGGAGAACTGTGCGAATGTGTTGCTTAGGAATAGCAACCATTTTCATGCATGTTTCCCAGATGAATATACAAGGATTTCTTTCAAAGTGGAGGACTGCTCAAAATACAGTCATTTAGAAATAGCTAGGTACCGAAGGGTCTGTAAGAAAGGGTCCAGTTTAACAGACCCATTTCTAATAAGCAGTCCTCGAGTGACGACCTATTGGAGCCGCCCATCATGGTCATAACTCATAATGGTCACAAATCGGGTCATCCACATGACTGACCTGATTGTATGACTATTTGTAGTGCTTGTTAAGTGAATGTTGTGGTCATTAAATGAACTAATGGCTGGCTATGGGCCAGTTTTGCCAAAAACTGGAAGGAAATGCCAGTTTTTTGGCAAAAAACATTGTAAAAGGTGGTCACATGACCACAGCATGATGCAAACAGTTATCAATGTGGCCAAGTTGCCAAGAGCAGAGTGGAATCACTCTGCACTTATCAGTTGTAGGAACTTTGGATCTGACTCCTGTCCTCCAAATGTTTCCTTCCAACCCTAAGCAGGTGCTAATGATTTCCCTAGCTCTTACTGGCTTGCAAGCTCTTTCATTGTTACTCTCTCCAAATAAGGGTTTTTTAAAGCCCTAACCAGGGGATAAAATAATGTGCTGAGGCCGACCAGACTAAGGATGCTAGCCAGATGAATATCTGATAAGCAGATTCTTTTCCCTATTTTCCTCCCCAAAAACTAAGGTGCGTCTTAAACTCCGGTGCGTCTTATACTCCGAAAAATGTGGTATGTAGATTTCCCGAAAGGCAGAAGCTGGTAGTGTTAAGAATAAGAAGATTAAAGGAATGTTTATAGTCAAAGTTATTCCGTCTAGCCTATGGAAATGCATGGAAATGCATGTGTTTCTGCTCAAACTGAATGCAAAGGTGAAATTACAAGGGTACTGTATTATTAGCCTGCTGATATTTAAAAAAAATAGTACTAATACCCGCCTTCAGTTCCTGGTGCCAGAACACACAATCTCAAAAAGCAAACCTTTTAAATACAGACTCCAGGGTGTACAGTACTATTGTCAGGGTCTGAAGTAGTAAAGTAATGTGCAGTTCAAAATTTAATTCTTCAACCTGCTGTTTTCAGATCATGCTAATTTCTGGAACCAGAAATTTATTACTGTTTATCATTTTGCAGTGGCAGTAGAAAGGGTGTGAGGCTGCAGTCCATTTTACGCTTTGCACTGTGATTTTCTTAACAGCAGTTTATTAAATAAACTACAGTGGGATTCACTGAAGAACAAATTGTGGTTTGCAGACCACAATGGCTTGGTTCACAGGTCCTAACCCCAAGCCAAGCAAAGCACGTGACTGCTTAGCATGTTACAAGAGTCCTGTATAGCATGCATCAGCGAGACAATACAACAAAATATTTCACACCCACTAACATAACACTCACCAAAGGTAAGAACATCGTGTTAAGCCACAAATTCTAAACCCAGCTGGTGAGGTTCATGCATTGCTCTAAAACAGAGGTCTTGAAACTTGGCAACTTTAAGACTTATGGACTTCAGCTCCCAGAATTCTCCAGCCAGCTATACTATGCTATTATTATTATTATTATTATTATTATTATTATTATTATTATTATTATTATTATTAATTATTATTAATCTCCGCAGACTCGGGGCGGCTATGGGTATGGTGGCTGGGGAATTCTGGGAGCTGAAGTCCACAAGTCTTAAAGTTGCCAAGTTTCAAGACCTCTGCTCTAACACATAAATCAGCCCTTACAAACAGCAAGTGTCTGGATTTCTTATTAAATGAAACCTAAGCAGCACTCAGTGGTTTAACACAATGTAAACTATGGTCCCAAATAATTCTTCCTGTGCTCCATTCTTCCTTTAAGAAGCCATCCTTTTACTTAGAATAGGCTCTGGAGGGGGTGGGGTTAATTTCTTGCAAGAAGGTTGCATCTTTACAGCTGTGGCTTATGGGAGGCCAGTGCATCTGGCTCAGGCCCATCACTATGATGGAAATTGTGCCAAAGTCAAAGGATTCTGACTTTAGTGACCCTGGTCCAAACTATTTGCCTGGCCCCTCTCTGTCTGAGTTGGACTTTGTCCTTTTCCCTCCCACTTATAATTTGCTTGCTGAAATGATCTTTTTTTAAACTAGAAAATATGGTAGGTAACCTCAATTCTGACAGTGGTCACTCTATGGTTCTTGGCTTCACCACAATAACTAAAGTAAATACTGTACTGTCCTGCCACCCTTAAATCTGTGCTATTTTCACTGTGGGGGGGGGGGGAAGCAAGAGGAGCAATTGTGCCACCTTGTGGAGACTCAGACATCTGAAATTGTGCACAGAGCACTTCCTGTTATCTACTACAACAGGGGTTCCCAAACCCGGGTCCACTAGGCCGCAGCATGCCAGCAATCGGACCGTGCAAACGAGAAGCCTCATCCACAGGATGCAGGTAACATGCAAACCCACACCCTCTCCACACCATGGAAAAATCTTTCTTTCTTTCTTTCTCTCTCTCTTTCTTTCCTCCTCCAAAATTCCATACATATATCAATACATATACAGTGATCTCTCGGTTAGCGCGGGGGTTACGTTCCAAGACCTCCCGCGCTAACCGATTTCCGCGTTATACTGGATGCGGAAGTAAAAACCACCATCTGCGCATGTGCGCCATTTTTTTCATGGCCGCACATGCGCAGATGGTGGAGTTTGCGTGTGGGCGGCGGGGAAGACCAAGGGAAGTTTCCTTCAGCCGCCCAACAGCTGATCTGCTCCGCAGCGCGGAAGCAGCGAGGAGCCGAAGATGGGGTAAAGGCAAAGAGGAAACCCCATCTTCGGCTCCTCGCTGCTGCCGCGCTGCGGAGCGGATCAGGTGTTGGGCGGCTGAAGGAACCTTCCCTTGGTCTTCCTGCCGCCCAGGCAAAGGGGAAACTCCAAGATCGCTTGCCGCTTGCCGCTTTGCAGCTTGGAGCCTTGCTTCGCCTCCTTCGCTGCAATAGGCAAGCGGCAAGCGATCTTGAGAAAGAGAGAGAAAGGAGGGCGACTTGCCAGTCCACGCCCCCCTGGATGAACAGCCTCGCATGGCCCCAGCGCCGGGCTCCGCTGTTGCCTCCGCCCCCATTCGGCTCTGCAGCTGAGAGGCCTTCCCGGCAGAGCCCTCCCCAACAGCTCCCGCTGCCAGTGCAAAAAAGAAAAGAAAAAGAAATCCCCAAAAGAGGCAGGCACAAAGCGGGGGCACAAGGGGAGCTGCCCGGCAGAGGTTGCTTTTTTTCTTCTCGTGGGCAAGTGGAGGGGGGGAGAGAGAAGGGAGGAAGAGAGTGTGAGAGAGGAAGAAAGAGAGAGAGAAATGATAGAAAAAAGGGGAGAAAAAAGAGAAATGAGAAAATGATTGAAGCATAGTGACAGGAAAGAAAGAGAAAGAGACAGAGAAGTGACTCTTGGTGATGACGTATGACGTCATCGGGTGGGAAAAACCGTGGTATAGCAAAAAAAACCGTGGAGTATTTTTTAATTAATATTTTTTGAAAAACCGCGTTGCAGCGTTTCGCACTAATCGAGACCGTGCTAATCGAGGGATCACTGTACCTTAAAGTTCATTAGTAACATACACAATTATACATTTTTATCCAGTCAACCATCTATCAGTATCGTATTTTGTATCAATCCATCAGTCTGTTTATCGTCATTTCTTTGGATTCCCTTCCTCCTCCTCCCTCTTTGCACCTTCTCTCCCCTCTCCTACTTCCCTCCACTCTCCCTTCACTCCCTTCTTCTTTCTCCTTCTTAAACTTCCTTGAGTACTTTATCCTAACTCATCCCACATTAAACAGAGCGATAACATGTTCCCTTATCTTTTACAGACTATCCAAATCTTCCCCACGGTCATTATTTTTATATCATTTCTATACCCATGACTCTTAACTCTAGGTATATGCTCCTAATCTAATGCTACCTCTTAAATCTAGTTTTGTCTCCTGGGTCTACCACCAGTTAATATTCAAAGGAAAAAACTTTCTTCAGGGATCCGGCCCAAACAGTTGGGGGCGACTGTACTAGACGCACAGGCAGAGCCATTTTAGTACTAATAATAATGTCTCCCAAATAGGAAAACAACATTCTGTTTAACCAAACATAATTAGAAAATCTGTAAATTCTAAGAGTTTGCGGGTGCTCTTTTCTCCTCTATACAGTAGGAAGATGGAGATAGGTCACTGGAATAGAAACAAAAATATGTCCTGTTTGATTGGGTGATGATAATTAATGCTAATGCTAGATTTGCCCATTGGGACAGTGCTTCTCAAGCACAGCAACTTTGAGATACATGGATTTCAACTCCCAGAATTTCCTAGCCAACATGCATTTGGATAAGTCACCTGATCTGTAGCCAGTTGCAGTGTACTGCAGCGATGGCAAACCTTTTTTAGTTTGCGTGCAAAAAGGGTGTGTGCGCACATGCTAGCAGGTGCACATGTACCCACACTCATTCCCTCCCCCACTCATGTGCACCCTCTCCACTGCTCTGCACATGCGCACAAACCCCCATATCCCCGTGCATACGCACAGGCCTCACTGAAACTTGGGAAAGTGAAAAAACCAGAAGTTTGGAAAAACGGACTTCCGGTTTGCACGTTGTGCTGTTTCTTGCACTCCGGAATCTTCAGGGAAGCTTCCTGAAGCCCCGGAGTGCGAAAAACAGCACAATGGGCAAATCGGAAATCAATTTTTCAGAACTTCCGGTTTTCCTATTGGACAGTTTTTGCATTCCGGGGCTTGGAGGATGAAATGGTCTTCCCCAAGGCTGAAAAATCAGCTGGTTAGTGCATGCTTGGAGCTGAGATACGGCAAGTCTCGCGTGCCCTCCGATATGGTTCTGCATGCCATAGGTTCACTATCATGAGTACATTGGATATGGGAATTTTAGGCATCATATGTGACTTAGCCACCCATCACAATGTAGGCCACAATGCAGGATAATTTGACAAAATGTTTCTACCGATAGTTCTCAACTTACAACCACAAATAGGGCCAGACTTTCTGTTGCTAAATAAGACAGCTGTTAAGTGAGTGGCACCTGAATGTACAATCTTCTTTGTCATAGCAGTCAAGTGACTTCCTGCAGTTATTAATTGAAGCATGCAGTGGTTAAGTGAATCCATTGACTTTGCTCATTAAAAGTCAGCTGGGAGCAGGGGCGGGTTCTTCTTACTGTCTTAACGGTGCACTGTGTGCTCATTGCAATATTTTGAATGCACGCGTGCTTGCTACACTTGTGCATGCGCATGCATCCTCTAACACAATTTTGCTTCCACGCATGTTCAGAAGGACGATTTTCCTTCGGTGCATGCTGAGAAAGCCAAAGAATCGCCGAAAATAACAAAAAGATGGCGACTTGAACGGACCGGCTAAGACAGTACGAGAGCCGTCGCACACAAATTGTGCAATTGGAGGGCCACGACTGGACCACACCAGTAGGAATCAACCCCTGGCTTTGAGTGACAAACAACGGCCATGGGATGCAGCCATTGTTTGTAAATACATATCACATGCCAAGTGCCTGGATTTTGATCATGTGACTTTGGGGGTGCTGCAACAGTCGTGAATGTGACCAATTGTAAGTAACTTTTTTCAGTTCCTTAGAGTGATCATTAAATGAAAGTTTGTAAATTGAGGATTACCTGTATAGTTGGGCACCAGAACTGGGATGGAAAAGTGCCCTCATCTAGACAATATCTAGTTTTAAGGCCTGGAAGCTACTGTATAGCCATTGATGTGCTTAAGTTTAAAGCAGCAAACAAGAATATGTATTTTTAAAATACATTATTTATATAATTATTCTACAATGCAAAAATGACTCCCCCCAATGTATTTAGCAACCTTTTTGGGCTTAATTTATAATCCCAGGAGCACATATAATCATTCAGTTAGTACAATAAATACACTAGCATCAGTTTTGATAGCTTACACATTGTACTATACCATTAACAAACTGTTTGCCTAAAATGTCTCAAGACTTTATCCTGCTGGGGAGAAAATGCTAGATCCAGTTCTTCCTTGCCTTGCAAGCTTCCAAATTTTTTCCCCCAAAGGAGAATTTTAAAAACAAAAAAATGAAGTACAGTGGTCCCTCGATCGTCGCGAGGGTTCCGTTCCAGGACCCCTTGCGATGATCGATTTTTCGCGAAGTAGCGGTGCGGAAGTAAAAACACCATCTGCGCATGCGCAGATGGTGTTTTTACTTCCACCGCCGCCCGCCCTTCGCCCGCCCACCCCGTTGCTCGCGCCTGGGGTTTCCCCGCGCGCGTGCCGCCCGCCCGCCCACGCCGTTGCTGGGGCCGCTTCCCAGCTGGGAAGTGGAGCTGGGATGTCCCCAAGCGCGCGCGCGTTGCTGGGGTGGCTTCCCAGCTGGGAAGCGGAGCTGGGGTTTCCCCAAGCGCGCGCGCACCGCCCGCCGGCCCATGCCGTTGCTGGGCTGGGATGTCCCCAAGCGCGCGCGCGTTGCTGGGGTGGCTTCCCAGCTGGGAAGCGGAGCTGGGGTTTCCCCAAGCGCGCGCGCACCGCCCGCCGGCCCACGCCGTTGCTGGCGCCGCCGCTGGGGTCTTACCGGGGCAAGAGGGGGAAGACCCAGGGAAGCCGGCCAGCAGCTTATCTGCCCGGCGGGAAACTCCACCATCTACGCATGCGTGGCCATAGAAAAAAAGGCACGCATGCGCAGATGGTGTTGTTTACTTCCGGGTTGAAAACTCGCGATATAGTGTTTCGCGAAACTCGAGATCGCGAAACTCGAGGGATCTGTGTCTGAAATAAGCACAAAAAAATTGGCAAGAATTTGGTTCTGTGATTGAGTCGGCACATCCAATATTATTATTATTTACAGTTAATATTATTATTTACCAGTTTGCACCATAGGTTGACTTGACTCGCTTGACCAAGATTTAAGATTTCACCATGGGTTGATCTTGACTCACTTGACCAAGATTTATTAAGTAACCTCAACATTCACAGGC
Organism: Erythrolamprus reginae; assembly: GCF_031021105.1. Classification (NCBI taxonomy): domain Eukaryota; kingdom Metazoa; phylum Chordata; class Lepidosauria; order Squamata; family Dipsadidae; genus Erythrolamprus; species Erythrolamprus reginae. The sequence continues at coordinate 18,017,085 of NC_091961.1, read as the reverse complement.
GTAAAATAAAATCTTCAAACTGCAAATAATCGGAGGATCCATGAATTGAAAAGAAAGACATTCACTGTCTCTTTGCTGCCATCTCTTGGTGGTTGCCCAAATATGGGAAATAAACCCATTCAGTGTTTGGGTTATGTGCACACGAAGCGCAATCAGAGTGTACAGGTAGTCCTTGACTTACGACCACAATTAAGTCCCAAATATCTGTTACTAAATGAGACAGTTGTCAAGTGAGTTTTGTCTCATTCTAACAACCTTTCCACTTTTGTTAAATTAGTAACACGATTGTTAAGTGAATCTGGCTTCCCCGCTGACTTTGCTGGTCAGAAGGTGGCAAAAGGTAAATCACATGGGACACTGCAACCATCATGAGTATGGAGTCAGCTGCCAAGTGAATTCACCGGTAGCGGCCACCATATTGCGCAATTTGGGTGTGACTGCTCCAGTGGCCGTCCTATGGGCACCACCATCTTTTTTCTTCATTTTTTAATATATTTTGCTTCTGCGCATGCGCAGATGCCAAATCTTGCAAGAGGACGTGTGTGTGAGAGAGATTTGGGATTTGAGATTTGCCTGCATAGACTCATTGCTCCGGAAATTGCAGGTTGCGAGTCTCTCTTGCTGAAGTTGGACTTAGGGGTTCAGGTGGGCTTATTTCTCACGTACCTGCCTCCCAGCTGCGTGTCAAAAGCCCTGTGCTACTCGAGGAGGTAGCCGGGTTGGCGGTGGAGTTCCCCGGACTCATTGTCCTGGGGGACTTCAACCTGCCGTCACTCGGCAAAACCTCTGGGCTGGCACAGGAGTTCATGGCCACCATGACAGCCATGGACCTGACTCAAGTAGTACAGGGTCCGACTCACGAGGGAGGGCACGCACCTGACATGGTATTCCTTTCCGAGCAATTGAGCAATGGTCCGAGACTAAGGGGCTTAGAAGCGTTGCCTTTGTCATGGTCAGACCATTTTCTGCTACGGCTTGACTTCCTGGCTCCAATCCTTCCCCGCAGGGAGGCGGAACCAATGAAGATGTTCCGCCCCAGACGCCTGATGGACCCAGAGGGCTTTCAGACGGCGCTTGGGGTTATTCCAGAGGCACTCGTCCACAGTTCGGCGGAGTCCCTTGCTGAGGCCTGGAACAGGGCTGCGGCAGGGGCTCTTGACCGGATTGCGCCTTTGCGACCTCTCCGCGGCGCTAGACCCCGTAGAGCCCCATGGTTCAACGAGGAGCTCCGGGTGTTGAAATGCCAAAAGAGACGTCTAGAGAAGCGATGGAGGAAGAGTAGGTCCGAATCTGATCGAACACTTGTAAGAGCTTTTATTAAGACTTACAAAGTGGCGCTCAAGGCGGCAAGATGCGCGTACCATGCCGCCTTGATTGCATCAGCGGAATCCCGCTCAGCTGCTCTGTTTAGGGTGACCCGCTCCCTTCTTAATCAGGGGGGAGTTGGGGAGCCCTTGCAGAGTAGTGCCGAGGAGTTTAACACGTTTTTCGCTGATAAAGTTGCTCAGATCCGGGCCGACCTCGACTCCAATTGTAAAACAGAGTCGACTGACAACGAGTCAGTCGAGGTGACTGGGGCACGTACTTGTCCACCTGGCTGGGAAGAGTTTGATCTGGTGACACCTGATGAAGTGGACAAGGCCATCGGAGCTGTGAGTTCTGCCACCTGCTTACTGGATCCGTGTCCCTCCTGGTTGGTCTCGGCCAGCAGGGAGGTGACACGGAGCTGGGCCCAGGAGATTACCAACGCTTCCTTGGGGAGGGGAGTTTTTCCATCACTCTATAAAGAAGCGCTTGTGCGCCCCCTCCTCAAGAAGCCCTCCCTGGACCCAGCCGTACTTAACAACTATCGTCCAGTCTCCAACCTTCCCTTTATGGGGAAGGTTGTCGAGAAGGTGGTGGCACTCCAGCTCCAGCGGTCCTTGGAAGAAGTTGATTATCTAGGTCCCCAGCAGTCGGGTTTCAGGCCCGGTTACAGCACGGAAACCGCTTTGGTCGCGTTGATGGATGATCTCTGGCGGGCCCGGGACAGGGGTTTATCCTCTGTCCTGGTGCTCCTCGATCTCTCAGCGGCTTTCGATACCATCGACCATGGTATCCTTCTGCGCCGGTTGGAGGGGCTGGGGGTGGGAGGCACTGTTCTTCAGTGGTTCTCCTCCTACCTCTCTGGCCGGTCGCAGTCGGTGTTAGTGGGGGGTCAGAGGTCGGCTCCGAGGTCTCTCCCTTGTGGGGTGCCTCAGGGGTCGGTCCTCTCCCCCTTGCTATTTAACATCTACATGAAACCGCTGGGTGAGATCATCCAAGGACATGGGGTGAGGTATCATCAATATGCCGATGATACCCAGCTTTACATCTCCACCCCATGCCCAGTCAACGAAGCGGTGGAAGTGATGTGCCGGTGCCTGGAGGCTGTTGGGGCCTGGATGGGTGTCAACAGACTCAAACTCAACCCGGATAAGACGGAGTGGCTGTGGGTTTTGCCTCCCAAGGACAATTCCATCTGTCCGTCCATTACCCTGGGGGGGGAATTAATGACCCCCTCAGAGAGGGTCCGCAACTTGGGCGTCCTCCTCGATCCACAGCTCACATTAGAAAACCATCTCTCAGCTGTGGCGAGGGGGGCGTTTGCCCAGGTTCGCCTGGTGCACCAGTTGCGGCCCTATCTGGACCGGGACTCATTGCTCACAGTCACTCATGCCCTCATCACCTCGAGGTTCGACTACTGTAATGCTCTCTACATGGGGCTACCTTTGAAAAGTGTTCGGAAACTTCAGATCGTGCAGAATGCAGCTGCGAGAGCAGTCATGGGCTTACCTAGGTACGCCCATGTTTCACCATCACTCCGCAGTCTGCATTGGCTGCCGATCAATTTCCGGTCACAATTCAAAGTGTTGGTTATGACCTTTAAAGCCCTTCATGGCATCGGACCAGAATATCTCCGAGACCGCCTCCTGCCGCACGAATCCCAGCGACCGATGCCGGTTGGCGGGTCCCAGGGGAAGAGCCTTCTCTGTGGCGGCGCCGGCTCTCTGGAACCAACTCCCCCCGGAGATTAGAACTGCCCCTACTCTTCCTGCCTTCCGAAAACTCCTTAAGACTCACCTTTGCCGTCAGGCATGGGGAAACTAAACATCTCCCCTGGGCATGTTAATTTATACATGGTATGCTTGTGTGTGTGTTTGCTATTACATGGGGTTTTTCTTAAATCGTTAAATATTTTAATTAATTGGATTGTTGTGACTGTTTTTACTTGTTGTGAGCCGCCCCGAGTCTTCGGAGAGGGGCGGCATACAAGTCCAACTAATAAATAAATAAATAAATAAATTGTTTTGCCTCTGCACATGCGTGGAAGCAAAAAATGACAAAAATCTCAGACGCGCATGCGTCCCCTCATGAGATTTTAACATGTTTTTGGCTCATGCACAGAAGCAAAACCACGGTGTGGATGCGCACATACAGTGCATGCGCGCATGCAAGCTAACTGAAGCTGCGCACACAGCGCACAGGTACCAACGGTAGTAACTATCCGCCCCTGGTCATGTCAATTTTTGTTCAGCGCAGTTGCAACTACTGGACGATGGCTAAATGAATTGCTGCAAGTCGAGGACTTAGCCGTATCGCACGGGAACCAACCCAACCTTACCTGCCCGCGAGAGCAACTGGCGCGCCCCCCCCACTTTCCCTCCCAAGCGTCGCCCCCGGACAGCTACCCGCGCGCTCTCGTGGCCCGGCCGGGGTGACCGCGCGCGAGCCCTCCCGGGCGAAGGCGCGCCTGAGGTGCGGGTCTCGGGCGCCCCCTCCTCGCCGCAGCGCAGCCGCCGCAGCGCCAGGCCGGGCGGAGCCGGAAGACGCCAGCCCAGCCTGCCCCACTGCGCGGCGGTGCGCAAAGGAAGGCGCGACGGCGGCGGTGTGGCTCCTCCATGGCGCTCAACCTGAGCCGGAATGGGCCGGCGCTGCAGGAGGCCTACAGCCGGGTCGTGGCCTCCGGGAGCCCCACCGACTGGTACGGGGGGGGGGGGCTGCGGTGGCAGGGGAAGGGGCTGCCGGGCTGGCTCCGGGCACAAACTTGGGGTGGCGAGGCAGGGCTCGCTTGGGAAGCTCCGACGGCGGACAGAGAAAGGGGCGGCTGGGGAAGGGGGAGAAGCGGGGACGCCGCGGGGTCTCACCCCCCCCCTCGGCAGGAGAGCGGGGCGAAGGGGGGGAGGGTTCCCCTCAGGAAAGAGCCGCGCGCCCTGGAGGAGTCGGCTGCGCGCTGCCGCGTCCAGGATGGGCCAGGAGGATGGGCTGTGATGGGGGTGAGGGGGGGGGATGAGGCAGAATTGGGGGTCGCAGTCCAGAAGGTGCCTTCTCTTCTCCCCCCACCCTCAAAAGCTGAGCATGGACTGGGTGTGTGAGGGGAGATAATGAGGAAGCGGCCAAGCCGTGGTGGAGCAACAAGAAGGGGGGAAGTTGGTAGGGCAGGAAGGTTGGGCAGAGGGCAGAGGCGGAGGGGGGGGGGAACTCGGGTGAGGGGGGGGGCAGGTGACGTTTGGCAAAGGACTCCGGGCAGGCTTCAGTGGTGGGCTGCTAAGGTGGAACCGTAGTATGTGCTCGCCCCCCTGGCTCTTGAGGGCTAGTGGAGTCCAGCGCAATTCTGCACCTGGGCAGGTAGCGAAATTGCACGCAGACCAGTGATGGGCTCCTACCAGTATGGTCAGGTATGCAGTACTGGTAGCAAAATTTTGTGGGGGGGGGGTTTCTTCCCCCTTCTGGGCTCTGGGTATGTTTTTCCTTTCGCAGTAAATGAATTTGAATGTGTATAATTTTAGAAGAGCTGTGTGTGTGTGTATGTGTGTACATACACTTTACATAGTAGATAATCAAGTGTGGGCTACTGCCCGGACGGGGGAGAACACAGTGGGGTAGCGAAAGTGGAGCTCCACCCCAGAGCACCCTATGCATAAGCCATGCCCACAGCGTGGTAGTAAAAGTTTTAGTAGCCTATCACTGACGCAGACACACAGGTGCGCCTGTGTTTCGGCGCGGTAACTGTGGAGCCCAGCGCAATTCTGCTACTCCAACAGGGCAGGTAGTGAAATTGCGTGCGGACATGCAGGTGCGCCTGTGTTTCGCCGCGGTAACCATGGAGTCCAGCACAATTATGCTACTGCACCTGGGCAGGTAGCAGAATTGCGCTGGACTCCATCAGCACTCAGAGCATGCATGTCCGTGTGCGATTTCACTACCTGCCCAGGTGCAGTGTCATAATTTCGCTGGACTCCACTAGCACTCAGAGCCTGCTTGTCTGTGCACGATTTTGCTACCTGCCCAGGTGCAGTGTCATAATTTCGCTGGACTCCACTAGCACTGAGCATGCATGTCCATGCATGATTTTGCTACCTGCCCAGGTACAGTAGCAGAATTGCGCTGAGAGTCACAGGGGCAAGCACATGTCACCGTTCCACCTTAGCAGCCCACCTCTGCCAGGCTTGGCATCCCAACAGAACCTCACTTGGATGCGAGTTTGCCCCAAAGTTGCCACCTTTGCAGCTGTGCTCCAGGAGACCCAAAGGCTCTTTTTGCTAAACTAGAACCTAGCCAGTTGAGATTTATTTAATCGCCTGTTGAGCAACCCTGGTTGTCTTGCATGTTGGGTAAGGCAGCCATCCGGTTAAACCATTACATGGGTTGTTGGAGAGGCGTAGCACATTTGTGGGAGGGATAACAATGGTATTCTGTTAACCTCTGTTCGGTTTCTGATGTGAACTCAGCTGCCTTGGGTAAGGAGGGGGAAGGTGTGTGACTGCACTTTTAAGGAGTGGCATAGATTGGTGGAGGTACAAGATCAGGTGAGCAGGCCATTATGATAATGGAAATACTGGCATAGCTGATTAGAAGCCCTTTACAACTTTTGCAAAAAAAAAACACCCAACAATTTATGCCTTACAGTTTACAGAAGAGAAATATGTTGTACAGAAAAATGTAAACTTATAATTGCATTTATACAATAATTGCTGCAAAAGTTGGAAGCCACTTCTTTGTATCTTTTCCTTCCTTCCTTCCTTCCTTCCTTCCTTTCTTCTTTTAGCTTTCTCTTTCATTTCTTTTTTCTCCCCTACCTTACATTAATTATTATCTTTCCTTTTAAAATGTTTAAGAAAAGGATAGAGACAGCAATAAGTGAAGATTTAGGAGTTGTGTTCAATGGAAGGAGGCTGGATAAGAGTTTGCAATCGTAGTAAAATTGGTATTTAAATGTATAGAGGGCTAAGCTCATTAGATCATTCTAAGAATAACTGGTAATCTCTGTAAAACTGTAAACATATCAGTTTGTCATTGTTTTAACAATAGAAGCACATAATCATGTAAAAAGAGGGGGAAATAAAGAGTTTTTAAAATTGGAGAAAAAACATCGGTTTGAATAAACCACAATAAAACCTAGGTTTTGTGTTATGTAAGGATCCAATCATTGAAACATCGGGTCAATAATATTCTGAATCTGAAAAGTTATCCTCAGTCTCCAATGAGTAAAAATAACAATCATTTTGCTCTATTGTTTCCAGGGCTCTGTTTACATACGAGGGTAACAGCAATGACCTCAGAGTGGCAGGGACTGGAGGTGAGTGAATTTTGCAGAGCATTCTTTAAAACATGGGTCTTCTGTTTTAAGACTTGTGGACTTCAGTTCTTAGAATTCCTCAGCCACCTTTGGGAGTTGAAGTCCACAAGTCTTAAAGTTGCCAAGTTGGAAACCCTGCTTTAAGAGAAACATTTTTTTCTGTGGCCTGAAAAGTTTACTTCTGGTTTTTGGTTGAGTGTTACTCAAGAAGTTTAGTCCCATGGTTTTTGCAGGACATCTGTAGCATTTCCCTAGAGCCTGCTTCTTTGGTGTGATGGTCACACATTCATTTGTCTATGGAGATTGTCAAGTCATCCACGTCGTGGTTGTCCCATCCAGAGGCAACTGGACTTTCTGGTTTTTTTCTTTGAAGACGTTTCACTTCTCATCCAAAAAGCTTCTTCAATTCTTGAGACACATTCATAAATATCTGCTTGTTTATATATATGGATTCTGGGAAGTCTCCCAACCGTCTGAGGAAATGGATTGTAGAAGATGTAGTAGGCATGTTTTCCAGTGGAAATAATCAATATGTTGTACTTTAAATATGCTACAGATCTGTGTGGAAGTTCATAGGTGACCTGAATATCTTTTCTATGGAATTTACTTTAAAACATCGCTTTAAAAAATTGCATAATTAGCAGCACAAATGTCAGTTTGTATATTAAAGAGCTGCATATAAAATGGCAGTTTTAGCAACTTGAACTGCTTATTAAATATACTTGTTTTGGCATGCCGCCGTTAAGACATTTTTAGTGGATGGAATGACTGTAGCCTGTTTCCTTTGCAAAAATATATTCTTGTCTTTAATTAGTCATTGTATACTTGCCACTATAATTGCAAGGAATGGAAAAAACTGTAAATGTGCAAAGCCTACGTTTTTCTGATCGGTTTTTTGTTTCTCAGTTTATGCCAATAAGCATAAATGTAGAATCTACACTTCAGCATCAATTGCATGCAATGATGTGTGACAGGTTAATTATGATGTCTTCAATTGGTTAATGAACTAGAATCAGAAGTCATGAATTACACACTTATTACTTGTCACTTAGTAACCATATGAGGTTAGTTATGACGTCTGAATTGGCTACTGAACTAGAATCACAAGTCATGAATTGTACACTTGCGACCTGTCAGTTAGCAGCCATATGAAATTACACCACATCTACTTACAAACTAGTCCTTAAGTTCTGATGTCCATCCCACACCCAGTACACATGGCCGCATTTCAGGTGCTCAGCCTCTGACATGTATTTATGGACATTTGCAACATCACCGCTTCATGTGACTGTGTTTAAAGTCATTTTTTGTTGAAAACCTGCATTTATTTCCTGTTTTTAGCAAAACAAGCCCATAGCAAACAATTGGTTCACTTAACGACCTTGCATTTGCTTAACAATTGTTGCAAAAACAGTAATAAAATTGGTTTGGTAACATGGTTGACACGTTTTATGACTGTCATGACTTATGATCATACTGGGCAAGCTCCATTATGGACCTAAGCAGAGGCCTACCTCTATCAGGCCTTCAAAGTTATTTGATGGATTGTCTGAACTGGAAGAAAAACATGTATGACTTGCTAAACAAGCCTCCAGGTGTTTCATGGTGACAGGTAGAAAGATTACAAGTTAGGAGTTTTATGATTGCCTTCTAATTTGCAGAACATACACACCATTTTGTATGGTCAAAAGTCAAATTTGGAGGAAGTTCAAATTCAGTTTTAAAATGGTTACCTTTGAGCTAGCATCTCAGCTAAGCAACATCCCTTCTAGTCTCCTCTTTAAAAACAATGGGAAAAAATAAAACACTGTATAAAGCCACAAGGACAGAAATTATACCCCTACATAGTACCATAAAGATCCTTTTAATGGAAATTTTTAGTAAAGATGTAACAAGAAAGGAGAACTCTTGCAAAAAGTATGTCATCTAGAAACTCCTTCAGCATTTTTTTTTAAAAAAGGGAAGTAGTTGACATAGTTCAGTATTTGGTGGTTTTTCAGTGGAAAAAAATAACACCGAAGAAGAATAAAAACTCCACAGTTGCCTTTTTTGGTTTTACATTTGGGATGGCTGCTTTTTGAGAGAATTAAAATAAGTGACTGAATAATAAGATGGTGATAGTAAAGAAAAAAATAAAAGAGAAATGGTAATTATAACATGGAGGCAGAATAGGATGGTTTAATGAAGAGGTCTTTAAACTTGGCAACTTTAAGACTTGTGGACTTCAACTCCCAGAATTCTCCAGCCAGCATACTGGCTGGATAATTCTTGAAGTCCCACAAGTCTCAAAGTTGCCAAGCTTGAAGACCTCTGATTTAATGGAAGGAACATCAAAGATTAAGAGGCTGTGTTGGCAGGGAGCAAGACTTCAGATGGGGAAGTGATTCACTGGCTGCTGTTTTAAGATTGTGGCTCAGTAGATGCCTGAAACGTCTCAAGGACGTGTCCTTATATATACAGTATTCTATATCTTCAAATTTCCTGATCTCAGAACTATAATGACGAAGTTCTATTACTTAATGGGTTTCCAAAGTATTTTTGGCACAGTAAATGTTGTCTTATGCCTAGTAAGTAGTATTTTTAAATGGATATTGATCCTCGTTCAGTAGTTTTGTTCATGTCTAGGAGTTGTGTCTTCCTTCAGTTAATTCTGAAATTCTGTTCTTATTCTTTCAATATTAACAATCACAGTTTATTAGCTTAGTGCAGGGGTAGGGAAAGTTGGCTCTTATACGACATGTGCACTTCAACTCCCAGAATTCCTGAGCTAGCATGATTGGCTCAGGAATTCTGGGAGTTGAAGTCCACAAGACAGAGAACCGCCAACTTTCCCTACCCTTGTTCTAGTGGAAACTCGAGGCAGATTGTATTTGTCCTCTTTAACAATCTAGCCTATGGTAGTCCTTGACTTACAACCATTGGTTTAGCAATCATTAAAGTTACAAGAGCACTTGTAACTGAAAAAAATAGTGACATAGGATCAATTCAGAGTGTCCAGCTCTTCCCAACCCCATGGACCATAGCACACCAGTTTCTGCTATCTTCCACTGTCTACCCAAATTCCTGTTAATTGGATCAATGATACTATCTGGCTATCTCATCTTTTGATGTCCCCTTCTCCTTTTGCCTTCAATGTTTCCCGACAGCAAAGTCTTTTCCAATAAGTCCTCTCTTCTCATCAGTTGCCCAAAGTTATTTGACCTTCAGCTTCAGGATCTGTCCTTCCAAAGAACAGACAGGATTGATTTCCTTAGGGTAACATATTAACTAGCATCTGTCCCTTCAGATATTGGCTGACTGATGTTTAAGCATTGCCTAGAATTTCTGGAGTTCCCTTTCTGGTTCTAGATCAGCCTATTCTGTAGGTGATTGTAGGTGATTCTTCATGTGAATTTGCTTTAACGTGAGCTCCTATTTCTCTTCTCAAATAATTATCCATAGATGGTGGTCTGGAGGAGATGGTGGAAGAACTCAATAGTGGAAAAGTAATGTATGCATTCTGCCGAGTGAAAGACCCCAACTCTGGTTTGCCAAAATATGTGCTCATTAACTGGGTATGTATAATGTAATTCCATTCAATCATAAAACTTAGAAATTATTTCTAAAAAATGTTGGCCTTCTTGCTATATAAAAAGTAAACAAATTTCAAGGTAAACTGGCAGTGTCTGAATGTTCAGGATATAAAAGCCGGTTGGAAATTCATATAAGCCATGAGTAATAAACAGTACTTTGGTTCACATATCATGGTAAGCCAAAACCATGGAAATCGCATTATGGCTTAGTGTAAGCATAATGTTGGACTTAAGATGAAGCAAATTATATTTAGGCTGCATTGAATATAATGCCTGAATGTTTATGCCATTTAACCCCCTTCCCCTGAACATAATTCTCTCAGCAAAGCTGCATCAAATCAAGTATTTTAATGTTTGCACTCATTGCACACATTCCTAAATATCTTTTAAAAGATAAACATGCATTTCACACTGCCAAGTAAAAGCTCTAAAGCTTCCCTAAATCCGGGACTGGACTGTTTGGGGAAAAATAAACATTTGATAAACTGGCCAAAACGAAAATGTGCTACCAAAATATAGGGCAGAAGTTGTCAAACTCTGAATCACTCTCAGCAGGGGGAATGTTCAGCATCATTAACCCCAAAGTTGCCTTGGAGACAGTGTCAAATCCAAGGAAATAAATGGAGGGAGCAATACTTAAGAATGAAATAGCATTTTTCGGAGTATAAGACGCACCTTAGTTTCTGGGGAGGAAAATGGGGTGTGTGTGTCTGCCTACCAGGTATTCATCTGGCTAGCGCCCTTAGTCTGCTCAGCTTCAGTGCATTCTTTTATCCCCTGGTTCGGGCTTTAAAAAACCTTATTCGGAGTGAGTAACAATGAAAGAGCCTGCAAGCTAGTAAGAGCTGGGAACATTGTTAGCACCTAGTCAAGGCTGGAAAGAAACATATTCAGAGCAAGTAAGGCAATGAACAAAAGCTTGCAAAGGGCTGGAAAAACATTCTTCGAAGAGAGTAATAATGAAAGAGCTTGCAAATTGAAAGAGGTGGGCAGATTGTTAGCACCTAGTTAGGGCTGAAAAAAAGCTTCGAGAAAAGCTACATTCAGAGTATAAGATGCACCCAAATTTTCAGCCTCTTTTAAGGAGGAAAAAGGTGCATCTTATACTCCGAAAAATACGACACTTAAGGCGGTCCTTGACTTACAACAATTTGTTTAGTGACCATTTGAACTTCCAACAGCCATACAAAAGTGACTTATGACAGTTTTCACACTTATAATCATTATGGCATCCCCATAACAACTGACAACTGACTCATTTATGATGGTTACAATGTCCCGGGGTCTTGTGATTACCTTTTGCAACCTTCTGAGAGGTAATAGGGAAGCCAGATTCACTTTAAGAACCGGGTTATATACTAAACAACTGCAGTGACTCACTTGACAACTGTGGCAAGAAAAGCCATAAAGTGAGGCAAAATTCATTTAACTCTTTCGCTAAGCAACAGGCGTTTTGCACTCAATTGTGGTCGTACGTCAAGGACTCTCTGTAGCAATGACAAAATCTGTAAGCCTGTGGCATAAGAATCATAAATAGATTGTTCACATATCACAGTATAGTTCAGGGGTCCCCAAATGTAGCAACGTAATGTAGCAACGTAAAGACTTGGCAACTTTAAGACTTGTGGACTTCAATTCCCAGAATTCTCCAGCCAGCTATTATAACTGTGCTGCCTGGAAATTTGAGGAGTTGTAAACCAACCTTTCCAAAGAGCAAAAAGTTGGGAAAGACTTCTGCAATATGATTTGAATCAGAACAAACCAGCCTTTTTTGAAGTCACTAACCAGTATGTCCAACTCAAAGGCATTTTAGTTTTCTCCTGGAATAGCCATAGCAATAGCACTTAGGCTTATATGCTGCTTCACTGTGTTTTAAGCCATCTTTCAGAATCCGCATATTGCCACAACACTCTGAGTCTTCATTTTACCCACCTTTTACCCACTTTGAAAGGATGGAAGGCTGAGTCAACCTTGAGTCAGTCAGGATTGAACTCCTGGCAGTTGGCAGAATTAGCCTGCAAAATACTGCATTCTAACCACTGCATCCCATGGCTCATGGAAATGGATTAATGAAAATTATGTTTCCAATCTTGGCAATTTGAAGATATAGGGACTTCAACTCCCAGAATTCCCCACCAGTCATGCTGGCTGGAGAATTCTGGGAGGTGAAGTCCCCACCCCCCATCTTCAGGATGTCACAGTTGAGAAACCCATGTGTTAAATGTCCCAGGGATGATTTGTGCATTTCACAATATGTGCAATATGGAACAAGGAGTACTTTCTTTCAGGGCTAGGTCATATTTGGAATATTACACACCAACTTCTGCTTCAAACAGTACATTTTGCAAATACATACATGTACACAGAGTATGCAGCAAAAATGGTGTGTACTAAGAGGGGGGGGGAGAGCATTTTGTTCATGGGAGTGTCATTTTTATAATAGTTCATGTTCTGTTTTTAAAAACTGCAATCTTTTTATAGAATTTGGAATACTGTTTTCCTAACCTAAATTTGGAAAGCAGAACTTGGCTTTGCCTTACAAGTGCTTAACTGAATAAACTCTTACTACTAGAATTGTGGAATGGGCAATGATTCAGGAATGGCATTTCCTTCTCTTTCACCACTTGTATGAAGGATGATATGAGTCTCCTGGTTTAAATTCTCTCCATGTTTTCTTTCGGCAGTTTGGCGAAGGCGTTAATGATGTGAGAAAAGGAGCATGCGCCAACCACGTCACTTCAGTGGTCAACTTTTTGAAGGTATTATCTGAGTTGTATTCTCTCTTGTTCTTTTGCATCGGTGTGCCCTCCCACATACACAGTTCTGCAGGGGTTTTTTGAGTAAAAAAACCACAACCCATTGAAAGTACACACACACACTTGACCCCAAAATTTCTGTTGTTAAGTGAGATATTTGTTAAATGTTTTGCCCCATTTTACAATCTTTCTTGCCGCAGTTATTAAACGAATCGCTGCAGTTTATAACTTAGTAACACATTTATTGAAAAAGGGGATCCTGTGAGCTTGGAACATAGCAATGGTCATAAATATGAACCAGTTGCCAAACTTCTGAATTTTGATGATGTGATCATGGGGATACTACAAAAGTCGTAAATATGAAAAATGGTCATAAGTTGTTTTTACTTTGACTTTGAATAGTCACTAAATGAATTGTTCTAAATCAAAGACAATCTGTATTGCCCTGAGAGACAGAAAGTTTTAAGGCAACTAATTAAAAGTTTGCTTTTTGGATACCCTGGGATGGAGGGCAGAAAGTTGTGTAATTGTAGATTCTAAACCAGGGTCTTTACAGCTTTAAGACTTGTGAACTTCAAGTCCACAAGTCTTAAAGTTGCCAAGTTTGATGACCCCTGCTTTAAACTGTTCTTTTGTTTAAAAAAAGGATTCTTGGAAGAAAAGTTTCATCCATCAAACCTTACTACTCTTGAAACTATACCTGTACAGCATGTTTCCTCCACATTTCTCAGCAGATCCTCAACATTTCTGCAAAAAAGATTTCTGTCTCACGACAGATTCCAGGTGGCAAATCTTTTTCCATTGCACAGATAGATAGATGGATGTTGGTTAGCTGCCCATGAAACTATACAGTATAGTATAGTTATAGTAACTTCCATTTGTTAGCGACCCTTTGAAGTTGCGATGATGCTGAAAAAGGGACTTATGACTGCTTCCTGCATTTATGACTGTCTCAATGTCCCTGAGGTCGGTTGGTTATGATTCAGGTGCTAAGCAACTCTGACTTACTTATGACAATTTCAGTGAGATGGTAAAATCAGGTACAGTCCTAATGACCACACCGGTTAGTGATAAATTTTGGAGGGCCCTTTGTGGTCATAAGTCAGAACTAGCTGTACTTGCATATCACATCAAGACATAGTTTGTTTGCCTAATGCGTAATGAAAGAAAAAAGGTGTCTGGTTTGGGCTTAGTGTGCCTGATGATTATCAGGCAATCAGAAGCAGGAAATCATGCACTTCCTTTCTTCCAGGGTGCTCATGTGACAATAAATGCTCGAGGTGATGAAGATGTGGAGCCAGAGACCATTATGGAGAAGGTGGCCAAAGCTTCAGGTGCAAACTATAACTTCCATAAAGAAGGGAGCAGATTCCAGGATGCAGGACCACAAGCTCCTGTGGTAAGATCTTCTAAGCTTGGGCTAAACACGATGATCCCCGTTTTTACCTTCTTTGGAATTCATTAGACTTCTTCCCCATTCAACTTCAGTTTTTGTAGACCAGCAGTCAATAGATTTATCTTGATAGGTCATCAAAAGCTTTTGTGGGCCACCTCATAAATGAGAGAATTGCACCTCGGTCTTCAGACTCCATGGCACATGTGACCCACAGGATCACAGGCTATAACAAGAGTGAAATACCATAACGGCTTTAATGTTATAACCTGGTGGAGGTTTTAGGAAATTGTCCAGATTTGGGGAAATGACATCTTGCAGGATTTTTAGCTAGAACACCTGTAATCTTGCAGTTTGGGGATTTTGATCATTCAAAAAAGCATGTTTTGTTTTCTTTGGATGCCTGCATCAGAGACCATCTACCGTAATTTTGTGGATACAAGTGGTCTCCAACCACTGGTTAGAATTGTTGTTTTAGATTATTTTTACCAATAAGTGGAATGCTGAAGTGCACCAGCCTCTAATATTATCTTTTCCCTTGAGTTGCTCAAAGTTCCCATTGGCATTTTAGAAAAATAAAAATGGGGGCGGAATTGCAGCCTGATTATGGGGAAAAAGAGGAAGACTTTACATTGTTTCTTGGTAAAAAATATACTTTAAAAATTGTCATGCCTGACATGGGCAACATTTTGGGAATAATCACCAACACAGCCATCTCAGGTGGCAGTTGTTTTCCAAATCCACACAGGTTGAATTTATCAACCCCAATGGTTTTCTGTCACTGCATCATAGGTAGTAAAAATAATAGGCGTGCCAAACTTCTGTTGAAAGAGCAATTCATGTTCTTAATCCACAAAGGGAAGTAAGCTTGTGGAAGTGGCTTAAAGCTCTCCATGCTCACTGGCTTCAGTGGATTGAGAAGAAGAAATAGGTGGTTAAAATTTACCTAATTCAAGGTCTAAGGATTCCAAAAAGAGAAGTCTATTAATAGCTTGCTGGCACCTTAATTAATAATTAAGTGCAGTTAGGACATGAATGAATTTAGTGTATTTTTCAGTCTGTAAGACACACTGGAGTGCAAGATGCATCTTAGTTTTAGGGAAGAAAAATAAGGAAAAAAGGCCTATGCCTCCCAGCAACACACCCCCCCCCCCAGGAAATAGCATTCAGTACAGATGATATACACTGTTTGCTGTATATTTCTGTGCATGTGTGCCTGACCCATAGAAATAGGGAAGAATTAGAGAAATTTACATTATGGCAGTATATTAATGGCAGAAGGTTTTCTGAACTGTAAGAAATTATTACATACCTCCCAATTATTTAAATAGATCTACTCAAAACATGAGTAGTCAGGTTTAACCTATCTGTCTTATATTAATACTAAAACAGGACACTGCTGCATTTCAGATTATACTTTGACAGATCTTTAAAACTGATGTGGTTATAAGTCAAGGACCCCCAGTACAGGTAGTCTTCAACTGACGACCACAATTGAGATCAAAATTTATGTTGTTTAGTGAAAAATTCGTGAATTGAATTTGTCCCATTTTATGATTTTTCTTGCCACATTTGTTCAGTGAATCACTGCAGTTGTTAAATTACAGTATTTTTCGGAGTATAAAATGCACCTTCCCCCAAAAAAGAGGCTGAAAATTTGGGTGGTCTTGTACTCTGGATGTAGCTTTTTCAAAGCTTTTTTATCCAGCCCTAATGAGGTGCTAATGATTTTCCCAGTTTGCAGGTTTGTTTTCATTGGTATTCTGAAGATTTTTTCCAGGCCTAAGTCTTTGCAGGCTTGTTTTTTTTGCAGTTAGGTCCCACAGAGTTGGCCTTCTCCGGGTCCGTCGACTAAACAATGTCGTCTGGCAGGACCCAGGCGAAGTGCCTTCTCTGTGGCGGCCCCAACCCTCTGGAACCAGCTCCCCCCAGATTGCCCCACCCTCCTTGCCTTTCGTAAACTTCTTAAAACCCACCTCTATCCTCAGGCATGGGGGAATTGAAACATCTCCCCCGGGCCTATACAGTTTATGCATGGTATGTATGTGTGTATGTTTTGCTTTTAAATAAGGGGTTCTTAGATATTTTTTAAATATTAGATTTGTTACTGTAAATTGTTTTTATTATTGCTGTGAGCCGCCCCGAGTCTGCGGAGAGGGGCAGCATACAAATCTAATTAATAATAATAATAATAATAATAATAATAATGATAATAATAATTTTCATTGCTAATCCCTCCAGAAAAAGTTTTTTTTCCAGCCCTAGCCAGGGGATAAAATGATGTGCTGAAGCAGACCATCATTCTCTAATATTTAAAAGAAGATACATAGCACTGGGCCTCTTCAGATCAAGCATTTATTTTGAACAGTTTCTTCATTTTGTTGCCTAGAATAATAATAAGCAATCTTTAAAAAATAAGTTTAAGTTTAATGAGGACCTGGATTGTGGGGGCAATATGCTGGCTCTGTTAAAAAGTGCTGTTACTAACATGTTGTAAGCCACCCTGAGTCTAAGGAGAAGGGTAGTGTATAAATAAATAGGTAGGTAGGTAGGTAGGTAAGTAGGTAGGTAGATAGATATTACATATCTTCTTGCATCCAGATTCAGCAACTGATTAGCATGAGAAAATAAAATTTTGCCACTGTTTCTTGCCTCTATGCAGCTAAAGCTGCACTTTAGTTTCACTTTCATTTTAGCAGCCTCAGTCACCTGAGAGTTGGGCAGCTGATAACGAGTTGTTTGGCTTAACAGGCTCTTTCTGTTTGCTACAAGGAGGTAAATTACTGGGAGGCAGAGGCCAAAGGGTGGGGGTGGATGGGTGTATAAGACACACCCATGTTTTCAACCTCTTTGGGGGGGGGGTAAAAGGTGCGCCTTATACTCCGAAAAATATGGTAGTTATGTACATAATGAATTTTAAATTTTATATTATCATATTTTTTGGAGTATAAGATGCACCACAGAATAATATGCACCTTAGTTTTAGGGGAAGAAAATAATAAATTAATAATTAAGTGCAGTTAAGCCCAGGAATTTCTGAAGCAATGTGATTCTTTTTTGCAATAGGGCTCCGTTTACCAGAAAACAAATGCTATGTCTGAGATTAAAAGGGTCGGCAAAGATAACTTTTGGGCCAAAGCAGAGGTATGTATTTCACTCAACCTATTTCATATTGCTACTGAAGTATCAATTGGGGATTTGAATTAACTGGTGGGAGAGTTAGAACCTTAAATTTATAAGGCTATGTTTTAGATAATTGAAAACAGTTGGTGGATTTTCACATGGAATTAAACCAGAATTTTTGAAAGGTGGATTAAATGGCTGGAAGTGTCATTGTCCACACATTGTTTCAGAGATGGGCAGCTTTGACAATTTTACAATCTATGCCCTTCAAGTCCCAGAAGGATGGTCTTGAGCAGAAACATTTCAAGTCTTACAGCTGTTCAAAAAAGTCCATTTTAATAGGAAGGATTATGATGTCTTCCAATCTTCCAACTGATGTATCAAGTTCTCCATTTAGTTATTTAGTATATGGCATATCATACATGGACTAGCTATAAAGGGAACACTCAAATAACACATCCTAGATCTGAACGAATGAAATATTCTCATTGAATCCTTTGTTCTGTACAAAGTTGAATGTGCACACCAGCAGGTGAAATTGATTGTTAATCAGTGTTGCTTCCTAAGTGGACAGTTTGATTTCACAGAAGTTTGATTTACTTGGAGTTATATTGTGTTGTTTAAGTGTTCCCTTTATTTTTTTTGAACAGTGTATATTAACATTCCACCTAGATTAATGAAACACAATTTAATATTAATATTGAAAAGATCTACATTCAAATACTAGTGTCTAAGCCAGAGGTCTTTAAACTTGTCAAATTTGGGGATCTGGTCTAAGCCATCTAATCATTGAAGCACAGTATCATTTATATATATATATATATATATTTAAAAGATAATAAGGAGCTGGTCACAATGTGATCTGGAGTATGATGTGGCACCCCACAATCACACTGAGGGGAGGATGCTAGACCCCATTTATACAGAGAGACCCGATGTGTGAGGTGCAAATCCTGTTCAGGATTGTTCATTGCTGGTATGGGAGTTCAAATCATGGCACCTTTTTTTTTGGTGGGGTCCTTTATATGTCTTCCCATTGCCTAATTCTCTCCAGAAGCTCCTGTTTTGAAATAGGTTTGTTCTTTCAGAAAGATGAGGAAAATCGCCGACTAGAAGAAAAGAGAAAAGCGGAGGAAGCGCGTCAACATTTGGAAAAGGAGAGTCGGGATCGAGAATTGAAAGAGGCATCTTTACGGGAGAGAAAATATAAGGAGCGCGCCCAGGAGATTGATGCTCAGAGGTAGGTAGAACTGGTTTTTCTGATGGTCTTCATTTTTAATTTAATTTTTAATTTTAACTTCATATTCATCCCATAGAAGCAGTTGTCTTTGGCCCTTGGTATATAGGTAGTCCTCGACTTATATCAGTTCATTTAGTGACTGTTAGAAGTTGTTTTCATAGTTGCAGCCTCCCTATGATGAAACGTCTGATGCCTGACAACTGGTTCATATTTATGATGGTTGCAGTGTCTTGGGCTCATGGAATCCCTTTCTGTGATCTTTTGACAAGCAAAGTCAGTGGGGAAGCCAGGTTGACTTAACAACTGAGTTATTAACTTATCAGCTGCAGGCAGGGGTGAAATGCTACTGATCTAGCCTGTTTCTGGCATACTGTACTGGTAATGATGGCGGCTGGTAGTTTGGAGAACCGGTAGTGATGGCAGTGTGAGACTCTGCCCAGATACTGTTTTTTAACCCTCTGCACATTTGCAAACCTTTCTGCGCATATGCAGAGGGTGAAAAAGTGCATGCAACGGTGGCATGCAAGCAAAGCAGCTTCCGAACCAGTGGGGAAGGTAAGTAGATTTCACCGCTGGCTGCAGGGATTCACTTAACAAATGTGGCAACTGAGGTCATAAAATGGGGCAAGACTCACTTAACAAACATCTCACTTAACAACACAAGTTAAGTGGACTCAAGTGTGATTACAGTGTCATGGGAAAAAAGTGACTTGCAATTATTTTTCACACAACAGTTGTAGCATCCCTGTTGTCACGTGATCTGCGTTCAGATGGTTGGTACCAGCTTATATCAATGACACTTGCTATTTGTCCTGAGGTCATGGGATCCCATTTTGCGACCTTGTGACAAGGAAAGTTAATGGGGAAACCAGATTCACTTAACAACCTAACTTCCTTAAGAACTGCAATGTTCCACTTAATAAGAAAGATCGAAAATTGGGGCAAAATTCACTTAATAACTATTGTTTAGCAACAGAAATTTTTGGTTCAATCATAGTTGGAAGTTGTGCAACGAGTCTGAATTTTTTGGGAGGATCATTTGTGGCATAAACCTTCAGCCCTCTTTTCACATATCTGCTTGCAATTTTTTACATATGTATTTGCAGTGTTCGTATATGTGTATTTTGCAATCATATAATCCTGGGCGTTGATTTATTATTATTTTTTTAAGGTTGATTTAGACCATGGGTCTCCAACCTTGGTAGCTTTAAGTCTTGTGGACTTCAACTCCCAGAGGGCTGAGGAACTCTGGGAGTTGAAGTCCACAAGTCTTAAAGTTGCCAAGGTTGGAGACCCCTGATTTATACTGCACTATGAAACAATAGAATGAATTCCAAGAGCCATCAGCCATATGTTTGGAGCCACTTGTGGTCATTGATTGTCAGTCACTGAATTATTGGGTTGTTGTAAAATTACAATTAAATCCTGAACTCCTAGCTGAGTGTGGAAATCGTTAACTTTAGTTAAACCCATATTTCTGCTTTGTTAAAGATTCTTGAGAATAAAACAAGATAGTTCACCTGAGTGATGTTAACTCTTACTTTTAGAGTTAATTTTCAATTTTTAAAAAATTGAACGATTTTGACAGTTTATTGTATATTGGGCTATATTTATAAATTCTCGGATGCTATATAAAGAGACCCGGTTTGGTGTAGTAGTGCTCAAGGCATCAGGTTAGAAACCAAAAGTGGGTGACCTTAAGCCAGTTACTTCTCTTAGCTCTGGGAAGCAGACAATGGCAAGCCAGTTATGTATATAATTAGAAGAAGAACATTTTGAAATTTGAGCATTTATAATGAAAATGAAACTAGAGTTGCAGCATATTTCATAGTGGCATCGGCCAAACTTGTCCTTGAGGGCTCTGCTGTCTAGATGGTACATCTCTTGGAATAGAATTCTATAAATATTCCACAGCAACAGGAAAAGAAAAAAAAGAAAAAAAAAGTTCTTGCAGTATTATAGTTCTGATATCACAGATTTAGTTCTGTTCCTTCATTTTTTGTAATGGTGATGGATACAAACTTGTATGTATTTTTTGTTGTGAATAGAACATCTGATTAAATTAGAAGTACGACGAAGGGCACAGTTCACTTTAGAAATTTAAGAGCTTGAATGGCATATTTTTTGTTAACCATAGCTCTTGTTTTTTGTTTTTTTAAAAAATCTGCAGGAAATTCCAGCAACAACAGGAAACCAACTCAAAAGAACAAGAAAAACAACAATGGGTGAGGTTGGAAATGGTCACATATTTTTCTCTATGTTTTTATCAAGATACTTCTGAAGATAGAATTGCTTTCTTGCTTGTGAAGATGACATAAAATAGCAAAGAATTCCTAGGCAAGTTCTGAGATCTTTTTGTGCCATCATGAAGACAAATGACGTTTCTGCTGATAAATTGCACCAAATTTAAAATATAGTAGGTAGAAGTGGAATTCTGGCCAGCAGTTGCTTATTCTTCTTGATTGGTTGAATGACTTGGGTCAGTGGTCCATAGGAAGAGCTGTTTCTTAACATTCTCCAACGAAACCAAGATTTAGTAGATGAGAATAATTGTAGCTTAGAATTGAATTGTGGAGTCTTTGATGCTCTTTGAGCTTCGTGGTTTTCTTGCAGACATATCATTATCCCAGTAGGTAACATCATCAATGAAAGCCAAGAATCTTTATTTCCCTCACCTTGGTGCCATCATCTCTGGTTGACCTCACCATAAGTATATGGGGTCATCTTTTGTTACAGAAGGAGCAAGAAGAAGTTCGCAGCAAGAAAGGTTTCCTACGGAGGAGTGAGTCTGTGGAGAAAGCTCAGGTACCCGGAAGAAAATTTCTTGCCACCCCATCCTCATTCTTCACAGTCTGCTAGCACGCCATGTTATCTGTATCACTTCTATTTTCTTCATATTTCTCGGTGCCTATGAGATTAAAGCAGGGATAACTGGTGACTTTCTGGATAACAACGGCAACTCAAGAATCCCATTGCATTCTCTGTGCATGCAATGCACTGCATGCATCAATATGAGCTTTGCATGTTTAATACAGATACTCTTGTAGCTGGCAGGTATGAACAGTCCAGCCAGAATTTAACCCAAAAGGATCTTCATGTATCTGTTTCACCTCTTTCTGCTATAGGGAGGCTGAATACAATCCTTGTTTCTTCAATCCTTGTTTCTCTTTTGGTTTTGGTACAGAATATACCAGATTGATTTTTTCTGCTGATAAGTAAACTTCTCCCTTCTAATGATAATTCTAAATATTTATTGTGATTCTTCACTTTTTTCGGGGTTCATTTTCTTCTGCTATCTGCTGAATCTTGCTTTTTTTCCTTGATCCTTATCATTGGCTGTTTTGTATTTTGGATTATGGTCACCAGAAAGATCATCCTCGTTTCCTGGCCTATACTCTTCACTTTCAATTAAATTTTTGCCTGCTTCTGAAATCAAAGATGAGGTAATGATTTGTCATAATTTTTTGTGCGACTGAAGCCTTACCCCATTCCTGTGTCCACGATGTGATTAAAATAATGGATGCAACGCAATTACTGTGATTGTTACTTCTTGCCATTGTAAAAACCCCACAATAATTAGCCCACATTTTTATCTCCTGCTTTTCTGTTGAAAAGTGACCTAGAAATGGACTTGTGATGCCTTTGTCAGCAATTTTGATATTTGTGTGCAAGTTGGGAAAGGAACAGGTTTGCTTCCTCTACAGTAGTGGGTTCCTACCTGCACAGAAACAAAGAACCTCGCAGAAACATGCATGCATGTGTGTCCCTGTGCGAGAGTTTGCTACCTGCACAGGTGCAGGCAGCAAAATTTTGCTTGAACACGCCCTCATGCGCCAGAGCCACAGAGCTGCATGCAATTAAGCACACCGGTAGGAACCCAACCTCTGCTACCTGTAGAAAAATCCAGGAAGTTGTCAGGAAGTAAGATTATTCCATCCTTTTTGGTATAGTATGTGGTTCACAGAAAGACAAGACTTTGTATAATGATATAGACATAACAGAATTGTTTATAATTAAACAGTTATACAGATAGTCCTAGAGTTACAGCCACACTTTGAGCCCAAAGTTTATGTTGCTAAGTGAAAATTTGTTAAGTGAATGTACCCCATTTTACAGCTTTTCTTGCCACAGTTGTTAAGTGAATCATTGAATTTGTTAAGTTAATAACATGGTTGTTAAGTGAACCTGGGTTCCACACTTAGATTAGATTAGATTTATTGGATTTATATGCCGCCCCTCTCCGAAAACTTACTTTGCTAGTTAGGAAGGTTGCAGAAGGGGGTCATAAGCCAGACGAGGAATAATGGATGGAAACTGACCAAGAAAAGATTCAACCTGGAAATAAGGATAAACTTTCTGTTTCAACCAGTGGACCAACTTGCATTCAGAAGTTGTGGGAGCTTCAACACTTGGATTGCCATTTGTCTGAAATGGTATAGGGCAGTGATGGCGAATCTTTTTTCTCCCTTGGGTGTGCAAGCTCGCTATCGTGCATGCACAAGTGCCCATACTCATAATTCAATGCCTGGGGAGGGCAGAAACATCTTCCCCCACCCCCTGGAGGCCCTCTGGAGGCCGGAAATGGCCTGTTTCTCAACTTCTGGTGGACCCACAAGGTTCGTGTTTCACCTCCCATAGGCTCCAAAGGCTTCCCTGGAGCCTGGGGAGGGCAAAAGTGCCCTCCCCCTTCCCCCCAGAAGCTCTCTGGAAGCCAAAAACACCCTCCAAGAGCCTCTTTGTAAGCCAAAAATCAGCTGGCCGGCACACACATGCATGTTGAAGCTGAGCTAGGGCAACGGCTTGTGTGCCAGCAGATATGGCTCTGCGTGCCACCTGCGGCATCTGTGCCGTAGGTTCGCCATCGCTGGTATAGGGACTTCTGCTCGAGCAGGGATTTGGACTAGATGACTTACAAGGGATATTTATCTGATTTCAGCTGCTTTTCAACTACTACAGTTTTACAGTTGCCGTCCAACAAACAATCTACAGGTGACGGGTTGAAGAAGGTTCTGCTAGTATATGACTCTCGAGCTGAAGTTCCCTAAAAATTCTTGTCCACCCTGTTCTCTATTCACAATATCAGGGAACAGATCTTTTCTCCAGTTGATGATGGCACTTCCTTGACTATTTCCTTTACCTTTCTAATGGATTTTTGATTATACTCATCCATTTGCATGTGGGATTCTTGGTAACTTGACTCTATTCTCTTTCCTTTTCTACTATGGGTTTCCCATAGGAGCATGGACAATTCCCTGGGGATTTAATTTGAGCAAGATGGCTTGCTTTCTTCTTGACTTTGCACTGCTTGAGAATACCTCCTCACTAACTCCATTCTGCATCTCTTGGTTTGTGAGGGTCTTCCTCCTTCTGACTAGCTATCTGCACCTTCTTGATCCTTCTGAATCTTTTCCATAGGGACCTTCCTTCATCTTTTAACTCTGTATCTCTCATATGTACTGAAGGCAATATGCAAAAGGATAGTGCATCGTGCAAGGAGTTCATATGTTATCTTCAGGCAAGCCTTGATATCCCATTTACTCCACTTTTGACCCAAAGCCTTCACGTTTTTCACAGTATCTAGAAAAGTATGTATCCATATGCAAAATATACATTGACCATTGGATGCTTGCTTTATGTCTATGGCAGTGGTCCCCAAACTACGGCCCGGGGGCCACATTCGGCCCGCTGAGGCCATTTATCCAGCCCGTGGGTGAGTGACAGGAGCACAGGATGCATCCATTTGGTTCAGAATACTTTTTTCCTTGTTTTCCTCCTCTAAAATCTAGGTGCGCCTTATACACCGGTGCGTCTTATACACCGAAAAATACGGTATATGAATTTCAGACTTCTTCCCCCCCCCTCTAAAAAGTATGTTCCCATTTTGTTTTTTACTTTAAAATGAGGTATGTGCAGTGTGCATAGGGATTTGTTCATAGTTTATTTTATAGTCCAGCCCTCCAACAGTCCGAGGGACAGTGAACTGGCCTCCTGGGTAAAAAGTTTGGGGACCCCGGTCTATGGAGATTCTCAATAATCCTGGTCTGGGTTGTCCCAAAGGTGCTTTTTCAAGAGGCAATTGGACTTTCTTTGTTTTTCCTTGAAGATGTTTTGCTTCACATCCAAGAAGCTTTTTCCATTCAGAACCAAAGAAACTTCTTGGAGTTCAGAACTGAAGAAGCTTCTTGGATGAGAAGTCCATTTGCCTCTTGAAAAAGCATCTTTGGGATGCTGGTTTTGTCTTTGGAGTAACTGAGGACCATGGTCTTGGGCAAAGGATGTGGATGTTTATTATTTTTCTACAATACTTCACATCTATCCCCAATCAATCCACCAAAAGATGAAAACCTGAATGTTACACACTGTAATCTCCCATACTAGTCCAGTGTTGACTGGTAGGTAGATACTTTTTAACTTTCCAGTTTAGGACAGAAATAGACTCATCCAAAGTCGGTCAGTTGCTTCTGTGCCTAAAGAGGGGACTACTACAGCTTAGGTTTCCCCATTCATAATCTAGCCTTTTAAGAACTATGCACACTGTATACATAAAAAGGTAAAGGAGTCCCTGCAGATTTTACTCTGCTAGTCATTTCTGACTATAGGGGGTGGTGCTCATCTCAGTTTCAAGGCCATTCAGTCATGACTGGCTATGAAAACATAGCATAATGGAGCAGTGCTATCTTCCCACCAAAGTCATAGTTATTTATCTACTCACATTTGCATGCTTTCGAACGGCTAGGCTGGCAGGAGTTGGGGTGAGGACCGGAGCTCACCATCACATGATGCTTAGGTCTTGAACCTGCACTGCTGGCTTTCCAAACAATAAGCCCACTGTCTTAACCACCCTGGTGTGTATATGTACAACAAATAAAACCTTTTTGATTGATGCCTGCATCCTGAACTTTTCCAGCTGAATGATTTATTGATTATCTCTTAATCCTCGTTCAGCATGGCCACTGGCTGTTCTAGCTAGGGATTGTGTGATTTGTTGCTGTGTTGCCCAACATATCTGGCAGCATTGGATTGAGGAAAGGATTTCAATGGTTATTAGTAAGATTTTTTTTTTTACATTTAATAAGTGGCAGGCCAAAGTCTCCAACTCAAAACGATGGTAACCAACATGGCTCTGTTAATAAATTGGAACTTGGAAGAAGGCCAAGGTTTGGACTCTGATTGATTTATTATGATTTATTATGGAACACTGACAGCCAAAGGCAGCATTTTCCCCCTTGCATGCTAAGGCTGGGCATTGGTGGTGTTTGCTGTTCCCTCTTCCCTTCCAGGCTTTCATATTTCATCAGGATTCATTTATCCTTTTGGTTGTTTTTTAGGAAGCCGCATCTCTAGTAGCTCAGCGATCAGTGAATCCTCGCGAGATCTTCAAGCAGAAGGAGAGGTCCATGTCCTCAGAGGCAGCAGCCGCCGTTTGCTCCCAGCCAGGTATTCTGTGGAGCACTCCTAAACTGGGAGGAAGGCACAGGACAAGGGAAATGGGTGGCTTCCCACAAGGTTGAGAATTCAGACGATGACCTTGCAATCTTAATTGGGGTTTTAGAACTTGATTGATACAGGCTAATGCAGTTCAAGAACTTATGCATTGGATGTATGGTTTGATTAGAGGGAGTCCTCGACTTACAACAGTTAATTTAATGACCAAAGTTACAACAGCATTAAAGATAGGGACTTACGACTGTGACATTGCAGCATCCCAATGGTCAGGTGATTTACATTCAGAGGTTTGACAACTGACTCATATTTATGATGGTTGCAGTGCACAGGGGTCATTTTGCATCCTTTTGACAAAATCAGTGGAGAACCCAGATTCATTTAACAACCATGTTACGACCGTATTTTTGGAGTATAAGACACACCTTAGTTTTAGGGGAGAAAAATAAGGGAAAAAATCTACATGCCAGGTATTAATCTGGCTAGCATCCTTATTCTGGTCAGCTTCAGCACATCATTTTATCCCCTGGTGAGGGCTGGGGAAAAAACTTTTGGAGAGATTAGCAATGAAAATAACACTGCAAAGATTTAGGTCTTTGTAGCAATGAAAACAAACCTGCAGGCTGGGAAGATTGTTAGCACCTCGCTAGCGCTGGATAAAAAAGCTTTGAAAAAGCTTCATTCAGAGTACAGCCTCTTTTGGGGGGGAGAGGTGCGTCTTGTACTCCGAAAAAACCTGTAATTTAACAACTGCAGTGATTCACTGAATAAATGTGGCAAGAAAAATCGTGAAATGGGACAAATTGACTTCACAAATTTTTCACTAAACGACATAAATTTTGGGCTCAATTGTGGTCGTCAGTTGAGGACTACTTGTACTGGTGGTCCTTGACTTATATCCACAATTGAGCCCATTGCTCAATTGCTAAGTGAGACAGTTAAGTGAGTTTTGCCTCATTTTACGACCTTTCTTTGCCACAGTGAAATGGCAAATGAATCAGTTGTTTAGCAAGTAACCCAGTTCTTTAAGTGATTCTGGCTTCCCCCTTGATTTTGCTTGTCAGAAGATTGCAAAGGGTGACCACGTGGCCCTAGGACACTGCAACTGTCATTTGCTAAGTCAGTTGCTAAGTGTCTGAATTGTGATCATGTGACCAGAGGGATGCTGCAACGGATGTAAGTATGAAAAACAGGCATAAGTGCCGGTGCCTGGAGGCTGTTAGGGTCTGGATGGGTGTCAACAGACTCAAACTCAACCCTGATAAGATGGAGTGGCTGTGGGTTTTGCCTCCCAAGGACAATTCCATCTGTCCGTCCATTACCCTGTGGGGGGGAATTATTGACCCCCTCAGAGAGGGTCCGCAACTTGGGCGTCCTCCTCGATCCACAGCTCACATTAGAGAACCATCTTTCAGCTGTGGCGAGGGGGGTGTTTGCCCAGGTTTACCTGGTGCACCAGTTGCGGGCCTATCTGGACCGGGACTCATTGCTCACAGTCACTCATGCCCTCATCATCTCGAGGTTCGACTACTGTAATGCTCTCTACATGGGGCTACCTTTGAAAAGTGTTCGGAAACTTCAGATCGTGCAGAATGCAGCTGCGAGAGCAATCATGGGCTTCCCAAGATATGCCCATGTTACACCAACACTCTGCAGTCTGCATTGGTTGCCGATCAGTTTCCGGTCACAATTCAAACTGTTGGTTATGACCTATAAAGCCCTTCATGGCATTGGACCAGAATATCTCCAGGACCGCCTTCTGCCACACAAATCCCAGTGACCGGTTAGGTCCCACAGAGTTGGCCTTCTCCGGTCCCATCGACTAAACAATGTCATTTGGCGGGACCCAGGGGAAGAGCCTTCTCTGTGGCGGCCCTGACCCTCTGGAACCAGCTCCCTCCGGAGATTAGAACTGCCCCCACCCTCCTTGCCTTTCGTAAACTCCTTAAAACCCACGTCTGCCGTCAGGCATGGGGCAATTGATACATCTCCCCCGGGCCTATACAGTTTATGCATGGTATGTTTGTGTGTATGTTTGCTTTTAACAATGGTTTTTTAGTGATTTTTAGATTATTAGATTTGTTGTACATTGTTTTATTGTTGTGAGCCGTCCCGAGTCTGCGGAGAGGGGCGGCATACAAATCAATCAATCAAACAAACAAACAAACAAACAAATAAATAAATTAGTACATAAGTCACTTTTTTTCAGCACTGTTGTAACTTTGAACTGTCACTAAACCAGGAGTGTCAAACTCAAGCCCTGGGGGCAGATCCAGGGTGCTTAGATCTGGCCCACGGGCCCATCCTGGAAACAAGGAAGGACCAGCCCTTGGTGCTTTTGCCAGGGAAAATGGGCTCTGGAGCTCCGTTTTAATCTGCCCCAGCCTCCTGCAACTCTGCCAAATGAGAGAAAGAGAAAATGGGAGCTCCGTTTTCACTTGCAGGGGTTGCAGGAGGCTGTGGCAGCCGAAAATGGAGCTCTGGAGTCTGCTTTAGCTGGCAGAGCGTTCATGCCACCACGCCCTCCCGACAGGAATGACATCAAACTGGCCACACCCCAACCTCCCCCCTCCCCCCGAGGTCAAACACAACCCTGATGCGGCCCGAATGAAATCATGTTTGACACCCTGCGCTAAACTAATGGTTGTTAAGTTGTGGACTTCCTGTAGTTCTATGCACAAGTCAGAAACACTGTTATACTTCTGAATAAAAATGGATGGAACTTTGGTAGTAGCTGAGCAGCTTGAGCCAAGGATTCCTGGTTGTATAAGAGACAGGGGCCATTTGTGTTCTGGACTGACTTGGCTGCTTTCCTAGGCAAGTTACGGAGCCCTTTCCTTCAGGAGAGAAGCCAGGTGGAGAGTCCTGCATCCCCTCTCCAACCTGCTACTCAGGATGTTCCTCCTCCTCCTGTTGTCCGTTCGTCTGGTCACGACACACCTCCAGTTTTTCCTGTTCCCGAACTTGGTAAAAGCATTATACGAGAGCTTCTGATTTCTGTTCCTTGATTATTTTTTAAAAAACAGCAAGAGGTGTTTTTTTTAATAACCAATAGTAGTTCTGACTTTTCCCCTCTGCATCCCAGTTGCAAGATACACCTGAAGTTTATTTGATTTACTTACTTGTTTTAGAAACATATAAGGCCTCCCAACTGTGCAAAGAACTTTTGAGTGGTGTACAGTAAAAAGAAAAAAAATCAACATTGCAATATAGTGAACACAGTTAAAATAATACAACTCAAAGAAACAACCCTATTGCCAAAAGGAGCCATTAGATGACCACCAGTCATGAGGTCCAGCAGCCCTTCTAATCCAAGGCCTGGGGAACAAACCATGTTTCCAGTGCTCATTTGAACACATTCAGGGTGGGTGGTGGGGGTGAAGCATATCTTACAGGTAAAGGTTTTCCAGAGCAAGGGCTTTGACAGGATAGAATGCTCTCCTGAAAGTACCCTTGACCAAGCCATGATTTCCCCAGAGGGTTTAAAATTTTGCCATTTTGTGTCCAGGTTCCTGCTTAGAAAGTTTCATCCCCTCCCCCAAAAGCCTGCGAGAGAAACAGGCTTTAGAAAAATAAAAGACTTTTATGTTACTTTTCACGTGCAGCATAGATATAAACCTGTGATGTTGAACCTATGGCATGTGTGCCACAAGTGGGACACGGAGTCATATCTGAGGGAACACAAGGCAGCTCCAGCACAGATGTGCGCACTGGCCAGCTGATTTTCGGCATGGGGAGGCTGTTTTTGCCCTTCCAGGCTTCAGAAAAGCACCTGGAGCCGAAAAATGTCGAAAAACAGGCCTAATGGGCCTACCACAAGTTCAAAACCCAACTTCCAGTAGGTCCATTGGGCCATTTTTCACCCTCCCTGAGTCTACGGAGAGGGGCGGCATACAAATCTAATAAATAATAATAATAATAATTTAGTGGGGCCTGCGTGCATGCATGGGGTGGGCAGCATGGGACATTGTGCGCATATGCGCAAGGGGAGGGCATTGCAGTATGGATGTGGGCAGGAGTGGGCTGCTAGCCGGAATGTTAATTGGGCTCGCCGCCACGGCTCATGAATGCTTCAGGGCCAGCACGATTTTGCTTTTGCACCTGTGGAGATAGCAAAATCATGCATGGAGCCGCAGGGGCGCCCATGTTTTGGTGAGGGTTTTTTTGCTTCTGCACATGCCGAAACACGGGTGCACCTGCGGCTCCGTGCGCAATTTTGCTATCTCCATAGGTGCAGAAGCAAAATTGCGCTGGCCCCACAAGTATTCACGGGCCACGGCAGCAAGCCTAATTTAGCGTTCCAGCTGGAGCCCACCCCGGATGTGGGCACCTGCACGTACTATTGTGCCTGCATGCACCCTTTTGGCACTTGAGCAATAAAAGATTCACCATCACTGATATAGACCTTGTTTATCACCCACCCACCCCCTTTCTGGATATAGTACAGCTTTCTCCCACGTGAGAAAGTTGAATTTCACTACAAAAGCTGCTCCAATCCAATATTTTCCAAGCTGTTTGCTTCATTACTGTTATTTTACTGAAGAAGATTTTTTGCTTGGGACATCTTCAGTTTCTCTGTACTCTTTATAGCTCTTGCAAACTTGTAAATGCATTTCTTTTAATACAAGGCTGCACCCAGGTCATGGTTGCATTCTCACAACCAAACTCTCCCCAGTCCTGCTCTCAAAAGATCTTTACCAAGTCTTTGTTTAACCAAATCTGTGTCTCATTCTCCATTGACTAGAGTTGTTAACAGTGGAACAGACTAGAGCTGTTCTTTTCACCCTTCTTTCAAAAGGAACCCTTCTAATTTTGTTGTGGTGAGAAAATGTAAAATGTGCAGCTTCATTCATCCATCTTCGTGATCTTTCTTTTCTTCAGAAGCTTGAGAAGTCTGTTGTTGCCCCAACAAGATCTCTTTCTGCTCAGTTTTTTTCATGTATTGTGTAGTATCTTGTGTCCTGTTTCCTCTGTGTGGACATTTGTGCAATCCTTTTTCTTGCTGCATCGGAAAAGCTTGCGGGGAGGGGAGATAAATGAGAACCCAGGAGTTTGCACTGTTTCTAAGAAGGTTAATGTGTTGGTGTAGTGGTTAAGATGCTGTCTCAGAAAACAGGAGACTTGAGTTCTAGTTCTGCCTTAGGCATGAAAACAGGCTGGGTGACTTTGGGCTTCTCACTCTCTTTCAACCTTACAGGGTTGTTGTTGAGAAAATAGGAGGAGGATGTGTTACATATACGTCGGCTGCCTTGAGTTGCTTGTAAACAGAATAAAAGGCAGGATAAAAATCAAAGTGATATACACTAAGACAAGTAAGTTGCTTGCTGTATTGAAAGGAAAGCAAGACACTGAGCAGAGGCATCCTGGGTGGAAAAGCTATTAAATCAAGGAAGAAACAAACCCTGGAACATGAGTGGTGGTTTCTCAACATTGGGGATTGAAATTGGGAATGCTTCTTTCAGGTAATTCTGTCAGGGAGGAGAACCACAAGGCAGGAGCTGCAGCTTTCCAACCAGAGGTAGAAGAGGAGGCGGTATACGAGGAACCCCCAAACCCACATGTGATCTATGATGAGCCCCCTGAGGTTAGTCTCTGCTAGCAAAAGATCAATACAGATTGGATTATTCTTGACTGCATTAGCAAGATAACGTTGTTATGGTCTTTGCTGTTTTTTAAATCAAAATATTGGTAAGAAAAAATACTTTGGATTTGCAATTTCCCTAATTTCTCAAGCATGCTTTCTTATGTAAATGCAATTAGTGAAACCTACATTAATATAATGACAATATAGGTTTTGTAAAAAATACAACTCACTCAGCCCAACTCACGTTCATGCCTTTGCAGGCAAGGTAACATCATTCAGTAATGAAATATATATATGCTTATGTTCTGTTCAAAACTTCTTCCATGGATTTTTGCCTGGAAGATGATGCAGATCAAGTCATGTGACAGTGACATCTGACTTGGCAGATCTTACCCCCAAAAAATCCTTCAAAAATCTGTTGTATACTTCTTTTAAATCATTCCTTTCAGAAATTAAGCCAATTATATTTTTATAAATTACTCCTATGTTTCTAGTTTTGTACACTTACCTCAGAACATGCATTGAGATTTGCTAGTGCTGACTATGTCACCCTCCAACTGTATCGCTTTCAACTCTCAAAATTCTCAACCTTTAGTTATTGCCTCTTGCCATGCAGAGCAGGCCCAGGTTGGGAAAAGACATTTTAATGAATGGTGGTGAAAAGATGGATTCAATATATCATTCTTTGTCTCGCTAACTCTTCTTTGTTTTGGGAACAGCCTGAAGATGCTAATTATGATTATAGTGATGCCTACCAAGAAAACCTTAGCACGGAAGGAAAGGGAATATGTGCCCGTGCTCTCTATGATTACCAAGCTGGTATGTGTGATTTGTTTGGCTTTTATAAGTTCCTCACATTAGGAACAGGTGGTGCAGGTTTTTTCCTTTTTTTTTTTTTTAAAAAAAAAAGCATGATCAGAATTTTGAAAGTCAGAAAACCACATTTTAGAACTGAAATTAAGCTTACTGAAATAAAAAAGGTGTTTTCTTCTCACCCTTAGCAGAAGCAATAAAAAGTTGAAGCTCTGCCTGTATGAGTTATATTGTGCTCCGGGGCTGCTTGAATATGCAAAGTACAGTGTTCCCTCGACTTTCGCGGTGGATGCGTTCTGAGACCACTCCACGAAGTAGAGATGCGGAAGAAAATACACTATTTTTGGCTATGAACAGTATCACAAGCCTTCCCTTGAAACTTTAAAACCCTAAATTACAATTTCCCATTCCCTTAGCAACCATTTAGATTATTACTCACCATTTTTATTTACCAAAGTTTATTTTAAAAAATATTTATTAAAGGCGGACGAAAGTTTGGCGATGACATATGATGTCATTGGGTGGGAAAAACCATGGTATAGGGGGGGAACCGCAAAGTATTTTTTAATTAATATTTTTGAAAAACCGTGGTATAGACTTTTCATGAAGTTCGAACCCGCGAAAATCGAGGGAACACTATATATAGGTGGAAGTTGTGTTTTTAGGCACATGGAGTGCAACTCTCAAAGCCTGGCCAATTTTTGCTGCTAACTTTTAACGTGCCATCAGAATGAATGTATTAAATGTTTCATTCCCTCGTATTTAATCCTACTTTATTGTGTACCGTGGCTCTGCAGGCTGCTTCTATTGGTTGAATGTAGACCCAGCCTGCCATTCAAAAGCCTAATTTGACCTTCAGCTGAGAAAAAGGTTGCTCAGCTCGGATTTAAAAGCTGAAATGATAATACAGGATATTATGAGTCTCCAGAAAGGAGGATCAATAATCCACAGTGAAAGAATAAGCAGCATTAGAAAAGAAAAGGTTAAATGATTAAGTACTTGAATTTGGCATAAGGCAACCCAGGTTATTACAGGTGTTATTTAAATAAAATTGAAACAGGCTGAGGTTAGAAAAGAATTTCTTGACCTTGGCACTGCTGCAGCTTTTTTGGGAAAGTTTTTTTTTATTTTTTTCTCCACAATTTCTATATATACAGTGATCCCCCGGTTATTGCGTCCCCGACCATTGCGAACAGGGTAATTCGCGATTTTTCAACCCGGAAGTCAAAACACCATCTGCCCATGCGTGCCCTTTTTTCTATGGGCACGCATGCGTAGATGGTGCCCGGCAGATCAGCTGCTGGGCGGCTTCCCTGGGTCTTCCCCCTCTTGCTGGCGAGAGGGCGAGCAGCGGGCATCAGCAAGGAGTTTCCCCACCGCCCACGCAAACTCCTCGCTGCCGCCCGCCCTTCGCCCGCCCACACCGTTCATTCTCGCGGCCAGAGCAAGCGCGGACAAGCTGTTCGCTGGCGCTAGCTCTCGCCTGCCTGCCCGCTAGCGAGGAGCCGCCTGCCTGCCCGCTAGCGAGGAGCCGAAGATTGGGGGCGGCGCGACGTCGCCACCGGCATGGGGGGCTTACCAGCACCCCCCGGACCCCCAACCCGGGTTTGGGGGGCTGCTAGGAAGCCCCCCATGCCGGCGGGGACGTTTTAAAACACCCGCGCGACTTTCCAATGAGTCCCGAAGACAAACGCGTTGTCTTCGGGACTCATTGGAAAGTCACGCGGGTGTTTTAAAACATCCCCGCCGACATGGGGGGCTCGCTAGCACACCCCCAAACCCGGGTTGGGGGTTCGGGGGTGTGCTAGCGAGCCTCCCATGTCGGCGGGGATGTTTTAAAACACCCGCGCGACTTTCCAATGAGTCCCGAAGACAAACGCGTTGTCTTCGGGACTCATTGGAAAGTCGCGCGGGTGTTTTAAAACATCCCCGCCGACATGGGGGGCTCGCTAGCACACCCCCAAACCCGGGTTGGGGGTTCGGGGGTGTGCTAGCGAGCCTCCCATGTCGGCGGGGATGTTTTAAAACACCCGCGCGACTTTCCAATGAGTCCCGAAGACAAACGCGTTGTCTTCGGGACTCATTGGAAAGTCGCGCGGGTGTTTTAAAACATCCCCGCCGACATGGGGGGCTCGCTAGCACACCCCCGAACCCCCAACCCGGGTTAGGGGGGTGCTAGCGAGCCCCCCATGTCGGCGGGGACGTTTTAAAACACCCGCGCCGCCCCCAATCTTCGGCTCCTCGCTAGCGCTGCGGAAGTAAAAACACCATCTGCACATGCGCAGATGGTGTTTTTACTTCCGCAGCGCTACTTCGCGAAAACCCGCTCGTTGCGGGGGGTCCTGGAACGGAACCCTCGCAAAGAGCGGGGGATCACTGTACTTCAATACAAATACCTTAAGAATATATCAATAGCATACTCATCAATCAAAATTCAATAACCTATTTTACATCTTGCTGTTATTAATCAGTCTGTTTTTCTTTTTCTTCACACTCTTCTCTCTCTATCCCCTTCTCCTGTTTACCTTCTTACTCCTTCTCTCCCCCTTCCTACTTCCCTCTCCTCCT
This sequence comes from Erythrolamprus reginae, assembly GCF_031021105.1. Taxonomy (NCBI): domain Eukaryota; kingdom Metazoa; phylum Chordata; class Lepidosauria; order Squamata; family Dipsadidae; genus Erythrolamprus; species Erythrolamprus reginae. Next base: position 17,981,995 of record NC_091961.1, on the reverse strand, counting down.
TTCCTTCCCTTTCCTACTCCCCCTTTCTCCTTCTAAACCCTTCCCTAAGTGATTTTGATTCCAATACATATTACATTTAACAGATTGATAACATTTTCCCATACTTAAGTTGTCAGCTTTACTTTTAAAACTTCTTGTTATTTGACATCATATCTGTACTGTTAAATCTTTATTTTCGGTATATGTTGTTAAACTAATGCTACCTTCTTATTGCATTGTGGGAGTTGGAGTCCACACATATTAAAGTTGCCAAGATTGAGAAGCCATATGGTTTACACATAGTCCTCAATTTGTGAGCATAGTTGGAACCAGAACTTCCATCACTAAGCAATACAGTTGTTAAGTAGGTTGCACCTGATTTTATGAGCTCTTGCCACAGTTGTTCAGAAAATTATGCAATTGTTAAATAAATCCATCCTTTCCCATTGACCTTGCCAGACGAGGAACAATGGCTGGAAGCTGACCAAGGAGAGATTCAACCTAGAAGTAAGGAAGAACTTCCTGACGGTCAGAGCGATCAACCAGTGGAACAACCTTGGGAGGTCCTTGGGAAGGTCACATGACTCCAGGCCACTGCAATTGTTATAAATACATACTAGTTGTCAAGTGCTCAAATTTTGATTACATGACTGCGGGGAAACAGAGACAGTTGGAGAGCCAGTCATAAGTCATTTTTTTCAGTACTGTCGTAACTTCAAATCCTCAGGATCAAAGTCAGTGTGATTCTGATCTTGCAGTCCAGCAGCTCCCAATCTTTGGGCACCAGGGACCAATTCTGTGGAGAGGAGTTTTTTCCACAGACTGGAAAGGCCGAGGTATTGGGTGCTGCCTGCATCCCACGGATGGGGCTTCCCTTGTTTACATGCCCTGATTTCTGACATGCCGCAGTCCAGTGCCGGTCCACGGACCAGGGGTTGGTGACTCCCATTATAGTCTACCAGGCCAGTTACTTTCTTAAAAATATATTTATTTTTTTATTTTATTTATTGTTAGAGTTGAAAGGGACCATGCAGGTCATCAAATCCAGCCTCCTACCTGAGCAGGAATCCTAAAGCACCCCAGCCAAATGGCAGTCCAATCTCCTCTTGAAAGTGTCCAGAGTTGGGGTGTTCACAACCTCCGCAGGCAGGTTGTTCCACTGGTTGATCGCTCTGACCGTCAGGAAGTTCTTCCTTACTTCTAGGTTGAATCTCTTCTTGGTCAGCTTCCAGCTGTTGTTCCTCGTCCGACCCTCTGGTGCTCTGGAGAATAGAGTGGCTCCCTCCTCTCTGTGGCAACCCCTCATATACTTGTATGCAGCTATCATGTCCCCTCTGGCCCTCCTTTTCTCTAGGCTATCCATGCCCAGTTACCGCAATCTCTCTTCCTAAGTCTTGGTTTCAAGTCCCCTAATCATTTTGGTTGCTCTTTTCTGCACCTTCTCCAGAGTTTCAATGTCTCTTTTGAAGTGTGGTGACCAGAACTGGATGCAATACTCCAGATGTGGTCTGACCAGCGCGTAGTAGAGTGGTATTAATACTTCCCTGGTCTTGGAGTGTATCCCCCTGTATATATGCCGGTATATATTTTAAAATTCTTTTAACATGGAGGTTGTGTTTTGTTTCCCATCATTTAGCTGATGACACGGAGATCTCTTTCGACCCTGAGAACATTATCACAAACATTGAGATGATTGACGAGGGCTGGTGGCGAGGTTACGGGCCCGACGGTCACTTTGGGATGTTTCCGGCCAACTACGTGGAACTTATTGAATAAGGACCGCTCTCCCAGGAGGGAATGAGCACGAGTGATGTTTGAAAGGCCAACTTTCCTCACAACCACTTTTTGGAAATGAAGCTGTGTTATGATTTTTTTTAAGAGTGGGGGGCATTGCTTTCTGCCCCCATCGCTGGCAAAACCCTCTATTGGCTTGGTGAAGCGGATCCTTTTTCTGTTCTGTTCATTTTCCTTGACAGGCATTTTCAGATAGAGATGGACATCCGCTTGGGCAGGGGCGGGGCAACACACAGTTCTTCCGTTTGTTCAGAGAGGGAGGAGGGTCATGTAGTGGGAAATGCACTGGACAAAACCACTCTGCAGGCAGACATGGACCATGGTCCTCTTGAATATCAACCCGGGCTCCTTTGAAGAAAGGGAAGCGATGGTCAGACCTTTTTAGTCTGTCTGTTGTAACTTTGCAAGGTCGCACGAGAAAACAGAAATCTTAAGAAATGCCTACATTAGTATTACCTTTGATTGAGGCTGCAGCCCACAACCCACTTAATCCAGAGTGCTGCCTTGGGGGAAATGGATTGTTTATAGCTGCTTTTGAAAGGCTGGCATATTTGGAATTGCTCCAAGGGAAAACAGCTTGAAAGAGCAGAATTATCCATGCTCTCTGCAGGCTTCTTTTGTGCGGCTTCAATCCATTTCAGTGGACCAATTCTTTAGGGAAGACAGTGCCCTCAGACCTCTCTGCTACTTAACATGCAAGCTGATTGGGGTTGGAAGCTCTTGGAGCATTTGTAGAAACTCTTATCCTTGCAATAGGGCAAAAGGCTGTCTCCATAAGGTCTTGTGGCAGAAGAGATTCAGATATCAATTCAATAATTCCTGTAACTAATGAGCCAATTGACCCTAAATCAAGGCTTATCTCTGAGCCGGTGGTAGGTGCACAAGCTTTAAATATTGTGCTTGTGTGTTGGTGTGAGGTTGCTCAATAGAACTCTGGTTTATTCAATTGCCCTTTCTGGAATTTAGGGGTGGGAGGACAAAAATACTGTATATTAAATTTGGCTGTGGTAAAATTGGAATTCATTTCTTCCTCTGCCTTTTTTGTGGGTGTTTTTTTAAAGTAGAATATTTTTTTAAATCTGGCAGCTGAATACACAAGAAAGATTATCAGTTCAGAAACTTGATATTAGATATCTTCAGGCCCAGTCTTTCCTAGAAGGTTTCTTCACAGGCAGAGGCATAATGTTTAACCTCCAAAAGGCAATGTTTTGTGTTTATTTTGTTTCACTTGCTCACAATTGTTTTAACAGGCTTGCCAGACTTTTCATAACTACCCAGGCAGATCAGAGAAGTTATGAGTTGAAAGAGACCATTACAGTTAAACCCATTCCCTGGTCAGTGTAGGAATCTAATAGGTAGCCAGCTTACCCTCTTAAAACCTGAAGTGAGAGCAAGGCCATAACTCCCATTGCTTAATTGTCTTGATACAATATGTAGAATCCTTGATTATTGCAATTGCTTTTCACAGCCTCATGTTCTCCTTTTTCCAGCCCTTGGCTATGCCTGAAGATTTATGGTAAAAGAGCCAGTAGATTGTGACAAAATAACAATGAACAGGAATTAAAATGACACAATAATAAGCCTGTGAATTGTTTTTTTTAAAAAAGTTTGGGGAAATAGTTACTTGCTTATAACTAAGAAGTGAGTGGTAGCCTCAATATTTAAAGAGAAATTTCAGGAAGAAAGCTCAAAGTGCCAGAAAAACAGAAATGAAACAAAGTTAGGAAACTTTTTTTTCTGTATGGATCTTGTAAGCAAACAGATGCCGGCCAGCTGTTATTTTCAACAACTCCATGGCTACCGGAGGCAAAAATAAGGTGCTGAGAATTTTAATTCATGCAAAAAGATTAGGAAGCCTAAAATATTGGAATGTATTTACTTTTTAAATGGCAAATTTAGAGAAATCCCAGATTTAAACAATTGTTCTGTAAAATGTATCTTTTGGTACATAATCCATAACATCAAACTGACATTCTCCTTGTTTTCATCATGTGTCTTGTGATGAAGTAAATTATTAGTTCCTTATCAGCAGAATTGTTTGCTGTGAAGTAGATCTGTAAATCTGGGCCCCTGCATTATAGTTTTATCTCCTTTACATCACATTGATTTATTAATCGCTCTTCAATGAGATTCAGAAGTAAAATAGTCAAGAGAACATTGTCTTAAAGAGTAGCAAAGCATCATAATTGGATAAATGGGTGTTGGGGCATTCCAGTGTATAGCACCTCCTTAGATTTGGACGGTGGAAATTATAGCTCAGTAAGATCTAAAAGGCTACAAATTCTCCATTCACTAATATATCCTAAAAAACAATGTGTGTAACCAGTATGATGATGAAATGATTTTCTTATGAGTCAGTCAATGCCCATTTGTCTTGCAGCCTCAATATACCGTATTTTTCTGAGTATAAGACGCACCAGAGTATAAGACGCACGTAGATTTTAAAGGTGCAAAACAAGGGGGAAAAGTATTCTGAACCAAATGGTGCAATAATATATTATTTAATAAAATACCAGTGTAGTAGAATACTTTTTACAAACATATATACTTTTTACAACCATGGACAATTTTTATACACTTCAAACTTGAAAGCTTTAAGACTTGTGGACCAACTCCCAGAATTCCTCCCTCAGTCATGCTAGCTCAGGAATGGGAGTTGAAGTCCACAAATCTTAAAGTAGCTAGGTTTGGATACCTTTGCACCCTTAATCCCTAACCCAGGGGTCTCCAAATTTGGCAACTTTAAGACTTGTAGACTTTAATTCCCAGAATCCCCCTTCAGTCATACTAGCTCAGGAATAGGAGTTGAAGTTCATTAGTCTTAAAGCTGTCAAGCGTGAAGACCCCTGGGTTAGGGATTAGGGTGCACTGCACGGGTATTCAAACTTCCTGAGTTAGTCCTCATCTAACTCTGGCTACTTTGCTCTTTAAACTCTCTAGCTCTATTTACAAAGAGCCTTAAAGATTATCACTGGAGATTTCAGGAAAGGAAGTGCGAGGGACAAAGAAGGAGGGAGGGAGGAAAGGAGGAGCTGCTTATCTCCCCCTTCTCCCTGCACTTGCAGAAAAGGAAAGGATCGAAAATGATCTAACAGGAAGTAAAAACTATCTCTTTGCTTTAGTCTGATCTCACCCTGGGAAAGAGAGACTGGAGTCCGGATCACTTTAATACCAGAGAGATTGGTGAAAGAAACAGTTGAATTCAGGTTTCTTTCAGTGTGATAACTGGAAAGGAAGGTGAGGTTTCTGTGCACACGTGTTGTGTCTCTTTTCATTCTGCTTTGGGCAGCCAGAGACATGGGCCGGGAAGGCTAGTCAGTGATAGAAATGAGGGAAATGCTGGAAATTTGCATTAGCTACTGTAGAAGGAGGCTGCTCAGAAGCACTGAGCAATTTTGCATGATGATACAAATCCTTCTCCCTTCCGTCGTCCTTCTCTCCCTCTCTCTCTCGTTCTCTCTCTCACACACAGCAGAGTCTGGCACTGATCATGCAAGGAGAGTACAGGGAGAGCAGCTTCTCCCGTCCTTCCCAGAAAGCATCTCTGCTGATGGGGGGAGGGGGAGGGGAGCATTCCCCAAAAGTCTTTCTTTGCAGCTGAGTGTTTGGCCTTTGAGGCTGCCTGCTTTCCTTCTCCACCTCGGGGGTGCTTCCCCCCCACACTGCTCCTCCGTGTTGCAGTCCTCAACGTACGACCACAATTGAGTCCAAAATATATATTGCTAAGTGAGACAGATGTTAAGTGAATTTTGCCCCATTTTATATGCAGCCATAGTTATTAAATGAATCAGTTAAGTTAGTAACACGGTGTTAAGTAAATCTGGCTCCCCCTTGCTTGTCAGAAGGTTGCAAAAGATGACCACAGGACACTGGGATCTGGCAACCATCATAAATAAGAACCAGTTGCCAAGCATCTGAATTTTGATTGCATGATCATATGGGGATGCTGCAATGGTCATGTGAAAAACTCATAGGTCATGTAACTTTTTCTTCTATGATTTTTTTTGATTTTTTTTTCTCCAGTTTTCATATATCAATGCGTATACCTTAGAATATATCAATTATATACACAACTATACATTTTTATCAATCATTCTTAAATCAATGTCCTACTTTGCACCTATTATTTCTGTTCCTCAGTCTGTTGTTCTTCATTTCTTTATACTCCCCTCCCTCTTTCTCCCTCTCTTCCCTCCTTGCTTCTTCTCTCCCTTCATCTTTCTATTTCCTCTTCCTTTGCCTTTCCTTGAGTGAACCTTATCCTAATTCATCTCTTGTTTAATAGACTGATAGTTTGTTCCCATATACTTTTGGAACTACGAGTGTCTCTTTTAAATTTGTTATTTTTAATCACTTCTATACATACAATTCTTTATTTTAGGTCTATGCTTGTCATAACTTTGAAGGGTCACTAAATGAACTGTTGTAAGTCAAAGAATACCTGTACCCTTTCAATATGAGGGGAGGAAATCCTCACATGCCAATTTCTCTTCCACTTAAAACAGTTAGTGACTGCTCAAACTTGCAACCGCACTGAAAAATATGACCGACCACTGTTTTTCACACAACTGTTGCACCAGGGGCGTGTGATCAAAATTCCGATACTTGGCAACTGACTCATTTATGACAATTGCAGGATCATGTGATCACCTTTTGCGACCTTCTCGCAATTAAAATTAATGGGGAAGCCAGATTCACTTAACAACCGTGTTACTAATTTAATAACAACAGTGATTTGCTTAACAAATGTGGCAAGAAAAGTCATGAAATGGGGCAAAAATCAACACGTCTCACTTAGCAACATAATTTTTGGGCTCAATTGTCATAAGTCGAGGACTCCCTGTATTCTCTCTGAAGAACTGAGATCGTATGGTCTCCAACACTGTTAAGTTACATCTACGGCAGCTTCTGCTATGGGAAGAGGTGTTTCCTGCTGCACTGTAAGATTTGTCAAGCCTTTCATGGATCTCTTGGTTGGGAATGATGGATGTGAAGGGTGGGGGTGGCCGTTAGGTAGCCTAATGCAGTTAACTAGGTCAGGTAAACAGGAGTGGAGGTGGGGGGAGAGACAGGACAAGAGAGACAGAGATGGATAATCAAATCCAGGGCAGACTTCAATTTCATTTCCATTTGTTTCCGATCCTCCCCTGAGACCCACTGCCACCAGCAAAGAAATCATTATTGTAATGTTCTTTACAGCTCGGGAAGTGCATCGTGATGTCTCTGTATTTCAAAAGGATGGTTAATGCTCCTTGAAAGATGCAGAAAGAGGTGGGTTTTGGCACATATGCTCCCTCAAAAAAAAAGGAAAGAAAATCTTTGTTTTTTCCAAAGTCCCCAGAGCATGGTTTTTCTATCTGTGATCCACACAGCCCTAGAACTCCAGAAGAATGGATGGGTTTTATGAGACAGTTAACTCAAACATGGCCATTTTTCCATCACTGGATCTTTGCCTCTTGCTCAGGACATCTGAGATTTCTTAAAACTAACAGAATATGGGTATCCTAGAGAGGAGAATTGGAAGCCACAAAGTAACCACCGTTCAAAGTTTATTTTATTTATTTATTTATTTATTTATTAAATTTGTATGCCGCCCCTCTCCGTAGACTCGGGGCGGCTCACAGCAGTGATAGAAACAATGTACAATACAAATCTAATAATACAAAGTTAAAAACCCATAATTTAAAAAACATGCACACAACACACCATACATAAATTATATAGGCCTGGGGAAGATATTTCAATTCCCCCATGCCTGACGGCAGAGGTGGGTTTTGAGAAGTTTACGAAAGGCAAGGAAGGTGGGGGCAATTCTGATCTCTGGGGTGAGTTGGTTCCGGAGGGCCTGAAAAATGTAACTTACAATTGTTTTTCACAGTTACCTTTCCAGCATCCTCATAATCCTGTGATCAAAATTCAGATGCTTTGGCAACTGGTTCATATTTATGGCCATTGCTATGTCCCAGGGTCATGTCATCACCTTTTGCAACCTTATGACCAGTCAAGGCGAAAGCCACATTGACCTCACAACAGAGTAACTTATCAATTGCAGTGATACACTGAACTGTGGCAAGACATGTCACAGAATGGGGCAAAGCTCACTTAACAAATTTTGGGCTCAAGTGTGGTCATAAGTCAAAGGCTCCCAGTAAACATTAGAGTTGTAGGCATCATTTGCCCTGTGGCACCTATGTTATTACTTGGCTTTTTGGGAGAAGGAGATTGCAGGTGCTGTCACTCAATTTAAAAACAATGTAGTTAGTGTGTATCACCATCCAACTCAAAATAAGTACCGGTAATACTTGGTGACAAAGGCAGATTTAGGGTGGTTGTCCCCTCCTACATCTACCTTCTAAAGATCTTCCCAACTCCATTCTGCCAGCTATTTATCTTTCTGGTAGGTACACATATTTCTAAATGGAGCCATTCAACATTATTATTGCCCAAGAATCCTTGTGAATCCAGGATGGACCTCAAAAGCAGGAGGCTTCATATGTTGGGCTAATGCTAAGCCATAAAACAGATGCATCTGTGTTGTCCTCAGCATGCTGCAGAATCTAGCTGATTGTGGTTGATTGATAACCAGTACTTCAAGTACTGGAACAAACCATGAATGGGGGAAATTGCCGTGTTCTCAATTTTTGTTTTTAATGAATCTTTAAGAGCAAAGGCAGGCATTTTGCCAAGAGCCACCACGTTGCTCACATGTTGAGTCAATTCATATTATTCATATAGGGCTTTTTGCCCATCTAGTTTAATATGGACTCTTAACTAGAAGAATCTTCCAAAGTCTTCGTTCCAGATTTATAATTTAAATTTCCAGGATGACTCACATGGCAAGGATCGGCAGTTAGAGATTATTCAGTTGTCCTTTTAATGAGAGATGTTGATCAAGCCTAGCAATTTGAAATAAAATCTGTATCCACTGAATTTCCTTTCTGCTTCCTCTCCTCAACCCATGACCTACAGCAGCCCAGCCCAAGCCTTCCTATTTGATGGGGCTGATACTTCATGAGCTTCCATGGGAATGAGCTTTGAAATCTTGCCTTGAGAGGCTCCCAGATACCAGTCTGGTTCTGCCAGAATCCTCTTTAAAGAATTAAATCTTTAAGTAATCCCACCGGGTCAGGGCTTCTCAATTGCAGGAGCTGGAAACATCTGGGATGAGATTTAAAAAATGCACAGTCCTGGGTTATTTTTGTAACTGGGCAAAAGGAGACACATTTCTCGGCATTCAGATCTGCTGAGAAAAGCTTCTGCTTTTCTCCAGTTCTGCAAAAGGTTGGCTGCATTAACGGCTTTGCTTGCCCGCTGAGGTGGCTTTGGTGGAAATCTAGACATCTGTCTAAAAATCCTGTTCTCATTTCTCAACCTTGCAAGCTATAAGCTTCCCTATGTTAGTATCCAAACTACCTTCTAGGCCTCAGTCTTTCCCCCCCCCCAGCCCTCAACCATATGCACAAACAAATTTTTAATGGTTGGGAGCTTTAATAACTAAAAACATCCTGGAGGAATTACAAGGAGCTCCCTCAACAGACCACTGTTGCTTTGTAAATGCTGCTACTCATCACATAGCCATGCATATTGTGAGGAGTTTCCCAAATGTCAACAGATTTTATGTCTGTCTGTTCTGCCCCTTCAATCCTTGGACCTTTTTCTGCATGCTGTAGGACTCCTTTTTCACCTAGTCTGAAAACCCATTCACAAACCCTTCTGGTATAATTGAAATAATTAAGAACCCTGCTTGATTTTTTCCTCTGGAGGGTCTCAAGTCATCCAGGTCCTGGTTTTCCCAAAGGTGCATTTTCAAAAAGCAACTGGATTTTGTTTCTCCTTGAAGATGTTTGGTTTCTCATCCAAGAAGCTTCTTTATCTTTGAGCTGCTTGATTTGCAAGATCAAAAAGTTGAGCGAGGTGAAGCTGCAAAGAGCTTTTATAGACAAACATCTTCAAATGAGAACATGCATACCTTGAATATGAATTTCCCTCCTACGTCAGAAATGCCAAGGAACACTGCCTGCCTTTTATGAGTGCCAGAAATCTCTTCCATTAGTGTCCTGAGAGCAAGCATTGGACAGCCTTTGCCCAGGGAATCCAATGTGGTTCGTCCTCTTTGCCTCCCTTTGAGATTTCCTTCTGGGGTTTAATTAATAGGGCACTGTTAGCCTTGACACCTACTGCACCCGCAGGATATTATTATGGGTGCCATGGATGTGACTCATCTACCGCATGTGTTCTGGGCATGCTGCCACCTCTGTGTCCATTCAAGACATCCCACGCCCCACTAATTTATTTTCAGCAATGTTTGGCCCATAATAATGAGAAGAACTGTCTTGCTGCCAGCTAGACTAGAACTTCCCTGTGATGATGGCCTGTCTCAGAATGTTCTCAGCTGGGTACTAAGAGGCTGATGGACGTTGAAGCTCACCACTTTCCTGTTGGCGCTTCCGGCAATCTATTTAAACAAAAATGAGCAATCAGACTTCATAAGTTCAGAACTCGGTATAATAGCAATAGCATTTAGACATATATACCATTACATAGAGCTTTTACAGCCCTTTCTAAGCAGTTTACAGAATCAGCATATTGCCCCCAACAATCTGGGTCCTCATTTTACCCACCTCAGAAGGATGGATGGCTGAGTCAACCTTGAAACAGTGGTGAGATTTGAACTGCTAAAGTAGCCTGCAGTACTGCACTCTAACCACTGCCCCACCCTGTCTCATAAACAGGTGGCAAAATGTTGGTGAGGATGCAATAGCAAAGGGCCCATTTCAGACTTCCCATTTTGGACTCTTCACCCTTCATTTTTGTCTTGCTGCAACCCACGTCCGTGGGGCAGGAATCAGACCCCAGATGTCAAAATCATTCTGGGGTTCTAATTTTACAAATTCATTTTGCTGCCTTGAATAAATAGCATCCATCCTTCCAATAATTTGAAGTATGAACCCACCCTTTGGAAGAGGTTGTCTCCACGTGTGGGGTAGGGGGTTAGTCACTGTCCTTTCCCCAGGTTTCTACCGCAAGTCTGCAATTGATTTGCTTCAAAAGCCCTTTGAAACCAGCCCGAGAGAGGAGGCGGGAGTGTGCGCCTGTTTTCCATTGTGTGATGCTCTTTCCAGTGGTCTGCAGGCTTCCCAACTTCCCACGCTTTCATTCAATCTCAAGAAAAGACATCAGAGTGAGACACCTCCCATGAGGCTCCCATAGCGCCACTATCATTAAGTGGGTGCCTTATTAAGAGGCTTTTGGGGAACATCTGCTCCAGGAGAAATTTGGAAACGTTCTCCCCATTTCTCTGCCTATGTACTATATGGAGAATTTTGGAAGTCCAAGTTCATTAAAAATGGCTTTGCTTGGCAAAGGAACTGGGATTCATTGCTAGAACAGAGATTTTAATGTTTTCACACAATCCTCTCATTTTCTTTTCTTCATTTGGTAGCGTTTGGATTGTTGGTTGTATTACATTTATTATGACCAGCAGCTCCAGAAAACAGCAGTTTTCAGTATCTAAATTTATAATTGTACAATATTTGGGGACAAGAATCCACAATTTGTTACAGATAGTCCTGGACTTATAATATACTGCTCAAAAAAAATAAAGGGAACACTCAAATAACACGTCCTAGATCTGAATGAATGAAATATTCTCATTGAATACTTGGAGTTATATTCTGTTGTTTAAGTGTTCCCTTTAATTTTTTTTGAGCATTGTAGTTTAGTGACTATTCAAAGTTACAATGGCACTGAAAAAAATGATTTATGGCCATTTCCCATACTTATGACCATTGAAGCATTCCCAAGGTCATGTGATCAAAAATCAAACACTTGAGAAGTTACTCATTTATGACAATTGCATCCTCCTCCTTTGCGACCTGACAAGCAAAGTCAATTGGGAAGCCAAATTCACTTAACTGTAGCAATTAAAATGGGATAAAATTCACTTAACAGCTGTGTTGTTTAGCAACAGAAATTTTGGGCTCCAATGTTGAGGACTACCTGTATTAGATTTTTATCCTGTCTTTGTAAGTAGCTCAAAGTTGATAAAGTTTCTTTGTAAGTAACCGTTGTGCCCAGAACTAGAGAAAATCCTATTGGAAGTAAACACTGCCATGTTCACTTCCTCCACAGTCTGCCTGCTGTGAGGGTGGCTTTTCTCCCTCGCCCCCTCCACCACCCCACTACAGAGATCTGAGTTGGAAATAAGAGCCTCATAGTCTGTGTAACCATGGACACCACCTCCAGTCTAGCTGGTCACAGCCGTCTCCCAACAGATTAATGGCCTCATTGTCAACCAGCATTGTTCTGCTTCAAGCCTACAGAGGCCCTGGTTGACCCCATCACCCAAAATAGCCATTCTGGACTCATCGCTTCCTAAAGGGGATGCATCCCAGAGGCCCAATTGCCTCTGCTTGGAGGTTAATGGGCATAGATTTTAGCTGAAAAAAAATAAAAGGACAAGCAAGATCCTTCATTATAAAGGCTGATTATCAAGTTGCAGGTTGAAAACACAGAGGGATCCAATCCAACTATTGTTGAAAAGCAGACAGACATTTGCTTAGTGTTTCAGACTAGACAAGAAAAAGAGAATCAGGCAGCCAGTGAAGTTTAGATGATATGGATGGAAAGAATTGTAGATGGAAAACCCAGTTGAGTTTAGAACCAGACATGAGTTCTGAAGATGGGTCATTTTTTCTATGACAGCAAGTTTTTGAAAATGTAAAACTGGATGCACACAAATGCATGTGAATTTCAGCTCCATTGATTTCCAGTTCTTCAGAACCATGAATGTCCAGGGCCTATCCAACTTTTTGTCTAGGGAGAGTCTGCATCATCCAAGTCGTGGAATTAAAATATGAAGTGGCTTGAACACATTGCCTGGGTAATATTAGTTTCTATTGTTATATGTAGAATCACCTTAAAGGAATGTTCTTATTTGGAAAAAAAGCATGGGTGTTCCAAAGGTGCTTTTTCAAGAGGCAACTGGGCCTTGTTTTTCCTTGAAGATGTTTTGTTTCTTATACATGAAGCTTCTAGAGACCTGAAGAAGTTTTTTGGATGAGAAATGAAACGTCTTCAAGAAAAGCCCCCAAGGAAGTCCATTGCCTTTTGAAAGGATGGGACAACGGTCCTTTTTTTCAAATAAGAACATTTCCTTTAGGTGACTCTATAACAAGGGTCCCCAAACTTAGCACCTTTAAGACTTGTGGACTTCAACTCTCTGAATTCTCTAGCCAGCACAAATTTGAAGACCTCTATAATGGAAAGTAATATTATTCAGGTAATGTGTTTAAGCCAACTTCATATTTTTATTCCAGAAATGGAATACTGTCCTCCTTTTCAATTTTGAACATCAGAAAAATTGAACATGGCTTTAGGGAGGGTCTTTTCTTGATGTTTTCCTCCAAATCTATCATTTTAAACTGATTGGCAGCTTCACTGTGATTGGACCTCTTCTCATTTCCATGGCTGCTGTTTTATTTATGTAAATGGAATGTAAAATTCTCTCCCCTGAGGATAACATCCTCCAGAGGCTTCAAGGGACTACATAACCCATAAGCTTTCAAACTTGGCAACTTTTAAGACTTGCGGATTTCAACACTCAGAATTTTTCAGCCACCTCTGAGAATTCTGGGAGTTGAAATCCACAAGTCTTAAAGTTGCCAAGTTTGGGGATCCCTGTCATAACTGTAAGGCTGAGAATTCATAACTCAAAACTGCCATGTTGGGGACAGCAGAAGGAGAATATTCTGCTAGTTTTCCACTTCAGTACATCAGTTGGCAAACTTTTTTTTTAAAAAAGCAGGATTCATTTGAGAGTCAAAGGCTTTTCGTGTGCCAGCAGCTAAATCATAAAGCACTTGCAGGGAAGGGAGGGGTTAAGCTGCCCTCCTTTTCTTAGGGAGGATGGTCTCCTCTCCCAGTTTTTTGTTTTAATCTGGCAGAAAAAGGCTAATACAATGCCTCATTCTCCCCATCAGGGTCCACCTCCATAATTCCATCACATTTTTCTTCCAGTGTCCAAGAAGACAGAAATGTACCTATGAGCATGCGTAGAAGAAGCAAAGAATAAAGTAAAACTGTTTATCCTTGCTCCCTATGGCCACTTGCCTGAGATGCAATGGTGTTGGGAGGAGATCTTGGGGACTCGACCCTCACAGCTCTCCACTGCTGCAGGCAACTCCTCCCTCCCGGGACGGACGCACCCTCTTGCTCCCCTCTCGGCTGCCCCTCCCTGACGGGTGGAAGAGACAAAGTCCTCAGTCAGATGGACGCCTTTGGAGAGCTGAGTCTTGTATCAGGTAGGTCGGATGCAGCAGGAGTTCTAGCAAGTTGCCAAATGAGGTGGAGGGTGTCCAGGGCTGGGGAGGCCATCAAGCAAAGGGGCTCTGAGTGAGTTACCGAATGCACAGGTGGACTGTTGAGAAAAAGAAGACCATGTGGGTTTGGAAAGCCAAGAGAGAAGGGGAGGGCCGGTGCTCTGAAGAGATCCAAGAGGCGAGAGGGAGGTTGTAAGTCTGTGTACAAAAAGATACCGTAAGTCCTTAAGTGTATGTGTTGCATGTCCAGTGAGAAAGAAAAAAGGGAAGGGAAAGGAAGGGAGAGGAAAGGGGGGAAAGGAAAGGAAGATTTTGAGTTGGGGGAAGGGGGATTGGAGAGGTGGTCAGCAGCCAGAGGAATAGTGGAGAGTAAAGCAAAAACCTTTGGAAGTTGCTTGTTAAATTGGGCAGAGCAGATTAAAGAAATTGTACCCGGACAGTCCTGGCAAAGCAGGGTGGGATGTGGTTTTTTTTAGTCTTCTGGGAAAGATAAGTTCTTCAAAGGACTCCTCCCTGCCCTAAAGGGAATTGCCGCCGGTCTCTGCTCCCTTCCCTTCCCCTCCTGCCCCACCCCAGTCTCCTTCCAAGGAAAAGTAGAACTGGAGCAAAGTTGCTCTTGGGATCCTTCAGGACTTGCTCTTCAGGGGACATTTGGACAGGTAAGTAGGAGCCCTCCTTCTTCAAAGCCCCTTCCCACTTTCCTTGTAATTTCCAGCCTTCATAGAAACATAGAAACATAGAAGACTGACGGCAGAAAAAGACCTCATGGTCCATCTAGTCTGCCCTTATACTATTTCCTGTATTTTATCTTAGGATGGATATATGTTTATCCCTTCCTATCTAGAAATGGGAGAGGCACTTTGGAAAACAGAGAGAGGCAGACAAGGGGAACGGAGTCTTGTTAGAGAATGGTCATTTTTTTTAAAAAAAGCTAATTGGTACATTTAAAAAAAAAGCAAAATAGATAATTTCTGTCTGCTTGCTGGGTTAAACCAAAATGAGACACCGCTGCATATCATTTTCTGCCTTAGAGTGATTGCAAAATTTATGGCCTTGGAAAGTCAGAATGATGGTGAGAGGAATTAAAGAAGACTTGCATGAGTTTGAGGGATGCCGACGGGTTCCTTTTCCCTGGACCGACATCCCCAGAGTCTCTTTAGCACAGCAGCCTCTATAGCAAATGGTAATACAAGAGCACAGACAGGATGCTTGGGCACAGCTGATGAACGAGGTGTTACTAAGGGGACAGTTTTAATGCAGGTCTCCTTTTTTTGCCCTTGTAGAAAATTGAGGATGTGGAGCCTGTATATGACAAAGAATTGGCTCTCAGAGTTTGCTTCCCAGAGGGCAAGAATGGCACTGAATTTAAATCTGTAGTATTTCTGATGCCTACAACAGAACTATAGAATTTCTGTCTTTGTAAACTTCATTCTCTTCTCCCCTTTCCCTTTCCTTTCCTTTTTTTCCTTCTTTCCCTTTTCTTTGATTTTCCCTTTCCCTCTCCTCCACAAAGACAGTACATAGCCCTTTTCTCCCCCCACAACAAAATCCCTATAAAGCAGGGGTATCCATGGTGGGGAGGGACAGATCACCAAAGAATCAATATGCCACCTGCAGGATTCACTCCACCCTTTTCTATAGGGATGGGTCTCCAATGTATAAGCTGGGCATTTCATTCACTCCCCCCTACTCTCCCCCCCATAGACATTCCTGTTGTAAGTTAGCCATCTACCAAAAGTCAGACTAAAGAGATGAGTCTCTAAGTCTCACCTCACAGAATTCTTTCAGCAATTATGATTTCCCTCTCTGGGTTGATTTTCCTTCTGGACGACTGAGCAAAACTGACCTCTGGGCTACAAACACTCTCTTTTTTATTTTTGAAAGATTGCTTATGGAGCAGCACATATACTCATTTTCGATTGAAAATTGACCATCCTTGGCATATCGGTGCCCCTGGTTTCACTTTGCCTGCTTCTGCATTGGATAATGACTCTGAGTGGCGTATGGTAGTGTGTGAGTCACGGAGAGGGCACAAACTGGGTGTCGTTGTCTTGAAATCATGTAGCACTCATGTGCCACCATGCATGCTAAAACCCATGGGTTTCAGAGGAGCATTCTTCCCTAGATGCATCTGTGTTCTCCGGTATAATTTTTTTTATTTTTCTACACCATGAAATAAAACAATATATGGTTATAAACACAACAACAATGCTTAAAATCAATCATATACAAACTTTTCTTTTCTCATCACTCGCCCCATGGAGGGTCTTATCTCTCTTCCCGTATAAAATTTTCTGTTAATTTTATACATTATTAGCAATTCTTAAAATTCTAAATTAAAATTTTATCCTCACTGTCTTACTACTAAAGGTTACAACAATGTAAAGAATAATAAAATCACTTTTATCTAAATTTAATCTTATATAATATAGCTGATTAAAAATTCTCTCTATATATGTGTGTCTTTAGTAAAAGAAACTATCCATAATATGTAACCTACATCGTAAAATAAAGTTCTATATGTTTAAATCTAAACAATAAGTAAATTTTGTGTTATATCATTATATAGTGCTACCACCATTTCTCATCTTTGCTATCTGCCTTGCAAAGCTTGAATCAAATTCACTTGTTTCTATTTTTCCAAAGTTAACCAATTACTAATACATACATAATGTATCTCTTAATTTTCTATCCAATCATAAAACTTCCCCCAAATTTTATAATAATCCATTGTAAATCAGCAGTTACATTTTTATCTTTGCCGTGTTTTCTGGCGGCAATGCTTTCAGTCAAAAGGTGCCAACAGTCCTTGTGCTGGATAGTATGCCAAGCGTTGGCTAGCTGGTAAAGCAAATGTCCAAGTAAATGTCCTTGCACTTCAGCCATTTTTCTTTCTTTCAGATTTCTGGTTTCCTGCAATTTATTTTACTGACAAGCATTTCTCTGCCACCTCGGTCACAGGAAATCAACCCAAAAGACTCTAAATTTATTTATTTATTTATTTATTAGATTCCTATGCCTCCCTATTGCTCAGACTCAGGGTGACTCATATTAAATGTGCTCATATGGAGAGAGCTTCTTGAAGTTCTGCAGAAAGGTCTGAAGAGTGGGGTCAAAAAAGTCAAAATGGTGGACAGCGATTGGCCCAAAGCCACCCTGCCATCTTTCATGCCTAGGAGAGGACTATAACTCACTATCTCCTGGTTTTTAAGGCAACGCCTTAACCATTACACTGCTGGCCTGCTATCTCCGTTGCACTGAATTCCTTGGATAAAATAGTAAATGTTAGTCGGGATGAGTTTCAAAACAAATCTTGCTAGGAAGATCTAATCAAATCTCATATTTGTCAAATGATGAATTAGGAAGGTTCTCACTTATTTTTGCCATTTCCTCAGTGGCTAGTGATATAATAGAAGTTTTGAGTCAAATACAAAACAAAATCAATTCATGGAACAAACCTTCCTCGATCTCATTATGCAGTTGGAGTTGATTACATTTGTACAACACTGCAGTCAGGTGGTATGAAAAGCAAGTAGAATGCTTGGCTGCATAGCTAGAGATATAACAAGCGGGACGAGGGAGATTGTGATCCCGTTGTACAGACCGCTAGTGAGACCACATTTGGAATACTGTTTTCAGTTCTGGAGACCTCACCTACAAAAAGATATTGATGAAATTGAACGGGTCCAAAGACGGGCTACAAAAATGGTGGAAGGTCTTAAGCATAAAATTTATCAGGAAAGACTTCATGAACTCAATCTGTATAGTCTGGAGCTCAGAAGGGAAAGTGGGGACATGGTCAAAATATTTAAATATGTTAAAGGGTTAAATAAGGTTCAGGAGAGAAGTGTTTTTAATAGGAAAGTGAACACAAGAACAAGGGGGCACAATCTGAGGTTAGTTGGAGGAAAGATTAGAAGTAACATGAGAAAATATTATTTTACTGAAAGAGTAGTAGACGTGGTCAGTAAATCCACAGTAACTGAATTTAAACATGCCTGGGATAAACATAGATCCATCCTAAGATATAGTATAAGGGCAGACTAGATGGACCATGAGGTCTTTTTCTGCCATCAGTCTTCTATGTTTCTTCCTCAGATAAAATAAACCATTTTAGCTGGGTTGCAGGCAGGGGTGGGCTACTGTCTGGATGGGTGGGGGATGCAGTGGGGTAGCAAAAATGGAGCTCCACCCCAGAGCATCCAATTTACACTGAAAGATATTGAAAGAAAACGCAGGGCATCCTGCATAGGCCACGCCCACAGTGTAGTAGTAAACAGTAGTAGCCATTCACTGGGCAGGGGAACAAAAGAATCGTGTTTTTTTTTCTGATCCAGAATTGGAAGAGGTGGTGAACACACCAAGACAGTGAGCAGCACCTGGATGGAGGCTGGAAAAGTCTGTTTTCTTAAGAAATATCACAGGCAGCCTCGGCAACAGCACCTGAAGAAAAAGCAAAAGAGGAAGCCACCTGCCATCTCTCTACATCGGATTCTCTTCTTTCTGTTGTTGCCAACTTCCTCATCCTGCCTTGGTCCTGCTCCCATGCCCACCAACGAGAGTGGAGAAGTTGTCGTAAGTCAAACCTGAAGCAACTGAAAACTGGAGAGTTGTAACATCTAAAAGAAGATTTTCCAACCTTGGCAACTTTAAGACGTGTGGGCTTCAACTCCCAGCATTCCCCATCCAGCTACAGGAGTTGCAGACCATACATTTTAATTTGTCAACGTTGAGAAAGCCTGATCTAAGAAGATGGGTGCACCTACAAAGTGGAGAAAGCCAAGCCGATTCTGTGGTGCATCTCTTCTCTAGGTGGTCAGAGGACATTGATTAGAGTGTTTCTCAACCTCAGCAACTTTAAATATGGACTTCAACTCCCAGAATTCCCTAAGCAGCAGACTTTCTGGGCAATTCTGGATATTCTGGAAACTGAAGTCCATCTCTCTTTAAGATTGAGAATCACTGAGTTACAGAGTTGGCTTTCATGAAATGTAGTGAGATTTTTCTTTCCTGAGAGCATCTTGAAAACAAATTAAAAGCCCAGTTGTTTGATAAATTAAAAACCTGGCATTTCACAAATTAAATGGAAACTCCAAGAAATGAAAAATCAGCAACTTGGTACAGAAAAGCATTCCAAAAATCTGGCTGAATCATTCAAGGGCTTTGGCAAAATGCAGAATCTGCAATTTTGTAGCTAGGTATTTGAGAATTGGCCCTGTTGAAATTATTGGTTTTTCTTCTGTGTAGGCAAAGAAGCAGCATAAAACAGGAACAAATTAGAGAGGGCCAGTTTAAGAAATGTATAATTCTCAGGAGGAAAGGTAAGGACTATAGTGCCTTATGTTTTCTATTGATCCTCTTTGTTTAGGAATGGTTAATACATTATGGATACCTTCCATCAGCTGATCCTATTACAGAGCAACTACAAACCTGGGGAGCTGTGACAACAGCCCTTCGAGTGATGCAACGTTTTGCTGGCATTGCAGAAACTGGAATTCTAGGTATAATGAAACTGAGTGATGTTAGTATCTTGCTTGTTCTCCTTGGAGATCCATGGTTTTGCAATGGATACCTCTCACAAGCCATAAATGAGAGAGGACAGTCCAACCGTCGGAACCAGAGATCTTCAAAGTTGGCAACTTTAAGACTTGTGGACTTCAACTCCCAGAATTCTCCAGCCAGAAGTCCACAAGTCCACAAGGCTTAAAGTTGCCAGGTTTGAGGGCCCCTGGTCTGAACCTCAGTGAAAGATGCTACTGTAGCATCCTTGAGAGACCCAAACACTTCTTGAATATCTTCAGTGAAGATGGAGTGCTGAATTCATACTTCTAGACAAAATTACAACAGTTTGTTTTCCACAGTCCATTCTAAAATGAAATAAAAAGAGGGGAAAATGTATCTGTATTAGTTTGTTACGAAATATATATCTTTGCTAGCTGTACTACAATTCTTTTACAATGAAAAGGAGGATGAAAAAATTTAAGAAAAAAGTACAGAAACATTTATGTCATTATGAATAAATAAAAATAATAATTAAAACTAAAACTTTAATAACAAATCTATATTTAAATTATTTTACACTTGTGTTTAAAACAGGATTGTATAAAATTGAATTAATGAATTAATAAAACATGAATTGTACTTACCTGAGTATAATATTCACTGAGAAAGAAATAATTTTGCATTTCCGTTAGAAGTAAACAGGAAGTATAATATAGAGGCAATGGTGGGAGACAAGTTTGAGACATGTGAAGTTCTCCTGTGCCCTGTGAATGCATTTCATAATTCTGTCTTTCCAAACTGTACTGTCACATGACCCATAACAGTTTGGCGCAGTATCTCTCAATACAGAGATTAACAGCTTAGTTTTAAAATATTGAGAAGGAGGATAGGTAGAAGGACACTTTTCGGAGAGGACAGAACCT
Source organism: Erythrolamprus reginae (assembly GCF_031021105.1). NCBI lineage: Eukaryota > Metazoa > Chordata > Lepidosauria > Squamata > Dipsadidae > Erythrolamprus > Erythrolamprus reginae. Next base: position 17,961,477 of record NC_091961.1, on the reverse strand, counting down.
ACAAAAGAAGGACTGTGCTTCCTAAAGGAGGACAATTGTCACCTTAGTATTAATGGCTAGAACTGAGGGTCATTTTCATATAGTGTTTTAGTTTTCAGAATGTATTGATTTATTATTAATTACATTTATATGCCACCCATCTCACAACTGTAGGCAACAAACTTGTAGTATCAAGTCTTCTTTTGTTAGATGTGTTTATTGGAATGCTATTTCCAAGAAATTGAGGCAAAGCAAGTTGAAAGAGACAGGGCAAGGACCAAAAGTTTAAATTTTTATGAGGTGTTTTCCCTTCTCTTCCCTTGAATTCTTGCAGATGAGGCCACACTGAGTCTGATCCGGATGCCTCGCTGTGCCGTGCCTGATATTATCCCCAGTTCCCCCACAGAGCTTCCTTTAAAGGAGAGTGCAAGGAAGAAGAGATGGCAAAGGAGAAAAGGTCAAGAGAGACACAGTGCTGGTTCAGTTTGGACTAAAAGAAATATCTCTTGGAAGTAGGTATACATAACAACAACAACAACAACAACAGAGTTGGAAGGGACCTTGGAGGTCTTCTAGTCCAACCCCCTGCTTAGGCAGGAAACCAGAGGTGGGCTGCTAAGGTAGAACAGTGATGTGTGCTCGCCTCCTTGGCTCTGAGTGCTAACAGAGTCCAGCGCGATTATGCTACTGCACCTGTGCAGGTAGCAAAATTGTGCACAGAAACACTGGCGCACCTGTGTCTCCACATGCAATTTTGATACCTGCACAGGTGCAGTAGCATAATTGCATTGGACTCCGCTAGCATTCAGAGCCATGGAGGTGAGCAAACATCACTGTTCCACCTTAGCAGCCCACCTTCAGGAAACCCTACACTACTTCAGACAAATGGTTATCCAACATCTTCTTTAAAAATGCTAGTGTTGGAGCATTCACAACCTCTGGAGGCAAGCTGTTCCATTGATTAATTGTTCTAACTGTCAGGAAATTTCTTCTTAGTTCTAGGTTGCTTCTCTTCTTGTTTAGTTTCCACCCATTGCTACTTTGTCCTACCATCAGGTGCTTGTCCTACCCTCAGATGTTCTTGTCCTACCCTCAGGTGCTTTGGAGAATACCCTGACTCTCTCTTCTTTGTGGCAACCCTTGAGATATTGGAACACTGCTATCATGTCTTCCCTAGTCCTTCTTTTCAATAAACTAGGCATACCCTGTTCTTCATATGTTTTAGCCTCCAGTCCCCTAATTATCTTCATTGCTCTTCTCTGCACTCTTTCTAGAATCTCAACATCCTTGTTGCATCATGGCGACCAAAACTGAATGCAGTATTCCAAGTGTGGCCTTACCAAGGCATTATACAGTGGTATTAACACTTCGTGTGATCTTGATTCTACCCCTCTGTTAATGCAGCCTAGAACTGTGGGGGTTTTTTTGACAGCTGCTGCACACAGATGGCTCATATTTAAATGGTTGTCCACTAAGACTCCAAGATCCCTCTCACAGTTGCTACTATTCAGCAATGTACCACATATACTTTACATTTTGTTTTTCTTGCCTAAATGTAGAACATTATTTTTTTCACCACTGAATTTCCTTTTGTTAGATAGTGCCCAATTTTCAAATTTGTCAAAATCCTTTGTATCTTGCATCTATCTGTGTTGGCTATTCCTGCCAGTCTGGTGTCATCTGCAAATTTGATGAATTCCCCATCTATCCCCTCATCCAAGACATTGATGAAGATATTGAAGAGTCCTGGGCTTAAAACAGAGCCTTGGGGTACTCCACTGCATACATCGCTCCATGTAGATGCACTTCCATCGAATATTATATGTTGAGTGTGGTTGGTTAGCCAGTTTTGAATCCATCTGATGGTGTTGCTGTCCGTCCCACATTTTTCTACTTTATCTAGTAGTAGGTTATGATCTACTTTGTCAAATGCCTTACTGAAGTCCAAGTAAACCACATCAACAGTATTCTTCTGGTCCACTAATTTTGTGACTTTGTCAAAGAATTCAATAAGATTGGACCGACATGATCTGTTTTTGACAAACCCATGTTGGCTTTTGGTTATTACTTTGTTTGCTTCTATATGTTCATTGATTCGTTGCTTGATTATCTTTTCCAAAATCTTCCCTGGTATTGAGGTCAGGCTGATAGGTCTGTAGTTTCCTGGATCTATTTTTCCCCCTTTCTTGAAGATGGGAACTATGTCAGCTCTTTTGCAGTCCTCTGGCAGTTCACGGGTGCTCCAGGATCTTTGAAAGATATAGTTCAGTGGTTCTGAGATCTCCTCTGCCAGTTGCTTCAGAACTTTGGGGTGTAATCCATCTGGTCCTGGTGATTTGAATTTTTCTAGGGTAGACAGGTGTTCCCTTACCATTTTCTTCCTTATTTTAACTTGTGTTCCTAATATGTTTTTTGTGATACGGTTTTGATAGATTGGACTATCCCTTTGTGTAAAAACAGATGCAAAATGTGTTAAGTACCTCTCCTTTCTCCCTGTTGCTTGTCACCTTCTTGCCACTTACATATGTAGGCTTAATGCAATGTTTTTCAGCCTTAGCTCTCAACATTCTCCAGACAGCATACTGGAGTTGAAGTCCACCCATCTTAAAGTTGCCAAGGTTAGGCAACACTAACTTGGTGGGAATTTAGATCAAGAAAAGATTTGTACCTTTGTACAAACACCATCGTTGAATACTGAACAACTAGATAACTAGACTAATATGGAAATGGGTAGTTTCTGGTTTATTGTGGTTAGACAAACCTAGCAATAGAGCCTGCCAGATTAGTGAACTTGGGCATCTTGTTAAGCCATTATAAAGTCTATTTGTTTTGGGTGTAGTGTGTGATTTGAAGCCAAGAATTGTTTATTTATTTATTATTAGAGTTGGAAGGGATCTTTCAGGTCATCTAGTCCAACCCTCCCTGCTGGTGCAGGAGACCCTACATCACACTAATCCAATAGCAGTCCAGTCTTTTCTTGAAGGTCACTAGGGTTGGAGTGTTCACCAACTCTACAGGCAAGCCATTCCACTGATTGATCGCTCTCACAGTCAGAAAGTTCCTCCTTATTTCCAGGTTGAATTTCTCCTTGGACAGCTTCCAACCATTGCTCCTTCTCTGGCTCTGTGGTGCTTTGGAAAATAATATGTTCCCCTCCTCCCTGTGGCAGCCTCTCAAGTATTTGTAAACTGCTATCATGTCCCCCCTGGACCTCCTCTTTGCTAGACCATCCATGCCCAATTCCTGCAACCTTTCCTCATATGTTTTCATTTCTAGTCCCTTTATCCCTTTGTGTTTCATTAACTCTGGTTTAGGATCAAATCCAATATTCTGACTACTCCACCAGAGAGCCACAGCATGATTAAAAGGTTCTTGAGGGAACCAATTTGCAGAACGCCCTTCACCATAAGTGAAGCAAATGTCCTAGGCTGAGATTACATCCTCAGTCCCCTCAAAAAACTAAAGCCAAATTTAGCATGCTTTTAAGGAAGGCAAATGATATTCCTGTCGCTTTCACCTGCAGATTTCATTTTTCCCATAGGGTGAAGAGCTACCCCCAAAGAGCTCGTCTCAGCCGAGAGACAATGCGAGTATTGATCTATTATGCCCTAAAGGTTTGGAGCGAAGCTGTACCATTAACCTTTCATGAGGTTGGCGGCCACACTGCTGACATCTCTGTGGAGTTCCTCCAGCTGGATCACCATGACAGTTATCCCTTTGATGGACCTGGTGGGATGGTGGCCCATGCTTTTTTTCCTGGAGACCCCCAGAGGGCTGGCACTGTCCATTTTGATGCGGATGAAGAATGGACTTTCCGCTCACCAGGTGATTTGATTTCCGGGAGTAGAGGAGAAGTTAAGAACTGTAAACCTGTTCAGTTGTTTGCCTGACTGCATGGAAGGCTCAAATTTAATGCAGAATGGGGCCATACATAGGATCCTTCCTTTCCCTTTTCCAGTTACCCCACTTTTATCTAAAGGTCTGAAGGATAACAGACCTTGGCTTGAATGTGAGTACACCCTCTGAGTGACTTGAAGGCTGCATGTACAGTGGTACCTCTACTTAAGAACACCTGTACTTAAGAACTTTTCTAGATAAGAACTGGGTCTTCAAGATTTTTTTGCCTCTTCTTAAGAACCATTTTCTACTTAAGAACCCGAGCCCAGAAAAATTTCCCAGGAAATTTGAGAGCAGCACGAAGGCCCAGCCAGTTTCCTGCCATTCCCTCTTTAATCCTGGCCATCTTGGGCTTTTCTGGGCTGCCAGAGGAGCCTTAAGTAGGCTTTGGCAGTCCAAAGCGAACAAAGCATTTTCCTTTCTCTGGGCACTTGGAGAGGGAATAAACATCTGCCAGCCCCCAGAGAAAAGAAACGCTCCCTTCACTCTGGGCAGCCGAGGAGTCACCACAGCGAAAGAAAGGCACCGGCTCCAAAATAGGGCTCCTAACATCTACCTCAACCAAGAAAGTTTTTTCCCCTCTGACCATGATCTTGGCTTTATTCCCATTATTTCGTCTTTTTTTATATAGTGCTCTAAGATCATCATAACCTAAGAAGAATTTGTCCTTCTGATTTTATGTGGGAAAAATTTGGTAGAAATCAATGTTGAAAAACAAAAAATAAAAATAAAACTAATCTGCTAGTCTGGCCCATTTGACTTTTCTTCCATCTACTAAGGTGGCTGATATGTTGCCCTGTATCCAAAGATTCACCCTCTGTTGCAACCTGGTCCCATCATCTAGGATGGAGACCTGGATTCAACTTTTAAGGAAAATCCAGTTCTCTGCTCTGGGGTACCTAATGGCTGAAGTTTGAGAACTGTATGAGAGGATTATCTATGGAGATTCTCAGTCATCCAGGTCAAAATTTTCTCAAAAATGCTTTTTTCAAAAGGCAACTGGAATTTCTTTGTTTTTCCTTGAAGAAGTTTCACTTCTCATTCAAGAACCTTCTTCAGCTTCTTGGGTGAGCATCCAAGAACTGAAGAAGTTTATTGGATGAGAAGCAAAACGTCTTCAAGGAAGAACAAAAGAAGTCCAGATGTAGGAGATGAGCCATTTTAAGAGGAGGCAACCATTATCCATAGGTACTTTTTATTCCTAATCTGGACTAAGCGTTGTTCACAACTCTCAAGATGCCATAAAAGATTCAACAAAGGGTGGATACATTACTTTACAGGAAATTATTGGACAATATTATATTTTTGCTGTCCTTTTGATTCTGTGCTGTGCATTGGTGATTCCTTCTCTCATTTTGTAGACTTAGTCTGGATCACTCAACCAGTGATTTTTATTATTTGACAGATGATTTTGGCACTGACCTTTTTGCTATGGCCATTCATGAGATTGGACACAGTCTTGGCTTAGCACATTCATCTTCCAAGCACTCAATCATGCGCCCATATTACCAGGGGCCAGTAGGAGACCCATTGCAATACCAGTTGCACATGGAGGATCATGCTGAAATCCAGAAACTTTATGGTAAGTGCAACAACATGGGATCTTAAATAAACATTGCTGGGGGGAGGGGTCAAGAAGCAATGAATGGAAACTAATCAAGGAGAGACTCAACTTAGAACTAAGGAGAAATTTTCTAACAGTGAGAACAATTAATCGGTGGAATGACTTGTCTATAGAAGTTGTGGGTGCTCCATCAGTGGAGGTTTTAAGAAAAGATTAGACAACAATTTGGCTGAAATAATACAGGTTGTCCTCCTTGAGCAAGGAGCCAAACTTTCATAACTTGGTCCAATTGATGCAATGGATCAACCCCATTAATATCCACCAGCAACAGGGTTGACATCTAAGAACTCTGATAAAGACCAGATAAAGGAGACACACTGCAATTAAAAAAGTTTAAAAAAACCACCAGCTTAGTAGGATTAAGGTTTGTGTGTCCAACCCATTCCTTAATCTGTAGATGTGAAATAGTGAACAAAAATTGAGTGGTCCCCTTCTCCACATTTTTAATTTAAATTCATTATTTTAGATATCCTTGATTCATGTAATAATTAGCTATGTAATAATGAATAATATTCGTACTCATTATCAGGGTTGTTTGTAAGGTCAATCAATCAACTTCCCATATTTTCTGTAGAATCATATTCAAATAGACAGTGGCTCATCACTATATGTAAATATAATGTTCTGAAATGGATCCAGCCCAACTTTTAGTGATGGACTGTGTGTTTGTGTGTGTGTGTTTATCTGTATTTGACCAGGCAGATTGATACATATCAGTAGTCTTCAGTCTAATTTACACTGGCCTTCTTTTCAACATTTCTCTGGATGGTCTATTCCCATTTTCTGCAATATCTGCCACCAAAATTCTTCATTTCCCTTAATACATCCCCTTTGTTTCTCTCATTTTTTAACCAGGGAGTAATGTTTTTCATTCTACAGAGAAGAATGATGTAACCACTCCATTGCCAGGCCTTCTCTCCTTATCACAGAACTTCCCTGCAGCCAGGTTAGATGTCATTCATACTGTTCATTTGCAAAGGGTAAATCAAGGTATAATTTTGATAGCCTCTGCATGGATCTATTGGATGATCCCAGCTTGGGCACCTCTGCAGCATTAGGTAAAAGATTCTACAGAAAGATGAAGATTAGACTCATACATCGTGCTAAGCATTGGGTGTCTGACCCAGGGCCACCATCAGGAATTTTGGGGCCCCATACAGCCTAAGTGTCTACCCCCCCCCCCGCCATTTTAAAACTACTGCCCCCAAATCCCGTGCCATGCCCACCATGGCCACACACCCTGGGCAAGCCCTCCCCCGGCCCTCTGAGGTCAAACACAGCCCTCTCTCACTCTCTTCCTTCCTCTCTCATCTCTTTCTTTCTTTCTCTCTTTCTCTATCTTGCTTTCTTCCTCTCTCTCACTCTCTTCCTTCCTCTCTCATCTCTCTCTCTTTTTCTTTCTTTCTTTCTTTCTTTCTTTCTTTCTCTTTCTCTCTCTTCCCCCTCTTTCTCTATCTCTCCCCCTCTTGCTCTCTCTCTCTTTTTCTCACTTTCTCTCTCTTGTTTTCTTTCTCTCACTCTTTCTCTCTCTCGTTCTCTCTCTCTTGCTATCTCTTTCTCCCCCCCATTTCTCTCTCTCTCTCTTTCTCACTTTCTCTCTATCTTGCTCTGTCGCTCTCACTCTCTCTCGTTCTCCGGACGCTGGCGAAAGTGATTTTCAATGTCCCTGCCAGCCCGCCCGGAACATTCAAATTAAGAAAAAAAAGCGCCGGCAAAGGTTTTCTTTTTTATTCGGCAAGAAAAACCTTGGCCGGCGGAGGAGAAAGAGAGGTGGACCGGGTGGGTGGGCGGGGGGCAGTGGCGAGTAGCCAGGGGCGTGAGGGGGCTAGAGGAGCGGGGGGGGCCTGGGGGCAGCCGCGGCGTGTGTGCCCTTGGAAAAGGGTGTGCGGGGCCGGGGGGGCGTTTTGGGGTGTGCTGGCTAAGGCGAAGGGGCTCCTACCTTCGCTGCGCGCTCCAAGAGAGGGCCGGTACTGCGCCTGTGCGAGCGAGGAGCTGGAGCTCGGCATCGGCGCTGCTCACTGGGCACAAATTACTGCGGGCGCCAGGGGGCCAGCAAAACCATCCGGGCCCCCCCTATTTGTCAATTTGGCCAGGCCCCTGATGCCACTACTAGTAGTACCGCCCTATCGGCGGCCCTGGTCTGACCATAATCTATTGAACAAGCAACAATTATCTGGTTTTAGGCAGTACACAATGGTCTACATATGTATGCACAATTTCCCTGTATCTCAAATATTTCACAGTTCTGTGACTAACATTGCAATGCTTTGCCTCAAATTTCTTTTACTACTTGTGTTAGGCTAATTTGTAGAGATTAAGAAATAACAATATTTATAGATAAAACTTGCTACCATTGTTAATGTGGTCAATTTCAGTCTTTGAACTTATTTAAGTAAATGCCACTCATATTTAAGTAAAAGCCAATTTCTAATGCCAGAATAGCATATTATTTTAGATTAAGAATGAAGAAATCAGTTTATAATCCCAATTTAGCCATGGAGCTCATAAAAGCATTTATAAACTGGACATACGACCCTGTTTTGATTTTGATATTTCAGCTTAATAATCCAAGATGTAAGTAGGGTATTCTGACCACCGAAAGAGGATTTATTTCTTCCATCCATGATGACAAAAAACCCTAAGAAATCTAGCACTAAACATAACTTCTCATTTGGTTAAAAATGGGGTCAAAACCTGGCTAACAATAGCAGAACAAACCTGGCTATTAAATCATGGTCTGAAGCCGTTGAACCCAAAGTGCTTTGAACAAAAGAAATAATTAATCAAATCCAGGTGAGATACAGAAATCACTTCTGCCACTCAGCCTGATTCAGTCTTGGGGTAAGGATAATGTAGCAATGGGATATTCATGAATTCTGCCTTGGTTTGTCTAGACCAGAGGTCTTCAAACATGGCAACTTTAAGACTTGTGGACTTCAACTCCCAGAATTTTCCAGCTAGCATAGCTGGAAGACCTCTGGTTTGAGGGAGATTTAATGGATACGCTCAAAATCTACTTCATAATAGAGCAAGTCACATTGCTACATTGGGGTAAAATGTACGTATTTTCACACTGCGGACACTTCTTTTTTCCATCTCAAATGGAACCGACAGTGTTTAGGAACCCCACTGTCTGAGTTGTTGTTGCTTCTTTCCCCAATTTCCTTGTTCCAGACCAAGAAAAGGATTTCCTGACCGATGTACCTCCAGCATTGATGCTGTTGCTCAGATCCGAGGAGAAACGTTTTTTTTCAAAGGTTAGTAACCTTGAAGACAAAGCAGCTTCTTTCTCTCAGGGGGCACAAAAGAAGCCGGAGTGTTATTTTGGGATGGGCTATTGGGCACACACAGCCAAAAGACACAGATTCAGGGTCAGCCTCCTCTTTTTTAATTGAGTAGAAATCCTAGTGTTAACAGGCAGGACAAAACTGCTTCTGCCATAACATACCTATTTTTTTTAAAAAAAAACTTTAATCTTGTCTTCATTTAGCGTATTTTTCAGAGTATAAGACGCACCTTTCCCCCTAAAATAGGCGTAAAATTTGGGTGCGTCTTATACTCCGAATGTAGCTTCTTTGAAGCTTTCCCCACCCACCCCCAGCCCTAATGAGGCTCTAAGAATCTTCCAGACTCTTCTCTTTTTTCATTGCTAATCACTCTGAATAATGTTTTTTCCAGCTCTAAGTCTTTACAGGCTTTTTTTCATTGCTTCTGACTCTGAATAAGGTTTTTTAAAGTCTTAACCAGAGGATAAGATAATGTGCTGAAGTTGAGCAGTCTAAGAATGCTAGACAGATGAATATTTTCCTCTGAAAAATACGGTACTTCCCTTTTTTAAAAAGAAGCCCCAAACATCTCGTCTTTCTAACTATTTTGATTATCTTTTTGTAATTCTTCTGTATCCTTTTTAAATGCCTCTTATTCATTCGTGTCATACCCCAAAAAACACCTGCCAGGAAAGACGCTCACCTTTTAGATGGAAATTAATCTTTTTCTTTTCTTTTATTCCTGCACTGGTGTCAGATCGGTACTTCTGGCGCCTGTCCCAAAGCCGGCATCTCACTTCTCCTCAACCAGCTGTGATCCCTCGTTTCTGGCGAGGACTTCCTTCTGCTCTGCGCAAAGTGGACGCTGTTTACGAGAGACCTGCAGATCATCGCATCCTCTTCTTCAGCGGTGAGAAGATCACAAATGAAAAGTGAGCTGGACAAAAGCAGAAGGACATCCTGTTCCAGGGAAATGCGATGTGCTTTTGAGCCAATGGCCATGGCAGATGTATGGGGTGCAAGGCCAAGCACGGAAGACCATACACACTCATCCTCTTTATAATCAACTGCAGGCCCAGAGGAAAACTTGCAGAATAAGAAGTGATTTGTGGTTTCATCTCACATGCAAGTAATCCTTGACTTAGCACTGGTGGTTTAGTGGCCTTTTGAAATTAGGAGATGACCCCCCCCAACCAAAAAAGGTAGTTATAATCCATCCGTTTGCAGTGTTCTGTAATCACGTGACCCCCATTTACAATATTTTGGCTGGAAACTGCTGTTTTCTGTAATTTTTGGAGTACAAGAGGCTCCTCACTCCCCCCCCACCACAAAACAGGGTGAAAATCTGGGTGCATCTTATATGTAGCCTCGCCAGCCTCTCAAACAGAGCTTCAGAAAAGAAGCCTCTGAAATGGAGGTTTCAGAGGCAGAAAAAAAAGCAAGACACAGAGCTCACAACCGACAAACCCATTGCTAACGTTCACCTCTTACGGACATCTGATTGGAGAATTCCAGGAGCATGATCCACCTGCCAATCAGCTTTTTTCTTATTTTCCTCCCCAAGGTGCATCTTATACTCCGAAAAATAGGGTGTACTTTTGATTTCAGGCAAAAAATGCTCTCTAGCAAACAATGGAGTTGCTTTATAACAGCTGCATTCATTTAACAGCTGCCACAAAAAAGGTCATAAAATTGGAACCAGTCACCTGCTTAAGGACCGTCATGATATACAACAGTAATTGCAGGCTCAATTGTGGTTGTAAGTTGAGGACTTCCTGTACTCTGCCCAGCATCCTTTGACTAAAGCCAGGTCGATCAGTCCCATTGAGATGTCCACCAATAAGGGGCTCCAGTGCTGCCCCCCTTTCAAATCCTTCCAAAAATGAAAATCTTTGCATCAGTGAGAGGTGGCACCATTAATCAATGAGGGCAGGGGCACCATATACCCTTGAAATGGCACCACCCACCAGCAAATTATCAGGCCCATAACCTAATTCTTCACCTATTTGCTGCTCTAAGCTCAAAGATTGAACCACTCCCTCAACCTCCCATCTCGTTTGAGACAAAGGATGAAATTTTCATACTTCAACCTTCCTCAAACTGGGTTCCCCAGAAACAGGACTTCAGCCCACCAGGTAATGCAAACACTTCTGAGAGGTGAAGGCCATACTGCCAAAAACATCTAGCTTGGGAAAAACTCTAGAAATGAAATGCTAGGCTGATTATTTGCTCTATGCTGTGCTTGTTATCTCCCTCTTGTTTTTGTTACTTAAAATAAAGCCTGGTGGCATTATTGGAGATTATTTCAAGTTTCTATTGCATGGGGCAGGTAATCCTGAATTAATGGTTTCAATATCGAGTTATTTCTGTTGTTCATACCATTCTCTTTCTCTCTCCCCTTTTCTTACTCAAGGACCTCTCTACTGGGTGTTCAAGGACAATGGAGTGGAGGAGGGTTATCCTCGCCTAATCACGGACTTTGGTTTGCCCCAAGGGGGCATCAGTGGTGCTTTCTCCTGGCCTTCAGACCAGAAAACCTATTTCTTCAAGGGTGACCTTCACTGGTGCTATGATGAGACCACAAGGCACATAGAGGAAGCTTCCCCTCTCCTCCAGGAATCCTGGGAGCAGTTCTCCTCCTCTGTCGACTCTGTCTTGGCTGAGAGTGATGGTGAGTTGGCTGTGACTCCCTGGCTGATCTTGGGTTGACTCAGGAGTTTCACTATGTGTTGATCCGGGCACCTGGGAATGCTAGCAGGCTCTCCAGTCTATCCTGTTCTTTCAAGAAGTGCAGAGCAGACAGCTCTTTTGCACAGAGGGTGCTCCAAGGAATATCCCATTAAATAAAAGGCCCCGATTTCAGATATGGGCAAAATATGATTTATCATCAGGGGTTGGTGGATACATTTGGAATCATGTTTTGAGCATCATCACAATACAAGTTGCATAGAAGTTAATAGAAGGCAAAGCTCTTCCAGGCCATCTCTGATAACCAAGCCCAATTAAATAGAGGCTGGTAAAAAGGTTTAAATTGCCCCCCTTCTTTTTGTCAAATCTTTCTAACTGCTTTTTTATGGAGTTACTGATACAGGTTAAGCCTTGACTGTCAGCCACCATTGGGACCAGAATTTCCATGGCTAAACAAGGTGGTTTTTAAGTGAGTCGTCCTTTTAGAATCGCCCCCCCCCCGTCATGGTTGTTATGTGACTCACATGGTTATTAAGTGAACTCAGCTTTCCCCCACTGACTTTGCTGGTTGGGAAGATCATAAATGGCAATTTTATGGCCCAGCAACCATCGTAAATATGTGCTGGTTGCCAAGCACCTGAATTTTAATCACATGACCACGTGGATGGGTATGAGAAAGGACCGGTTGTAAGCCACTTTTTTTCAGTGGCATTGTAATTTCAAACAGTCACTAAATGAATGGTTGTAAGTAGAAGACTACCAGTTTTCTCCTAGTCATCGCTTTATTCCAGGAGGCAAAACCTGCTCCACATTGTCCAAAGATATTATTCAGAATAATGGCCTCCGTTCCATTTTACTCTCCTTTTTCTGCCTGTCCACCAATGCTCAGTTAACCACCTTCCGTGACCACTGAATGTCCTGTTTTCCCATTAGGGTTGCAGCTTTCTCAGCTTGAATATTGGACACTGAAGCAACCACGTTTCTATTTCTAATACAAGTAGTCTTCGACATTCAACAGTTCATTTAGTGACTGTTAGAAGTTACAAGGGCACTAAAAAGTGACTAATGAAGGTTTTTTACGTCCGCCACTTTTGTAGCATGCCCGTGTTCATGGGATGAAAATTCAGACGCTAGACAACTGACTCATATTTATGACAGCTGTTGTGTCCTGGAGTCATGTTTGCGACCTTTTGCAATAGCGTGAGTATTTAGACTTGTTAGGTCCCACAGAGTGGGTCTTCTCCGAGTCCCGTCAACTAAACAATGTCGTTTGGCAGGACCCAGGGGAAGAGCCTTCTCTGTGGCGGCCCCGGCCCTCTGGAACCAACTCCCCCCAGAGATTAGAATTGCCCCCACCCTCCTCGCCTTTCGTAAGCTCCTTAAAACCCACCTCTGCCGTCAGGCATGGGGGAACTGAGATATTCTTTCCCCCTAGGCCTCTACAATTTATGCACGGTATGTTTGTATGTATGTTTGGTTTTATAAATAAGGGTTTTTTAGTTGTTTTATTATTGGATTGTTACATGCTGTTTTTATCACTGTTATTAGCCGCCCCGAGTCCACGGAGAGGGGAGGCATACAAATCCAATAAATAAAAATAAAAATAAAATAAATATATACTGCTTCACAGTGCTTTTACAGCCCTCTCTAAGTGGTTTACAGCAGTGTTTCCCAACCTTGGCAACTTGAAGATATTTGGACTTCAACTCCCAGAATTCCCTAGCCAGCGAATGGAGTTGAAGTCCAAATATCTTCAAGTGGCCAAGGTTGGGAAACACTGGTTTACAGAATTAGCCTTTGGCCCCCAACAATCAGTCCTCATTTTACCCACCTTGGAAGGATGGAAGGCTGTGTCAACCTTGAGCTGGTGGTGAGATTTGAACTCTGAACTACAGCTAGGAGGTAGCTGAAGTAGCCTGCAGTGCTGCACTCTAACCACTGCGCCATCCCACCTCTTGCTATTTTCTGACCAGCAAAGTCAATGGGGAAGCCGGATTCACTGAACGATTATGTGGTTAATGTAACAACTGCAGGGTATCAGTTAACATCTGTGGCAAGAAAGGTTGCAGAAATGGGGCAAAATTCACTTAACAACTGTCTCACTTTGCAGCAAATATTGGGGTCAATTATGGTTGTAAGTTGAGGGCTGCCTGTGTCACTTGTGCTCCCTCTTCCAAACCATTCTGTGCTGTGTATTATTCCAGGGACATTTCTTGGTCTTCTGTAATTTTACATCAATCTATTGCTGCTGTCACTTCTCTGTCCTGCTGCAGGAACACTGTATGTCTTTAAGGGCCAACAGTATTGGAAGTTTGACCAGGAGACCCTGCAACTCCAAGCGGGATACCCTCGTTCTATTGCCACTGATTGGCTGGATTGCACAGTCGAACCTCTCAGGAGAAGGCCTACTAGCCCTTCATTGGGAGTAAAACTTCCACCCAACTTCCGAGGCCCTCAGCTGAAAATTGAGGAACCTGTGTGTCTTTGTGCTGCTTTTTGTGCCATTTCTTCCACTTGGCTCAACATTTTGCCCTTGGCTCTCCTGACACTGCAAGGACTTGCCTAGCACGGAAGAGGGAATGTTGACCTGGGGTTGCCGTACGTATTTCTCTCTGAGCACGAGTTTTGAGGCACTATCTTAGATGGTCACACTGGACATCCATGGCTGGACAAAAACAGAGTGTTCGTGATGAGACTGAAAGTGACAAGCCCTTGAGATGCCGGCTGAGGTTGCCCATCCTTCAAGGAGTGGTGGCCTCACTGCTAGAAGAGGAGGACATCGAAGTTCTAACACGTGGAGCACTAGGAACATGAGCTTCAAATAGAAATGTTTGTATACAGTTATGAAGGAGCTGGGAGATGGTTATCAGAACATGCAACCACAAGACAAAAGAGCTTTAGTAGACTCTAGGAAATGGAAAATATGAAGCTCTTTTTTTATATAGAAGGAACCAAAGATATCTGTTCTCTAACTGCTCAGTTATTTTTATATTGTAAAAGTTCTCATTGGGCAAAAGGTGGTCTGATGAAACTTCTTTAGTCACCGATCTGATCTGCTGTTTCGTGAAGGAAGCAATGAGTCTTTCCTCCCCCACTTTTTTTCTAAACTTCCGACAGGGGAAGGAAGGAGCTGCTGCTTTTGACACTGACTCCATCAGCCCAACTATGCAATGATGTAATTTTGCTTGTCAGGGCCTGTCAAGCTAATCAAGAAAGCTTCACTGCAGCCTATAACTAGAAAAAGAAAGAGAGAGGATCGAAAGAAGAAGAATCCCCCGTGGGTGGATAAGAGCACGGCTGTTGCTGTTTAAAGCAGGCATGACAGATGGAGCCAGATCCAACCTACCAGGCAACTTTTGACAGAACATAGACTTGAATGGCAACTTAACATGTCTGAGACTAGACAAGTTTCGGTCCTTGCTTCCGGCTAATAGGATATGCAGGGAGTCCCTGCAGGACATCTGCTTCCCTTGCTACTCACCTTTCTTGTCCCACCCAGGTTGATGGCAGAGGGGTGTTCCCTGGGTTCCAAGTGGGGAGAAAGACACAAAATCAAAAGTCATGGGAAACAGAGGAAAGTTATTAAAGCCAGCATGAAATGACACAACTCTGGGTGTTCTTAGAATGATTGATTGCATGTTGTCACTGGCGGTTAAAAAAAACCCATTGGCTATGTTTACACAACACATCTAACTTGACATTGTGTTCAAACAAAATGTTAAACTTGATTAGGATTAAGGCAGAATTGGTTGGTTGGGTCAAGCTCAGTCTCTTTAGTTAGTTTGTGGTTCAATATATTATGTTAAAACAGGAAAGGTATAATTCAGTAAAAGGTATGACTCAGGGCACTGAATACAGCCAATGGGACAAGCAGGGAAGTAAAGCTATCATTAGATAGTAATGATCAGCACATTTTGTGTAAGATTGGGTTTGCACCCTGCAAATGTGACTGGTTTGGTTTTGGTTCAGTGCAATGTGTGAAACCAGCCACAGACTTTTCTTAACTCGCATCAAAATGATTTATTTCCAGTAAAGATGAGAACATTACATTGCTTATCATATTCTAGACATAAAGAGGAAGAGGCTTACAATTGGGAGGAACTGGTTCAAAAAATAAAGAGAGAGGATCCCTCTAGTTAAGGTTGTCCCATGGTTATCACAATACTGAAGACTGAAGTAGGAAAACAGAGGTTTTCACCATGGTTTGGATGCAGAGCTGATGGTTAAAAGGGGTTGGTCAAAAGTAGAAGGCAAGGAGAATACAATGGCTCCAGTTTAATAAGGCTTGATTGGTCCATGGGGCAGAAAGGCAGAGTCACAGAATGCTGCCAGCATAAGGTAGAGACTCCAGCTTTCACTTCCAGTTTCTAAAGAATTGTTTGAAGAGCAGACTTTCACGGCCTTGGGGCAGGATCTGCACCTGGAACCAGATTAAAAGCAGGTGAGACATGGAGAAGAATAAAGGAAGCAGAGAACAAATCCTTGTCCACTTCTCTTTGAGAACTCTTCAGATGTTTCAGTTACACCACTACATTGCTGTTCCCCTCCAGACCTTTCATCCTAGACCTTCTCTGAACCTGTCCGCAGAGGTGTCTCATTCTTTTATGAAATCTTTGGGGTATTTTGAAGATGGTTTGCACAAGTTTGAAGGATCCTTACCTGAGTGTTCTGGGGATATTTCATTTGCGAGATGAAGTTCTCTGCTACTCTCAGAGCCGCTTGTTGTTCTTGTTCATTTGCTTTGAGGCCTGCAGAGAGATAGGAAAGAACATGATCATTAGCTGGAAGAGGGACCTTGACCGGCGCTGGATTAGGAGAGCCAAGGCAGTCCTTTCAATATAAGAGAAATCTCTATCATTGCCCATCACTCAATTATAAGTGCATCTGCTTATATGCAGGTGAAATGCAGAGCAATCCCTCCCTCCCTCCCTCCCTTCCTTCCTTCCTTCCTTCTTCCCTCTCTCCCCCTCCTTCTTATTGCTTTCTTTTTCCTTCCTTCCCTCCTTCCCATCTTCCAGTGCTGCCATTCTTCCCTTACCCTTCCTCCCTCCCTCCTTCCCTCCATCTCCCATTTTTCATTCAGTAACTCAAGATGGGTGCACCCATAGCATCCTCTCCCTTTATTTTTCTCCATCCCCTCTGAAAGAAACTAGTCCTTACATAACAGGATGGATTTGAATCTGGATGTCCCTGTTACTAGTACAATATCTATGGTCATCTATATCTATGGTGGTAATGGCAGGAAAAAATAAAATAGAAGCTGATGACTTGGGGAACATTGACCACAATGTCTCCTGGTGTAGAGGTTTCTCAACTACTCTTCTATTCTTTACTGCATAGATATACACTACTCAAAAATAATAAAGGGAACACTTAAACAACACAATATAACTCCAAGTAAATCAAACTTCTGTGAAATCAAACCGTCCACTTAAGAAGCAACACTGATTGACAATCTGCTGTTGTGCACATTCAACTTTGTACAGAACAAAGTATTCAATGAGAATATTTCATTCATTCAGATCTAGGGTGTGTTATTTGAGTGTTCCCTTTATTTTTTTGAGCAGCATGCTTTGTACTTATGGTTCCAGAGAAGGCCCTGAGGCAACATATGAGGGACGTTACCTTTCCAAACAAAGATCTTTCCGTGCTGCCCGTTGTCCAGGATGAAACAGTCATCTGTGATGAGCTGGTCCTGGAGAAATGGACTGGATTCGGAGACTTTAGTCAGACTCATTTTTCCCGTCATGTCAGAGACCTCAGGATGG
This sequence comes from Erythrolamprus reginae, assembly GCF_031021105.1. Taxonomy (NCBI): domain Eukaryota; kingdom Metazoa; phylum Chordata; class Lepidosauria; order Squamata; family Dipsadidae; genus Erythrolamprus; species Erythrolamprus reginae. Next base: position 17,944,255 of record NC_091961.1, on the reverse strand, counting down.
AGAAGTATAGAATTTATTCCGCTTAATGGAATCCCATAATCACAGGGTAGATGTCCGGCTTTTGAGGTTTATGGTGTATTTTTTTTAAAGCCAGAATTTTCTCATCCACTAACCTGGAGGAAGCGTAAAAGGCCTGAGCATGGAGCCCATTCCTTCCTGTATTCTGTATTTCCTACATGCTGGACAGAATTTTAAAACTGAATCAATGCACCCAGAATGTCTAACAGCTTAATATCCTGGGGGAAAGAACTTAATGGAACCTTTGATCCAGTTGTTAGCAGCTAAAAATTGTGGACAGAAAGCACTTTGAAGCCAGACCACATTCTAACGTAGCATTTCCTAATTTCATATTCTACAGAAGTATCAGAAGAGCAACTCTCAGAATCAGTGTGGAAAACAGTTGAGGATTCTGAGAACTATAGTAGAATTGGGGCGGGTGGTGGGGGGAGGACAAATTTATATCAAATCTATATATCAAAAGAATCTCTGGTCTGAGCAATGGGCTGTTGTCAGGATTCCAGATCTCAGTGCAGTGGGGTATACTAAAATGAGATCAATTATAGTCTCTGGGCTTAAGTCTATGTGTATGGGTATGTTCACTTGAAACTGAGTTCTACTACCCATATCTCTTTTTGGAAATAATCTGGGGGTCCTCATAATGCTCCAGAAACCATAAATATGCAACAGAAGTGAGCAAAAAAAAAAAAGGTGGCTCAGCTAATCATAGAAAACAGCTCCCCCCCCCCCGCTCCATTGCCACATTTTTACTTCAAGATGAATGTACATTTACACACATCCAACCCACAGCTTGAAAATTGCAGCAAGTAAATAACACAGAGAAAGTCATTTGGGTTTATTTTCTTGTTATGGTTTGCTTGCAAGCTGAATGTTCTGTGGGTATGGCAGGGCTGCCTGGAAGACATCAGCAAGCCTTCTCATTCCAGTGGCATCATGGTCTTTGTGGCTACCCATCCTTTTAAAGGCACACAATGTCCAGCGTAAGATCCTACTGGGGCATTATAGTTGATTAAACAGATAGTTAGATTTCTACATTCAAATTTATTTATTTATTTATTTATTACTTAGATTTGTATGCCGCCACTCTCCGAAGACTCGGGGCGGCTCACAACATGTAGAAACAAATCATAAGCAATCAGCAAATTTAAAATATTTAAATATTTAAAAACCCCATATGCTAACAGACACACACACAGACATACCATGCATAAATTAAACGTGCCCAGGGGGAGATGTTTCAGTTCCTCCATGCCTGACGGCAAAGGTGGGTTTTAAGGAGTTTACGGAAGGCAGGAAGAGTAGGGGCAGTTCTAATCTCCGGGGGGAGTTGGTTCCAGAGGGCCGGTGCCACCACAGAGAAGACTCTTCCCCTGGGGCCCGCCAACCGACATTGTTTAGTTGACGGGACCCGGAGAAGGCCCACTCTGTGGGACCTAATCGGTCGCTGGGATTCGTGTGGCAGGAGGCGGTCTCGGAGATATTCTGGTCCAATGCCATGAAGGGCTTTAAAGGTCATAACCAACACTTTGAATTGTGACTGGAAATTGATCGGCAGCCAATGCAGACTGCGGAGTGATGGTGAAACATGGGCATACCTAGGTAAGCCCATGACTGCTCTCGCAGCTGCATTCTGCACGATCTGAAGTTTCCGAACACTTTTCAAAGGTAGCCCCATATAGAGAGCATTACAGTAGTCGAACCTCGAGGTGATGAGGGCATGAGTGACTGTGAGCAATGAGTCCCGGTCCAGATAGGGCCGCAACTGGTGCACCAGGCGAACCTGGGCAAACGCCCCCCTCGCCACAGCTGAAAGATGTTGTTCTAATGTGAGCTGTGGATCGAGGAGGACGCCCAAGTTGCGGACCCTCTCTGAGGGGGTCAATAATTCCCCCCCCAGGGTAATGGACGGACAGATGGAATTGTCCTTGTTCAAATGTTCAACCACCAGCTAATAAGTTTCCCTCTCAGAGAGGGAGAAGGAGAGGATGAATTGATTTCAGAAGGTGCCTACAAGAGAACAATTTCCTGGAGACCCTATCCAACCTCAAGTACGGTTCTTCTAATTATTTTGGTTATTATTTTGGTTATTACCTTATACAAAACTGCTGCAATAGCATTCTTCTGATCAGCCACAATATCTTCCTCTGCGGTACCTTCTTTCAGAACCGGCTTAGGACCCAGTACCTAGAGAAAGAGATCATGCCAACATCACTTTGCACCAGAGTCCCTCCTGCATTGGAACCTCAAAGCTACACCTTAACATGATCCAGTTCAAATTCAACATTTGCCATGCAGCTGCTGCCAGAAATGGCTTCCCATCTAGAAAGTACCGTATTTTTCAGAGTACTGTGTAAGATGCACTTTTCCCTTCCTATGAGAGAGTGAAAATTTTGGTGTGTCTTTTACACCAAATGTAGCCCCGCCCACCCACTGGCTCCACCCTTTGTCCTCTGCTCCCAACTATTTGCCTCCTTGCACCAAACAGCAGCTTCAGCTTCAGCACAGGCTGATTAACAGAAGCAGCTGGTTTGGATGGTCTCCTGACCATTAGCTGTTTCAGGCTGCAGGGATTGCTATTGCCTATTACCGCCTCCCCGCAGGCAGAGGTAGATTTTTTTTCTTGTGCTAATCAGGCTTTGCTGCAAGAAGGCAAATTGCTGGGAGACAGAGGCAGATTGTTTTCCTCTTGTGATAATCAGCCTGTGCTGAAAGTGAAAGGCTGTTTGCTGTTTGCTGCAAGAAGGCAAATTGCTGGGAGACAGAGGCAGATTGTTTTCCTCTTGTGATAATCAGCCTTTGCTGAAAGTGAAAGGCTGTTTGCTGTTTGCTGCAAGGAGGGAGAGGCAGATTTTTTTCTTGTTTTCCACCCCAAAAAAGGTAGGTGTGTCTTATAGTACACAGCTTCTTATACTCCAAATAATACAGTATTTCTTCATCTATGTGCAGCAGAAATGCATCAAGAAGCTTGGTTCTGGCCTTGTCAACCATAAAATGTAGTTCTTGGTATGAAAAAATCAATACCATGAATTACTGTAAAACAACAACTTTTGTTCCTATAGCCCATCTCCGCATGAAACTTCTTGACTACAGTGGTCCATGGATAAAGAATATTTCATAACTTTTCAGATATTTTTTTGTACACATTTCCTTGGAATGTCCTAATCCAGCCTTCTGATCCTGACTCATTTTTCAGATGAATTCTATAACTTCTATAATCCCCAGACAACAATGAAAGCTGTGGTCCAACACATCTGGAAAGGAGCAGATGAGGAATTGGCCAACCTACTGTATTTTTTGGAGTATAAGATGCACCAGAGTATAAGACACATCTTCGTTTTGTGGGGTGGGGGAGATAGGGGAAAAATACCTACCAGGGATTCATCTAGCTAGCGCCCTTAGTCCAGTCAGCTTCAGCATATTATTTTATCCACTGGTTAGGGCTTAACAAATCTTTGGAGGGAGTAGCGATGACAACAAGTCTGCAAAGACTTAGGGCTGGAAAAAAAACTTATTTGCAGGGAGTAGGAATGAAAAAATCCTGCAAGCTGGAAAGATCGTTAGATCCTTGTTAGGGGTGAAAAAACCCTTTTTGGAGGGAGTAGCAATGAAAACAAGCCTGCAAAGACTTAGGGCTGGAAAAAAGCTTATTCGGAGGAGTAGGAATGAAAAAAATCCTGCAAGCTGGGAGGATTGTTAGCATCTCGTGGGCCTGGGGGGGGGGAAAGCTTCAAAAAAGCTACATTCGGAGGGGGAGTTGTGTCTTATACTCTGAAAAATACAGTAGATTTGCATCTACCCTTCATATTCTTTGTTCCCCATAAAAATCTTACCGCTGTCATCTCAGCAGGTTCTTCCCCGTCCACAACAATCTCCACCTTTGCTTTTCCCTTCCTCTCAGTGTCTCGGATTGCTGTTGCAAAATCCCGGGCTTTGTTGCGCTCCAGAATGTTTGACTTTCCCCCATACCAGGCAAAGATTTTCTAAAAGGAAAAGTAGAAATCGAGTAACATCCAGCCACCACCACCACCTTTTAATTTCCCTACCATGCATTCAATAGGAGTGTTGTGAGTACAACTCCCATATTCTCCAATCCAAAGGCAGATTGGGAGATCCCGCAGCAACCCTTCTTTGAAAATATATTCCATAATTTCTCTATATTATCTTAGCCATGCATTGACTTTGGAGGATGAATTGAACTACAAGCTAACCGCATGGGCAATATGGTTGGGTAACATATGAGTCACAATGTCATGTGAACATTACTTGTACTCTTGCAAAATATATTCTTTTTCTAGCAGGTATGTGTCTCCTTCTCAGACTCACCTCTCCCAGGTCCAGGATGAAGCAATCCCCTGTATTAAAACTGGTCCAACTCAGTTCTCTTTCCACAGCCCGGATGTTCTTCTTTCCTTTCACTTGATAGAGTTGGTGCCTTGAGCTGTGCTCATGGCTGGTCTGGGTTTTGGTAAAGGCTGACTCCACACCGCCTTCCTATAGACCATAAACTGGGGTTGAGACAGGGGTACAGAGGCTAGAATTTTAAGATAGGGGTCAAGAAAGACTAATTGGGACTATGTATGTATGTATGTGTGTGTGTGTGTGTGTGTGTGTGTGTGTGTGTGTGTGTGTATATATATATATATATATATATATATATATATATATATATATATATATATATATATATATATATCTTTTCGTAGATTTTCACGGGTACAGGTATGACGGTCTTGGTATATTCGAGTTTCTTCCCGTGTAGGATTTGGAAATTTCTGGCAACATTTCGACGAGGTCTCACTCGTCATCTTCAGGCTGGTGTTTCTGTCCTTGTTCTCAGGCGAACACCGCGAGACCTGAGCTGCCTTCCTTCTAGGACAGAAACACCAGCCTGAAGAAACAAGGACAGAAACACCAGCCTGAAGATGACGAGTGAGACCTCATCGAAACGTCGCCAGAAATTTCCAAATCCTACACGGGAAGAAACCCGAATGTACCAAGACCGTCATATATGTATATATATATATATATTTATTAATTAGATGTGTATGCCGCCCCTCTCCAAGGACTCGAAGCTGCTTCCAACAAACAATACAGTCTACAAATCCAATATTAAAAACCAAAGCACATTAAGAAACCCTTATTAAAAACAATCACACAACTCAACATACCATACATAAAGCGGGACAACCAGGGGAATCAATTTCCCCATGCCTGGCAACATAGGTGGGTTTTCAGGAGTTTGCAGAAGGCAAGGAGGGTGGGGGCGGTCCTAATCTCTGGGGGGAGCTGATTCCATAGGGCCAGGGCCGCCACAGAGAAAGCTCTTCCCCTGGGTCCCGCCAAGTGACAATGTTTTGTTGACAGAACCCGGAGAAGGCCGACTCTGTGGGACCTAATCAGTTGCTGGGATTCGTGCAGCATAGTGGTTAAATGCAGTATTGCAAGCAAACTCTGCTCACAGCCTGAAGTTTGTTCCTGACAGACCTCAAGGTTGACTCAACCTTTCATCCTTCCGAGGTCAGTAAAATGAGGACCCAGATTGTTTGGGGACAATATGCTGACATTGTAAACCACCCAGAGAGTATTGTAAAGCACTGTGGGATGGTATATAAGTCTAATTGCTATTAGACTATAAGTCTATAGTCCAGGGATGGCGAACCTATGGTACTGGTGCCACAGTGAGTATAATTACTCACTGAGTATAATTACAGGTACAAATGTTTAACTAAGTGAAAGTTCTTAAGGAGCTCTGATGTTTAGTAACAGTGCTCTGGAAAGAGAGTAAGGTCTATAACTGGAAAAACTAGTCTCCTTTCACCTGGTATTTGATGCCGTGGGGAAAGTACTCCATGAAGACATCCGATTCATTCCCCTGCACTTCCCGGTATTGAATTGGCTTCTCTTTTGGGATGGAGTTGAGATGAGTGGAGAGCAAAGCGCAGGCTCCTTGCTCATCCCTGGAGGAATTTTGACCTAAAATAGAGAGCGAGATAGCATTATTTATTTATTTATTTATTTGATTTTTTTTTTTAATGCCGCCCTTCTCCTTAGACTTGGGGCAGCTTACAACATGTTAGCAATAGCACTTTTTAACAGAACCAGCATATTGCCCCCACAATCCGGGTCCTCATTTTACCCACCTAGGAAGGATGGAAGACTGAGTCAACCTTGAGCCAGTGATGAGATTTGAACCGCTGACCTGCAGATCTAGCAGTCAGCTTTAGTGGCCTGCAGTACTGCATTCTACCCACCACACCACCTCGGCTCTTTGCAAAGAAGAATCCCAATGCTATCCAGTTGAGTGATAGCATCTAGCCAGCTTCAGCTACTTCAAAAAGGGTTTTCTGTTTCAGATCCTTACATCCTACATTAAAACTCTTTTTAGAGGCAATAAGAAGCCACTTCTGAAGAGTTTTTATTCTTGCTGGGATACACGGTTGGGTTGTATTGCAAATTGCATGATCATACCACCCATTTCAAGAAATTGGCCTTGGAGCAGGTACAAATGGTTTACAAAACATACTAAGCCTTAGTATGGTTTCTTTAACATAGGTTAAGTATGTTGTGTGAACTCAGCCCTTAAGATCTGTGAAGCATATATTGTATGAATCCAGCCAAATAAGTTTTATTCAGCAATAAGCCATAGAAATGCATCATCCCCAGATAGAACTTGTTCACTTAAGGATTATTTTGACCCTTTGCTTACCAATCCAAATATGCAAGTTGGAATGCTCATCTGGGCCATTATAAAGGACCAGGTATGAATCCCCAGAATAGAAGATGCCTTTCATCTCATCTGGAACAGAAACCGGCTTCATTTTCTCCACACGCCAGATGTGCAGTCCAGGTTCTTTTGCCGAAACATTAAAGGCAGAGCCACTACCAAACAGAAGGTTGCCATTTATTGAATTGGAAGAAAGAAGACGGGATAAATAGATATCTAGAAAAGGAGCCAAGTATCAAGCAGGTGGAATGAAAAAGAATAGAGATTTGCAATGAACTTCACTTCAATTTAAGAATAACAGAATAAAAGAGTTGGAAGAGACCTTGAAGCAGGGTGGGGTTCTTCTGGTTTGGACTGGCTCACCCGAACCAGTAGCAACCCGCTGGTGACATCATGATTATGTCATGGACCCGGTTCAATCGGTGTCAATCGGTCTGTGAGCACCGCCATCTTTTTAAAAATTTTGTTGATTTTTTTGTTGAATTTTTTTTCTTTTGAGAATGTGCAGAAGCCAAGTTTCTGGCACAGTCCATGTGGTTGCCATCTTGTTTTTGGCTTTTAAATTTTTTTAATTTTAAAAAAATTTCTTCTAAGCATGTACAGAAGCCGAGTTTTCAGCAGTCACAGATGGTCACCCATCTTGTTTTTGGCTTTTATTTTATTTTTTCAGATTTTTCAGCACTGCGCTTGTGCGCACCTGCTCTTGAGACATGCCCAGCTGGCATTGGAGGAAGCAAACCAGAGGTAAGTTAGAACTGGAGGTAAGTTAGGACCCACTCCTGCCTTGAAGGTCTTCTAATCAAGCCCCCTGTTCAAGCAGGAGACCATACCATTCCAGAATAACCTTCCATAAACCCCCAGCCAGCACAGGCAAAGCTGAAGAAAGATGGGACTGAAGTCGAATAAATCTGGAAGGCGATTGGAGAGAAATCATAGGAGGGAAATCCAGGGAAAGCAACTTAGAACTAAGGAGAAAGTTCTTAACAGTGAGAACAATTAATCAGTGGAGCAATTGTGGCTTCCTCCATCACTGGAGGCTTTTAAGAAGAGATTGGACAGCCACTTGTCTGGAATGATATACGGTCTCCTGCTTGAGACTAGCAGATCCCTTCCAACTCTATTATTCTGTTATTCAAGTGAAATAAAGTATCGATAGGAGGAACTACAAGTTTAGATTTATCTGATTGCTTCCCTGCTTGTTTTAATATAAATTCAAGATCAAACAGTTACAGTACATGGAAATGTTGCTTGGTGCAATCAAACCCACTTCTTGAAGAACAAACAATATTATTCAAACTTTCTTTCCCCCAAACATGCTTTCATTGTTAATTTTTCCTTTGAAGAAATGCCAGTCATAGGGAACCTGTATGGAACACATCCTGATTATTACCCACTTTGGTTTCCTCTTCCAAATATTTATTTTCACCCCACCCGAAACTCTCCAAAACTATTCACTACAGAAGATAACTTCAAGAAAGAAATTACAAGTAAGCTGTATGGGCCTCAAAGCAGACTACGAATAGGTTTTAGACAAGAGCTTGAAAGTTCTCTTATAGGTCAAGAGAGCAGATGCGGTACTCATTGTATCCGTAACTAATGATTAGCACTAATTCAATTTACACCCTACTTTTGAAAGAAAGGGTTTTCAAAGTAATGGTAGGCGGTTCTGAAAGTAAAACATAAATTTAAACCCAGTTCAAAGAGCCCACAGTCTCATACAGCCCACACATAATTATTGTGATATTCAATTTTATTTATGAAATGGTTACTGGATTTTGATTGGATGAGAATACAGGTTATTGCTTACCTTTTGGGTTTTGCTGTATACATGGCTCCAAAGATCTGGTGAGGAACAGCAAACATGATTAGGGCTTTCATTAAATAGTAAGTATAGTTCATTGAATGTATGAATCCGAAGAAGTAGAAGGAAGAAGGAAAAAAGAAGAATGAAGAAAAGAAAGAGGAAGAGGGAGAAGCCAAAGTACCATGACAAGAAGCTATGACCTTCCAAGACATATGAAAAGTTGTGGCATCAAGCTGATTCCATTATCACAGTAGGAAATAATAAGAAATTAAATCATACTGACAAACAGTAGTTTTAACTTTTGTGAAGCCAGTTCAAGGAGGGAAAGAAAAGCAAGAATTTGCCCACTCTAAGAAGCATGATGCTTCTCAGAGCATGGAGAAAGTAACATCTCCCACATGAGCATTTTATTGGGATGGGATGAATGGATGAACAGATGGACAGATGGACAAAACATTTTCCTCTTTCTCTTTTTCCAATTCTTGGTCTAACAACCAAAAGCTGCCCAGTGCAATGCTGCTGTCCTATGGTCAGCTCAAATCCTTTATTCATTTAACTCTTTCCTCTTTTTGAACTGCCATTTGTCAGAAATGGTGTAAGGTCTCCTGCTTGGGCAAGGGATTGGACTAGATGACCTACAAGGCCCCTTCCAATTCTGTTAATCTAAATCTAATCTAATTTAATGAGCGCTATTTGATCTAGTTTATAATAGCGCAAAAAAGTTATCAGGTAACTCTGAAGATCATGTCTGAAGATTTTTACAAGAATGGTGGAATTAGGAGATATTCCATGCCACAGTTTGTAAAAGTCTGAGAATTTATTTCTAACAATTAATAGTGGAAAGATACAGGAAGTAAGTGCTCAAATTAGAAGCAGGGGGAAATTATCTTTTGCAATGCTGACCAAATTTCTGCTTGAGAAGACCAGGCTAATTCTAGAAAGAACCAAGATTTATGGAGTAATTCCCACCTTATTCCCTGCACTAATAAATTCATTCCATAATAAATGCCATACTTTCAGAAGTTTCCAGTGTTTAGTTGAACAGACCAAGACGTAAAAGAAAAGCCACCCAGAACAGCTTGAATCCATCCAAATGAGCTGTTTCTAAAAATCGTTAGTTGGCCAATCTGAGGTTTAGGGTTTGTTTTTTGTTTTTATTTCTGCAATTTCAGGTTGAGCCAAGTATTTCAGCTTCACCTTTGTCACCCTTTTTAACACCAGCTTTTTAACTCCAAGAGAAAAAGATTGTATGCACTCACCGAGGCCGTCGCTCACCAGCTCTCTGTATAAACAAAGCTTTCCACCACTGAAATGTGAAATCAGATTAGATTTCCTGGGTGGAGACTTTTCTTGACTCTCTCTAGTCAAGCTGTTCAGTACCTAACTTCTCTGTGGCTGCGGGCGAAGGGGAGTGAGAGAAGGAAACGACAGGCAGAGAGTGCCAGATGTGGTTAAAAGGAGGGTGACTCAACAGCCTTCCCGTCAGGCGCTCCCTGCATCATCCATTGGGTTGTCTCTCATGGCCTATCAGCCTTGGTTATCTGCACAGTCTCTCAGGAAATGACTGTACTAAGAACTCCCTGAAGTATGTCAAGTATACATGAAAAGGCTTACCGAAGGAGACAAGCTATAAACCCACTGCAATTTTTATGAAGGTAAACCAGAGGCACAACTGGCTCAGGTTTCAATTCTTTCACTGGATGCTGATGTATCTTGGCACATTCTGCAAAACTGAGTGAGGAAGGAATCACAGTGACATGAAAATATTTACAGATATTTAGGCCAAGGATACTACAAAGCCTCCGTGCTCTAGAATTTCAGTTGTTTCTCCTTCCAGAGGGACCAATCATTGTCCGCAATAATGTTTTTGTTCTGTTTTATTCTACTCCCAGTATAAATCTTTAAAGTATTGTAACAAAAGCTGATCCCACAGCCAGGTGCCAGCTTAACTCCTTAGCATATTTTGTTCTTCACTATATAAGAGCACCTAACGAGAGTGAACACTTGCAAAAAGCACACAATTTGGTGCTCTCTGCAGCTGATCTGAAAAGGTTAGTTAATGCACAATGTTGTATTTTTTCTCAACCACAAGATGTCATCCTCTTCTCAAGTAAGGTATTCAAGTGGAGTCAACAATATGGAACTTTATGGTGGATGTAAGAGCAAACTTCTTTGCTCTTTAATGAGTAGAGAAGACCAGACAGAAATCTGTGTGTCGGGGGGGGGGGGGGGAGGGAATAAGCATGTCATTAGTTTAGAGTTGTGGTGCTCCAAGTCCAACCCCTCTTGAATTCTGTTGACCCTTATCTGATGCCAATTTAATAGTTGTCCAGATTCTTGTGTATAGGCTTGAATAAATCTTCTATGCTACAAGCTTACAAAGAGTCCTGATCTTTTGCACCTGAAGAGATGCTCTTCTTCATCCTTCTTTAACATCATGTTCTGCAGTAGCACCATCTCCCCTGCAAGACATCAGGATAGAGAAACCTAGATTATGTCGTAGCAAGACTAATGATGATGTTTGCACAATAGATGCAATCTACCTACGGAGTTCATATCTTTTTTTGGTCCCAAGCACCAAACTATAAAATCCAGGGATGTCTGACTCCATAGTGTTGGAAGAAATGTCCATCTGGCTTCATTTCCAACTGGGGAGGAAGACACAGGAAACATGGAGGCTATTTGGAAAGATTGTTTAATGGTGGATAGGATCACATAGTTTGAGGTCCTGTGTAACTGAGCACATGGGGGGAGAGAGAGAGGAGAGAGGGAGAGGGGGAGAGAGAGGGGGCCTCTCTTGGGCCCGGCCTTGGAGCTTCCTGTTCCTGTGTAAGGGCAGGTATCCTGATTGGTTGTTAGACTCCCATAGGGCCACACAGGGGTAACTTTGTAGGTTGTCTTGAATCACAGGCTTGGTTGAATCTTGCTGGGTGATGAAGTAATGAAGCTAATCCTATCATGTCCTGAGGGTGAAGGTCTTAATCCCATCACCTTAGAGCTAAAATGGGGGGCAGGGAGCCGCAAGGAGCTGCTTTGTCTTTAAAAACATATTTTTCCTTTTCTCACCCTTGGAAATATAATATTTTTCCTTTTTAATATTTCTTAGAATATTTCATTCTTCTAGGAGATGGGTGGGTGCTAACTTTCTTACAATAGCTGTAAATAGGAAGGGTGGATCCCCAAGTAGCCAAAACACAGTGATACACAGTAGAAAAGGATCAGAGAACTTCAAGGTCTGTGGGCATGATTCAAGCAGTTGCTTGAACAAAAATGGACTAAAGCGGGGATGGTCATTTTGTGGTTCTTACACATATTTTGAATCCTGCCTTTCTGTTCCTTTAGCTTGGTCTTTATCCTTCTTCCACTGAATAAATAAAAACTGGCCCAGATGTTAACTGAAGCAAACCCACCGCACACAATTTGTACACAGACAACTGTGTGTTTGTTTTATTTTTTTCTAATCAGTCAAGTTTCCGGTGACACTGCAACCTTTTGAAAGAAAAATGAGAAATATTACTGCCAAACATGCAATTTCCTGCAATAAACAAAGCTAGCTTTTCTTTCTTTCTTTCTTTCTTTCTTTCTTTCTTTCTTTCTTTCTTTCTTTCTTTCTTTCTTTCTCTTTTCTTTCTCTTTTCTTTTATTCTTTTCTTTCTTTTTCTTTTTTGAGATGCTGCAAAACATCCTTCAAATAACAGGACTTTTTTTCCAGAAAACACTAGAGCCTAAAACAACTGGCTAGGAATGATGAGGACATCAGATAAGCATCATATTGCAAAACTCCATTTGGATTTCAATATTGGATTCTTGTAATCTTCTCAGCAAAGCCACAAGCCAGGTGAAGTGAAGGAACAATAGCTGGACTAAGGATACACAACCGAGCATCATGAGTTAATAAAAATTTGGACACAGGTCTCCCCTGGCCTTTATTCCATTAGGACCTCTGCCTGTGTATTCCCACTGGCAAGGTTCACACATTGTTCAATTTGCCTTTGAGTATTGTGTGAACCCAACTGGTCTATTCATGGAAAACACCAGTGGGGTTCACAAAAAGGCAAAGTGAACAATGGTTAAACCAGTCGACCTGGTAAATCAGGCTCAGATGGTTATATGGCTGAAATGCACTAAAGGATCCTAAAAGCTTGCTCAGTCACCCAGTGCAATTCAAAGAGACCTAATAAAACTCCCTGACTCTTGTGCAGTTTAGAGATTTTACTCCTGCACCCATTACGGTTCCCCTTTGCTTGTTCTCTGATTTCCTGCCAATGGATCTGCTCTTTATCTTGTCCTTTTTGAAATGCTGCCAAGTTGGATTTGCAAGAAAACCGAAGATTAAAAGCAAGCTGGAGCCCCATTTTCCTGTTTTATGAGAAACACAGAGAGAGACAGAGAGACAGAGAGACAGAGATAGAGAGGCAGGCACACAGCCTCAAGCCAGAACAAATCTTTCCCTACTGCACAGGGAGGGAAGCAAGTGGTCTTCTGTGCATCGCACCACTGCCATTCACACCCAGAGAGCCTTCGGGGCTGTTGCTCCTACTTTGTGTGAACTGCTCCTGTCTTCTACAGCAAAGAGGTCCTGGATCAGGGCAGGCGGCCCCTCTGATCACTTTAGCGGATGTGCTCCTTTAGCCCAGAACTCCTCCCGAGTCTGGAAGGGACTAAGATCAGTTGCTATTGCGCTGATATCTTCTTATTCACATTCCAGCAGCTTGGCTAGAAAACCAGGAATTATTATTTTTTGCCTGCCAATATAAAAGCCAAACGTCTCCAGCCTTGGAAGACATTTAGAAAAAGCAGCATTTCTCTCTCATGTCCCTCACCATCCCATTTTTTAAATTATTATTATTATTATTATTATTATTATTATTATTATTATTAATAATTAAATTTGTATGCCGCCCCTCTCCGTAGACTCGGGGCGGCTCACAGCAGTAATAGAAAACAATGTACAATACAAATCTAATATTTAAAAACTAAAAACCCATAATTTAAAAAACATGCACACAACATACCATACATAAACAATATAGGCCTGGGGAAGCTATCTCAGTTCCCCTGTGCCTGACGGCAGAGGTGGGTTTTAAGAAGTTTACGAAAGGCAAGGAGGGTGGGGGCAGTCCTAATCTCTGGGGGGAGCTGGTTCCAGAGGGTCGGGGCCGCCACAGAGAAGGCTCTTCCCCTGGGTCCCGCCAGACGACATTGTTTAGTTGATGGGACCCGGAGAAGGCCAACTCTGTGGGACCTAACTGGTCGCTGGGATTCGTATGCTCTTCTTTTTTCTGAACTGCAGTATTGGGACATCAAACCTGGTTAAAACCTGCTTTAGGACCTTAAACGGTGATTCAGAAACCATGGTTTACTAAACAGGAGGGTGCTTAGTAAAGAACCTGCTAAATCAAAACAAATAACTATGTAATGGCGCCACAGAATGACTATAGGCAGATAACACACTCAGATAGAAAATGGTTGGGATAGCCAACCATTGGGATAGATAAACATGGTTTAGAGTCCCTTTGGTGTGGTGGTTAAGGTATAAGCTAGAGTTATAATTCCGCTTAGGCATGAAACTAGCTAGGTGACTTTGAGGCAATCCCTCTCCCAGAATTCTAGAAAGGAAGCAGTGGCAAAAAGAGGATGATGATGATGATGAGGAAACAACTATTAACAACTCTGGCAAAATAATATAAAAGCAGACATGATTTACTTCGCCATCTTACTTAGCAGTGGAAATTCTAGTTTCAGTTGTGGTCATAAATCAAGGACTATCTGTATGTCGATCCAGTCCCAACCTTCTTGCAAAATGGGCAGTTGTTTTAATAGCCAGCAAAAGAGGCCTTGGAGCAGCCTTCTCTAATCAAATGCCCTTCAAACACATTGAATTTCTCTATTGCCCATTGGTGTCCTCTAGTCCAGTGTTTCCCAAGCTTGGCAACTTGAAGATATTTGGACGTCAACTCCCAGAATTCCCCAGCCAGCGAATGCTGGCTGGGGAATTCTGGGAGTTGAAGTCCAGATATCTTCAAGTTGCCAAGCTTGGGGAACACTGCTCTAGTCTATGGGGAGATTTGGTCCTGCATGTATGGAAGGTGCCCAATTGAATAAGTTGTTTTATAGGATATTCTCCCATAAACTAGCCTTCTGCTTTAAAAAAAGGAACGACTTGCCAGCAAATCTAACAATGTGTTCATTATTAAAGAAAAAATAATCAGCCTGATTGAATCAGATGAAAAAATGTTCCATCATGTTAGAGGCTAGGAGAAGCAGTATGGGGTTTTGGAAATTAACTTGGAGCACTTCTCTAAAGAATGGTCTGTTATTTTTTTCTTGTGGTTATTTCCATAGTTGAACTGAATTTGCCTTTGATCTTCCCTCTCGCTGGTTAGTTTATCCTCCCTTTGAGCTGGATGAAGAAAGTTACTTCTCTGTTATTGTCACTATTGCCGACAACATTCAACATCCAGGAGCAGAGCATACAATTGCTCCCTGCCTCCTATTACATATCATACAACTGATGGAAGACAAGCTAGTGGCTTTCTAGAATCATCTGAACCACAAAGAGAGCAGAAGACATATCCAAGAGCAAAACGTGAGCTTCAAATGAGTTGTTGTATCAGTCAAGCATTAAATAAGAATACGACTCCTGTCTGATTTTATTATGGAGTAAAAACAACTGCAGGAAGTAATAATTTAAGGAGCTATTTTTGGAGTGGAAGTCACAAAATTACACTTTCTTCCAGATAAAAGGTTAAACTCATCTTTTTAATCATGCAACGGAAAAATAATATATATTTTCCCTTTGACTTCCCCAATACATATATCTTATTTTAAGTAGTCTTGCAGTAAATATTTGATCGAAGAATCATTTGCAGTGCAAGTGCATTGATCACAATATGGAAGCCTTCCCAGATGTGGTGCCTTCCAGATGTGGCATCGGGAGAACATGAATTGGGGAAGGCTGCCGTGTGTGTGGTTGTGAGTTGGTTGTTCACTGGGTACCAATAAACCAGTGTTTGAATACCACTGATTTTGGAGTTATGAAAAATCTATGAAACTCAGTCTTATTCTTAAATGCAATTGCCAACTGGATAAGTAAACACCATCTCTTTGCAAATAAAATCATTCTAAAACTTGATGAAGATTTAAAGCATTCTCGCTATGATCCAAACTCTTTTAAAAGCACTGCACTTTTAAAATTACTTTTGGGGCTGGTATCTGGCTGCCAGCAATAAAATGCAATTATGACAATCTATTTTTAATTTTCAGCCATTTCCCATTTCTTACATGTGTCAGCAATAAAATGTATATATAGTGCTGCTATGCACTGTTTAATTTTGAGAGGAGTTTTGCATTACAGATCCCCAAATTCTAGAATTTCAGCTCCCCCTGTCTCTCTCATAACCACTTGCCACAATATATGAAGCAAATGTATGTTGTATAGAAACTAACTTGCTCTAT
The DNA here is from genome assembly GCF_031021105.1 of Erythrolamprus reginae. NCBI lineage: Eukaryota > Metazoa > Chordata > Lepidosauria > Squamata > Dipsadidae > Erythrolamprus > Erythrolamprus reginae. The sequence continues at coordinate 17,928,251 of NC_091961.1, read as the reverse complement.
GATCAAAAAGCTCTTGAATTGTAGATCTTGATGACAGGGTATCGCAAACCCTAGTCCTTTAGTTAAAGCAGCTTCTGTTTGAAAAGTTGTTCAGTCCTAAATGATCTTGAAAAACAAAAAAGGGTAACGGGATAGCAGGTACATCAAGGCCACATTTAATAAGTGCATGACATGTGCATTGCAATATCAGTGTGCCAATGTTACAGCTAGGCAATTCATATCAGGTCTATGATAACCTCAAAATGTCTAGCAAAAATACAATTCACAATCTTCACTGTCTTCCCTGCAGTGATAATTGCATTTCTATTTAACATATAACAATTTGTTTCTTCTTTTCCATCTGTAACACATATCCTTAGCATCTAACGGATTAATGTTTTAAATTTCTACCTCACTTTTCCTCAAGGCAATATACACATCTGTTTTTTTCCCAACCACTGCTCTAGTCTGGGAGGTGGGCTGGGTTGGGTTGATCTGAGTTGAGTGAGAGCTGCAAATCATCCCATTTTCTTCCTCTTTGTGATGGTCATTGTATATTTTCCACTTATAGAAAACAGTAGGAAAGTAGCTCCACTCTGGGGTATGGCTTTAAGGCAGCAATACAAGGAAGTGTATTTGGGCCAAACTTCAGAGAGTAAGGAAGTAGGACTTGGGATTTCATTGTGATCCCTTCCTCTCCTTCATATTTTGAGCACTGAATGAAAATCCTTTGTTAAAAAAATTCCGATGTCAAAGCACTTTTCTATAGTTGCTGAGAAAACTAGACTGCATTTCAACCTTGACAATTTTCAAATGTGTGGGCTTCAATTCCCAGAATCCCCCAATCAGAAGCCAGGGGAATTCTGGGAACTGAAGTTCACACATCTTGAAGTTGTCGAAGTTGAGAAGCACTGCACTAGGAATCAGATTCAATTCAATTTTATAGGCCATTCTGCAACAGTTCCTGGCTACATTTTAGAATGCTTCTTCACCACCCATCCAGAAATTTAGAGATGGTAGCTCTTGGAAATGCCACAGAGTTCATTAGATTTGTTTGTGGCTTCTTAGCTGAGCTCATAAAGCATTACAAACCACAGTAGCTGGATTTGCACAACATACTAAACCACCAACAGACAAACTATATAGTTTGACTTAGTGCAATGTGTGAGTCCAGACTGTCAACTATTGCTGAATACAGATAATGTCTAGATCAACTTATTTTCCTCCTCATATAACACAACAATCTGATACTTGTACAAAGGATAGTAACCTGATCCAATGCTATCGATTCTCATCAGAGTGAAAGAGAGTTTAACTATCTAAGGTAAAAGATCAGTTGCTTTCCTGAACTTGATGAATACAGATTCAGAATTTCCCTAGTCAAGAATGTCCAGAATGGACATTTTTGACTAGGCTATTGAGAGTTGAAGAGGCCAACCTTCAAACTATATGTTCTACTCATAGGCATGTAACATCAAAAGATTGATAATACATTTTTGTGGTTGCAAATCAAGAAAGAAGAGAACAAGTTGTCATAGATATATTGAGTCAGATGAAATATTTTTCTGTTCCTCCACCCATCATTTGTTCTTTGTGAGCAGCACATAGAGGTACAGCTAGCAAAGATCACCTGAAAACTAAGGAAGGACACAGGTGGGAGCAAGAGAAGGAGTAAAGTAAAAAGCTCTGCCCCCCCCCCCCCCCCCAATCTTCTAATACTTTGCAAAGTGCTTCAGAAACTCATCTCATCTCATTTGTGGTCTGGGATGCTGCTTCCAATGCCCTCCAATCTGTGCATTATTTTTGTATTTGCATGGCTTCTTTTCTCCCAGTTCTTAATTCCTGTATGTTTGTTTGCTTTTTTAAATCCTTTGAACTAAGACTAATAACAAAAGCCAGGAAAAGTTCCAGGCCCTGACAAGATAACTCCTTCTTGCTTAAAAGTGCTGACCGATTGGCCCCCATCTTCATCTGAAACTTAAGTAAATCGCTAGAGATGTGCTATGTTCCTTCCTGTAGAAAGCACTCCTGTTCCAGAGCTGCAGAGCTGCAGGCAATTAGCCATTCCAGCAACAGCCCATCACTAAGAATATTGTATTTCACTGGATGAGAAAAGGAGAAACATGTTTTTAAAGGCAAAGCAGCTTCAACTCCAGGTGATGGGAGTAAGACATGGCCTTCAGCCAGGACATGATAGGATTAGCCCTCTACTTAACTCACCACTGGGCACCTGGGAAGGTTACATCACACAGCAAGATTCTACCAATCTTGGGACTCAAAGCACAACCTACAAAGTTTCCCCTGCATGGCCCCATGGCAATCTGACAAACAATCAGAATACAAATTCAAAAGGCCAGAGAAGGCATTATTATTATTATTATTATTATTATTATTATTATTATTATTATTATCATCATCATCATCATCATCATCATCATCATCATCCTTATCCTTATCATTATTAATTAGATTTATATGCCGCCCTTCGACTCGGAGTGGCTCACAACAGTGACAAACAACATGACAAATCCAATACTTAAAAACATCTAAAAACCCACATCATTAAAACCGTACAACTCAGTCATACCATACATGAAGTAGACCCAGAGACAGGGTTTGGAGCAATCGGTACTTTTATTCAGCTCAGAGAATAAGTGACAGCTCAGCAAGGTAAAGTGACAATTCAGCGAGTACCGACTGACTCTGGCTGGAGAAACCGCTCCTTTTATATATTTGCGGTTCCCGCCAAAGCCAGAGCCGGCCGCGTCTGAGCCAATCAGGAGCGACTTCCTGCTTGGGCTCAGACAGCGCTGAAAGAGGAACAAACTATTTACAGAGTTACAAGGTAGCCATTACAGGATACAACACCCCTCCCCTCATAGTTGGACACATCCATCAAGAAAGCCATGTGACAAAGTCGTCCAATCGGTGGGGCCTCTGAGGAGCTCGCGCTGACCTGCGCAGTTCAATTTCTCCTTCGCCACCGACTGTGGAGGATGGCTCGCCGCTGTTCTCCCGGTGTTGAGGACTTGGCCTGGCGGGCCCAACGAAGGCTTCGGAGGACGAGGATGGTTCGGCGTCGCTGGATGGTTCCCCCTGGCCCGATAAGTCTCTTTGCGTGTCTCTTATTTCGGGCAATGTACTAAAGTCTGTTGAAGGGGGAGAGTCCATGTCAGCGGTTTGTGGCAATTGATTTTCTGTTCGCTTCCGAATGTGGTCTATGTGTCGTTTCCACAAACGACCATCCTCTAGTTTAACAACATAGGTCTTAGGTGCATTTTGCTTAACAATAATTCCCTTCATCCAGTTTACATTTCCATCAAAACTTTTTACATATACATTTTGTCCCAAATACATTTCTCTTTCAGGTTTTGTACACATTTGGTTATTATTAACACAGAACCTTGGGTTTAACCTGTCTAGTGGTGACCTCAACTTCCTTCCCATCAATAACTCTGCAGGGCTTACATGTGTGTGCGAGTTAGGGGTAATGTGTTGGGTGAGTAAGAATTGGTCCAAGTTCTGTTGCACATCCCCAGGGCCTGATCTGCGCAATGCCTCCTTTGCCACCCGTACGTAACGTTCTGCCAATCCGTTAGCCCAGGGCGAATAAGGCGAGATGAGGGCATGCCTGACCCCTAGGCCATCTAGGAACAATTCGAATTGCCTGGCTGTTAGCTGTGGCCCATTGTCAGACACTAAGAGATCTGGGCAACCATGGGATGCAAACAGTCTGCTCAATACCTTGATAGTGGCACTTGTGGTTATGTTGTTCATTGCTATTATTTCCAACCATTTGGAGAAAGCATCAACCACTATTAAAAAATACTGAGACCCCACTGGGCCAGCAAAATCAATGTGGATTCTAGACCAAGGACCAGCAGGCTGTTCCCACTCAGCCGGAGTTGTTTTGGGGGGACTGGGTCGTGACTCTTGGCACGGATCACACTTTGAAACCCAATTTTCAATATCAGCATCCAGCCCTGGCCACCATAAATGCCCCCTTGCCAGGCTCTTCATCCTGACAATCCCAGGATGACCCACATGTAACATTTTGAGTACCTTTCCCCTTAGGCTTTTGGGAATGATCACTCTATCCCCCCACAGTAAACAACCTTTTACATACGATAATTCAAGTCTTTTGTTTTTAAAATCACACAATTCAGGTTTCACAACATCATTTTGCCATCCCTTTAGAACACAGTTCACCACTTGTTTAAGGATTTGATCTTGCTGCGTGTGTGCAGCTACCTCTTTTGCTGTGGTTAGTGGGTTTTCCTCGAGTTCTATCATTAACACATCTGTGGAAGGAACAGGGTCTTCCACTAAGTCTGCTATGGGGCATCTGCTTAGGCCGTCTGCATGATTGATTTCCTTCCCCCCCTTGTGGGTGAGCTCATACTGATACCCTGAGAGGAAAAGAGCCCATCTGATTAGTCTTGGAGACATGAAAGGTGGAGTGGGCTTGTTGGGGGCTAGCAGGCCTAGTAAGGGTTTGTGGTCAGTGACTAGCTCAAAGCTTCTTCCAAAAATGTAATTGTGAAACTTCTTTACCCCTGCCACTAATGCTAGAGCCTCCTTGTCTAACTGGCTATAATTCCTTTCTGTGCTGGTCATGGTTCTAGAAAAAAATGCTATTGGGGCCTCTGTCTTATTAGGTAGAACGTGAGCTAGGACTCCTCCTATGCCGTACGGCGAAGCGTCGCACGTGAGCCTAATGGGTAGTGAAGCACTATATTGGACTACTACACTTTTAGAGGTTAATAAATTTTTAATTTGAGAAAAGCTTCACGTTCAGTTTTCCCCCATGTCCAGCGGGCTTCCTTCTGGAGTAAACGATGGAGAGGCTCTGCTACTGTTGCCTTCTGCTTTAAAAAAACGGAATAAAAATTAAGGAGGCCCAAAAATGCCTGCAACTCATTCTTATCTCGTGGCTCTGGGGCTTCTCTAATTGCTCTCAGCTTCTCTGTTGTGGGGTGGATACCTTCCTTATCTATTTTATATCCTAGGAATTCTATACTGTTGGTTCCCCAGACACATTTATCAGGCTTGATTCTTAAACCTTTGTCCTGTAACCTCTTAAGTACTTCCCTTATTCTTTTGTTTACTTGTTCCTGGTTTTCCCCTGCAATTAAGATGTCATCAAAGTATGGAATGGCCCCATTTACCCCTGACAATAGGCGTTCCATAATGCTCTGGAATATTCCTGGGGCTATGCTTACCCCAAACTGTAACCTCGTGCATTTGAAAGCCCCCCTGTGCGTTACAATTGTTTGAGCGTTTGCTGTTTGTTCATCGACCGGAAGTTGCTGGTAAGCCTGCGCCAGGTCGATCTTTGCGAACCTTTTCCCCTCCCCCAGGGAGTGTAGCAGTTGTTGCACAACCGGGATGGGGTAGGGGTGGTGTTGGAGTGCCTTGTTTAGGGTCGATTTGTAATCAGCGCAAACTCTTAACGAGCCATCTGGCTTCAGAGGGGTAACTATGGGAGTTTCCCATGGCCCCTGCTCCACAGGGACCAAAATACCTTGGCTAATGAGTTTGTCCAGCTGTATGTCTAGTTTGGGGAGGAGCGGCAGGGGGACCCTGCGAGGTTTTAGTCTGATCGGTGGGACCTTGGGGTCAATAGAGAAAGATATAGGGGGCCCCTTATACAATCCCAGTGTGGGGCTGAACACTTCAGGGAACTCTTTCACAAAGTTAGGCATATCATAACAGTTTACATTACACACACCCGAAATCTCGATTCCCAGTGGTTCCATCCATGCTAAACCCAGAAGAGAGTGCTTGGCCCCTGTTACAATAAGCATGGGAAGGGTACATTTAACATTCTTGAATGCGATAGGTACATTTGCTGTTCCCAAGACCGAGATTACTCCCCCCTGAAAGTCTCTAATCACCAAAGAGGTTTGATTTAGGTCAGCCTTAGATACATTAGGCATATACAGTTTAAATTTTTCCCAGGGCATGATGGTATATCTAGAGCCCGTATCCAGCTCCATTGAGCAAGGTTGGTTATTGAGTAACAGTGATATAACAATTTTAGCCCCCTTTTTGGTTGCCGTGTTATTCACGGAAAATTGAGAGTTACCTCTATAGTAGTCGCGGTTAGCGGTTGAGTAGTTCCTTTGACCCGCGTTGCGGAATGGTCTCCTTTCTCGCGCTTGGGGGGTCTGGTTTTGAGGTCGCTGGTATTGCGGTGTGGCAAATGTGTCCTCTGGCGCTGTTGCTCTGCATGCGATGGCGATGTGGCCTCTCCGGTTGCAACGGCGGCATGTAGCGTCTCGGAAGGGGCATCGATGGCGCTGGTGATTTCCCCGGCAGCCCGCGCAGGGGGCTGGGTGAGTAGCTCTCAGGTGTCTCGGCTGGTCTTGCACCAGGAGGCAGTTGTCTCCGCTGGAACTTTGTTGGCTGGGGTTGTCTGTTTCCACGGCGCTGGGAGACGCGGAGTCGATTTTTGCAATGAGTTCTCGCCTTCCGTGCTCTTTCAATTCTCTCGCCGCCGCGTCGGCTGCTTCTGCGGTTTGCGCCAGTTTAATTACGGTTTGTAGAGTCGGCTCTTCTTCGATGAGGAGTTTATTTCTCACCGTGTTGCTTTTCATGCCGAAAACCAGGGCGTCGGTGAGGCGAGCTTCCGGGTCTTTAAACTTGCATTGAGCAAGTACCGTTCGCAGCCGCGTTGTAAACTGGCTGATCGACTCGGTTTCCCTCTGAACCATCATGTGGAATTGATGCCGAAAAACCATGGCTGGTTTGGTCGGCTTGAAGTGGCTCGCCAGTTTTTGTTGTAGGACGTCCCACGCTGTGGCTCTTGCTTGTTCTGGTTCGGTGAGAGTTTGGGGTAGTCTGCGGATTTCTGCGCCGCAGTGGTTAAGGAAAATAGCCTGTCTGCGATCGGCTTCGGCGTCCTGCATTCCCGCCGCCTCGAGGAAGATCTCGAAGGTGGCCATGTACTCGTCCCATGTCGATTTCTCGGGATCGAAGAGTTCCGGAGCCTGGCCGATCTGGATTTTGTCCATGTTGCACGCGAAGTTTCTTCCGTCCGTTCGTCGCCAGTGAAGTAGACCCAGAGACAGGGTTTGGAGCAATCGGTACTTTTATTCAGCTCAGAGAATAAGTGACAGCTCAGCAAGGTAAAGTGACAATTCAGCGAGTACCGACTGACTCTGGCTGGAGAAACCGCTCCTTTTATATATTTGCGGTTCCCGCCAAAGCCAGAGCCGGCCGCGTCTGAGCCAATCAGGAGCGACTTCCTGCTTGGGCTCAGACAGCGCTGAAAGAGGAACAAACTATTTACAGAGTTACAAGGTAGCCATTACAGGATACAACAATACATAAAGTATATATTAGCCTGTGGATATCTCAATTACCCCATGCCTGGCAACATAGGTGGGTCTTCAGTAAAGGCAAGGAAGGTGGGGTCGGTTCTAATCTTTGGGGGGAGTTGAGTCCAGAGGGCCAGGGTTGCCACAGAGAAGGCTCTTCCCCTAGGTCTCTCCAGACGACATTGTTTAATCAACAGGACCCGGAGAAGGCCAACTCTGTGGGACCTTATCGACTGGGATTCGTGCGGCAGAAGACGGCATCTCTTCCCTTTTTGGCCCATGACCTCAAACCATGTGGTCCTGTCCACCATCAAAACCCATTTTTCCAATCAGCCAGCATTTTCCAGTGTCTTTCTCCCCACTTGGAACTGAACCCAGATGAACATTTCTTGCAACAGTCTTGGAAAAGAGAACAGCTTTGCTACACAGAGAAATGCTGGCAAAGATAAGACCAATTTTGAAAATAGGATGGATTTGGCTGAGAGCTGTGAAATACACCCACCCACCTACCCACACACCCACCAATGCATCCTATGGGAGATACAGCTGGGCAATGGCTGGAAAGGTAGCTGCTTCCTCCTTCCCAAGCACATGACCCAGAGCAGGATATGTGCATCCCACTTAATGCTTCCCAGTGTGTGCACTTATACATCAACACAAAGAGGCACATCGGGAGAATGAACAGGCCACTTTCTCTGGTAGCTGTGATAAAGGGATGGAAAAGAATTCCAGAATGCAGAATTCTCATCATGCTCTCCCCCCTAACTTGTATAAAAGTTATCTTATCATTTGTTTTTTCCTACAAAAGGTAGAAAAAATGTTGATCACTTTACAGAGAGCAGCATCTTAATGAAATGTACACACAGACCTCCGGTGTTGGACTACTCAGAACTACTGAGAGAACTAATTGGGAGCATATCCTTGTTTCCAAGCAGCTTCGCTGGCCAATTATCCTCCAATGAGCGGCTGATGGTGCTGATTAGGAGCTGAAACAGAAGGGTTAAGTGTTTTCCATGGAGAACGAGCGAGCTGCATAGACATTTACTGGTAGATGTGAATGTTCATCTTCAAATATCAACCAACAAATGCTCTACCCTCCACATCGGCAAAAAGAATCCAAACCGCACATACGAACTGAATAAACAATCTCTCACTGCCAACCCACACTCAGTAAAAGACCTTGGAATACTAATATCGAATGACCTAAGTGCTAAAGCCCACTACAACAATATCGCCAAAAAAGCTTCTAGAGTTGTTAACCTGATCCTACGCAGCTTCTGCTCAGGCAATCTCACACTACTCACAAGAGCCTATAAAACTTTTGCCAGACCCATCCTAGACTACTGCTCATCTGTCTGGAACCCATACCACATCTCAGACATCAACACCCTTGAAAATGTCCAAAGATATTTCACCAGAAGAGCCCTTCACTCCTCCACTCGAAACAGAATATCCTACGAAAATAGACTAACAATCCTGGGCCTAGAAAGCCTAGAACTACGGCGCCTAAAACACGATTTGAGTATTGCCCACAAGATCATATGCTGCAACGTCCTACCGGTCAATGACTACTTCAGCTTCAATCTCAACAACACAAGAGCACGCAACAGATTCAAACTTAGTACGAACCGCTCCAAACTTGACTGTAAAAAATATGATTTCAACAATCGAGTTATCGAAGCATGGAACTCATTGCCGGACTCAATTGTGTCAACCCCTAACCCCCAACATTTCTCCCTTAGACTCTCCACGATTGACCTCTCCAGGTTCCTAAGAGACCAGTAAGGGGCATACATAAGTGCACTGGTGTGCCTCTCGTCCCCTGTCCAATTGTCTTTCCTCTCTTTCTCCTATCTTATATATTCTCTTCCTTTCCTATATCCTCTCCTCTAAGTTCACTTTCACCCTCATTTATATTATTACATGTCTATTTTTCTTCCTATGTTTTTGTGTATTGGACAAATGAATAAATAAAATAAAATAAATAAGTCTAGAATAACATTTTGTGTTCTGTGAGAGATCTGGGAGGCTTCCCAGCCTGATGACGATCAGGAAGCCATTAAAGACTTTATTTTCCCAGGCGCTAGAGCAGGACAAAAGTTGAGTTCCAGTTGGATGGACCTTCTTTGGCTTTATGTCACTTCTAGGACTGCTCAGGATTCTTCTTTGAGTTTTGTGCTCTTTTTCCCCCCTTCTTCTTTCAGTATAAGCTGCCCAGGGTTATTGGGAGTTGTGTGGCCCAGGGGATCCAAACTTTTGCTTTTGCTAGCTGAGGAATCCTGGGATTTGAAGTCCACAAGTCTTAAAGTTGCCAAGGTTGGAGACTCCTAGTGTGGCCTATAAATTGTATATATAAAAAGACCGATTTATGAGAGACAGCAGAAAGGCCTGAAAATGCAGCACAGATGGATTTGGCTGTTATGAGAAAACAGAAGTTAGAGGTGAAGAAGCTTCTTGGATGAGAAGTGCAACATCTTCAAGGAAAAAATAAAATCCAGTTGCCTTTTGAAAAAGCACATTTGGAAGAAGACAAATTAGTTTTTATGAGAGGCAAATGAAATAATATAAATGATTCTCCAAAGGGAAAAGCTATTAGTCTTTCAAAATAAACTCTTGCGTTTCAAACTTTACAACTCAGCAGAATGGTCTATTGTCCAGTTTGCTATAATAATTCATGGAATGAATGAATGAACTGATGAAGTCAGCAGTTTCCAGCGCCCTGTGAATCCATTCAGGCTTAGTATCATTTTAGAATAAAGCTGAGAAAGACATTTGTTTATTTCCCTGAATTCTGGCTGTGTCGAAGCTACCTTCCCTGACCTGTTGACTTTCAGATGGATACTATTATAGCTCTCATTCTCTTCAGCATCACTAATTAGATGTGATAGATGTTGCATCCAACACATCTGGAAGGCTGAGTTAAGGCAAATCTTCCAAAGTGGGTAACAATTCTTGGGGAAAAAATGAGTAAGAAAAAATTACTTAAGACCAGGGTGGGCTGCTAGCCAGAACGCTAAATTGCGGCTCATGGGTGCTAGCGGAGCCAACGCGATTTTGCTTCTGCACCTGTGTAGGTAGCAAAATCGTGCACGGAGCTGCAGGTGCACCCGTGTTTTGCTGAGTTATTTTTTGGTTCTGCGCATGCTGAAACATGGGCACACCTACGACTCTGTGCGCAATTTTGCTACCTACACAGGTACAGAAACAAAATTGTGCTGGCTCCACTAGCACTCACGAGCCGCAGCGGCGAGCCCAATTTAGCGTTCCGGCTAGCAGCCCACCCCTGCTTTAGACCGTCCAAGAAGAAGGCAATTTTATGCTGCTGGAGGGTTGCAATAGAAGGAGCAGTGACCCAAAGCAGGTGGGATTGTCATGACATGGGTGATATTAAAATTTGAGGGTTAGGGCTAAGGTTAGATTTACAAATTTACATTCCAGATTTACAAATTGATGAAAAACCAGCTTCTTCTGAGAATATCAGAAGGTCCAGCACTAAGCAGAAAATTGAGGGTAATCTAATGCAAATATGAATCCAAGGGCAAAAGATTCTTAAAATGAGTTCTTCACTGGAGAAGATTAGGATTGCTCCAGAATCCTCTCTATAGTTGGGTCGTTAGTAGTGTTGGGCAAACCTATTGAATTTCAGGTTCGACCGGTTCAGATGAATTTTCCGTCGGAGTTCGGGTAGGTTCGCCGAACCCCAACCCCAACCTGAACCCCAACCCAACACCTCTGGCCCGGTGGGAGGCGAAGTGCGGGAGGGGGGTTGTGTCAGGCTCCATCAAGTGAGCGATGGCCGGGAGCCACCGAAAATCCCTGCCCCTAGTTCTCTCTCACTTTGGTGGCTCCTGGCCATCGCCCACTTGATGGAGCCTGACGCCTCCCCCCCAGAGCTTCAGGATCCTGGCCGGCAGCTTCAAGTGGGTGGTGGGTGGGAGGGGGAGGTGGGGAGGGCTCTGAGTCAGAGCTCTTCCCCCCTCCCCCTCCCACCCGCTTGATGCTGCCGTACAGGATCCTGAATAGCTGGCCGGCAGAACCTGCCTCCCCACCCCTCTGGCCCAGTGTGAGGCGAAGCGCTGGGTGGGGAGGTCAGGCTCCGGGTCTGGAGTCACCCCTCCTGCCACCCACAAGGCGAGTCGGTGGCTTGAGCCTCAGAGCCCTCCCCGCCTCCCCCACCCACCCACCACGGTGTTTGAGCAAAGTCCGGGTTTGGGTTCGGTATGCCGAACCCTGCAAAGTTCGGCACAGACCCAAACTATGCAAGTTCAGTTTGCTGAACACTAGTCGTTGGTTTATGGAATTCACTTCCAGAAAAGGTCATGACAGCTGTCAGCCTGGATAGCTTCAAGGCAGGATTAGACAGATTCATGGATGCCAATTGTATCGGTGGTTATTGAAACAGATGTCCATGTGCTGCCTCTATGTTGGTTGAGGCAGGCAGGATTCCCTTTGTACCATTTGTTGGGGGTCAGGGGAAAGGGAGGGTCTTGCCTTCTCTTTCTACTAAAGATCCCCGTGTACAATTGTTGGGCCACTCTGTGACACAAAATGCTGGACTTGATGGGCTTTGGCCTGATTTAGCATGGCTATTCTTATGTTCTTATGTACTTCTTATTATTATTTATTATTTATTAGACTTGTATGTCGCCCCGCTCTGGCATACAAGTTCAGTTCCCTGAATACATTGTTTATTTCATATTTCTTTGATTTTTCACTTCTGGATTCTTCCTGTTTCACAACCTGTTTACATAATGTGTTGACTAAGGAGTTATGTTGCTCTTGGAAGCTCTGCCTGCACTCCTTCATGCAAAACACAACAATCCCCATCTGATCCTTTATTAGGCCTCCTTATGCAGAACACACGTTTTGGATGGCCTCTGCATTCCTGATCACTAACTCAGCTTTGTAAGCAAAAGGGGCACAGCAGCCTGATCTGAGAGGGACCTGCTTTCAACTCCTGGGAAATCTGGGTAGCTTCCAAGACCCATTGCCAATCATTGATCTGCTCCCCCTTCATTGCTTCTTATTACTCCCCATAGTGCCAGTAAAAGGAACTTAGATCTAATTGCCCACATTGTCTATTGCACTAGAGCAGAGTAGTGAAGAAAGTTAGCACCTACCTCTCTCCTAGAAAAAAATGAAATGTCCTAGGAAATATTGAAAAGGAAGAATATGTTTCCCTGGATGAGGAAAGGAGAAATATGCTCTAAAGAACATGAACTTCCTGCAGCTCCCGGCCCCCCTTCAGCTCCAGGGTGATGGGATTAAGACCTTCACCCTTAGGTAAGGTGACCAGACATCCCACTTTTGGTGGGACAATCCCATTTTTAATCATTTGTCCTGATTTTAACAGGCCTTCATGTTAACAGAACTCCGTGTGGCAGTTTCCAACTGCAGTGCAGAGGTAGCCGGCACAACGGTCACTGCCGCAGTCATTGGTCTTCATCAGTGACTCCAGGCCAGGTAGTCTCCCATCAAGCCTACCCCACCAGCCTAAACACCCTCCCAGATATTATCTGGGTGGATTTGCCATGGGTGGAGCCTACAAGTCCAGCTGAGCCAGACTCAAAGCTCCAGGCCAATCCCTGCAGAGGCAGGCAGAGCTGGTGGCCGGTAGGAGAAAGTCGAAGCGGCACAGAGCAGTGACAACTGGGTGTTTGACAGGCCTTAGCAGCTCAAGAAGTTCTCTTCTTCCTCTGTGTCAATCCTTCTGGCCAGCTCCTTTGGTGCGAAAGCCTCAGGTGGCTCAGCTGCTGAGCCCCTTCTGCTTTCCCCCTCCTCCTTCCTCCATCCTCCCCCCCCCCCGACTCAGCCATGGCATGCAGCGTGACCTTAAAACGGACTCTCAATTTCAAGCCCAGCCTCGCTGAAATGACAGGGAAGGGAGGGAGGAAGAGAGCGAGAGAGAGAAAGAGAGTGAGAGGGAGGGAAGGAAGGAGGGATGGTGGGAGAGAGAGAGAAAGAAAGAGAGAGAAATAGAGAGAAAGGGAGGGAGAAGAGAGAGAGTAAAAGAGGAAGGAAGAGAGAGAGAGAAAGAGAGAAAGAAAGAGGGAGAGAGAAAGAAAGAGAGAAATGGAACGGGAGTGAGAAAGAGAGAGAGGGAGGGAAGGAGGGAGAGAGGGAGGGAGGAAGCAAGAGAGAGAGAAAGGGAAAGAAAAAAGAGAGAGGAAGGAAGGAAGAGCGAAAGAAAAAGGAGAGAGAGAAAGAAAGAGAGAGGAAGGAAGAGAAAGAAAGAAAGAAAGAAAGAAAGAATGAATGAATGAAAGAAAGAAGGAGGGAGGGAAAGAGAGAGAAAGAGAGAGAATTTTTAATCAAGGACCCCCCCCCCATCAATGGTGTCCCACTTTACCAATGTTAAAATCTGGTCACCTCACCCTTAGGACATGATAGGATTAGCCCTCTACCCATCTCACCACATAACACCTGGGAATATCGCATCATCCAGCAAGGGTCAAGCTAACCTGAATTCAAGACAGTCTACAGAGTTGTCCTTTGCCTCCTGGCAGTCTGGCAGCTAATGGAATACATTTCTGACCCAGCAACTGGAAACTCTCAAAATGGGGCCCAAGAGAGCAGAGGTGGTTCCTATCAGTGTGCCATAATGCAATAATCTGGTAGTGGCCTGCCGATTGTGCAATTTGTGCGCAACAGCTCTGGTGCTGCCTTTCCTGGTTCATGCGTGGTGCCATTTTTTAAAACTAATTCTTTTGAGGGAGGTTGCTTCTGCACATGCGTGGAAGCAAAATTGTGCGAGGGGATGCTTCTGCGTGCATGATTTTTGGCATTTTTTGTGCATGCGCAAAAGCATAATTGTGTGTGGGGACACAAACATGCAAAATATCACAATGCACACGCAGCTTATGGAGGTAGGAGGAACGTGACCCTGAAATAGATGGTGAAAGCTAGGGCACTCTGAGCATTTCATCTCCTTTTGTCTTCTTCAACATCTTCCAGACAAGTGATCCCTGTTTCCTCAGGACCTCAGACCACGTGGTCCTGCTGTCCTCCATTAAACTGTCTTTCCAAGCAGCTTCCATGAATCCAATGTCTAGGAACTGAATCCATGAATTCCTTACAAATTCATGCCAGGCGTCATTTTATAATATCATGTGTGACAGTTCGCTGCTTTTTATAACGTCTAAACTATCCACTTAATGTCCCTAAGACCATTCACATCCTAAGACAGATTTTCATTGAGCAGATGAATCTACTAAAATCCTACCAAACGGCACAGGATTATGGTGATATTTCCACAGCCACTTTGAGCAACTGGAATAATATAATAAAAACCTCATGTTGTTTTGTAATTTCCAAGCAACTTTGGCAAGTAAATTGGCAAGTATACCCCAGGTTCTGAGCATTAGCATTCCCATCAATGCTTCTTATCAAGCCAAATCAGTTATTTTCCAAAGCTTACACAATACCAAAGCACAATAAGGCTCCTAAAATCTCTTCGGTTCAAATCCAGTATCGTCAACTCTCAACTTATAGCTCTTCTATCCTTTACAACTAATTTTTATCTCTCATAAGGGTTTTTGTGTGTGCATTATTTCCCCAAATCTCAGATAGTTTCTACTGTTGTACCCGAAGATGACATTCTGATGAAGACAAGGTATGTTTTTTCCCCTCTTTGCTGTTGGCATTGGATAAAATGGGAAGTTATAGCTGTCAGCCAGCACAAGGTGGTGGTATTTCCTTCTAAAGCCCATAGAAAGAGCTCTAGCAGCTAGCTCTCTCTCTCTCTCTCTCTCTCTCTCTCTCTCTCTCTCTCTCTCTCTCTCTCTCTCTCTCTGTCTCTCTCTCAACAGTACCTGGGTTTTTCAGCCACTTCAAGAGTATTAAGATGAACTATTTGATACAAGAAATCTGCTTAGCAGAGGTTGGGGGTGTCAATCCTGAAGTAATGGAAGAAACAAAAACCTTTGCACAAGAAACCTGACTGCTGATCCTCCTTGAATTGTCTGTATGCAGGCAAGCCTAATACAACCTGCTTTTAATTTCAGAAAATGTGGGTCCCGGTTGTCATTGCTGTATGGAGAACATCAGAAATATATAGAACGGATGACACCTTTGCTCTGAGCCTTACAGGAACAGATGTTAAGTTTTGTATTTTGCTTCAGGGTCTTGTCAGGAAAAGAGGCCTGGGGTCCCCAATCTGATCAGAGCAAGATTTCCTTTCTGCCTAATTCCTCTGGGCTCTCGATGTGTATGTTCAAGCAACACACCAGGGGCTGGATTTGCACAGTTTGCTAGGTTAGGTAATGTGTACTGCAGGAACCCAGGTGTTGATTAATTCAGTAAATGTGCGGGTTGTATTTTCATAGACACAGATTAAATTTGTGCAACACATTGTTGCTGTTAGTTGTGAAGTCATGTTTGACTCATTGCGACCCCATGGACAACATTCCTTCAAGCCTTCCTTTTCTTTATATCCTCTGGAATACATTTAACCCCATGCCGACTGCTTCAATGACTCCATCCAGCCACCTCGTTCTCTGCCGTCCCCTTCTTCTTTTGCCCTCAATCGTACCCAGCATTAGGCTCTTCTCCAGTGAGTCCTTCCTTAGCATTTGGTGGCCAAAATATTTGAGTTTCATCTGCAGGATCTGGCCTTCTAAAGAGCAGTCAGGGTTGATCTACTCTAGGACTGACTGGTTTGATAGCCTTGCAGTCCAGGGGACTCACAAGAGTCTTCTCCAGCACCAGAGTTCAAAGGCCTCCATTCTTTGGTGATCACTCAGTCTTTCTTATGGTCCAACTTTCACAGCCATACATTGCAACTAGGAAAACCATAGCCCTGACTATGTGCACTTTTATTGGCAGGATGTTGTCTCTGCTTTTCAGTATGCTGTCTAGATTTGTCATAGTTTGCTTCCCCAGGAGGAAGCATCATTTAATTTCTTGGCTGCAGTCCCCATCTGCGATGATCTTGGAGCCCAGGAAAATAAAAATAAATTCTGTGAATACCTCCATTATCTTAGTTTTCTTAATGTTAAGTTTCAAGTCAACTTTTGCACTCTCTTTGTTGGCATTTTCAACATTTCATTGATTTGTCTTTAACCATTTTGACTATTCTTTCCAATGACATGTGCCATCTATAAAACATTTTGTACCTACAGTATTTGTTATGCCGGGCTTCACCTTACAAGCCTCCAATTAAGTCCAAAATAGAAATTCAAACACACACGTTTGTAAAATAAATAAAGTTGGTTTATCAAAAGGAAAATACGATCCAAACGCACTTTTAATCAGCCAAAGTGCTCTCCCACAAACCAAAAGTCTTGAATGCTGTGAAAAACATAAAACAAAAGCAAAGTAGATAAAAGGCAGCTGTAAAGACGTCGCAGCCACCCCCCTTTCAAGAGTCCTCAAGCCAAACTTAACTGTGAATTAGTCCAAGAGTCCTGGTAAAATCCTGAAACAGTTCAAAGAGTCCTGACGTAAACCACAGTTCTCTCTCTCTCTCACCAAATGGATAAACTCCCACGCTGAGAGGCAAGAATGCTGGAAATTTATCAGCAGCCCCATTAGCCTAATTGCCCCAGGTACAGGTGTTCTCCCTTATTGCCCCAGGTACAGGTGTTCTCCCTTATTTCCTATAATACTTGTGCAGTTGTTCCTTCCTTGACATCAACTTGTGTCTGCGAACATATATGAATGCCTCCTCTTCAGAATCTAACGATGATAATGATGATGGTTCACTAACGGGGTAATTAATGGGCTACCTGTAATTACCTCCTCCATCAATCCTACTTCACTTCCAGCTGTTGGCAGTAAAACCAGCCTCTGATAATGTGAGGATTCTCCCACATCAACCCCCACAGTCCTTAGAGCAGGAGCTGGCCCAGAGCCAACCATAAAACCATCTCCCCTGGAAGGCCCCTCCCCTGACTCCAGCGCAAGGGAAGAGGATTGTGCAGAAATTGCATGTAAAATGCCTGAATAAGTGTGGGAGCATCCACCATACATATCTTTCACAGGCACTTAAGTTCTGCAAATCCAAATCTATATTAATAAAAGGCTCCGAGTCTTTGGAGAGGGGCGGCATACAAATCTAATAAATTATTATTATTATTATTTATGGCTCATCTTTCACGTCTGTTTATCCAAATCTCTTTTTTCCACTCTTCCATTTTCCCCACTGCTGGAATCCAACCAGAGAGCAGTTTAAAAAACAAAACCACTCCCTCCTCTCAGTGGCAAGGCT
This sequence comes from Erythrolamprus reginae, assembly GCF_031021105.1. NCBI lineage: Eukaryota > Metazoa > Chordata > Lepidosauria > Squamata > Dipsadidae > Erythrolamprus > Erythrolamprus reginae. The sequence goes on along the minus strand of NC_091961.1, from coordinate 17,910,743 downwards.
TCAAAAGCTTTTTGACTTTAATACATATTGCCAGCTATTTCCTCTCTCCATAAACCTCCAAAATGATCACTTTAAAAATCCTCTCACCCAGGTAACTCCACTTCCTTGCTTCCTTACTTCAACTCTTCAAGCGATGGCTGTCCCAGCTAATAGCGACTAAGTCACAGCTTTTCAGCTGTAGGTCAGGAGGCTGTTATTGGCTTCTGGGGGGGGGGGGTCTGCGATTTCCCCCATGGACACCAATTCACGCCTCTCCTCTTCATCTCTCCTACAGAAATCTGGCTCGATTTCTTCTGATTTCGAGTCCCCTATGGTTGGAAATTTCAGGGTTTCCCTCAGAGCGAGGAATCACCCGTGGCACTGCGATGTTTGGGCATGTGCCCCCTTACTGTTGCTTCTTGATCTGCATAAAGGTTTCTCAAGAGACAAATAAGATGGTCTGGTACTCCCATCCTTTGAGGAACTTGCCACAATTTGTTGTGGTCCACACAATCAAAGGCTTTAGCACAGTGATGGTGAACCTATGGCACAGGTGCCACAGGTGGCACGCAGAGCCATATCTGCTGGCACGCAAGCTGTTGCCCTAGTTCAGCTCCACTGTGCATGTGGGTGCTGGTCAGCTGATTTTTTACTTCCACAGAGGCCCTGGGAGGTTGTTTTTGGCTTCCAGAGAACCTTTGGGGGAATGGGAGAGGGCATTTTACCCTTCCTCAGCTCTAAGGAAGCCTTTGAGCCTGGGGAGGGTGAAACACGAGCCTACTGGGCCCACCAGAAGTTGGAAAACAGGTTGTTTTTGGCCTCCAGAGGACCTCTGGGGGGCAAGGGAAACTATTTTTGCCCTCTCCAGGCCCTGAATTATGGGTGTGGGCACTTGGGCATGCACAATAGCACATGCCCACGCTTTTTCGGCACCCAAGAAAAAAAAGGTTCGCCATCACTGCTTTAGCATGATCAACGAAGCAATAGTAGATGTTTTTCTGGGATGCCCTAGCTTTCTCCATGATCCAGCGTATGTTGGCAATTTGATCTCTAGTTCTTCTGCCTCTTCGAAATCCTGCCTGTACTTCTGGTAATTCTTGATCCACATACTGCTGAAGCCTAGCTTGTAGGATTTTAAGCATGACTTTCTAGCATGTGAATGTGCAATACATTCAGCCCTTGTTTCTTTTAACTGGAGACATCAGAAAGTAGACTGAGATCTACAGCTTTTCTTCCACAGCCAATGTTCAAGCCTTGGTAAGCTGAGTCCTACAGACACTTCCCAAAAATACAAGATAAAATAGCAAGACCCCATAAGTAGAATGGGAATAGCATAGCATAGCATAGCATAGCATAGCATAGCATAGCATAGCGTAGAGTAGAGTAGCGTAGTGTAGAGTAGTGTAGTGTAGCGAAGCATAGCTGGAGGGACCTTGAGTGTCTTCCTTCAAGTCCAATCCCCTATGCCATTTGAAGTAAGACTGTGTGGGCTGCCTTACCTTCCCACTTGTATTCAATTCCTTGTAGCAAAGGGTTACTCTGGAATCACCAACATTTTGATGACTCTTCTGCATGCAAGGAAAGTTTAAGGCATCCATGTGTTGACATGTTTGTCCTTGACAAAACTATTTCATCAATGAGATCATCAAACAAAGCTAAAAATTATTTAGATTCATTTCCTTCTGAGTTTGGAGGATATGCTTGGACTGAAATATCCTCTTTGCTTCTAATTAAAGCCAGAGCTATTCATCATTAGCCCAGTTAATATTAGTAATCAACCCACCCCCAGCCTCAGAGAAGACTTCCTGTTAACTCCTTACTAGCCAACAGTTTTGAATGTTAAACATCTACAAATTACAATAACTTAGGCTTTTCCCAAAGGTGCTTTTTCTGAAAGGCAACTAGAGTTTCTTAGTCTTTTCTTTGAAAATGTTTCGCTTCTCATCCAAGATGCTTCTTCACTTCTAGAGCAGTTTTCAATCATCCAGGAGCCCTTCAGATGTTTTAGAACTACAGATACCAGAATACTACGGTATGCTGTCTGAGAGATCTCCAGCTTAGGAAATACTATCCTGCGAAATAATGTGGCTACATGTCAATACATCTCTTTTAATTATATTGGACTTAACTAACTCAACAAAGGACAAAAGAGCTGGGATGGCACAGCAGGTAGAGTGCTGTACTGCAGGCCACTAAAGCTGACTGTAGATCTGAAGGTCAGCGGTTCAAATCTCATCACCGGCTCAAGGTTGACTCAGCCTTCCATCCTTCCGAGATGGGTAAAATGAGGAGCGGATTGTGGGGGCAATAGGCTGGCTCTGTTTTAAAAAGTGCTATTGCTAACACGTTGTAAGTCACCCTGAGTCTAAGGAGAAGGGCGGCATAAAAATTGAATGAATAAATAAATGGTCAGTCTATCATGTCCTATCCCATTTTCTGCATTCTTCCAGTTCAAACCTTCTGCTGATTGACATCTCAAAGGTATAGTTCTACATCATGCTAAAGATGGGGCATCTGTGGAAAATAGAGTCACATTTCTTGAACTGTCAAGAGTCCAAAACAGTTTTCCATTGTGATGTTGCACTGGAATTCACTGAGCAGGTTGAAGGAGTGCTTTCATTCAGGGCCAGAACTATTTGTTGTGTGGGACAGCTTCATTTAGTCATTTTTTAAAAATCAAAACACAGAGGAACAATTTTTTTCCAGCCAGAAATGCTCATATGTTGGACTTGTGTTGTAAAAAGATTAATGGCCAAGCCCTTTGGTATGGTGGAGGGAAATAGGAGGTGGGGAAGACAATGGATAAAAAAGATGGATAGGATGAAAGAGATTATGAAATGTCCTTGGAAGAGCAACAGGTTATTACTGAGATAAAAGTTTCAGCATTTTTCATGTAGTCACTACCATGGAACAAACCCTACTCAATGGTAGTTAATTTTTAGCTACAGACAGTGGATTACTGTCTGTCTGTCTGCCTGTCTGTCTGCCTGTCTGTCTATCCATCCTCCATGCTTTTTGATTTGCAGTTTAAAATGAAATATCTCAAATAGAAGAAGGAAACAAAGGGGAAATAACTCAGGGCTGAGTTTTAATATTTTGGGGCTTTTAAGCAGCCAAGTGGAATGGAGGTGAAACCCAAATGACCAAGTAGCTGTTCCTTCTGTTCTTGATTATAAGGAAATGGTTTTCAAAGACTTCTGTGAGGAAAGACCCCCAATTCAGCCGTTAATACCAATTGCTTGCTTGCTTCTGTTCATCACCTAATTGTGCATTTCAAACAAGGAGGCTCCTTTGACTGTATGACTTCATGAATATGTCAGTTTTGGCTTATTAAAAACATACTTCAGCCACAGCATAACTCCAAGAGGAAAATCAGTCCATTCATGGGTGTTCACAGAACTGGCTATCTGTTGGCTATTCTGCCACAAAGCAATTTGAGATGACTATTTGAGAAGATTGTTTTCAAAAGAAATGGAATTGTTGCTATTTAGTTTATGGTTGTTGATTTCACAATGACAGAATGAGAAAGTGAGAGAATTTAGAGAGTTTCTGCCTAAGGTGGCAGGTAATATTTTATTTATTTTAGAGCTGTGGTGGTGTAGTGGTTAGAATATAGTATTGCAAGTGAATTTTGCTGACTGCCAACTGCCAGCAGTTTGGCAATTGGATTCTCACCAGCTCAAGATTGACTCAGCCTTCCATCTGTCCAGGGTGGGTAAAAATGAGGGCCCAGATTGTTGGGGGCAATATGCTGTCTCTGTAAATGACTTAGAAAGTGCTGTAAAGTGGTATATAAGTCTATTGTTATTATATGGGTGTTCCAATGTGAGGGGAAATCATTGCTGTTATCTTCAGGCTCATGCAATAGGCCTCTGTTGAAGCCTGATGCTAGATGCAGTGGATCCTAAACCTATTCTTGCCATTACTATGGCACTAAAGTTTGTACATAAACAAAACCATGTCCAGCTCTATTTGCAAAGGATTAGTACAAGTCACAAGGAATTATGTCAGTGATCCAAGGAGATTACCACTACATTAAAAAATGTCTGGTGGACCAATGCCTACTCAGATAAAAGGCATTGCATCCCGCGATTAATGTTGTCGTGCCATTTTATTTCCTTCCAATTTATAACTGCGGCTGGATCCATTTAATGACTTTCATGATGTCACTATAAATGGATCCAAATGTCATTCATAACTGCAAAACACTGCACAGTATTCCTATTCTTCTTTGTTTATATTAAAGTTAACTTGTTTGTGTGAGTTTTCAAAAGCAATAAAAATAATTTCTTCTATGATGAAAAAGTTTGTAAACTGTCAAGAGTCCAAAACTCATCTCAATGTCTTTTCCTCTTCTAACCAATTTTTTCTGACTTCTGTCTCTACATTCTCTGTCTCTTCAATTCCCTGTCTCCTTTTTGTTGTTGTTGTTATTTCATTCTGAAATCCCAAAAATGCTTCTTTCAAAAGGCAACTGGATTTTCTTTGTTTTTCCTTGAAGATATTTCGCTTCTCATCCAAGGAAATTCTTCAGTTCTGAACTTGGAGGAAAAACAAAGGAAACTCAGTTGCCTTTTGAAAAAAGCATCTTTGGGACAACTCTGACCTGGATGACTGAACATCTCCATAGACTTTCATTCTGAAGCTTTTCCTTGAATCTGCCAATAGGGAACCTGACAAGTACAGTAATTCATTATTTCACACCTGATTAATTCCAATGTGACTTGTTTTGGCTTAGCATGCAGTATGAAGATGTGATGAATATAAATAATAATGCCTACTGCTTGAAAGAGACCACTATAACTTGTTTATGAAGAGGGGTTAAAGGAAACTATAGTTCAATCCAAGATGTAAGCCTAAATGTTAGATGGTTGCTCTCTAGCCTCTGCTTTTTGTTCTCCAGAAGAATAACAGAAGAATAACAGAATAGAAGAATAGAATTGGGTGAGATCTTGGAGGCCTTCTAGTCCAACCTGCTGCTCAAGCAGGAAACCCTGTACCATTTCGAACAAATAGACTGTCTTCTGCCCCAGCTAAGAATGTAGCAAACCCACATATATTTTAATCAATAACTGACTACTTATAACTGCCTTGTAGAGGTCTCTCTCTCTCTCTCTCTCTCTCACACACACACATACACACACTACACACATACACACACACACACAAACTTAAAGACAGTCTTTTCTTGCAAAAGCCCAACTATTAATTAATCGTCATTAACAGTCGGCATAAATTCAGAAAGTCTTAAATCATAGAATAGCAATTTGTCTTTGATAGCTCACAAAGTTTGGCAAAATGCCTAGAAGTTGTCTTCAATAAACAAACTGAAGCAGATAAGGAGAGCAGAGATTTTCCAGACACAAGGCAACACATCAAACACACAAATTTCAAATGTTCTTTCCTGCAGAGATTCAGCTGCCTCTGCTTTCCTTAAGTAGACTAAAAGAGTGGCCAATTAGCCTCAGGTCTTACTCCTGAGGAGACTTCCTTTGGAATAACCACTTCTGACTTTTGGCAGCTCTGTATCAGGGTGGGAAGCTCCAGGAATGAGGGGGACAGATGCCCTTCCGGTAGTAAAAATTGAGCTGTGCGTGCAGCTCCAGCTGACTGGCAGCCGTGCACCGTTGCAACCAACAAAATTCCAGAAATTTTCACCATAAAAAAAAAAATCCCCCAAATCTTGCACACACGAGGATGCTTGCATGAGATTTTGGTTGCTGCACATGCACATGCACAGCAGCTGAATTTCACTGCACGCTTGAGAGCTCCAGCCAGCAGCAGCTGCAGCGGCGCTGAGCTCCGGCTGGCCTGCCTGGCCTGCTCCCCACACCGTAGAAGAGGGTGAAGGAGCAAGCAAGTGGCAGTGGCCTCTTCCCAAAGGTAGGGGGAAAAGAGAATGGGCAGCGGGGATGCTGCAAGATACCGGGTACGTCGTTCTACAAGGAGTTGTACTTCAAGAGTTAAGTGTCAATACGAGCCAGGGTCGTTAGCCGGCTCTTTGCCTGAAATGACAGAGTCTAGAATGGGTGCATGTTATAGGCCAGTGATGGCAAACTTATGGCACAGATACCATAGGGGGCACGCAGAGCCACATCTGCTGGCACGTGAGCCATTGCTCTAGTTCAGCTCCAACGTGCATGTGTGCCAGCCAACTGACTTTTGGCTCACACAGAGGCTCTGAGCAGGTGTTTTTGGCTTCCAGGAGGATTGGGGAGGGCATTTTTACCCGTCCCCGGTTCCAGATAAGCCTTTGGAGCGTGAAACACGAGCCTAGTGGTTCACCAGAAGTTGGGAAACAGGCCATTTCTGGCCTCCAGCAGGCCTCCGGGGGGCAGGGTAAGCTGTTTTTGCCCTCTCCAGGCATTGAACTGTAGGTGCGGGCACTCATGCATGCTGATAGCGCACATGCATGCTCTTTTGGCATCTGAGGGAAAAAAGGTTTGCCATCACTGTTATAGGCAAAGAAGAATGTTTACCTCATTAATTGTCCACTCCATTTCTGCTTCAGTTTCCCCCATAGCTATGTCAGAGACATTTTCTCTTCCAAACATGACTTTGGAAACCCAATAAGGGACAATTATGCAGGAAAATCTCTGGCAAATAATTGCAGTGATTTTGCCTTTCTGCTACAACAGAAGGTGTAGATTTAGAGTCAGCTGGATCATTGCTGGCCATTGCTGGATCTTTTCATGATCCAGAATCTATTTAGTGATGTTCTCCAGGCAGTGGCTACAGTCCTGCAATGACAAGTCATGGAACCTTCAGCGTGAGTCGCCCACTCTTTTGAGGCTGAGGCCATTAATGAGGCTCTGTGCAATAAAAAATGGCAGCCTGTGGTCTGCATGTGGCAAAAATGCACAGCAAAGCAAAGTCTTTGCAAATGTGGGATGGAAAAGTATAGCACCGAAGACGCCACAATTATAGCGTTGTGGCTGGTTTCTTCTTGGAAGGACACAGCCTCTTTTGCACAATACTTCAGTGTAATGGATCTGAAGCCATCAAGGGGGCTCTGGGGAAGCACAGAAGAACGTTCTGAGGTCCATCCAGATCATAGGTCTTCAAACCTGGCAACTTTAAGACTTGTGGATGCGAACTCCCACAATTCTCGCTGGAAAATTCTGGGAGTTGAAGTCCACAAGTCTTAAAGTTGCCATGTTTGGGGACCCTTGATCCAGATTCTCAATTGAGAGAAGTTGCAGCAATATCTGAATTCCAAAGAAGTTGGTCCTGAGAAGTTGCAGCAATGTCTGAATCCCAGTTTTCACCACTCAGTGGCAAAGCTCATCTTTGACCCAGAGAGATCCTGGGATTTGATGACCAATTCAGGTAGCCCTTGACTTGCAGCCATTCATTTTGTGACCATTCAAAGCTACAATAGCACTGAAAAAGTGACTTACAATTGGTCCTCATACTTACAACCATTGTAGCAGCCCCACAGTCATGTGATCAGAATTTGGGCATTTGGCAACCAGCATATATTCAAGATAGTTGTAGCATCCCATTTGATCACCATTTGTGAACTTCCCAGCTGGCTTCCAACAGGCAAAGTGAATGGGGGAAGCCAGATTTGCTTAACAAACTCCGTACTTTACTTAACAACTACCCTGTTTCCCCGAAAATAAGATGTACCCCGAAAGTAAGGCATGTCAGAGGTTTTGCAGAATTTGCTAATATAAGGCACCCCCCGAAAATAAGGCGTAGTCAAGTTTACATACGGTACGGTGGAAAAACATACGGTACCATTCAAAGCTGTTCATAGCGGTACCGTAATAATGTGGCGGCCCCTGCTGGCTCCTTCCATCGCTTTGTACCGTCCAGTACAGCAGACACAGTCTGCTGCTGTCTCACCGCCATTACAGTCTCCACTACAGTGCGTAGACTGTAGTTTCTCTGGTGGCCAGAAACTGCAATAGCGGGAGTATACTGTTGTACCATATAAGTGCCGTCCTTTGTGTGTGTGGGTGCCATACTGACAGGTACCATACCGTAATCAGTGTACGTATGGTACACTTTCTTTGGGGGTGTCAGCTTTTCTGCCTGTGAATTTGTCTTATTTGAGAAATATAAGGCACCCCCGAAAATAAGATGTAGCACAACTTTTGGAGCAAAAATTAATATAAGACAGTGTCTTATTTTCGGGGAAACACGGTACAGTGATTTGCTTAACAACCATGGCAAAAAGGTCATGCAATCAGACATAGCTCACTGAACAACACCCTGCTTAGCAACAGAAATTCTATTCACCAATTGTGGTTGCAAGTTGAGGACAATCTATATCTAGTGAAAAGATGAGACGCAGGTCTCTATAGAGAGGAGATTGAGCAAACAGGTGAGGAAGACCTCTGTACAGGGCAGGATTGCTGCCAATTTGAGCAAACAGTATTGGGTAAACTAAACAGTTCACGGGCATGGAAAATAAGGGGTCAGTCCCCTTGCAAGCCACACATGGCGTAGTTATCTGCTAGGCCGACATATGTCCTGAATTGCTCTAGGGCAGTTTTGTTTGTGAGACATGTACAAGCATGTCCCGAGTTTGCGGATTTATATGCCGCCCCGAGTTTGCGGAGAGGGGCGGCATATAAATCCAATAAACCTAAACCTAAACCTAAACAAGATAGTAGGTATTGGTATAAACTAAACATTAGCAAAGGTAAATTAGGCAATAGAACAGTAGGACAGGGATGGTAGGCAGCACAATGGTTTGCTAATGCACACACCGTACAGACCTCTTAGCAATGGGGTGAAGTCAGGGGTGGGCTACTGCCTGGACTGGGGAGGGGAACGCAGTGGGGTAGCGAAAATGGAGCTCCACCCCAGAGCACCCAATTTGAAAGATGTTGAAAGAAAAATGCAGGGCATCCTGCATAAGCGACGCCTACAGTGTGGTAGTAAAAATGTTGGTAGCCCTTCACTGGGTGAGGTCGAACTGTAGACAGTCTAAGGTTAAAGTTTTTGGGGTTTGGGGAAGGTAGTACATTCCAGGCATTCATCACTCTGTTGCTGAAGTCGTATTTTCTGCAGTTAAGTTTGCAGCCATTTACATTGAGTTTGAATTGATTGTGCTTGTGTATTGTTGCGGTTAAGGCTGAATAAACCACTGACAGTAGGACATTGTGGGAGATGATTTTATGAACTACAGTACATTCAGGTCAGATCGAAGTTCTAAGCAGCTGAGCCCAAAATTTCAAGTCCAGCGGCATAAGGTTTCTTAATGCTTCCCCCTCCACATGCACACACACCGCTGATTCTATCCCCACTGCTCCTTTGAAACTTCAGGTGGGTGGTTCTGTGCTGCAACATCCTGCCAGTCAATGACTACTTCAGCTTCAACCACAATAACACAAGAGCACACAACAGATTCAAGCTTAATATTAACCGCTCCAAACTGGACTGTAAAAAATACGACTTTAGTAATAGAGTCGTTGAAGCGTGGAACTCATTACCGGACTCCGTAATACCATCCCCTAACCCCCAACATTCCCCCCTTAGAGCTTATACTGTCCACGGTTGACTTCTCCAGATTCCCAAGAGGTCAGTAAGGGATGTGTATAAGTGCACTAATGTGCTTCCAACCCCTGTCCTATTGTCTCTCCTATATCTCCTATATTTTCTCTTCTATACCTATATATTTTCTTCTATTCTTCAATTGATATATTTTTTTATTCCTATACTCTTCTCCTCTTTTCTTCCTTTATTTTTTTTTTACTTGAAGGTATCCTCTATTACCTATTGTGTATTGGACAAAATAAAAATAAACAAACAAACAAACAAACAAACAAACAAACAAACAAAGGCTAAAACTCTTGCTCGTCTCTACCTTCCTTCATTCTTCATGTATGTGGCCCTCCCGATCACATAATCGCCCCCCCTCCAAAAAAACCACCGCTCCCTCCAGACATGCCAGGCCTGGGGCGGATCCTCTTCCTCTCCCCCCCACCGCGAATTAAGCGACCCCTCCCTCCCTCCCTTTCGGGGGGGGGTAGAGGAGGAAACCCACCGCGCAGCCCCAGCAAAGCAACGGAGGAGCGGAGTTGGAAGTGTGCTGGCTACACGTGGCGAAGCAGCCCCAGACCCACCCTTCGCTCGGATCGTCTCGGGGAGGGGGACCGACCGCAGCTAGGGGAGGAGACCGAACTGGATCTGGAGGTTCCCCGCGGCTGCCAGCAACTCCCTCCTGCCCTCCCAGCCCCGTGGTCCCCTCCCCGCATTCGGTGGCCAAGAGCCGAGGGAGCGAGCTCGGGGCGAGAGCATCGGCGTCCTTCCGACCTGCCCGCTGCAGGACTGCAGGCGCCCCGGGGCCAAAGGACTGGCCGGAGGCTGCGAGGAAGCGGGACCCTCGAAGGGACGGGCGAAGAAGGAAGGAAGCGGCGCTCCGGCTTGCCCTCGCCCGCTTGGCACCAGATTGGACGGCGCGCACCGCTGGCGAGTCCTGCCCGTCGCCCGCGGAGCTCGGAAACCTCGAAGCTGCTTGGTTGGAGCTCAAAGGGGAGCTGGGAGGAGGAGGAGGAGGAGAGCCTGCGTTTCTTCTACTACCCCGACTTTCCCCGTTCTTCCGACGAGCTTCTAGTCGACTCAGCCTCCTCGTCCGCCGTTCCCTTCTGCAAGTCAGTTCCTGGGCCCCATTTTTGGGGGGCCGGTGCTTCTCTCCTTCCCTCTCGTCCAGGCTGCCTCTTGCCTCCTCTTCCCCACTCAGCTGGGGCCAGGCATCCCCTGGAAGTTAACGTATTAACAGAGTCCGAAGGGACCTGACAGGTCATCTAGTCCAACCCCCTGCCCAAATAGGAGACCCTACAACTGCCTCTACTTAGGATAGAGCTCACAACCTCCTGATTGCGAGGCAAGAGTTCCACCTCTGGGCCACAGCAGCTGGGTATCTGTCTTTGCTTCTTCTGCCTCCATTGCAATCTATCTGCATCTGCATGATGAAAGGTCATCGAGGGGTCCCCTTGCTTCTTTCTCTGCTGGTGGGAATCTTGTGTCTCTGGAACCCCAGTCCCGTGGAAACCCAGTCGGTGTTGACCGACCATGAAATCGAGGAGTTCTTGAAAGGCTTCCTGGGAGAGGTGGACGAGGACTTAGAAGGGCCAGAGACAGGAAAGGTGGCTGTTGCTGAGGAACTTCCTGAAAATCAAGGAAACCTGAATCCTGCAGAAAGAGAGAAAGTTCCATTGGAGGTCGAAGAAGGTGAGACCCGATATGTCATCCTATCTCATTGGTCAAAGATCTCCTCTACAATCAGTATTTCTTAACCTTGGCAAATTTAAGATGGGTGGACTTCAACTCTCAGAATTCTCCAGCTGGAATTCTGATCTTAAACTTAAACAAGCTTGATAAATGTTCCTTGTTCTACCTGAAGTAAATCCTAAGCTTTTGTTTGGGTGGAGAAATAATAGGAAAAACTTGCAGCTGGGAGATAACTGCTATTCGGAATGCTGTGGATTAGATTAGGTTTCCCATATATTCGGGCTGCAAAAAATCTTTAGATTTAGATTATTATCCAATTTTTGCCCCCTGGACATGGCAACTTTTGATTAGATGCAGTTGATCAGTGGCTTGACTTGTTGACAGTTTCCTTTATTAAGCCACAATCTATTTTGATTATCTTGATCTGTTGTGGGAATCCAGCCACTGCAGCTTCTGAGCTCAATGTTGTCATTTTAATCGAGGCATGGAAAACTTGTGGCCTTCTTGAGGCTATGAAATGCAACACACAGCATCTCTTTTTGCTGGCTGGGATAGTTGGAGTTGTAATCCAACAACATCTGGAGAGCCAAAGTATCCTCATTTCCTGTGTTTTGCATGATATGTGAACGCAGCCAATTCTCTCGTAGTCAGCAAACCACATTTAGATGATGTAGCAAGATGCATGAAGACAACGGTATCTATTGGTAAAAGTAAAAAAAGTTTTGTGTCACAGCCGTCTCTTGCCCTAAATACAGTGACAGCAAATTATGATAATCAAAGCTCTCTTACTAAGTCTGGAAGATGCTGAAAGTTGGATGTACTAATATTTTATTAGGAAATTTTTGTCTTTCATTTCTTCTCCATCTCGGTCCAGGAGTGACACATGCTACACGTTACTGTTATCTAGGAATTTGGGGCTTCTGGAAGCTTATATGTCTAATGTTGAAGATGCTAGATTACAATCTGTGAAACCCTTGAGTCTAGTTAACACTGAACTGACTACCATATTTTAATCCAACCTATTTCCCACAATGAGACAGACCCTCTTAGGTGCCCTGTTGACAGGAGAAGAGGACCCCAAATAAATAAATGCAAATAAATCAATCTAGTTGCCCTTCATGGTTTCTAGATAGTTCAAGGTGCAGGATCTTTTGACCCAACATTTTGTTGGAGAAGTTGGTCCCTCAAGGAACACCAGCTTTTGTAACATCTGTGAACAGAGCAGAATAGCTTCTTTGCATCCTAAAGATTTATTGTGGTAGATATTCTCATGAACAAGAGCCCATTGTCCTCCATTGGCTGATCTACCTATGGAGAGAAATTTGAGTTGTTGAAAAGCAAAAAGCATACTCCTAATTTTAGGAGTGAAGTCATTGTCCATTCTTCCTGTTGGGGTTCATTTGCTGTCTTTAGTTACCAATTAGACTTAGCAACCCATCTAAGGAAGATCATGAAAACTGAGGCTGTTATAAAATTGTTACTGTTAGGAAAAAAGGCAAGAATTGTGCACAAAAGGATTGTGAATGCATTTTTTCCTTTCCAGTTCATGCACTTGGGCTGAGAAATCAGCAAACTATGCAGTTAACTGTCCTATCATGCCTACGCAAGAGAGCTGCTGCTGTTCAATTTCTTTTTCAACCTTCCCTAAAAAGCCCAGAAACCAGCAAGAAATGTCCCAGGAGGGAAGTGGTTCATACCAATATGGGATTTTTTCCTTTCTTTTCAAAGCATATATTTATGGAACAGCTGCCGCTCCTTTTATAGTTATTGCCTACTACTCATATCATTTTTTATGACTAAGTATATTGGCATTTATTAATTTTTCACCACATGACATGCCATTCACAATTCAGGACAGAAAAAGCTTCATTTCTGCCACAGATCTCTTGTTTGTTTTTAAAGAAAGGTGAAGAATTGTAGCTGCATTGAAGGATACAGATGGATGTATTTGTGTCCTGAATCTATATTATATATAATATAAGCAGTAACTATTAGCTGAATGCAATGTATGAATTCAGCAGATTTGTCCTTGTTTAGCTTTGGATTCCCATTGATTAGGAACCTAGCTAATATGCTTTGTAAAAAGTTTTTTATAGAGTAGAATTGTGTGTGTCCTGTTATAAACTTGGTAAAACCACGATTTAGTGAGATTGGTTAGCATCAGGAAGCTTCCATATAGACATTGACTGAACTTAGATCAGCTTCTTTTCCAACAGTGTTACTATATAGTGCACCTGCAACTTTGTGGGAGGAAATGTTTGGGGTAGTCTCTATCCCAAGGTACCTCCCTATCTGTAGTTGTGTAGAGTTATAGTTTTAATTCTTGCATCTGTATCTGCAAGAAACCTCTGCACTATTTATCTGATCCTCATTAAACTGGCTGATTGTTTTCTTGGATGCAAGTTGTTGCAAGTTCTGCCTGCAGAAGCCCTTGACAAGGAAGATTGATGAATGGATTTCAGCTAGTTAAATTTGCTTTGTGCAATCTGGCTCACAGCTCCATTTCTTCTACAATGGGAGCTATCCTGCCAGAATGATAGATAAAAGTAGATGTTATTGTGCTTCTCCAAAAATGTGCTTTATTGTGTTATTATAAAATGTAAGTAGTACATTATATTCATTTATTACCCATTTCACCTTCCATTCTTCAAAGAAGCACAGGACAGTGTACAGGCAGTCCTCGGCTTACAACAGTTTATTTAGTGATGGTTCAAAGTTACAATGGCACTGAAAAAAGTGACTGATCATCATTTTTCACACTTATGACCATTGCAGCATCCCCATGGTCACGTAATTTACATTCAGATGGTTGGCAACTGACCCACATTTATGACTATTGCTGTATCCCAAGGTCAAGTGATCCCCTTTTGCAATCTTATGATAAGCAAAGTCAATGGGGAAGCTAAATTCACTTAACAGCCAAGTTACTCATTTCAATAATTGCAGTGATTCACTTAAAAATGTGGTGAGAAAAGTTGTAAAATAGGGCAAAACTCACTTGACAAATTTCTCACTTAACAACATAAATTTTGGGCTCAATTGTGGTTCTAGGTTGAGGACTACCTGTATACAATTTTTCCTCCTGCTTTAAAAAAATGATATAGTTTCTACCCGGTCTTTCTGACTGGAGAACACATGTTATCTGTATGACAACCCCATGTGGCAGGATGTTGAATAGAAATGATTAATTGAAGGTCAGAAAGGGAGACAGTTTCTTAACAGGAGATCTTTGGTTTCACTTTAGGCTCTGGAGGGCTGAGATCAGACATCATAAGTTAGGAGTAGTGTTGGGCGAACCCAACGAAGTTCGGGTTCGGTGAACTCACCCGAACTTTGCCGTGAAGTTCGGGTGAGTTCCCCGAACACGAACAGCAGCAAGCCGCTGCGCTGTCCTTTTCTGTAAAAATAAACAAGGAGGTGGGGAATTCCCCACCTCCTTTTGCTTCCTTTTATTTTTACAGAAAAGGATGCCGCAGCGGTGCTGCAAACAAAAGTAGGTGGGGAATCCCACGATGGGATTCTGGGGGCGGGGCTTTGACATCATGGAGACTACTTCCTGGCCAGCTGAAACGGGGAGGAAGGAGTCTCTGTGATGTCAAAGCCCCGCCCCCGGAATCCCATCGTGGGATTCCCCACCTACTTTTGATTGCAGTGCCGCAAGCAAAAGGAGATGGGAAATCCCACGATGGGATTCCCCACTCTCCTCCCAGGCGGCGATGTTTCACAGTGTTGAAGCGAACACCGAACCCAAACTTTACCCGAACATTTAAAAAAGTTCAGGTTCGGGTTCAGCATGTCGAACACTGCAAAGTTTGGCACGAACTTGAACTTTGCAAGTTCGGTTCACCCAACACTAGTTAGGAGGAACCGAAATTACAATGAGTTGTATCATATGCAGGTAGTCCTTGACTTACAGCCATTCATGTATTGACTGTTCAAAGTTACAATGTCACTGGAAAAAGTGATGACCAGTTTTCATAAGTACGACTGTTGAAGATCAAAATTCAGATGCTTAGAAACTGGTTCCTATTTATGACGGTTGCTATGTCCCAGGATCATGTGATTCCCCTCTTACAACCTTCTTAACCAACAAAGTCAATAGAGAAGCCAGATTCACTTAACAACCATGTTCCTAACTTAACAACTGCACAAGTCACTTAACAATTGTGATAAAAAAGATAACAAAATGGGGTGAGACTCACTGAATCATCATCAAATTTTGGGTTCAATTGTAGTCATAAGCTGAGAACTACCTAAACCTAATTCAGGATGAAATCTTTTCCCCCTGTTTTCAATGAAGGCAAGACAAGAGCTTGAAAAGCCGTCTTCCTTTAAAAATACATTTCATCTGTTTGAAGGTTTAAACTGGTTGCTTTGTACTTTCTTCAAGTGTCAGGAAAGCGCTCTGTTGTTTTTCAGGGGGTGTCAAAGTTTGCCCTCCAAACAAGGGGGCAGAGTCTTTGGTAGGAGCACTGACTTGCTTTCTGCTAATGGGGATAATTTTGTGGGAGCCATGTGCTTTGGCTGCCGAGTATGTGCTGGCAACACAAGGGGAGCTTGTGCTATGTTGCTGATATGGCCGTCTACACAGTTTTTTCCTCATTACACAGAAATTATCTTATTGGGGAATGTGTGCAGAGCTGAGCTCTAATCGGTGAAGAAAGCCCAGTCGGTTCTTGGAAACATCTTTCTGATGATGCATTCAAGTGATTTTACTGCATTCCTAATTTTTTCCCATCCGTTTAATCCTTCTTAGCTGATAGTTTTGCTTGCCTTTCTGAACATTATTGTCTTCTGCCCTGCAGGAGCCATGAATTGGCTAGACAGTTCCATGTGATTATTGCTGATGAATCTCAACTGCAGTTGCTTACCTTGGCATGTAGGACTTGCCCATGCAGTCAAGATCTGGGTGGAAGGATATCACATGATTCAATTGGAACTGGAAGCAGAGCTTTTCTTAGGCACAATGGCCCCAGAGAGCTCTTTGCTCTTCTTTGCCATTCTCCATCCTGGTTTGGGGCTGGATACAGTAGATCAGTGATTTTCAACCTTTTTTGAGCTGCGGCACATTTTTTACATATACAAAATTATGGGGCACATTGAGCGGGGGGTGGGGGTGGGGGGGTCTAAAAAAAGTTTGGATGAAAAAATTATATATCTCTCTTCCTCCCTTTCGCTCTATTTCTCTCCCTCTTTCTCTCTCTTCCTTCCTTCCCCTCTCTGTCCATCCCTCTTCCTTCCTTCCTTCCTTCCTCTCTTTTTTGCTCTCTTTCTATCTCTCCCTCCTTCTCTGCCTCTCTTTCTCTTTCTTTCTCTCTCTTTCTCTCTTGCTTTCTCTCTCTATCTCTCTTTCTCACTCTCTCTCTTTCTCTCTCTCTTGCTTTCTTTTTCTCTCTCTTTCTCTCTCTTGCTGAGCTTCGCGGCACACCTGACCATGTCTCGTGGCACACTAGTGTGCCACGACACACTGGTTGAAAAACACTGCAGTAGATATTCCAACCATGATTTCTTTTTTGGCTTGGATAGAGCAGGAAGAGTTTGGACAGCTAGATCTTGTACTTATCTTCTGCAATTTCCTGACCTTGCTTTAGTCATGGACTTGATACCTCCCTGCAGAAGGAGAGAGAGATGTCAGGGGAAGACTTCTGCTCTTCGTATACCATAAATACCAAGTTGTTTTATAGCAGGTTGCCCAAACTGGCCTGGGGTGTAGAAAATGCTGCTGTTCAGAATTTAGGAACAAGGCTGTTGCTCTCTTGGGGTTATGAGTTGATATTAATCACTAGCAGTCTGTCCAGGGAGATCCTCTGATTCATAGAGACAGTCCCTTTGCCCAGATCTAGTTCAGGCCTTCATCTTCAGTATTTTTCAGAAAGAAAGGTTTTGGACAAATTCCATATGGGACCACCTTCTGCCGCACAAATCCCAGTGGCCGATCAGGTCCCACAGAGTTGGCCTTATCCAGGTCCCATCAACCAGACAATGTTGACAGATGGGCCCTAGGGGAAGAGCCTTCTCTGTGTTGGCCCCGGCCCTCTGGCATCAGCTCCCTCCAGAGATTCGTACTGCCCCCACCCTCCTTGCCTTTTGCAAGAGCCTTAAGATCCATCTATGTTGCCAGGTATGGGGCAACTAGTATATGCCCCCCCTTTCTGACCATTAAATGTTATGTGTGGATGTGATTGAGTAAATTGACTGTTTTTAAAGTTAATGGGAAATTAGCTTATAGTTTTTAACTATTAGATTTGTATACGTATTGTTTTTGCATTGTATTTTGTGAGCCGCCCCGGGTCCCCGGAGAGGGGCGGCATAAAAGTCTAATAAATGATGATGATGATGATGATGATGATGAAATACTGAATGAAATCTAGTTTTGTGTCAAGAGTATGGCGTTACCCATTTGTTACTGAATGAGAAAGAAAGGACCAATGGCAGTAACCATATCTTTATCTTGATGGTAATTCTAGTTCTTTGTGGGATGTTTGGGTAAAAATTTGGGGTGGCTTGCAAGTAAGCCCATGGTCTATAAGGGAGAATTTGGTTGAATAAGAAGAGTTAGGATGTGTCCAGTGTAATAATTCTCCAACTCTTGGATTTTATTTAGAAATGTAGAGAACTAACAATCTTCTCTCTCCCAAAGTAACACAGGAGAGAGTGACAGAGAAGCCCAAGAAAGGGAAGAAGGAGAAGCCACCTAAGCCCACAAAAAAGCCGAGGGAAAAACCACCCAGGAGCTCCCCAAAGCCGAAGCCTCCCAAAAAGGAGAAACCTCCCAAACCCACCAAAAAGCCAAAGGAAAAGCGTCCCAAAGCCACCAAGAAACCTAAGGAGAAACGTCCCAAGGCCACCAAGAAACCAGCAGCAGGAAAGAAGGTGGAAAGACCTTCTCCTCCAGTTCCACCAGAAGAAGAGAGGTATCACTTTCCAGAAACACCACTCATCCCACCCACAACAGGAGTTGAAGATGGCTATGGATTGCCAGATTCACCCCATTATCCCTATGGACGAGAAGATGATCTCTCCCGAGTCAATGAAGAAGGGGGTGAATGTAAGTTCAGGGAATTTCTCCTCTATCCTACAGCCTCTTGTCTTCATCCACAGTGACTTATCTTGCACATAATGTCAAGACTTGATATGTGAACCCAGACTTACTGGGTTTCCTACTTTCTCATCCGAGAAAGCGCCCTGGGGCAAAAATGCTTATTGGGAATCCCTAGAGAAGGGCATTAGTTGGAAGTAACGACTAGGCATTTTGGAAGCAAAGGCCCAGGCAGAAACGTTCTCTCACACATAGCCAAGAAGCCTCACTTGGAGCTTTGCACTCCTGGTTTTTCCCCTCTAAGTTGTTTAAATCCCAAAGACAAGCAGGCTAGAACTAAGAAGAAATTTCCTAACAGTGAGAACAATTAACCAGAGGAAGAGCTTGCCCTTCAGAAATATGGGTGCTCCATCACTGGAGGCTTTTAAGAGGAGACTGGATAGCCACTTGCCTGGAATGGTATAGAACAGTGATGGCAAACCTTTTTTCCCTCGGGTGCCGAAAGAGCATGTGCGCGCATTATTGCACATGCACGAGTGCCCACACCCATAATTCAATGCCTGGCAAAAATCACTTCCCCTATCCCCCTGAAGGCCCTCTGGAGGCTGGAAATGGCCTGTTTCCCAACTTCTGGTGGGCCCGATAGGCTCCTGCTTTGCCCTCCCAAGTCTCCAAAGGCTTCCCTGGAGCTGGGGAAGGGTAAAAATGCCCTCTCCCATCCCCCCCGGAGGCTCTCTGGAAGCCAAAAAGGGCCTCCCAGAGCCTCTGTGCGAGCCAAAAATCAGTTGGCAAGCACACACATGCATGTTGGAGCTGAGCTAGGGCAACGGCTCATGCGCCAGCAGATATGGCTCTGCATGCCACCAGTGGCACCCTTGGCATAGGTTCGCCATCACTGGTATAGAATCTCCTGCTTGAACAGAGAGCTGAACTAGAAGACTTCCAGCTCTGTTATTCTTTTTTCAGAAATGTTACCAGTCACATACATAAGATCTACTCAGTATTCTCTTTTGCTTCTTAATTTCCTTTTTAAATTCTCTATACTGTTTAGTCAGTTAACTGTCCCCTCCTAGCAATTCTCTGTCTTCACTCTTCTACCTCCAAACTGATTTTATGCAACTGAAGGTTGCACTGCAAAAGTGTCATCCTCAGACACAAACTGGACAAACAACCATAATTATTTTGTAGATCTGCAAGATTGACCCTGAATGGTTCCTAGCTTGTTCAGGGGGCCATAGGTTTTTTTTAAAATCAGGGTTTAGTGTTTTGTGCAAACACTCATTATATCACACATCACATTAACCTTAAAGCAATATACTGTATTTTCTTCTGGGTTAGTTGGTCACATTAAAAAAAAAGCATAAACAATCAAGGCTTAGTGTTATGTGAAACATGAGTGTTGATCTTTGACTCCATCTGTTTTTATCCTACAGCTCTCTATCCTGAGAAGATAATTGAGAAACAAGATCCATCCAGGTTTCACAGTAAGTATAATCAGATTATGGGGTATAGTAATAACATCTCAACAGGTGTTTAAGAGCTGCTTCTAAAGCTATATGGGAAAGGAGTTTACATATTAGAAAAAGGGAAAAGGCATGAATGCAATTGATTGCGATAGAATACAGTACTATATTTAGGAAGTTGCATAATATCCTGGTAGAAAGAAGCCAAAGAGATTTCATTTGAACAGAGAAAGAATGATTAAATTCAAGATAACAACAACATTGGGAACTGACAGATGTGCTGAAGGATTACAGTAGATAAGACCATGCTAGAAAAGGATGAAATTTAATCCAGAAGGTGATGTTTCCATTTTAATGGGTTTTCAAGCATTAAAATGCCTTAAAATCAAAGCAATGGATTTAACAACAAATTGCCCCGGCTGAATTCAGTGGCATGCAAGAAGCTTTGGGTAGATCTACAGCATGCAGATTGCAAGTTATCCCTAAAACAATACAACAATGATACATCAGAAAGTTGTATATACAGAGCAAGAACCCAATGAATCCTTTATGGAGATATGCATGTGTTTAAATCCCTACTAATTTGATTGTACGTTTTGTTCAGCTGATGTCTATGAATCTCCAACGGAGCCACAGGAGACCGCCACAGATGACAAAGATCAGGAGGGTCAGCCAGGTAAATAGACACTAATTCCCAAAGTTGGCTGTTTCTCAGACCTCTTGCTATTTTTAAATCATCTTTTCAAGCCCACAAAGTGGATTAAAGAAGATATTTCTTCATGCCTCTTGCAAACAACTTCTTAGTTATCTTCTAAAGCCATCCAGATTAGATCAGTTTTTCTTAGCTATCATAGAAAATTCTGCATAGATGCATTCCTGGTTCTATGTCTGCCAGACCTTCACTATAAATTTTCTGACAGAGTGGAATGCAACTGCTGTCATCTATGCACAAAGCTAGCATGCTGAAGACAGGATTTCAAAAGAATTTGAGAGCCAGCCAGAACTATCTGCTATAGTTAATGTGATGCATGGAATAGAAATGACTGTTATTTTACTGAAGCAGGGCTGGTGTGAGAGACAAATTGTGATTTGTGTCTTCCTTTCCTGCGTTTTTGTACTCTATCACTTTGGAAGAAGTTATGCATTCTATATTCAGCTTGCTGTTGAAGTGTCTTGACAAGTTGTAGTCAAAACATTTTTGCAGTGTTTTTGAAAGAGCTAAAATATAAGACCTCTGATGTATTACTGCATGGAAGACAACTGAATATATCTATGTCTTACATATTTTGTCCTTCTGTGCAGAGAATGGAGGAAATTAAAATCCATTCCGGAAGGAGAGTGCTGGTTTGGGAAAAGAATGGTTGAAGTGAATCAAACCTATTCTCTTTTTAGCTGACCATAGCCTTCAAAAGTCTTGGATACAACCCCCAAACTCAGGAAATGTCTGTGCTTCTTGTTTGTTCTCTAGAATTTCCTGTAGAACAAGAGCCGCCAACACTGGACTACAATGAACAGATTGAGCGTGAGGACTACGATGATTGTACGGTGCCATTTTGTTCACTTACCCTGTCAAAGGATCATACTCTTTCTTGGGGAGTAGCCATCATCTGTTGTGGGTGGAGGAGTAGCAAGGGTTCATGGCTTCAGGATAGCAGATTCTTTGTGTTTCTTTAATTCAAGCATGATCTGATGTTATATGCAATTCAGGATCTGTGAACAGATGTTCCCATACTCTTTAATTATTTTCTATGGCCAAACATTTCCTACATTTCCTAGCCACAAAGCTTCTTGGGTTGTGTAGAAACATCTGATGATCTTTTTTGTGACAAAAAAAGGCAGTGTGAAAGACTAATGATATTCACATGGTCAGAGGATCCTTGATATCTTTTTTGATGCCCTGTGACCAGCAAAATTAATTCAAGTTTACAGAATCCGTGCTTGGCTTTGATATGGACTGTATTTATGGAGAGTCTCTACTTAGAGTTTAACCTTTTGGCCGAGTGATAAAACTTATATGTTTATGCAACTGATCTTGGGTTTAATTTCCAGCATCTCCATGAATGGAAAAGATTCATCATATCCTTCCCCTATCTAGTGCTTTCCAGATGTGGGGATTTCCAGCTTGCAGAATCCTAACTATATTAGCTATGGTGGTTAGGAGCTAAGCAGGGGTTGATACTGGTGGAGGCTATGTTGAATTAGTACTGAAGGTTCTACAGGGACTTGCTGTTCCAGAAATCCTCCCTGTTTCTATCCCAAAGGTGTTTTTTTTTCCAAGCAGCAACTGGACATTCCTTGCTTTTCTTAGAAGATGTTTTGCTTCTCATCCAAGAAGCTTCTTCAGTTCAGTTCAGTCAGTTGCCTCTTGAAAAAACACTTTTGGGAGAACCGAGTCTGCGGAGAGGGGCGGCATACAAATCTAAATAATAAATAAATAAATAATAAAACCATGGGTGACTGAGAATCTCTATAGACATCTCCCTACTTCTAGAGATGCTGGCTAGTATTTTATTGCTTGATTAAGTGGGATTTTGGAATCTTATTGAGTTAAGGTTAGGAAGTGACCTTCTGATGGATTCATCAGAAGTTGACTTTTTGGGTTGGCATGGCCAACTGGGTTTGCAATGCTCAGTCCCATCAATGGTTTTTACTATAGGACAATCTTTGGGTGATCTAATCTCTCCCCCCCCCCCCCAATGAAAGAGGCCCCAACTCTGATTGTTTTTGCAGGTCGCATACCTGTGTTTCATATAAATTGAACTTTGCTCTACATCAATATTTATCAACCTTAGCAACTTTAAGACATGTGGCGTTCAACTCCAGAATTCCCTAGACAGCCCCACTCGTCTTCAAGTTGGCAAGATTAAGAAACATTGTTCTATAAACCAGTGTTTCCCAACCTTGGCAACTTGAAGATATTTGGACTTCAACTCCCAGAATTCCCCAGCCAGCATTTGCTGGCTGGGGAATTCTGGGAGTTGAAGTCCAAATATCTTCAAGTTGCCAAGGTTGGGAAACACTGCTATAAACTATCTTCAGGTAGTCCTCAATTTATGGTGGCAATTAGGACCCTAATTTCCATTGTTAAGCAAGACAGTTCTTACACGAGTCACTGTCACACCCAATTTTATGGCCATTTTTGTCACAGTTAAGCGAATCAATGCAGTTCTTAAAAGAATCACATAATCCTTAAGTGAATCCAATTTCTCCCATTGATTTTAAGCTGCCTGAAATATCACAAACAGCCATCACATTTTTCTGGGATGCTGCAAAGTCATAAATACTTGCTGGTTCCAAGCACCTGAATTTGGATGATGTAAAACCATTTAGGGCTGTAAAAGCGCTGTGAAGCGGTATATAAGTCTAAGTGCTATTGCTTGCTGTCTATGCCTCACCTCATTGTACCAAGGAGGCCTCTTCTTTCTTGCTCTTTATGTCCACCCCAGTGAGAATCTAAACGGTCCTTTATGAGCCTCTTCTATCAAGAGTGGCTTATGGTCCGTTTGTGCTGAATTTTTGAAAGGATAAAGGGAGCACTATGTTGCCTGTTTCAGTGCCCTGCAGACATGTGTGGCAGAACCTCCTCAAGCCACATTTCATCAGAAAACTGTTTCTCACATCTGGGCATTTGAGAAAAAGAGAAGATTTCAGAGCTGCAGAAGAATGTTAGCTCTATGCTATGAGTTGGAAATGAAGGTGCTTCCTGGCTTGAAACAGTCTGTCCATTTTGCACAAGATGGCAAAAATGATGGATGAATAGCAATAATAATAATAATAATCATGCTTACAATGCTGCAGTGCCTTGAATCTGACTGAGATTTGTGCCAACATTCATAGAAGGAAGCAGTTCAGCACCACAGAAATCTTCCCTCCCCCTCATCCTTCAGACTTGCCCTTCATTTCCTCCGCATGTGCTTTGGCTTTATTTTGGCCTACATGAGTGGAAAAGGCCCAGCATTTTCTGAATAATGCTTGACAGAAGAGAGAGATTTTGCCAAAACAAATGCAGAGCTACCCGGCATCAGGCTTGGCTGGAAAAGCATTTTCTTATTTCCCTATTTTATGCTGGTCCCTGAATTAGGAAGCCCCAGGACTTGCATGTGTCCATCTATGTATGTCCTACACAGTTAGACAATTGTGACTTTATATATGCTCAATTCTCATTGGCACGTCCTGTAGTTTTGCCTCCCCCCCCTTTTACATATTTTCCTGCCCCTCCAGGACTGAGTGGACAAAAGAGGGCTACTGTATACCCAGCGCTGCTATCAAAAAGAGATGCAGTTGCAAGTAGGATTTTGCTAGAGTTGTGTTAGGCTCCAGAATGGATTCACAATAAATTTCTTTATTTTATTTTCTGCCCATCTCATAATTCAGGAGACTCTTGTAGTTGATGAATTTGGAAAAATCAGATTCTCTGATGCTTTGATAGCTGCATTTGCAATTGTTCTCAGCCCAAAATGTCTGGTTCAGATCTTGACTTATGTTGTGAGCATGACATTTGGCCTTAAATCTGTTGCAATAAGACCTCAAAACTCTCTGGTCAATTTATCCATCAAAAGTCTGTCTTATTGGATGTGACTTTCTTCCCCAATCTAGATTCTCTCAAGTCAGGTGAGCTTTGGCTCCTTGAGTTCCACCTCCAAGAGCATTGTGGAAGGTTCTTGATACTAAGATCTCTGATCTGGAGGACAAAATTATGACAAGAGATCTGATAGACCGTTGGTTAGTTTTATCCAAACAGTATCATCTTGCTAACTGAGAGAGCCAGTTTGATCTAGTGTTTAAGGCACAAGGCTGGAAAGCAAGAGACTCTGAGTTCAAGTCCTGCCTTCCTTAGCCATGAAAGCCAGATGAGTGACATAGTCCTTGTTCTAGGCATGGCTACATTTTCCACAAATTCTCCAAAAGATCCACTGTTCAAAGAAGCAATCTCTTTTATTGTTCTTCACAGAAGTTTGTATACATGGAAATATAATCAGGTAAAATGCAAACAGCACGGCTGGGGAATTCTCTCTTGGCGGGAAGCAAATGGCTCTTCTGGCATAGTTAACATTCCATTCTGAATAGCTTGGAGATAGGCAAAAACTTACCTGACAACAGCAGACAGTTCAGCAAAGCATCTTTGGATTCATTTTGAGAAGCCTCTCATAAATCTTTATTGATTTCTTTCAAGAATGGCACTAAAATCTACACCATTCTCTTTCAGCGCAGTTGTCAGGCCATGCCTACATTTCCGGGTAAATCCTGGAAGAGACATCTGTGAACCACAGAGCTACTAAATGTGGATTAATATCTCTTACCTTGAATCTTTTATCTTCTTCTTATTTTTCTTCTATATCTTGGATCTAACCATTCATTTTCTAATACCTCATGATCACTATCTGACAGGGACCAACTTTCCATTGTAACGTTAGCTCCCTGAGGCACTCCTAAATCACTGTCAACTTCAGATATATCCTGAGGCTGACAAAGATCACAGTGATGTGTGCTTGCCCTCGTGGCTCTGAGTGCTAGCAGTGTCCAGCACAATTATGCTACTGCGCCTGGGCAGGTAGCAAAATCATGGGCAGACACACCCGTGGCTTCCATAGCTCTAAGCAAACAAAACAGAATGTAAGGAGAAATGAATGGATGGAATCTCCTTCCTTGCAATCTCACAGTCTCATTCTGATGAAATCCTTTTTCTTTGTACAGATCAATATGTCCGGCGTGAGAAAAAACCCAAAAAGCCATCACAAAAGAAACCTGAGAGACCCAGGCTGGAACCAGAAGAGAAACCAAGTAGGTAGTCTCGGTGGTGCAGTGCCTAGTGTAGTTCTGCAGGCTACTTCTGCTGACTGCCAGTTGCCTGCAATTTGGAAGTTCTGATCTCACCAAGCTCAGAGTTGACTCAACCTCCCACCCTTCTGAGGTGGATTACTGGGGGCAATATGCTGACTCTGTAAACTGTTTAGAGAGGGCTGTAAAGCACTGTGAAGCGGTATGTAAGTCTAAGTGCTATTACTATTGCTAGTGCTTGGGCTCCCTATCATTTTACCAGAAGGTTAGAAAATATAAGGAGGTGGAGAGACAGAGGCAGGCAAGGAAATGTTTCTCCTCCCCATGGTGACGAAACATTTCACAGAGTTTCAAGGAATAAAAATATATTTTATTGGTTTGGGGTTTTAAAATAATGCTGGGGAAGGTTATTAAATCCTTGGAAAGCCACTGTTTTTACAACATCGACAATAGTTGCACATTTTGGTGGATGGCTAAGGCAAAATGTTATAATATATTATTGTTATTATTATTGTTTCTCACTGAGGATTGTAGTGACCATGCTGCTGTAGGGCAAAGGTCTTCAAACTTGGCAACTTTAAGACGTGTGGACTTCAACTCCCAGAATTCCCCAGCATAGCTGTTTGGAGAATTCTGGAAGTTAAGGTCCACACATCTTAAAGTTGCCAAGTTTGAGGATCCCTGCTGTAGAGCAATGTTTTTCAACCTGGAAAAGTTTAAGAGGTGTGGATTCAATTCAGTTCTGGGAATTGAAGTTCATACATCTCCAAGTTGCCAAGGTTCAGAAATCTTCTAGGGTGATATTTAGCCTATTTCTTTCCACTTCCTTTGGGAGAGTTTTTCCTCCCAATCTAGGTACATATTGAAAGTCATAAAGCTTAAAACACTTGGGTGTTTAGTTTCACACGCAAATGGAAAACGGTGACCTTCGGAGCCCACCAATTTTTTAAAGAAAAATAATGCAACCTTCTGATTAGTAGAGAACCAGATTCGTGCAGTGATTAAGGCTAGAAAACTGGGAGTCCAAAAGCTCTAGTACCTGGGGGTCCTTGGGCCAGGCATTCTCTCTCAGCTCTAGGAAGGAAGCAATGGCAAAGAAAATTGCAGGGACTTGGTCTACACAGCTGCCAAGAGTCAACACAAAATCAGAGGAGTATGCATACACACACTCAGGCTTGCACAGTTTGCTGGGTAATTTCTTCCCGATCAACTTCATGTAATGAGCAAGGGAGAATCTTCACCCACTTGCTATGAATTACAAGACAGGCAGAAGATATTTCAATTTTCATTCTCTAATTTTATGTCTGCTGGTCACATATTTCATGCTTTTAATTTAATCTAATCACTTAATACCACTTAATCTTGGGACAATTGGTAGCAGAAAAAGAGCCCCAAGCATGGACTGCTTAGAAATGCCTTTGCCAAGAGTCAAACATTGTCAGCTACATGCCTCTTTCATTTAAACTTAGATATTGATTATAAATTGATTATTTGGAGAAATGAAACTCCTGCAATCCCACAGAAGCTTGTGAAAATGTGGAAACTTTTCAAGGACATCTTAACAAGGTGTGAAGAGAAAGGCGGGTGGTTCCCATAATAAGAGAACTTGTTTACATACTCTATTTGGGATCCTGGGGGTTAGGTTGGGAAATTCATTGTTTAATATTGTGAATAGTATCATGTTAATTATTCAATGAACCAGTAGGTTTTTTTCATAAGTGAATATGATCCTGGACTTGTATTGGAATACTCAAGCTGGATGTTGACAGCCTTCTTCCAAAGGACCTTTAGCCAAGGAGTTATTGCCTTTTTGGAATTCAACTACTGTTTTTGTTTTGCAGAGGTGGAGGAACCTCCCACTCGTCCTTTCGAGAGTCACTATGATGGAGGGATACAGCTGCCAGATTATGAAGATGGTATGTGCTATTTCATGTTTTTTATGGAAGAGTCATAAAAGAAGAATCATCATCCTTATTCTTCTGATTGATCTCTTTCTCTGAAGATGAGTCTCCTTCACATAGGTTCTTTTGCAATTTCTCTAATGTTTGTTCCTGAGCAATCACTGGAGTTCTTAGGCAAGCACATGGCTTGGACCCTATTGGTGCTTGACTGTTATGTGGGGTTTCTTATTACCAGCTATCTTGCCCATGAGCCACTTCCAGGAAGAACCAGGCTGAGGAAGAATGGCATAGATGAAACAATGCAGAGATGTTCTTCAGTTGACTTCCCCCTTCCAGCTAGGAAGGTGGAATGGGTCATGATGTTGGTTTAATGTACACCAGTAGACTTCCAACTCCGCAAGTTTATAGTGGATCTTTGTCAGAAGAGATAAATCTGAAGGGTCAGCTTGGTCTTCAAGAAATGCACATCCATTTTGGTATCCTTGAACCTCCTGTTGGAAAGGGGCCCAATAATTTTCTTTAATGTATACTAATTTTTTTCTTTATTATGAAACTATTAATATGGAACAGCTGAGCAATTGCAAGAGAGAATGTTGTGTTAATTCTTTCCGTGCTGGCAAAAATTCCCTCTGTAACTGATTTTGCTGGGACCATGGGCTAGAAGAAGGCAATATTCTTCACCTCCACATTCTGAAGACCAGTCAAGTGACTACAGTACTATAGGTTTTAAATTTCTTTATTTATACTGGGCTGTGCTAGCTTAGTCACGAAATAAACTGATAGCTGTGAGAAAGGCCTGGACATTTTAGGAATTTGAGAAAAGTTAAATTAATGATTATATAGTGGAATATCAATTTGCTCCACTTTTTTTCTGCCTTCTCAGAAATACACAACAATGTACATAAGTTTCTGAAATGGCCAAGTCCAGATGTGATTGCTGCACCATGATCTTTAAATCAGCCTTATCCAAAATAATAGTGTACAAATATGTTGAAACTTCTCATTCCAAAAGTTCGTAACTATGTTGGCTAGGAGTTCTGGAAAGTCCATATTTCTGGAGAACATCTAGGTATGGAGACAGCTTTGAATCATGTTGGAAAAATCCACTACATCTGCCAGTCACATGTTTCATGCTTTTAATTTAATCTACTGTAATCACTTAATATCACTTAATCTTGGGACTAGTCTGCGGAGAGGGGCGGCATACAAATATAATAAATAAATAAATAAATAAATAGGTAGGTAGGTAGCAGAAAAAGAGCCCCAATCATGGTCTGCTTAGAAATGCCAAACACCCTGTTTCTCACTGAGAGTTGTAGTGGCCATGGTGTTGTAGGGCAGAGGTCTTCAAACTTGGCAACTTCATGAAATTTGAAAGGATGGTGAAACTGTGGAGACCCTGAATGCTCCTTTAACTGCATTTCTGATTTCCTTTTCCCCTGTAGTGGATTATGGTCTGCCTCCCCAGGAGCCCAAAAAGTTTCCCACTGAAACAGATGAAGGTGAGATGAAGATAGATGAGGAGAAACTCAAACCAAGTGAGGACATGGAAACTGGGTTGGCCTGAGCCTGAAGGAAGGGGATCATTGTTGGAAAGGAATGTGAATTGGGTGAACTGGTTGACCCCAAGATGTGGCAGAGTTAAGTTCCCAATCTATCCTATTTCAAGCAAGGAAGGGAGTCAACACTGGCATTCCTGCCACTCTGCCCCAATAATGTCTTCTATGAAGGTAGCTGCATGATCATCACTTTTCCATCAACTGTAAACCACCACGTAGGCTTTGAATTTCCATCAGATTGCTTTACAGTCTCATCACTTATCGTTCTTATTTGTTCATTTGCCCCAACAAACAAGAATTTGAGAGAGATTGAGTCTGCACTCTTGGGAATCTCAATGCCCGATATTAATGCTTTTTGTCTTTGCTCCGGATCAGAGAAGCCTAAGAAAGGCAAGGAGGAAGAAGAGGGTGAGACAGAGGAGAGCCAGTGGACAGAGGAGAAAAGCAAGGAGAAAGGTGGGTAAGCTTCAGAAAGAAGAGAGAAGCATTTTCTTGAGCTTGTAATTTAGAGATTATTTCCTTTGGTGTTATATGTTATATTCAGGAAGAATATTTGGTGCTTAGGCTCTTCCAAGCAGCCCCTGTGAGTGAATTTAGGATCATGGACTTCAGAAGATTGGAGAAAGCGACCTCTAACATTTATCTATCCAGTGCCTCCTCTTCATGCATCAGTTCCTCTTTTATCCTCAATTACTGTCTTTTATCTGCTTGGTTGCTTTCTTTCCTACTTGAATAACTACTTCTTTGCCTCTTCCTTGCATGCAGGGAAGCCAAAAAAAACAGGAGGGAAAAAATGGGAAACCGATGAAAATGTGTGGACTCCAGAAGAGAAAATAAGTAAGTGTAAAGGAGTGCGGAGATGACACTGTCAAAGGAATGCAAGAGTGGGTAGAAGAACCGCTGAGAGGAAATAAATAAGAAATGAGCATCTCAGTTCTGGGAAAGAAGGAAGTAGGAGAAAGAGACTTAAAGTAACCTCACCTTGATTCTGTTTTGTATAAGAGGAGGCAAAAACTCTGATTGTAAGATAAGAACTGCACATAGGAGTAAGAGATGCATCATTGCAGCTGTGGATTTGAGTACTGAAGGTCTTTGCTTGACCATATAACTGTTCAAAAGTGTTGCTTTGACAGTTTCTTTGGACCACCGATGCAGCAGCTGCTTGTCAAAGTGCCTGCAAGTATGACCTGCCCGTGTCTTTGGATTTTCAGAATGTCCTCCCATTGGAATGGAATCTCACCGAATTGAGGATGATCAGATCTTGTCTTCTTCCATGCTGCGACATGGTTTAGGAGCTCAGCGTGGACGTCTCAATATGCAGGTATTTCCTGGAATTTATATCCCAAGTAGTAAATTTATGACTCTGAAATGATATTATATAAATTAAACGTCTGAATAGTGGATATTGTAATATCTGGAGAAAGCAGAAGAGAAAGAATGGAGAAAAATCACAAAATAGAAGTAGAATAGAAGTAGAATACCTATGGCAGAAAAAAGTAAAGATACTACCAGCAGTAATATAGATACCTTGGTTGCAATTCCAAAGCATTTAGAACACCATTTGAACACCATTAGCACTGACAAAATCACCACCAGTCGATTACAAAATGCAGTTTTAGTAGGAAGAGCTTGCATCCTTCAACAATATCATTAAATATTATTAAGCAACATCTGCCTACCCTACATCCTTGGGATGGGGGTTAATAGCTGGACAAAAGGTCAAATCTGGTTTAAACATCTAGCTGACTGCGTAACCACCCATAATTTAAATTTATTTGCTGCCAAACTCCCAGCAATTCTGGTAACTAAATTAGTGGAGCAGTGAAATACTATGGACATAGTATACTTGGAATTCAACAAGGCATTCAACAAAGTAGATGACAATCTTGGTAAGCTAGGAAAAAAGGGGGCTAGGTAACATCAGCATCAGGTGGACTGGTAACTAGCAGACAAATCACTCAAAGAATAGTCCGTAACGGTATTACAGCTACATGGAGGGAAGTAAGCAGTGGGGTACTACCGGTACAGGGCTCTATCTTAGGCCCAGTACTCTTCAATATTTTCATAAATGACTTAGATAAAGGAATAAAAGGGGAACTTACCAAATTTGTGGATGATATTAAGCTAGCAGAAATAGCTAGCACCCTAAATGATAGGCTCAAGATCCATCTGAATGAAATTTAATGTAGAGAAAAGTAAAATCTTACACTTAGGTAAGAAAACCCAAAAGTACACATATAGATTGGGTGAAACCAGGATTAATCATGGTGTTGTGGTTAGCTCTGGCCCAGCTCCTGCCCCAAGGACTGTGGATGTGGGGGAGACATCCACATGCCGCAGGCCTGTTTTGCTCCCAGTGGAATCTGCTGATGAAGGCTCCTCTGACCAAGAAGACATGAGTGACCAGGAGGAGGAGAGTGTGGCAGACAGCTCAGAAGGAGATCAATTATCTAGCTCCTCCTTGGATTCGGAACAAGAGTTAATGATACAGCCACCCATGCGGAGAGCGATGCATAGGCAACAACAACTGAGAGATTATTATCAAAGAAAATGAGGCCACCTGTGGTTGGGTGGGGCTGTGGTAATTAGTGAGGCTGCTATAAAGAGAACAGAACAAGTAGTAACTGTGAGAAAGAGTTTGGAGTCTTAGTGGACAACCAATTAAATATGAGCCAATAGTGTACAGCGGCAGTCAAAAAAGCCAATGCAATCCTAAATTACATTAACAGAGTGATTCAATCAAGATCCAATGAAATACTAATACCACTCTCCAATATTCTAAGCCACACTTAGAATATTGCGTCCAGTTTTGGTTACCACAAAGATGTCGAGACTCTAGAAAGAATGCAGAGAAGAGCAACGACCAAGATGATTTGGGGACTGGAGGTTAAAACATATGAAGAACGGTTGCAGGAACTAACTGTTGAGTATGTTAATATGCCATGTAAATAGTTGCCTGAGGTGAATGCTGTTACCAGGCAGATTGGAAAGGCTAGGAGGCGTCTGATTGGCTCAGACGCAGGACAGCTCTTTTGGCGCGAGCCTTAAGAGTATAAATAGAGCCGAGTTTCTCATTGCCGGCTGGTGAGTTCCCAGCTGATTGTCACTTGCGGAAAGAGCTGAATAAAGGGAACCACTGTTTAGCACTTCGTCTGGCGTCTCAATACTTTTCACTGGCGACGAGAACCGGAGAGAACCTACAAGCAAGATGAATCCTTCGCAGATCGGCCGAGCACCCGACTACTTCGACCCCGAGAAGGCGTCTTGGGAAGCCTACATGACCCGCTTCGAAATCTTCCTGGAAGCCGCCGGTATGGGGACCGCCGAAGACGACAGAAAGCAAGCCATCTTCCTTAACTATTGCGGCCCCGAAATTTTCGATTTGGTTCAAACGCTCACCGATCCGCTTCCTGCCAAGAACGTGCCGTGGCCAGACTTACAATCCAAGCTTGCGGGTCACTTCAAACCCACGAAGCCGGCTGTGGTATACCGCCATCAGTTCTCCAGGATGGCCCAACGCGAAGCTGAGTCTATTAACCAATTCGCCACCAGACTCCGAACTGTACTGTCAAAATGCCGTTTTGACAGCCCAGAAGCTCGACTAACAGACGCAATCATATTCGGCATGAAAAACGCCACAGTACGCAGCAAACTCCTCACCGAGGACGAACCTACATTGCAAACCGTCATCAAGCTCGCCCAGACAGCCGAGGTCGCCGAAGCGGCTGCCAAAGACCTCCAAAGCCACGTCAACAAAGAAACCGTCTCCAAAATCTCCTCCGCAGCTGATCCAGCCGACGACCTCAGCCCTCCAGCCGCCGCCGACGACTCATGCCTCCTGCTTCCGAGCGACCCCTCAAGACAACCGAGATACCCTCGCACACCAGCCCCATGCCCAGGTTGCCGGGGAAATCATCCGCGACTTCGCTGCCCTTTTCGGGAAGCCATCTGTCGCCGCTGCAATCGGCGCGGTCACATTGCTGAGGCCTGCCGGGCTCCCCTGCCTGAAGAAACCTTTTCCGCTCCTCGCCAACAGCGTTTCTCCTACCAGGCTCCACAAGCCCGTGAAAACCGGCCTCCAAGATCTTTTACCCGGAAAACCAACTCAGCCGCTAACCGCGACTACAACAGAGGTAACTGTCAAACTTACGTAAATTGCGCAAATACAACGCAAGGCACCAAAATCATTATTTCTCTACTTTTAAATAACAAGCCTTATGATTTAGAACTGGACACCGGGTCTAGGCACTCTATTATGCCTTGGGACAAATTCAAAATGTATATGCCAAATGTATGTAAATCTAAGTTAACTCAAACTGCTTTGATTATAAGGGATTTCCAGGGACATGTCATCCCTGTATTGGGTAAAGTTGATATTCCTGTACAATTCAAATCTGTTAAATGTTCCCTACCTTTGGTAATTGTGGATGGGGCTAGGCATTCCCTCCTTGGGTTAACCTGGATGGGCCCTTTAGGAATTGAGATCTCTGGCATCTGTTTAGTCCAGTCCCCCTCTGATACCCCAGATTTTGTACATGAGTTTCCTGAAGTATTCAGCCCCACTTTGGGAACTTATAAGGGGGACCCTATCTCTTTCTCCATAGACCCAAAGGTTCCGCCCATTCGCCTGAAGCCACGAAGGGTTCCTTTACCTTTACTGCCTAAACTAGACCTCCAGCTAGATCAACTTATTGCTCAAGGAATCCTAGTCCCTGTAGAGCAAGGGCCATGGGAGACTCCAATTGTCACACCCTTAAAACCGGATGGGTCACTAAGAGTCTGTGCGGACTATAAGTCTACTATTAATAAAGCCCTTCAGCATCACCCCTATCCCATACCAGTAGTTCAGCACCTCCTACACTCCCTAGGAGAGGGAAAAGTCTTTGCAAAGATCGATCTTGCTCAGGCATACCTGCAGCTTCCGGTCGATGAGCCTACCTCTTTGGCTCAGACAATTGTCACGCACAGAGGTGCTTTTAGATGCACCAGATTGCAATTCGGGGTAAGCATAGCCCCTGGGATATTTCAGAGCCTAATGGAGCGAGTGTTAACGGGTCTTGAAGGAACCATACCCTACTTCGATGATATTCTAATTTCGGCTAAATCCATTCCCCAATTAAACCAGAGAATCAGGGCTGTGCTACAACGACTCCAATCTAAGGGGCTCAGAGTTAAAGCAGACAAGTGTGTATGGGGCACCACTAGCATTGAATTTCTAGGGTATAGAATAGACAGTCAGGGCATCCACCCCACAACTGACAAATTAAAAGCAATTACCGAAGCACCTGAACCAACAAATAAGACTGAACTACAAGCTTTTTTAGGTCTTCTGAATTTTTATTCTATTTTTTTGAGACAGAAGGCAACGGTCGCAGAACCCCTCCACCGACTCCTTCAGAAGGGAATTCCCTGGACCTGGGGCAAACCTGAACGCGAAGCATTTTCTCTAATAAAGACCTTATTGACTTCTAATAGTGTGGTGGTGCAGTACAGTTCAGTCTTGCCCATAAGGCTTACATGCGATGCTTCGGCTTATGGGGTGGGCGGAGTATTGGCCCACGTAATGCCAGACAACACTGAGGCACCTATAGCTTTTTTCTCTAGAACGTTGACCCCTTCTGAAAGAAACTATAGCCAGTTGGATAAGGAGGCCCTGGCTTTAATAGCTTGCATTAAGAAATTTCATAATTACTTATTTGGAAGGAGGTTTGAATTAGTAACAGACCACAAACCCCTTTTGGGATTATTGTCTTCAGATAAACCTACCCCTCCGTTCATGTCCCCTAGACTAATTAGATGGGCTCTATTCCTCTCCAGTTATCAGTATACCTTAATACATAAGGGAGGGAAGTCCATAAGCCACGCTGATGGACTAAGTAGGTGCCCTTTGGCACAAAGAGGGGAAGACCCAGTTCCTTCTGATGATGTACTACTATTAGAAATAGAAGAAACCCCCCTAACTTCAGCCAGGGAAGTGGCTGAGCATACTAAGTCAGATTCCATTCTTCAAACAGTAATAAATTGTATACACAGGGGCTGGCATGGGGGACCAGAGGAGGGGGGACTGGCAGACTTTAAGACGAAGCGACTTGAATTGTCCTACATGAAAGGATGTGTACTATGGGGGGATCGAGTGGTCATTCCAACTACACTTAGGAAAAAGGTACTGACTATGTTACATGTGGGACACCCAGGCATTGTCAGAATGAAGGGTTTGGCGAGGGGATACTTGTGGTGTCCGGGCCTAGACCTCGATATTGAGCATTGGGTAGGCCGGTGTGACCCCTGTCAAGAGTCACGGCCAAATCCCCCTCGAACGGCCCCAGTAGAATGGGGAGAGCCCACTGGACCTTGGTCCAGGATACATATAGACTTTGCTGGCCCCATAGGGTCCCAGTATTTCCTGGTTGTCGTAGATGCTTTTTCTAAGTGGGTAGAGATAGTGGCTATGCAAAATATAACAACATGTGCCACTATTAAGGCTCTGTATCATTTATTTGCAACCCATGGGTGTCCTGATGTCCTTGTTTCAGATAATGGGCCACAACTGACCGCTCGTCAGTTTGAGGTGTTCTTGAGTAATCTAGGGGTCAGGCATGCGCTAATCTCCCCTTACTCCCCCTGGGCTAATGGGTTGGCTGAACGTTATGTACGGGTGGCGAAAGAGGCGCTGCGCAGAGCAGGCCCTGGAGAAATACAAAATAAATTAGACCAATTCCTGTTAATGCAACATATTACTCCAAATGCTGCCACCCATAGAAGCCCTGCAGAAGTCTTAATGGGGCGGAAACTAAGGTCTCCTTTAGACAGGTTACACCCTCGCTATTTAAATACCATGGGTCAAGGTGAGATGTCTGTATTACCTGAAAGAAGTATGTATCTAGGCCAAAATGTATTTGCCCGGAATTTTGATGGGGGAGTTCAATGGGCCAAAGGGAAAGTCCTACAACAAAAGGGACCTAAGACATATTTAATACAATTAGAAGATGGCCGTATTTGGAAACGGCACATTGATTACTTAAGAGGGCGGATTAACTCTGAAAATACGCAAACCGCCATTGTAACCTCTTCCCCCAAAGCAGACTCTTATGCACTACCAGAATTATTGGATGTAGAATTGGGCTTACCGAGGCTGGAACGCTCCCGCGACACCAACGAGCCACCATCATCCTCCTCCGACGTCGATTCAGCTTCCATCCGGACCTCACTGCAGGCCGGAGCCCCCACTCGGGCCCAGCCTGGCTCCGGATCCGACAGAGAGCCAACCTCCACCAACGAAGTCCCAGACTCAACTGATCTGCGCAGGTCTGAGCGAGCCTCGCGCAGACCCACTCGATTGGAGGACTTCATCACATGGCTCAACTGATGGACAGTTGGCACTTGACTAAGGAGGGAGGGGTGTTGAGTATGTTAATATGCCATGTAAATAGTTGCCTGAGGTGAATGCTGTTACCAGGCAGATTGGAAAGGCTAGGAGGCGTCTGATTGGCTCAGACGCAGGACAGCTCTTTTGGCGCGAGCCTTAAGAGTATAAATAGAGCCGAGTTTCTCATTGCCGGCTGGTGAGTTCCCAGCTGATTGTCACTTGCGGAAAGAGCTGAATAAAGGGAACCACTGTTTAGCACTTCGTCTGGCGTCTCAATACTTTTCACTAACCATGGTTAGTCTAGTGAAGAGAAGGACCAGGGGAGACGTGAGAGCAGCGTTCCAATATTTAAGGGGCTTTCACAGAGAGGAAGGGGTCAAGCTATTTTTCAAAGCACCTGAAGGCCAAACAAGGAATAATAGATGAAGGAGAGACTCAACCAGGAAATAAGGAGAATTTTTCTGACAGTGAGAGCAATCAACCAATAGAACAGTTTGCTTTCAGAGGTTGTGGGAGCTTCATGACTGGAAGATTTCAAGAAGAAACTGGGCTGCCATCTGTCAGAAATGATGTAGGGTCTCCTGCTTGGGTGGGAAGGGGGTGTTGGATTAGATGACCTACAAGCAGTGGTGGGCTACGAGCCAGAATGCTAAATTGTGCTCACTGCCGCGGCTCGCAAGTTCTTGTGGGGCCAGAGCAATTTTGCTTCTGCACCTGTGGAGGTTGCAAAATTGCACTCAGAGCCACAGGTGTGCCCGTGTTTCAGCATGCACAGAAGCAAAAAACCCTCACCGAAACACAGGCGCACCTGCGGCTCCATGCACAATTTTGCTACCTCCACAGGTGCGGAAGCAAAATCGCACTGGCCCCGCAAGAACTTACAAGCTGTGGCAGTGAACGCAATTTAGCATTCTGGCTCGTAGCCCACCGCTGCCTACGAGGTTCCCCCCAACTCTGTTAATCTTCTGTTAATCTTTTAATCTGTTAAATCACATCTTTTTCCAGAAAGTTGAACAATCTGCATGTTTTAAATCACTTCAGTGTTGATTTAAATATGTATTTCTATGCTTTCCTTATTATGTTTTTCCCCTCCAGGCTGGCTCCAATGAGAATGACTACTTCGATGGTGCTTGGTGTGCAGAAGATGACAGTAGCATACAGTGGATCCAGGTGGATACAAGACGAATTACCAAGTTCACGGGAGTCATCATCCAAGGCCGGGATTCTCTGCTCCAGTATGTGAGGGTCTGGGGAAGTCTGCTGTATGTGTTGGGTCTTGGAGGGTCAGTTGAATGGATGAAATAAAGGGAGGCGGATGGGAAAAGTGGATGACAATATACTGTTTGCTCTGT
The DNA here is from genome assembly GCF_031021105.1 of Erythrolamprus reginae. Taxonomy (NCBI): domain Eukaryota; kingdom Metazoa; phylum Chordata; class Lepidosauria; order Squamata; family Dipsadidae; genus Erythrolamprus; species Erythrolamprus reginae. Next base: position 17,873,119 of record NC_091961.1, on the reverse strand, counting down.
ACTGGATTTCTGCATGCTCTACAATTCTGCACCCAAAGAAGAAAATGAATTCTACATGATGGGTATTGTATCAAGCAAAAAAAAAAAAAAGTTGTTTATCGTATAATTATTGTTGCACTGGGGCATTCCAGTTCCTGATTAGTGGAAGCTTTCTGGACCCTCACCCGGCTTTTGAGTATTTACTAAGCATCACTCCCATATATTCAGACTCTCTTCACCCAGACTAGGAATCTGGTTTTCTTAAAAGGGCAAGAGATGACAGTGCTGATGTTGCCTCCAATTGGCTTCCCAGCTCCCACTGATCATCCCTCCCTTTCTTTTCTCTGTTCTAGTGAGGACTTTGTCACCACTTTCTACGTTGGCTTTAGCAACGATAGCCAGAACTGGCTCATGTACAGTAATGGTTATGAAGAAATGGTATGTATTGGATCTTGTAAAATCCTTCTGGTGCCTGATGTGAAGTGATTTGTTTTTTAACAATGTTTGTTTATTCACACCTCACCTGACTTGAAGAGTCCAGATGCGCTGAAATGGCAATTCCCAAAATTGCTGGCTGGGAATTATGGATGCTTTAATCCCCACAATCTGAAGGTTGCCAAGTAGAAAATGTCAGCCAAGGGTACTAAAAGCTTTATCCTGATTAGCCAGGATTGTGCTGTTGATTTCAAAAATCTAAGGACCATAGTCAGTCTTTACTTTGGTAATACCTTTATTTGCAAATCTGTCGATCAATTTCAAGATTAATTTCCAGAGGACTGCAGAGAAAATGATCAGACTTTATGGTGCAAACTCATAGGGCAATCAACATTCTTTTAAAAAATTGTTCAAGGTGCTCCCTTGAACAATTTTTTAAAAGAATGTTGATTGCCCTATGAGTTTGCACCATAAAGTCTGATCATTTTCTCTGCAGTCCTCTGGAAATTAATTTTTTGTTTCTTTAATTTTTTTAATTTTTAAAGATTTTATTAACCAATATAAATTCAATACATAATACAAAAGAAAACAAAATCCCCAAACATACAATTTTTTAAAAAAATTGAGAGATGCCTTGCTCTCTCTTCCTTTCCTTATTGTGTTTTATAAATAACGCTACATAATAAATAATTTGCGGTTATTCTCATGCTCTATTGATTTAACTCTATGTCTCTTGAAAATAAACATACATAATTCAGTTCAAAGTGAATAAAAAAATAAAAGATAAAAAAACACCTCTAATTTTTACAAATACATTTTTTTCCAGATTGTAAAATAAACCTCTTATTGGATCTCAGAGATCTGATTTAATTCAATTTAGATTTATGTATATTGTAGCATGCCTGACCCACGAAGAAAATTATTTATCTTCGGTCTTACCATAGCACTCTTTGAAGAGTAGATAAATTAGTTATTCCCATTTTAAAATCTTTTTTGTAGCCAATTATACCATTTGTCCCGAATTTTATAGAAAACGGTGTCCTCTTTCTCTTAAATGTGCATAGTTAATCTCTTCATTTCAGCCAATTCCATTATTTTATTTATAATATGTACATTATTCATGGCAACAGACCAGATTATCTCAGGGACCGCCTTCTGCTGCACGAATCCCAGCGACCAGTTAGGTCCCACAGAGTGGGCCTTCTCCGGGTCCCGTCAACTAAACAATGTCATTTGGCGGGACCCAGGGGAAGAGCCTTCTCTCTGGCGGCCCCGGCCCTTTGGAACCAACTCCCCCCAGAGATTAGAATTGCCCCCACCCTCCTCGCCTTTCGTAAACTTCTTAAAACCCACCTCTGCCATCAGGCATGGGGGAACTGAGATATTCTTTCCCACTAGCCCTTTACAATTTACGCATGGTATGTCTGCATGTATGTTTGGTTTTTATAATAAGGGTTGTTTTAGTTATTTTAGTATTGGATTGTTACATGCTGTTTTTATCATTGTTGTTAGCCGCCCCAAGTCTACGGAGAGGGGTGGCATACAAATCCAATAAATAAAAATAAATAAATAAATAAATTAGTAGGTATGGAGTCCTTCTTCCAATATTTATTTTAATGGGCATATGTCCAAAGGACTCTGAACTGCTAAAGTACATTAGAAAGATCTTTAAGACAGATAAAATGAGAGGCTCAAGCATACAGTTCTATTGTAGCTAGACCTTCTTGACTGGTTAAAAAATAATAAAAATCTTTCCCTGTTTCTCCTTTTCCCTTTCCTAGCTTTTTTATGGAAACGTTGACAGAGACACTCCTGTGATGACTGAATTTCCAGAACCGAAGGTAGCTCGTTATATTCGGCTCTATCCATTGACGTGGAATGGCAGCCTCTGTATGAGAGTGGAAATCCTGGGATGTCCACTCTCCAGTAAGTATGGAAGAAACAGTGGTCCTTGGTCTGTTCTCCAGTTCAAAATGACATTTTTTTTTTAAAGGTAATTTGTAGAAGGTGATGGGGAAGACTAAGTTCTTAGGGATTTGCTGCTAGCAAAACTGATCTAAGTGGAGCTAAAATTCTGACTGGATAATAAGCAGCTATCCCTTAATATATGCACAAAGTCACCCTTGAGTAACAATGATATGCAAATGGAAACATTTATGAGAGTAGTTATGAATAATTATTCAGCCACACACAGATATACTAACTTGAATTAAAGTTTACTTTAGGAAATAGCACAATCCAGTAAACAGTCCAGGTCATACACATAGTCAGATTAACAGTCTAAAGAATATCCAGTTACAAAGTCTTCTTACCAGTTGTCTGTGTCATTTATTTATTTATTTATTAGTCTAATTTGTATGCTGCCCAACACTTGAAGGACTCCAAGAAAAAATAAACAATATTTTAAAATAATTTAAAATACATAATTAAAAACCCTAATAATACATACATAACACTCACTTTCACTCATGGCTGGATCTAAGCGATATTTCATTCAACCAACAGCTGCAGGCCTGCCAGAAAAGCCAGGTCTTTAAAGCTTTTGCAGAAGGCCGGTAAGGTGGGGAGGATGCAGATCTCCAGAGGTAGTTGGTTCCATAGAGCTGGAGCTGCCACAGAGAAGGCTCTTCCCCACGGCCCCGCCAGTTGACATTGTTTGGCTGATGGGACCCAAAGAAGGAATGCACAGTAAACAAATATACCAAAGTATAAACACAGCTTAGATACAACAGAGAACAGAATGTCAAGGAAAGCATATCAGAGAGAGAGATATGATCTCCCTCTTGTGGCAACCTGCAACACAATCAACCAATCAGAAATAGCATACAGTTAAAGCTACATACATTAACACAGTTAAATCTACAGACATACATTGCTGTTTTACATATTGCCAACACAAGTGATTGGACAGAGTCCTAACAGTATCAGAGAGAGAAGATTTGGTATTAAAGTTCCTGCCACGTTTAATCTGTTCTTCCCTCCCCCCCTCCCCCTCTTGTTTTGCAGGCATCCACAGCTATTACAGTTTGCAAAATGAAGTGATGACATCAGTGGACAACCTGGACTTTCGCCATCACAACTACAAGGATATGAGACAGGTAAATATGCATGTTGAAAAAGATCTTTACTCTTCAAGAAAGGCTGCTTTGAAGACTGTATTTAAGTGGGTTAGAGATAAAGAGTTAAAGAATAGTAGGAGATATATCCAACACAGTTTCAATTTTAACTTGAGCACAACAGTGTGTCTGAGGGGGATTGTATGTCCTATGGATTCTCCTTGGATGGAGCTCAGCACCACTGCAGAATGTGAATGCTCCAAAAGCTTCCATGAACCCATTTCTAATCCCATCTCTATCTTTGATTTTCTGGGTGGGAGTACCATTGTTTTCCTTCCCTGCAGCTAATGAAGGTAGTGAATGAAGAATGTCCCACCATCACCCGCATCTACAATATTGGCAAAAGCTTTCGAGGACTTAAGATCTACGCTATGGAAATATCTGATAATCCAGGCGAGCATGAACTGGGTAAGAATCCCACTGCCTTCAGCAGGCCAGGCACCAAAGACACAGACATCCCAAAATATTCTGCAGATCAGATCACAGATCTTTTCATCTTAGTTCAAGAGAAGAGCATGGGTGTATACATAGACATAAAAGAATTATATACATGCACAATACGACATACACATTTTACTTATTATTATCAGCAGAGTTGTTAAGTGCTAATAGCATTCAATTGTATGATTTTTTTTTGCCATGGTTGTTAAACAAATAAGTGTGGTTGTTAAGTAAATCTTGCAGTCATTAAGTCAATTGGCTTTCCCACCTGCTGGGAAGGTTGCAAATGACAATCATATAACATGGAACTGTCATAAATACAGGCTGTTTGCCAAGCACCCAAATTTGATCATATGACAGTCGTGATGCTGTAATGGTTATAAATGTGAACACTGGTTGTAAGTCATTTTTTTTAAGTCCTGTTGTAATTTCAAATGGCTACTAAACAAATAGTTTTAAGTCAAGGACTACCTGCAGATCTAAAAATTATCATATTAAAGACAATAGTCATGCTTGATAGAGATAATGTAATAAATAAGCGAAGCAATACATAAAAAGTATAATATTAGATCAAGTAGTATGAGCTGCATGGTGCCCTAGAGGTGAAGACACTTACCCCCCCACTCAGAAGGCTGAGAGTTCAATCCTAGGCAGTGACAGCGGTTTCTCAGGACACAGAGAGAAAAAAATATCTGCTGTGAACTCCACATAGGCATCGGGAAGGACATCCAGCCAGCAAATGCTCAGCTCCATTCAGTTGCCCCAACTCTATTCTGAATACAGAGAGTAGAGGATCATAAAAAGAAAAGAAAGACCAAAGTAGTGGATTTTCATTGCCTTATAAAATGTGCTTTTAATTTCATTTGCCCTCTACTTTCTGTTGTGAGTGGTCAATGAACAGTTCAGTTAGTCACAGATTCTGAGGAGGATGAACCGGGTCCATCTTGGTACCCTAGGCCAGTGTTCTTGACAACTGAGTCAGAGAGTGAGAGTGAGGGAGAATGGGAACCTGAGGAACCTCCACAGACTGTAGAAACCCGAATGATGGTAATGTCTGAGTCACAGGAGAAGGGAGACGTAGGGGATCAGGAGCCCCTATTAGATGCCCGTGTCAGAAGGTTACGAAGCAGACAGGAATATCTTTATGGGAAAAGTTTCAAAAGGTGAGTCTATGTAAGAAAGTTTAGACAGTTACATCGCTAGGAAACAGTTGACTACACCCAGACATTATATAAGTGAGGGTATCTGGGTAATGGGGTGTGGAGTTCCAACGTTTGTAATGGTAGAAGTCCTAGATTCGAGGTTCTAGAAATGCTTCACTGGCAAACTGCTCTTATTCTTCTAAATTCATTGAGCAGAGATGCAGCTGTCTGAGGAAAACCTGGAGATCCGTGAGTGTGTGTGTGTTTTAATTAGCTTTGATTCCTGGCTGCAGCCCGTTTCTTATCTCTTTGCCAATTTAACCGGGAAAGCTGCCAACAGGGACCGAAATGCCTGGCTTTGTTTGTACAAATTCTGTTTTACATATAAAAGTGTTTGATTTGAAATCTCTGCGCGTGAATTCTTCCTTTGTTCCGATTCAAGTAGGCCCAAGCAGAACCCTTTCTTTCTGCTTCTCCCAGGGGAAGGGAATAGCACGATTGATGTAAATATGGACTCTTTGGTGCCTTTTCTAATGCAACTTTTCATTTTGGATTATTGTAGGAGAGCCAGAATTCCGCTATACAGCAGGCATCCACGGCAATGAAGTTTTGGGTCGGGAGCTGCTGCTTATGCTGATGCAGTTTATATGCAAGGAGTTCAAGGATGGGAATCCACGCATCCGGAACCTGGTGACGGAGACCCGCATCCACCTTGTCCCATCACTCAATCCTGATGGCTATGAGATTGCCAGCCAAATGGTGAGTCTGACTCGGTAGATTAAGCTGAAGGGATCCAAAGGCAGAGGGAGGAAACCCCAAACTGGAAGAGTGGCGGCTATTACCAACAACAACAAAAAAAGATGGAAATGCACCAGTTTGCTAACTTTCTAAATTTATGCACACTAAGATCTGCCTTGGCTTTGCACAGCTGTGCCTTGCTTTCTTTACTAGAAAAACAAAAAAGTTGGCTGCTTGAGCCATTTCAGAATCAAGTCTTCTGCCCAAGTTGAGCACAAAGCATCCAAACAATTTTCAGCCTTGCACATTTGAAGTTAGTGTTTATATACAACTGCCAATGTTAGTTTTATACACACCTAGACAGCTGTTTTGGCACCGTCAGCATAGGAAACAAAAATAGGGAAGCCTCCTTGTGATTGAGGCTGTCTGAAAAAGCAATAAAAATCAATAAAAATAAAAGTAAGGTCTAGCTATGAATATGATTATTCATTCATTCATTCATTCATTCATTCATTCATTCATTTATTAGATTTGTATGCCGCCCCTCTCTTTCCTCCGCATTTCAGCCATGTCTTGTGCAGGAATTCACTGGAGAAAGCTATTATTATTATTTATTAGATTTGTATGCCGCCCCTCTCCGTAGACTCGGAGTTAGCAGTACAAGGAAACCAGGCTGCCAAAAACGTGGTAGCTGGATACCATCAAAGTTGACACTAGCCAGAGAACAGAAAAATTTGAAGAAGTAGTGTAAGATTGGCAAATGTGGAGAGACCTGGGTCATACAGTTGCCAAGAGTCAGAGAATAACAATATGAGCCAAGGTGGGACAGCAGGTAGAGTGCTGTACTGCAGGCCACTGAAGCTGACTCTAGATCTGTAGGTCAGTGGTTCAAATCTCATCATCGGCTCAACGTTGACTCATCCTTCCATCCTTCCGAGGTGGGTAAAATGAAGACCCGGATTGTGGGGGCAATATGTTGGCTCTGCTAAAAAGTGGTATTGCTAACATGTTGTAAGCCGCCCTAAGGAGAAGGACGACATAAAAATCGAATAAGTAAATAACATCATCATCATCAATCTCTTTTTCAGGGCTCAGAATTAGGGAATTGGGCTCTGGGACACTGGAATGAAGAAGGCTTTGATCTCTTTGAGAACTTCCCTGATCTCAACAGCATCCTCTGGGCTGCGGAAGAGAGAAAATGGGTACCGCACAGAGTCCCCAACCACCACATGCCAATTCCTGACCATTACCGTGCAGAAGATGCTGCAGTAAGTACACAGATGGAAGAAGATGGGTGAGCATCTGGTGCAGGAAAAACCCAGCAGCCCCTAATACATGTATGTGAGTTTTTAAAGCCAGAAATAATCCAGTTCAAGAAACATAGAATGTAGCATCATGGGGATGGAAGGGACTTCAGAAGTCTTCGAGTTCATCTACCTGCTCAACCTTATACCAGTGATGTCGAACCTTTTTTAGTTCATGTGCCAAAAGGGTGTGTTTGCATGTGCCAGCATGTGTGCACCTGGCCACACCCTTTCCTTCCTCTCACGCATGCGTATCCCCCTGCACTGCCCCAGTACATGCGCACTTTCGCCCCTACCCAGGGGTGGGCTATTGCCTGGATGGGGGGGAACGCAGTGGGGTAGCAAAAATGGAGCTCCACCCCAGAGCACCCAATTTGCACTGAAAGATGTTGAAAGAAAATGCAGGGAGTTCTGCATAAGCCACGCCCACAGTGTGGCAGTAAAGATTTTGATAGCCCTTCACTGCCCCTTCCCCCATGCATGTGCACAGGCCTCACTGAAGCCTGGAACACTGGAAAAACAGCCCAGTGGGCAAACCGGAAATTCAGTAAAATGGACTTCTAGTTTGCCCGTGGTGGTGTTTCTGCACTATGGAGGATTCCAGGAGGCTTCCTGACATTCTGGAATGCGAAAAACAGCACAATGGGCAAACCAGAAGTCTGTTTTTCCAAATGTTTCGTTTGCCCATTGAGAGGGGTTTTTTGCACTCCAGGGCTTCAGGGAAGCTTTCCTGAAGCCTCTGCAGGGCGAAACGGCCTTTCCCAAGGCCAAAAATCAGCTGGACAGTGCACACATGCACTGGAGCCAGGGGTGGGTTCCTTTTACCCTTTTCTACCAGTGTGCATCATGGGGTTTCACGTGCACTCCCCCCCCCGAGAAATATCGCTCCGTGGGCCATCTGTGGCACATGTGCCATAGGTTTTCCATCACAGCCTTATACCAACCCAGTCAAATAGTTGTCCAGTTCATTTTTGAACATCTCCAGTGATGGAACACCCACAACTCTGGGAAGCTATTTATTTATTAATTGTCCCTATCAAAAAAATTATTCTTACAGAAAGTGGAAATAGTAGACCAAAAATTGATTATTAATAGAGAGCTGGAACAATCAATAATAAATCTTGTTGACAGATTTATCTCAGATTTCAAAATATAATAGAAAATAAAGATGAGGATTTGGGAGATATAATGACAGAAATAATTGCAGATATATTATAAAAGGATAAACAAGAAATAGTTAATGGATTGGATGAAATCTACAGTGTGCAGATCAATTCCAATTAAGTTGGAACTAACTCACTTTAATAAGCTTCCATCAGTTAAAAAGAGTGACCCAACCTTTTTGTTTGTTTGTTTTCATCTGCTTGGGCTGGGTGATTTTAGAAAAGATGAATAGGGTTTGACCTTCTGAGGATTTGGTTAAGTGCGCCACATAATCCCAGGGCTTTAGGCTAGTTGTTGAAAAGGCATTCCAGAAGAAATTGGAGCTATGCTATTACTAAGAAAACTAAATTGATTGTGAAATCGCCAGGAGTTGAGATGGAAACCGAAGTAAAACTTAAATAGTTTTACTTTTTTAAATGGAAAAAAGCAGCTAAATCATATCTTATAAGAAAAAAAATACTTATTTTTCATTGGAATATTGTGGTGGTCACATTACTTCCAATATCCATTACTTTACCTGGGAATCTTTTTCTCCCAGGTGGCAGTTGAGGTGAGGGCTATCCTAGCCTGGATGGAGAAGATCCCTTTTGTGCTTGGTGCCAACTTCCAAGGAGGCGAGAAACTCATCACCTATCCTTTTAACATGGCTCGGCCGATCAATGAGAATGAAGTAGGTCCTCCACCATCCCTGGAGGACTATGAAGAGGAAAATCCAGAAGTCAAAGAGACCCCAGACCATGCCATCTTCCGCTGGCTGGCCATTTCCTATGCATCGGCCCATCTCACAATGACCGAGACATTTCGTGGAGGTTGTCACGATCAAGATGTGACCAACGGAATGGGGATTGTTAACGGGGCCAAGTGGAAATCACAAGCAGGCAGTAAGTATGAAGCATGAAAGACAAGCAGAAGGAATTTCAACCGTCTGTTAGAGGTGCCCACTATTGATAATACACAGCTGCATGTGGATGTACACATTTGAAACAAGATTCTTTCAAGTTCTTCTGCCTCTTTTTGCTTTCAACTTGTATTTGTCTAAAGCCTTTTTGGTCCTCTCGTGCTTGGTTCTGAATTTGCACAGAGCACATGAGAGGAATTCTATGTCTTTTCATTACAATGCTGATATTTTTGGTTCAAAATATCCTCTCATTTTGCAGAACACAAAAAGGAAGGAGGAAATAACAAGCTAAAGAATTTAAAGGCATGAGATAAGGAAATTTCAGAATTGTAATCTTGTGGGTATCTCTCTGTGTGTGTACGTGTTCGTGTATGAAGAGGTGACACTAGGTTTAGATAGATTTCTGGGTCTGTGTGATTTCCAATAGGAAATGGGGCTAAATAGGAGATCTTTATTGTTTAAGCCAGAGGTCCTCAAACTACAGCCCGCAGGCCAGATACAGCCCACCAAAGCCATTAATCCAGCCCACACGGGACCATGAGGCTTCCCTGCCCACATTACCCTGCCTACCCACATTGCTCCCACCCCTAACCTTCCACATATCCCATTTTTGGCCTTTCCAGCCTCTAAGTACCACTCTGCTCCCACCTCCCAAGGCCTCCACGTCACATTTTTGGCTTCCCTGACCTACAGTACCACTCTGCCTCCCAAAAAAGGTCCATTTTTGGCCTCCCTGCCTCCAGAAGTATTCTACTGGCCAAAAACGGGCCTGTTTTTGGACTCCCGGGGTGTTCAAGCATCCCATCTTTGGCTGGCAGAGTGATACTGGAGGCTGAGGCCAAAAAAACTCCTGTTTTTGGATGGTAGAATGCTACTGATGGCTGGTAAGGTCAAAAACAGGATGCACGGAGGTCTTGGAAGGCCAAAAATGGGCACACAGAAGACAGCCACATCCTTTCACTAACCTGCTTTCCACCCCCAGGAGCATAACAAATTAAAGTTTAATTTATGTGTATTGTTTGGACTGCTAAATTTGCCATGCCCGCCCAGTCACATGACCACCTAGCCATGCCCACCCAACTTATCTGACCTCCCAACTGTCTGAAGGAACATTAATTGGCCCCATTTAAAAAGTTTGAGGACCCCTGGTTTAAGCAGTTCTCTGGTAAAGTTTGGTTTCTCATGAAATTCACTCTTCAAAGGTTTAAACGTCAATCAGGTTTGTTAAATTTCATTTCATCCCAACTTTGTAGTCTTTGTACAAGTTTTGGAAGTGAGTTTGTTAAGGGAATTAAGGCCTTAAGTGAAGAGTGGAGGGTGATGTCCTTTTCCTGCTAACTCTTTCAGCCCTGAACGACTTCAGCTACCTACATTCCAACTGTCTGGAACTCTCCATCTATCCTGGGTGTGACAAATTTCCCCATGAAAGTGAACTTCCACAGGAGTGGGAAAACAACAAGGAATCCCTGCTGACATTCATGGAGCAGGTGAGGTGCAGAGTTGGTCCACAGAGTGGCAGTGAACATATATTTTCAGCTAGGCTGGGCAGATATAGCAAAGTAGCACCTAGTGAACCTTTTTTTGCTTGAGGGTGCCATAGCACGCCTATAATGTAATATGCCCTCTCCACGTGGGGTTGTGCACATGTGCATAACTTCACGTGCCCCCCCCCACACACATGTGCACAGGCCTCACTGATGTCTGTGTAGCCTGTGGATGGCAAAAAAGATTCCAGCCTATTTATGCCTTGAGATGGAGTACAAGGGGAGGTCGTTTTTGCCTTCCCCAGGTTTCAGGAAAGCCTCCAGAGCCTGTGGATGGAGAAAAACTGATCCAATGTCCCAACTGGAAGTTTGAAAATGAACTTCCCATTGGGCTATTTTTCACCACCCTCAAGCTTCAGGAAGCTTTCCTGAAGCCTGGGGAAGGCAAAAACGACCTCCCCACATCCTCCAGAAGGCAGAAAATCAGTTGGCCGGCATGCAAACGCCGCTAGAGCTGACCTTGTGTGCCCTCAGATAGGGCTCCGCGTGCCACCTGTAGCACACACGCCATACGTTTTCCATCACGGATCTAATGCTTAGAATATCTCAACATACATTGGGTGCACCTGACACCCTGCTCATCAGTAAGGATTAAGCCAGTAATAAACCTTTACTTGCATATAGGTGAGTGTCCTTCACCAAGTCATGATGGGAACAACTTGTTCATCCACACAATTGGCTGGATAGCGTAGATGAAAAACAGTTGTACTTTTCATGTGTTGTCTCCAAGTAGTAATTTTAGTGGAAAAGAGGGAAATTATTAATGCACATTTTAAAATTACATTTATAAGCCATCTTTTCTTGGGAGTTCAAGGTGGTGTCTAGAGAAGAGTCTCTACTTACTTTCCCAAGTCTCTACTTTCCCTGTTTGGCTGGATTTAAATCTAAGTATCTCTAGTTCAAGGTTGGTGCCTCATCTGCTAAATGACATTGTTTTAATATACCTCGCTGGAGCATTGAAAGCTTGCTTAGTTCTTCTGTTGTCTGCTACTCAAGGACAGTAGAAATATTGGATGGTTGGACAGTATTTACAGGGTTAGTTCCTGTACGGTTCTTGCTCTGAGCACCCTCAAACATTTTGGTGGGTGGCGATTACCAGAACAAGTTTTTCCCCTAATTGCATACAATGCAAAATATGTCCAGTGCACTAACTTGGAAAACACGTCATGTATCCTGTCAGCCATCAGAGTTCTCAACAGGCACCCGACTTTTCATAATAGTTTAATGGAATTTTCAGAAGTGTGTCCTGGAGGCTCAGGTGGGTGACCACAGGAAAGGCAACATCTAAACAATTTAAAATAAAAATTGTAATTCTCCTACCCTAAAAACTTTGTCTTGCAGGTACATCGTGGTATTAAGGGCACAGTGACAGATCAACAAGGAGATCCCATTGCAAATGCGTCCATTTCTGTGATAGGGATCAATCATGATGTGCAAACAGGTATGTCTACAATAGTGAAGACAAATATACAAGTCCTTTCATTGAGCCTTCTTAGTGCATGCACCTCCTTGATCTTTTTGCTTGCACAGCATGTGCCTTTTTTCACACAAAGAACGACCGAGTGGGAAAAGACCTTGGAGGTCTTCTAGTTCCACCCCATGCTCAAGCAGAGACCTTACACCATTTCAGACAAAAAGCATCCAGTGATGGAGCAAACTGTACCATTGATTGTTTTCAGTTAGGAATTTTTCCTTAGTTCTAGTTTGTTTCTCTCCTTTATTTTCCATTGTTTCTTGTCTTCATCTTCTGGTGCTTTGAAAAACAGGTTGACCCCCCTTTGTGGCAGCCTTTCAAATACTGCAATACATTTCCTTATCTGCAATCAGTTTCAGCATCATAGCAATAGCACTTAGACTTGTAGTGTTTACAGCCCTAAGCATTTTAGAGTCAGCATATTGCCCCCAACACTTTGGGTCCTCATTTTACTGATCTTGGAAAGATGAAAGGCTGAGTCAACTTTGGGTTGGTGAGACTCAAACTACTGAACTGCTGGCAGTGGGCAGTCAGCAGAATTAGCCTGTGATACTGCATTCTAAGCACTGTTCCACAATGGCTCATCAGTTATTGCTTCTCTTGTGTTCCAGTAAGTGGAGGAGATTACTGGCGCATCCTGAATCCTGGCGAATACCGTGTTATAGCCAAGGCTGAGGGCTACAATCCGAGTGTCAAAACCTGCAGCGTCTATTATGACATCGGAGCCACCCAGTGCAACTTCATCTTGTCACGGTCCAACTGGAAACGAATCCGAGAGATCATAGCCATGAACGGCAACCACCCACTTGGGAGGCCCATGCAGGGACGGCCCATGACACCTAAGGAGCGCATGCGCTGGAGGTTGAGGATGCGCCAAAGAGCTCGCTTGCGCCAGAGGATGCTCGAACGGCTACGGAAAGCCAGCACCACCATTCCCACGACTGTTCCTCCAAGTTCTGCCCTCCCCTTCTGGTTCAGCAGCACCACACTCCCACCGTGGAGTCAAGAGCCTCCCATAGCCACTTCTTGGGATGCTGATGTCTACACTGAGACGGTGACCGAATGGGAGACAGTAACAGAAGAAGTAACCGAGGCAGAGATGACTGGCACTGCCTTTCCCATGACCACGGCAGAGACGTACACAGTGAACTTTGGTGATTAAGATCAGCCTGTCAGGTTTGTGAGGACTGCAGGCCAGGAACACTAAAGACATTCCTAAAGCCTACTCCGCCTCTTCTGGAGCAGGTAGTGGTATCTACTCACTGTAGTTTGTGGAGGCACGTTCTCCTAGTTTTAGGACCCACCAGGAACCCCTTGCTTTAATCAGGCTCCAAGAGCCGTCACATTTGCATCATTTATTTTTCACACACACAATGAACAACTTTCTTTTTCTTATTTGGATATAAAGGCTCAACTTTCTTTATAAGGGTGGAATACTAAACCCCTGCTGAATGGAAACTTGGGGTGAACAACTTGTACATCTCAGGCTGGCTACAGAATAGGGAACAAGTTAAGAACATAACCTGGCTAAATCTTTAACATTCTGGTATGTTAATCTTTTTTTTTTACTCCATTCTATTTTTGATGTTCTTTACAGCAGGAGTCCCCAACCCCCGGTCCATGGGCCAGCACTGGTCCACAGCATACTAGCAACTGGGCAGCACAAAGAAGCAAAGGCTCATCCACAGGATGCAGGCATCATGCAAAACCATGCCTCCTCCGGTCCATGGGAAAATCTTTCTCCATGAAATCAGTCCCTGATGTCCAAAAGGTTGGGGGCCACTGCTTTGTAGTATAGTGTAAGATTCTTGTGATGGGGAAAGAGACGCAGACTAGGCCTTTATCCAGAGGCCCACATCTGTTGCTTCCCCATGTAAACTCATGGAAATAATGGAGCCCATCAAGCACTGAAACATATTTGGGGCACAACCCAACAGTTTTATCAAAGTGTCCCCATGTCTATTTGCAGTTTTAATACTTTTACGAAAGGGATCTGTATGAAAAATTCAAATATCTTTCCAGTTCTATTTAAGAAATGAAAGAATTCTTAAGGCATATAATAAGAACCAGAGCAAAAAACTGATTAAGTTGAAAAATGATTTTTAAAAAAATATCTATTTTTGACTTCTCAAAAGGCCAACCAGCTTAAGTTTCCAAGGCATAAATGGCTTTCTTTCAGTTGTGTTCACTTGATGCGGCTTGAATTCCCATAGGATTCTGGGTATTTTCCCAAGTGAGGAGCTGGGATAGCCTAATCGTCTACTAGTTACGAAGTCAGTATCACTTTGTTGTGGTCCTAACATCAAGGAAAGCTGTTGCCTTGATTGCAACAGTCAAGCAGGAAGATTGATATTTGTTAAATTCATGAATGACTTTGAAGCAGCTGCTGCCCAGGAGGCAGTCCAGGGTCACATTGAGCCTTTTCGGTTTTCCAACAGTTTATTCATTGAATAAAATGAATTATACAAGAAATTCCCCTTGTTCTTGGTCGTGAAGATCAAACACATCTAAAGGAACCAGAATATTTTATTGTAAGCCTATCTATCTGAATCAAAGGTCAGACTCTACAGTAAAAAGCAGGAACAGGGATTACTCCCAAGTTCCAGAAAGAAGGAGAACTAAGCTCATGTCTCTCAGTCACCAGTCTCCATCCCTGTCTCTTCTTCTTCGTCATCACCAAAGGCTGAGAAAGTAACCGGCTGACAAGTGAGATCGCACAAATTGATCAAGCAAGCAGTCTGTGTTGAGCTGAAATCAGGAAGTGTCACTAGCAAGACCTTCTGGCCATCTTCCCCTGCAAAGGAAGAAGGAAGACAAGTGAAGACAACTATCAGAACTTTGGAAGGGACAGGCAAGAATAAGGAAAGGGCCAGAATTTTCCTTTTATCCCCCTCTTCCCAAGTTGGGAAAAAAATCGTGATTGATGCTGTTTTTTTAAGAAAGATTTCCTAATCTTTTCCTGATCAGGGTTTGTGACTTTTAGAGCCCCCAAGAGAGATGCCAGATTCACCCGTTGTTCTGACCTAGGCGTTCCCAAACCATGAAGCAGATTCCTTGTCCTGACAAAAATCCCTTTTTATTAAATTACTGTGAATTCTTCTCATTCACATCCAGCAAAGTCTTTTAAGGGTAAATTTAGTCCCAGAACGTATTTGGCTTGGGGAGTTGCCAGGCCAATATCTTCAAAACTTGGCAAGGAGTCTCTGAGGATCACAAACCAATTAAGTAAACGAATTGCCTCCTGTAAACTCCCCTTCCCCATTCACTCCTCTTTTATTCCCTACGGGAGGGGCCATTCATTGTCCACCAAGTCGACCCTTGGTCCTCAGCTGTTCCCTTCATCTGGCAACTCTGCGCATGTGCACACTGGGAACAGGCTCCAGCTGTTCATCTGCCTCACTGATGTCTGACTCCAAAGGCAACTGATAACTGTCAGACTGCCTTGGCCCCATCTCTGCCTCCGACGCAAAGCCCTTGTTGGAGCCTTCCCCAGACTCCGGGACTGTCCCATGTTCCTCCCTAACCTCCTCACTGTGCAAATCTGCTACCAGCTTTGCTGGCCGGCCACAACACTTGTGTTTGCAGACTGTATTCACATTGCTCATTCCTGCCCTACCACCATGACAGTGTGTGTGATTTGTACAGAGAAGTCCCCAATTTGAAACCCTGCTCTCATCAGAAAGGATTACGGATTAGGGGATGGTAAGGACAAAAAAGATTCTAGCAAACAACTTGCAATTCAGGGAATTGACACTTTTTCTACCTAGAGCAGGAGTGTTAAACTCAATTTCATTGAGGACCACATCAGGATCGTGTTTGACTTGGTGGGGACGACGACAAGGGGGGGCATGGCAGCTCAGCATCACTCATGTCAGGGGCACTTGTGGTGGTCTGAGCACTCTGCCAGTGAAAATGGGCTCCCAAGCTCCCTTTTCGCTGGCAGAAACTCCATAGGCCAGTCCTTTGCTGTTTCCAGGGTGGTCCTGCAGGCCAAATTTAAGCACCCTGTGGGCCAGACCCGGCCCCTGGGCCTTGAGTTTCTCACACCTGACCAGCAATGGGTTGCTCCCGGTTTGGGCCAGTTCTTAGAACCGGTAGCACCAGCGGTGGGAAGCACTGTCCACTCACGACACTTCTGCGCATGTGAACCGGCAGCAAAAATATTTTACAACCCACCACTGCACCTGACATAGCAATTTTTATTTAATTTTCAGTAGACAAAAGCACCACTTGGGACAGGTGATGGTGGGTTGGATGGACAAAGCTCTTAGTATAACACAGATTCCAGGGATGTAGCTGTTGTGGGATCTTCTAAGTACAAAAATATCTAATAAAAATAAGCCAACTTGTAAAATTGGTGCAATTGAAAAGGGGTCTCAATATTTACAAAAACATTGAACTATCCAATTTATTGGAGTGATTTAAGAATTACATTGAAGAGCAGAAATTTATATAATCCTGCATCTGGATGTTGTTTGCAAACATTTCAAGCAATATTTCAAAAGCCTAGTTTAATTCACCCCCCCCAGACTTTTCGGCAAAATATTGTAGGCTCAAGTACATAAAGGTGAGCTTTTTCAACCGGTTGCTGGCAACAGCTGCAAGAACTATATCAAAATCACTGCGAGAAATTTCTATAGTATATTGAGAATATTTTATGATTTGACAACGACTGCCACCTTCCTCCCTTTTTTGCATGGTTCGGGCTCCTTTCTGCACAAACCCCATAAAAGACAAATTCCATCATGGGGCAATCCGCTTTACAGCTGGATGGGACCAAAGAGCAGGTCTCTATCTGAACAGTTACTGATTTTTAAAAGCAACTAAACCAAGCAGTTTTCAAAATGCCTCCCCCCTCTAACCAGAAAAATCACCAGAAAATTCTTTGTTCTCTAATCTACATCTTTGCCAAACATCTTTAGCATGTTGGGCAATTCAGTAAATATGTTCATTTAATCAACCATGGTTAAGTAATGTCTTCACACCAAGTGAAAATCTAGTTGTTTGCTGGGAGAATGAAAGAGGTGTACCCTGAGCTTTCCATCCTGTTTTTATTCTTTTCTATCTGGTGATGGAATTTTGTCTTTTGCAGGACACTGGCTTATAATTTATTCCTTAGGCCATTAGGAAAAAAGCCACTGAGTTTCAGCCAGGAAGAAGCCAAGCCCGCCTTACAGACGATGCAATTGCCAATACTGGCTTACCTTTGACTTCTTTGGATTTGAAGGAGGGCGCATTGCCACAGAAATAGATATGAGGGCAGTCACTGAAGATGAAGGGGTCTGTCTTGTAAAATGGATAGCAGCCTGAAAGACAAGGCACATCAGGGTCTTTAAATAAATGGCCCACCAGTAGGCAGCCTTAAAGCAAAATATGTGATCAGCTCCTTGCATGGAACCAAGACCACACACCTCAGAAGACGGATAGTTCCAGGCAGGCTCTGACCTCTCTATAAAAACACAGATCATTTAGACTGATTTGGGTTTGGGCCAACAGCCATGGGAGTTTGAAAGGCTAAGTAGGGTTCAGCTGGTGCACCTCACTCTGCTGCTGCTCCTTTTCTCCCTAGTGTTTCTGCCCAGTGATTTTTCTGGCACCTTCCTACCTCTCTTTGCGTTGAATCCAAGTGCAGCATATCTGCACTCAGCTCACTGGGCCCCATCTTCATATTATTATTATTATTATTATTATTATTATTATTATTATTATTAGTATGCCGCCCCTCTCCGTAGACTCAGGGCGGCTAACAACAACAATAAGACAATATAAACAAATCTAAAATTTAAATTAATTTTAAAAACCCTAATTTAAGAGACCAATCATACATACAGACATACCATGCATAAATTTTATAAGCCAAGGGGGAAGGGAATATCTCAGTTCCCCTATGCCTGACAAGAGGTGGATTTTAAGGAGTTTACGAAAGGCAAGGAGGGTGGGGGCAACTCTGATATCTGGGGGGAGTTGATTCCAGAGGGTCGAGGCCACCACAGAGAAGGCCCTTCCCCTGAGTCCCGCCAAACGGCATTGTTTAGTCAATGGGACCCGGAGAAGGCCAACTCTGTGGGACCTAACCGGTCGCTGGGATTTGTGTGGCAGAAGACGGTCCCGGAGATATTCTGGTCCGATGCCATGAAGGGCTTTATAGGTCATAACCAACACTTCGAATTGTGACCGGAAACCAATTGGCAACCAATGCAGACTGCGGAGTGTTGGTGTGACATGGGCATATTTAGGAAAGCCCATGATAGCTCTTGCAGCTGCATTCTGCACGATCTGAAGTTTCCGAACACTCTTCAAAGGTAGCCCCATGTAGAGAGCGTTACAGTAGTCGAGCCTCCAGGTGATGAGGGCATGAGTGACTGTGAGCAGTGACTCCCGGTCCAAATAGAGCCGCAACTGTTGCACCAGGCAAACCTGGGCAAACGCCCCCCTCGCCACAGCTGAAAGATGTGCAATGCTTCTGCATTGCATTCTCACTGGCTTACTAGATATTATGGACATTGTTTTATGATAGAGCAATCAGATATTTAAACATAATCATATATTTAAAATATATTACAGAAATTAACACAAGGAAGAGGAAGCAAATGCTTATCTTCCACTACAGACAATTATCCCCTCCTCCTTTACCCAAAATGCACGAGCTGTACATCTGAGTGGTCTTGCTAGAAACTAGACTTTAATTCCCCATAATACACCCCAAGTCAAACAACCTGAGAGTTGGTTTAGCCCATCTGCAAAGCCTAAAATAAAACAAACAAAGCCCAGCAAATGTATCTCTTAGTTATATTACCCAGAGTGTCTGGAGCTGTGGGGCTGAGATGCCCAATCCTTAAGGTCCATTCCAGAATTTCCAGATAATCAGACATGCTGCTGTACTTGAAAATATCACTTACGTTTTGGCCTGAAGTTCCCATAAATCTACGGAGAAAAATGGTAAGTGTTTATATTTGAATAAGAAGGAACTCTGGTGTAGAATGTCAAGGAAAGGGTTTTATGCATTATATTTTTATCTTACATATTGTTCTGACCCAGCTGCCAGACCAAGGAACCCAGCACAAATAGCATCTGGACAAACCTTGTTTTAATATTAACAAACTACTAATTCTGCCCTAGCAGTCATTCTAAAGAGGTGATAGCGAATCTATGGCACAGGTGCCATAGGTGGCATGCGTAGCCATATCTGCTGGCACCTGAGCTGTTGTCCTAGCTCAGCTCCAATGTGCATGTGTGCTAGCCAGCTGATTTTTGGCTCACACGGAGGCTCTGGGAGGGCATTTTTGGCTTCCAGAGAGCCTCCAGTGGGATGGAGGAGGGCGTTTTTAATCCTCCCCCAGCTCCAGAGAAGCCTTTGGAGCCCAGGGAGGGCGAAGCAGGAGCCTACTGGACCCACCAGAAGTTGGGAAACAGGCTGTTTGTGGCCTCCAGAGGGCAGCAGAAGGTGTTTTTGCCCTCCCCAGGCCATAGAATTATGGGTGTAGGCACTCGCGCATGCACAATAGCACATGTCCACGCTCTTTCAACACTCAAGGAAAAAAAGGTTCGCCATCACTGTTCTAAAGTCAATGAAATGATAAATCAATCCTTTTGCTGCAACATCTGTTAATTAACCTTCTTAACAGCCAGCAATAGTCCTAGCAAAAAGAACCAAAAGTCCGACAAAGAGTCTGTCTGATAACAGCACACTTACTGTTCTTGGTAAAATGCCCAGGAGCAATTTGCAGGAAATGGGGAGTCTACCAAACAAGAGCCAAACAGGAGTTTTGAAGTCAAAGACAAGATGTGGAATGAACGCAGTTGTTTCCTGCAGTCCTTTTCCTCACTTAAATAGGCTATTGGAGTGGCCAATGAACCCGAAACCTTACTGCCAAGTAGTCCTCCTCAGGAGCCATTCCTGCCTATTGGCAGTTCTGTGCGCTCATGCATGGAGAACAGGCTCCTCCTCTTCTTCGTTTTCACTTATGGCAGCCTCTGGAGGTTCTGAAGGCCCTGGCTGCATTCCGGTATTTGGCACCAAGCCTTCTCCAGCTTCCTCACTGTCTCACTCTGGTACTAGCTGCACAGACTGCTGGCAAATCACCACACCAGCCTCTTCGCTGTCTGAATCAGCTACCAGCTGCAAAGGCCACTGGCGGGCTACAACACATATTTTCAGAATAACTTAGAGTAACATACAAGGCAGTCCTAACTTAAGACTCTCTTAAAAACCACCTTATTTAGCAATGGAAATTCTGGTCCCAATTTTGCTTGTAAGTTGAGGACATAGAACATAGAACAAAAATGCTGGCTTTTACCTGACTCCATCAATGTTTGCCTGGTATGGGTTGGTGACTAGCTGCAGGGTGGTGTATGCATTCGAGAGAGGAAACATGCAGCGATGCAGGGGCTGCTGAGGCATCACGTAGTTGGTTGGATCAAACTCGCCTGGCATCACATCGACAGGGATGGACTTCTGTAAGGGGAGAGTGGGCAAGCCCTTAGGTCCAGGGAACACTTCTCACCAAAGGAAAAACAGAATAGCTTCTTCATCCTTTCTTGAAAACAAAACTTACACAAAGCTGCAGCAGAATTTCATCCAGCATTTTTACAGCTTCCACACTGGCTGCTTGAGTCTTCTTGGTGAGATATTTTGCCTGCATTGCAACAAGGTGCACAAAAAAAGAGAGAGCAAAGTATGAATTAAGAGGGAATGAAAGAAATGCAGAATTAACGCTGCCTGGGTGGTTTGGGGGCTAATCATTCTCAGCCCAACTCACCACACAGGATGGTTGTTGTGGGTTAAATAGGAGGGAGTATTAGCAACGTTCACCACCTTGTTCATACTATAACTATATAAGAAGTTGGATAACCATTTGTCTGAAATAGTGTAGGGTCTCCTGCTCAAGCAGAGGATTGGACTAGAAGACCTCCAAGGTCCCTTCCAACTCTGTTGTTGTTATGGTGTGATAAAAATAAACCTAATAAATAAATTCATCGCCTTTGGAATGGAGAGTGAAAGAAAGACACAATATAAATGCAATGTATAAACTAAGAGAGTCTCACAAAGACATTTCTGACACCTTCACCTTGTTCATGTTGTCTCTGCTCTGAGTATTCTGGTTAAGCAAATTGCCTGCCAGAATGACCCGAGAAATTAGGGCCGCGCTGGATTGCTCCCCCTCTGCGCCCAGCTGTCCCGTCACCATGTCCACCAGAAGCTGCATGCCCAGGAGACTCTCTCCACTCTTGCCACCAAGGCCCAGGCCTGACACCAGCAAGACAAACCTGCAAGGTAAAATACAAGCCATGGAAGTCAGAGAACAGAGTGGCTTTTGTATTTGGGAAATGGCTTGTGTCAGGGCTTCTAGAAACTTCTAGGATCACTCGGCCACAAAAATGGCATTTTCTCAGGTCCCTATAAAGGAGCACCCAGCAGCCAGAAGGGGGAAATGATGCCATGCTGGTACCAGTGGATGGAGAATAATTTTAGGTCCATTTACCCCGAGGAAGAGGTTGGGGTTTTGTTCTTTAAGAAAAAGGATAACATGTGCATAAAGCTTATCTATGTATCTATTTTACTTTCTTTGCCAAAAAGGGTGCCTGGTATTTTGTCAGTTTGCTGCTAGGCTTCAATGCTGCCATCATAGGTACTCCAAGATCCATAGCGCCAAAGGAAGGTGGGGAACTCAAATGTTGGCCTCTACATAGGTATAAAATTGTTAAGTAATTATTGATTGATCCACCATTAAGGGGCAATCTCTGAGGAATGGTATCTCTGAAGATGGTGACTTGCAAGAACTTGGGAGCCTGTTCCCCGTTCCAGTTCTAGGCTGGCAATTGGTGGAAAGACTACAGGTAGTCCTTGACTTACAACAATTCAGTTAGTGACCGTTCAAAGTTACAACGACACTGGAAAAAAGTGACTAATGACCATATTTCAGTTACGTTTGTAACATCTTCATGATCAGGAGATCAAAATGCAGATGTTTGGCAAGTGGCCCACGCTTTTGACCTTTGCAAGGTCATGTGATCCCCTTTTGCAACTTTTTGACTCTCAGTCAATGGGGAAGTCAGATTCACTTAAGAACCAGGTTATAAATTGATTGATTTTAGTGACTCAACAACTGTGGCAAGAAGTCGTAAAATGGGGCAAAACTAAACAAATGTCTCACTGAAAAACAGAAAGTTTGGGTTCAATTGTGACCATAAGTTGAGGACTACCTCTATTCTGAGTGACAGAGAGCCCTGGGTGGCTTCAGCAGAGGTCATCATAGGACAAGGTTATAGGGGGGCCTCACTTGTCTGTGTTGGGCCCCATCATAGGCAGCTGGGTTGGCATATCTGCAAAGCAATGATCTTCCACAAGGAATGTGCCATCATCCTTTTCTGTACCATAGACGGCAAGGATGGTCCCTGAAAGAGCAGAAAGGGGCAGACGTGAGCGATTGAGTGGGAAGTTTGCCTCCACAAAAGCCAGACATTCAAAAGATGTCGATTACAAGAAGCTGAAAAGACGGTCATCGGCCCACCTGTCACCAGCTTGTCGATCGGTATCTCTCCCTCAAGTTTGATTCGCTGCAGCTCATCTTCCAGGATCAGTTCATCTGACTCGTGAATGTATTTGAGGCGGGGAGGATGGGGAGGCAGATTGTGCTGTGAAGATGAACACAACATCTTGCCGTGAGGAAGAAGCCAATGCACATGAGCTTTGATGCTAAATCTCTGATATACTTGGCAGAAGCTAAAGCACAAATTTAAGCTGCTTAACTTTAAATCCTTTCTTGCCCTAAGGACCTCCTTTGGTGCATCTTTTCATTCTGCGGTGTGACAGGGACTCACAAAAAGATTGCTATGGTGAACATGAACAATTTAGCAGAGTACAAAGTTTCTTCCAGTCTCTCTTATATCTCCCCCCAATGGCCTTCATCCCTCCGTCTCCTCCTTAACTTCCCTTGCCCATGGATAAGGGGTGAATTTCCAAATGAAGTAGTGGGGTGCAGTCAAAAGAATGTCTAAAATTCTAGAATACAGGGTCAGCCTTCTTTCAATTTTTCTTAAATTCAACAATCCAAAACTATCAGATAAGGAAGGGAGACTGGCTGTTACAAAGAGGGCACCAATGTATGGATACAGTTGCTTATCAAGTTTTTCTGAGAATATTGAAATCAGTTTCGTCTGCTTATATGTCAGCAGCTGCTCCATTATAGAAGCTGGACATATGGGTCCTACAGCCTCAGATGTCCACTAGATAAAATCTGAACAAATAAAATCTGTCTAAAAGTCTAGGAGAATACTTGGATGGGATACAACAGGGGTTCAAACTTGCAGCCCGCACATAGTCTTTGACTTACAAAGTTCATTATAGTGACCATTCAAAGTTACAACACTGAAAAAGCGACTTCTGAACTGTTTTTCACACTTACGGCTGTTGCAGGATCCTCAGGGTCACATGATTTATATTTGGATACTATTTATGACAGTTGCAGTGTCCCAGGATGATGTGACCACTTTTTGTGATTTTGGACAAGCAAAGTCAATGGGAAAACCAGATTCACTTAAGAACCGTGTTACTAATTGAACAAGTGAAGTGATTCACTTGAACAACCGGGGCAAGAAAGGTCATAAAAAGGAGCAAGATTGGCTTAACAAATGCCTCACTAAGCAACTAGAAATTTGGACTCATTTGTGGTCCTAAGTTGAGGACTACTGTACCACCTTCAGAAAGGCCTGATAATAATATTTTTAGGAATTATCTCATATTCCATTGCTCTCCCATGGTAAAGCAGAGCAGAGGCTTCTCCATCACTGGCACTAGTGATTTACAGCTAATAAAAGTTCTGATTTATGTTGGCAGCATTTTAAGAAAAAATTACTGCAGTCTGTAAATAGATATCTAAGTAATTTCAGACTGCAGAGTTAAAGAGAAGATTGAAACATGCTATATCTGATGTTATGAGCATTCCCTGTCCACCTCTGGTAATGTCAGATTCTGAGGAGGATGAGCCAGGCCCCTCTGGATACTGTGGGACATGGGGTTGCCAGCTGATGCAGAGAGGGAGGAAGTGGCTTGGATGAACCTGAGCAACCACTAGAGGGGGCTAATATAACAATGGGGGAGTGGTCTCAGTCCCAGGATGAAGCAGACATTAGAAGGGATGATCCATTCTTAGATGCCAAATATTGTAGGTTTCAGAGTAGACAACAGGACTTGCATAGTAAAAGGAAATAAGCTTACAGCTTTACCTCTTAGGGGTTTGATGTCACTTCCAGTCAGTAAAGCAAAGGGTTTTGGATAATTAGGGTTCATGGAAGATGTTTTAGAGTGTGGGGTGTTTGAAAAATCCCCCCCCCAAACAATGTTCCCTCTAATTTTTTTTCGGGGTGGGCGGAAAAGTATAGTGTCTGAGCGGCAGTCCCCTTGGGACTGGGCGGCACAGAAGTATAAATAAATAAATAAATAAACAAACAAACAAACAAACAAAATCCCTACTTTTTTATTAAAAGAAATTAATAATAAAACAAAACCAAACTCTATTACTATTAAAACTAAAACAACCAGCAAATCCAAAAACATAACTATTAATAAAAACAGGTGAGGGCTGGGTTTTTTTCTCTCTGTTATTATTTAAGTGCTTTTACTATATGCTTTAAATCAAGAGTCACTTCTCTCTCTATTTCTCTCTCTTTCCTGTCATTCTCTGCCTCAATCATTTTCTCATTTCTCTTCCCCCCTTTTTTCTATCATTTCTCTCTCCCTTCCACTCCTCTCTCTCTCTTGCTTTCTTCCTCTCTCTCACTCTCTCTCACTCTTCCTTCCTCTCTCCTCTCTCACTCTTTCTTTCTTTCCCTCTCTCACTCTCTCTTCCTTCCTATCTTCTCTCTCTCTGTCTCCCTTTCTTTCCTTCTCTCTTCCTTCCACTTTTTTCTCTTTCTCTCTCTTTTCCTTCCTTCCCCTCCCTCTCTTTCTCCCTCTCTCCCTTTATATTTATCTCTTCCTTCCTTCCTCTCTTCCTCCCTTTCTCTCTCCCTCTCGTTCACTTTTCTCTCCCTTCCCTCCCTCCCTCCTTCTTTCCTCTCCTCTTTGCCTCCCTCTTTTTCCTTTCTTTCCACGTCTCCGGCTTTGCTGACCGGCACAAGGCTCAAGCCAGCTGCCCGGGAAAGCCAGGAAGGTCCTCATGCCCCCCCCCAGCCGAAACCACAACGGAGGTCTTCCGCCACCAGCTTAAGCCTCGCGTTGCTCCACCCCGCTTCGCCTGTCATCCTGGACCTCCGTTGTGTTTTGGGGGGAGAGCGGCAGGAAAGCCCTGTGCCGTCCAGGAAAGCCGGGTTTGCTTTCCGTGAAAGCAGCACGCCTTTTAAACACGCTGCTTTCTTGCAACTCTTTCCTGGGTGGGGGGGAGGAGGCCACTCACCCCCCCCCCCCAGGAAAGAGGTGCAGGAAAGAAACCCGGCTTTCCTGGCCGGCACAGGGCTTTCCCCCGAAAACACAACAGAGGATGACAGGCAGGACGAAGCAGGGTGGAGCAACGCGAGGCTTAAGCAGGCAGCTTCCGCGCGTTCCTTTCGGCGGAAGAGGAGAGGGAGCGGATCGGGCGGGGGAAGCGTCTTCTACTGCCGGCGCCTCCCCGCCCCCCCGCGGGCTGGCAGGGGGATGGGGACTGCGCGCCCATGGAAAAGGGCACGCGGGGCGGTATTTTGGGGTGCACGTGCGCTCACGCGCGCAGCCTACAGGGAACGGTGCCCCCAAACCTTGTTCCTACTTTGCTAAAAACTCTTTGCCAGACGCTGCTTGAATATTAGACTCCAGTGAGCAGATTTATCTCTTCTAAGATGAATTTCCCTCTGCTACGGGCAAAGGAATGCAATTAGGCCGAAGTTGGCGCCTTTCCCAGACTTTATCTGCTTTTCAACTCAGAGAGAAAAAATACTCCCTGCCTTTCCATTCAGTCTTCTTGTGTTGCCTTTTTATGATAAAGAGTGTCATTTTAACATGATTAAATGGTTAAACATGACAAAAGGGTTAAATAGGGTTCAGGAGGGAAGTGTTTTTAACAGGAAAGTGAACACAAGAACAAGGGGACACAATCTGAAGTTAGTTGGGGGAAAGATCAAAGGCAACATGAGAAAATATTATTTTACTGAAAGAGTAGTAGATCCTTGGAACAAACTTCCAGCAGACGTGGTTGGTAAATCCACAGTAACCGAATTTAAACATGCCTGGGATAAACATATATCCATTGTAAGATAAAATACAGGAAATAGTAAAAGGGCAGACGAGATGGACCATGAGGTCTTTTTCTGCCGTCAGTCTTCTATGTTTCTATGATATGCTATATATATGATATGATATGATATATCCTACTGGACACTGACACCTTCAACATTATTTTTGTCTGCGAAACATGGCTAAATGCATCCTATCCCGACTCCATCATCACATCAAGAAACTATCTTGTCTTCCAGTCCGACCGTGAATCCCGCAGAGGCGGAGTAGCTATATTCTACAAAAAGTGACTAAACCTAAAAAACATCCAAGTTGCACATGATCTTACCCTCTCTGAAATGATCATCTGTGATCTATCCCTAAATGCCACACTTCGCTTCCTACTTTGTTACATCGCCCCTGACTATAACATCACCCATGCAAACAAATTAATTTCACTACTAATGTGGGCAGCCTTCTGCCCATACCCCCTTATCTGTTACTAATCTGGGACTCGACCAACTAGTAACAAACAATACTAGACTCAACAGCTGCCTAGACCTCGTATTGTGCAACAGCAAAAGCACAATTTATTGACTATAAATAAAAGAACCTTTTTCCAACAGCGACCAGAGCATGATAAACTTCAGCCTCAACCTACGCCACTCCAAGATTCACCCTAATAATGCGACATCCAAGTACAATTTTTAAAAAGCCAACTATGAACTCATATATGCTGATCTCTCAATTCTTGATTGGCAAACTCTATTCTCTGGCTGTAACACTGCTGATGACCCCTACAACATATTCTTGCTCAAAGTCAAAAGAGTTATCAGACTACATGCACCACTAATAACTAATAAGCAAGAAAAACAACCCACCATCTCAATAAGAAAACTACAAACAACAACAACAAAAAAGATCTCTGGAGGAAAAACAAAAAAGGTCATGTAGCCAACTTCAAAAGCCGCTACAAAAATATATGCCACCAAATAAAGACAGAATGCTTCAACTACCACAGCAAACAAGAGGAAAACCTCCTGCGCACCAAATCCAATCGTGCCTTCTACAACTTTGTCAATAACAAACTCAAGGACTCAAGACCCATCCCACCACTAAAAGGGCTCAACAACAAAGAATGCTATGATGAATCAACCAAAGCTAACCTCTTCAACATATTCTTTGGCTCAGTCTTTGTAAACAGCAACGGCTCACCTCCAAAATTCACTAATCACACCTCAAACACTCACAACAGCTTAACTTAAATAGACTTCACTGAAGACATTGTTGAAAAAGCACTAGGCGACCTTAAACCTTCTTTATCAATTGGGCCTGATGGTCTATGTGCATATTTCCTAAAAAAAGCTCTCCACAACCATAGCTGGACCACTAGGCATAATCTTTGAAAAATCATTCAGGACCAGCTCACTTCTAAAGCTATGGTCGCAAGCAATGGTCATCCCCATCTTCAAAAAAGGGGATCCCAGTCTAGATCAAAACTACAGACTAATCTCATTATGCTGTGTCACATGCAAAATCAGGGAATCAATCATAAACCAATCAATTACTCTCCACCTAGAAACTAACAACCTACTCTCTAACAAATAATTTGGTTTCAGAAAAAAATTATCCTGCAATCTGCAACTTCTTCACTGCAAAAATATATGGACTACACATCTCGATCAGGGCAAATCTATACATACAATTTACATTGACTTCTGTAAAGCCTTCAACTCAGTGGTTCATGACAAACTACCGTATATACTCGAGTATAAGCCGAGTTTTTTAGCCCCAAAAATGGGCTGAAAACATAGCCTCGGCTCATACTCGGGTCATTGACAAAGTCACCACACGAGGGCGCCATTGCTTGAGCCAGAGCGAGGAGGCACCAGCTTTTGTCCCCTCTCGCACGCCGTAGCTCCTCTCCCTAGCTCAAGCAAAGAAGGCAGCCATTTGCAATGGTGAGTCGGATTAAAAAGGCCCCCTGCTGTCAGATTCTCCTCCCCCTCCTTTGAAAGAATTTAAACTGTTTAAAAAATGGTATTTTGTGGTAGTTGCTGTCCTTGCTTGGATAGGATATAATAATGTGTTATGAGGCAGAGCTAGACAGGAATTCTTTTTCTATCTGTCTATCTTTCTATCTATCTATTTTTCTATCTATCTATTTTTCTATCTATCTATCTATCTATCTGTATCTATTTCTTTCTATCTATCTATCTATCTATCTATCTATCTATCTATCTATTTTTCTATCTGTCTGTCTGTCTATCTTTCTATCTATATCTATCTATATCTATCTATCTATCTATCTATCTATCTATCATCTATCTGTATCTATTTCTATCTAACTATTTTTCTTTCTATCTATCTATCTATCTATCTATCTATCTATCTATCTATCTATCTGTATCTATTTCTATCTATCTATCTATTTTTCTATCTGTCTGTCTTTCTGTCTATCTATCTTTCTATCTATATCTATCTATCTATCTATCTATCTATTTCTATCTATCTATCTATCTATCTATCTATCTATCTATCTATCTATCTATCTATCTATCTATCTATCTATTTGGTTTTCTATGCTGATAACCTCACAGCAGCTAATGCTGAAGCTCTTCTTTGGATACACTTATTTGTTTGTTTGTTTGTTTATTTATTTAATTGGATTTGTATGCAATCCCTCTCCAAGGACTCAGGGTGGCTCACAGCATATATAAAAACAGAACAATAATGTAAATCCAATTAATGATGAGAAGGAATCCAGTTTTGAAGGATTTTAACTCTTAGGTTTTAGCTTCCTGATCAAGCTACTTTTTTTACTTTTTAATTTATTGTTAATATTGTTAATTTGTTTACCCTCTTTTAAATTTACAGAGCTAGTTTACTGGTTTTCTTTAAAATAAATATTCTAAAACATGTCTCAATTAATGTAATTTTATTGTTTTCCATTTTTATAAGTTACCAGTAGCCACTGCATTTTTTAACCTCGGCTTATACTCGGGTCAATACGTTTTCCCAGTTTTTGTGGCAAAAATTGGTGCCTCGGCTTATACTCGGGTCGGCTTATACTCGAGTATATACGGTACTTCTAAAACTCAATCCTACAGCATCTTAGCCTCCCTCCATAGTTGAATAACTGTGTTCCTATCAACAGACAACAAGTTGTCAAAATAGGGAGCACCATATCTCATTCAATTCAATTCAATTTATTAGATTTGTATGCTGCCCCTCTCCGTAGACTCAGGGCGGCTAACAACAAAAATAACACAATATATAACAAATCTAATAATTAAAAGTCATTAAAAACCCCTTATTAAAAAGAAAACATACACACAAGCATACCATGCATAAACTGTATAGGCCTAGGGGAGATGTCTCAGTTCCACAGGGGGAGCTGGTTCGAGAGGGTCGGGGCCACTACAGAGAAGGCTCTTCCCCTGGGTCCCACCAGACGACATTGTTTAGTCGAAGGGACCAGGAAAAGACCAACTCTGTGGGACCTAACCGGTCGCTGGGATTTGTGTGGCAGAAGGCAGTCTCAGAGATATTCTGTCCCAATGCCATGTAGGGCTTTATAGGTCATGACCAATACTTTGACTTGTAACCGGAAACTGATTGGCAACCAATGCAGACTGCGGAGTGTGGGTGTAACATGGGCATACCTAGGGAAGCCCATGATTGCTCTCGCAGCTGCATTTTGCCTGATCTGAAGTTTCCGAACACTCTTCAAAGGTAGCCCCATGTAGAGAGCGTTACAGTAGTTGAACCTCGAGGTGATGAGGACATGAGTGACTGTGAGCAGTGACTCCCGGTCCAAATAGGGCCGCAACTGGGGCGCCAGGTGAACCTGGGCAAACGCCCCCCTCGCCACAGCTGAAAGATGGTTTTCTAATGTTAGCTGTGGATCGAGGAGGATGCCCAAGTTGCGAACCTTCTCTGAGGGGTCAATAATCCCCCCCCCAGGGAGGCAAAACCCACAGCCATTCCATCTTGTCAGGATTGAGTTTGAGTCTGTTGACCCATCCAGACCCCAACAGCCTCCATGCTGGAAGTGGAAGCACATCACTTCCACTGCTTTGCTGACTGGACATGGGTGCAGATGTAAAGCTGGGTATCATCAGCGTACTGATGATACCTCACCCCATGCCCTTGGATGATCTCACCGGTTAAGAACGGCATACCCCAAGGCAGCGAACTTGGACCAACACTCTTCATACTCTATATAAATGACCTTTGCGATCACATTACAAGCAACTGCGTTCTCTTTGCCGACAATGTCAAACTTTTCAACACCACCAATAACACAGCTACTCTCCAAAGACCTTGACTTTTTGTCTGAATGGTCAAACATTTGGCAACTCCAAATCGTAACCAAAAATTGTCTGTCTTATACATTGGCAAAAAGAATCAGAACACCAAGTACAAACTGAATAAACAAGACCTTGCAGACAACCCTCCATTAAAGACCTTGGAATACTAATATCAAATGACTTAAATGCCAAAGCCCACTGCAACAACATCGCCAAAAATGCTTCAAGACTGTTAACCTAATCTTAAACAGCTTCTGCTTCCATAATCTCACACTACTAACCAGCATACAAAACTTTCGCCAGACCAATCCTTGAATACAGCTCATCTGTCTAGAACCAACACTGCATTTCAGACATAAGCACTCTAGAAAATGTCCAGAGATACTTTACTAGAAGAGCTCTCCACTCCTCCACTCGCAACACTTACAATCCTAGGTTTAGAAAGCTTAGAACTACATCATCTTAAATACAACCTAAGCATAGCCCATAAAATAATCTGCCACAACGTTCTTCCTGTCAACGACTACTTCAGCTTCAACCACAACAACACGAGCACTCAATAGATACAAACCTAAAGTAAACTGCTTTAAACTCAACTGCAGGAAATATGACTTTAATAACCGAGTGGTTGATGCATGGAACTCACTACCAGATTCTGTAGTATCATCACCTTACTCCCAAAACTTTACCCTTAGACTATCCACTGTTGACCTCTCCCAATTCCTAAGAGGTCAGTAAGAGGCATGCATAAGTGCACCAGAGTGGCTTCCGTCCCGTCCTAATGTTTCTCTTTTACTAGTACATCATATATTTAAATATTATATCTTTGTATACTATCAATACGTACTTGACAAAATAAATAAATAAAATACTGTATAGTGGATTTTGAGTCATTGGTTTCCCTCTGAGAGGCCATGAACAGAACATCTGGAAACTCATGTTCAATAAACAGGAAAGAGCCATGTTTCCACTATGCATTTAACTCAAGAAGCCCTGGCAGAAGCCTTTTCCTCCCCAGGGAGAGCTTGGCATTTGCTAGCAAAAACAAGTTACCCCCCCTGGTCCCACAATTCTTCTCCAAAATCCTATGTACTGACAGACAATTTGAAATGGCTGAATCATCCCACATTTTTATCACTGAGGACTCTTAACATTGCCAACACAATCATAACAAAAACAGATCCACAAGTCAAACCAAGCTTATAATAAATAACACTTATTTCCCAATCTGTCCTGATTAATGGATTAATAATGATTCCTAAGATGTTTCTATTTTATGTTTGTTGGCACTCAGGAACACAGCAAGCCCGTTTTATTAAACAAAAAAGCAAATCAAAAAGTATCCTATAATGATTTTGAATAATAGATGTTTGGTCAACAGCTTTTACAGCCAATCTTTGGTGGTAAATTTCTAACACATGTTTGCAATCAATAGCATGCTAGTGAATGTCTTACCGAGAAAAGCTAAATATTACTCATCAACTGTCCTTCCAAAATAAGCTAAATATTAATCCAATTGTGCAAGAGAGCAGTTTTTAAAATGTCTGTTTTACAGACCGCCAGAGAGAAAATTTATCTTTTTGCTCATAAATTCTGAGCAATTATTATGCAAGTAGTTTATTCAAGGAATGTCTTCTTTCCACTTTCCAATTTTTTTTGATAACCCCAGCGTTATACAAGGCACTAGGACTGTGAGTCCAGCAAGGTCACTGCAAAACTTGAAAGGGTCTGAAATTCAGTTGCAGACGAGATGCAGAAGATCCCTCAGTCTGCCTTTGGTATCTCCCATGCTTCTTGAATGAAACCTGTAAGGTTCTTTTTTCATACCTCTTCACTGATTTCCCGTAAGATGGAAGGCTGAAGCTGCATACACTTGAAGAGTGTTCCCACCACACAACACTTCTCTGAGGTCTGTAACTCACATAGTTTTTTCACTGTGATGTTGCTCCCTTTAGGAAAAGTAGATAATGGATTAAATGTGAAAAAAAGTTAAGAGCCTATGATGTGGAATTAATTAGAAAGGTTCCTTCTAGTCAACCTACTGAAAGTCCAACATCTGTCTAGTTTCTGGGCTCACAATGTAATATTTTATTTATTACTTTTCATGGGAAGTTCCAAGCCAGCATATTATAAAAGCATGTATCAAAATTAAAAGAAAAAAGAAAAAAAGTGATACTACGTACATCCTCAAAGTCTTATAGTGTCCTCAAAACAAGACTTCATTAGGATAAACTCACCCCATTTACGCCGGGCTCTGTCCACCAATATCGGTCTCATCTGGATAAGGCGTGTAGCATAGATATGAGCATATTGCCGATTGAAAGTTCGCTCCCCAAGCCTGAAATTTTGGGAGCAATTGGTATAGGTTGAGATGGGCACGCGGGGAAAGGTGGAAGCCACTGCAGATGGGGAGGTCAAAAGGCCCTGTGCAGATGGGATGCCCTGCTCTGAGAACATTGTGTTGCAGAATTAAGCAGCTGTGTGGATTTCTGTTGGAAACAAAGAAATTAGATGAGTGGTTAGGGAAATGCTCAGGAATCTAGCATCACCTTTTCTGACATGTTTTTCTTAAGAAGCATAAACTTCCATGAGATGCAGCTTACTTCCCCAGCTGCCACTTTTTTGTATCTCAAAAAGCAGCTAAAACTCACAAGAAATTAAACCTTTAAGAACATGTTTATTTATTTGCTGATTGATTTTTATAATCATCCACCCCAGTAAGAACAATTAGGTGGAAAAGGTGCTGAAGGTCGTTGGTGCTTCCTGAGTTGATTGTTTTCTTGGAGATGTTTCATTACCCGAACTAGGTAACATCATCAGTGCTAAAAGTCTGTCAAGATTCTCAGTCCTCCAGGTCAAGATTGTCTCAAAGGTGCTTTTACAGGAGGCAACTGGACTTTGTTTTTCTTTGAAGACGTTTCGCTTCTCATCCAAGAAGCTGAAGAAGAGAAACGTCTTCAAAGAAAAACAAGAAAGTCCAGTTGCCTCTTGAAAAAGTATCTTTTGGGGCACAATTCTAGTAGGAAGTAGGGTTTGTTGGAAATGTGAGAAGGAACAAGGGACTTATTATCATCTCTGGTGGACCTGTCTTAAACTGAAAATATACTGGAACAAAATTAAAATCTGTTTAGAACAAATTATACAGCAGGAGATTGAGTTGAAGCCCGAGTTGTTCTTGCTGAGATTTTTTTAAAAATTTTTAGGGAAAAAATTTAAAAAGAATAGAGATACTTAATACAACATATAACTACCACAGCCAGGATTGTTTATGCAGAGTTGGAAATCTGATTGTACCCCAACTTTCTGGATGGTTGTCTGAAAAATGTTAGAATGAGCTGAAATGAGCAAACTAACAATAGAGATACATGATAAAGATGAAGATATGGGATAAATGGTATAACTGGTTAAAAGAAATATCAAAACTTTTTATAAAATAGACTTACTAATGAAGAAACTCTTTAGACTTTTACTCATTTACTTTCTATGTACTCCCTATGTAAATAAATAAGATATGTGTAAGTAAAATGAAATAGTTGTTGAAAACAAAATAGGTGACTCAATCTATGGAATAAAAAATGATATATTGTATCAGTGATCGTTAATAAGAAATACAGTGATCTCTCGGTTAGCGCGGGGGTTACGTTCCAAGACCTCCCGCGCTAACCGATTTCCGCGTTATAGTGGATGCGGAAGTAAAAACCACCATCTGCGCATGTGCGCCATTTTTTTCATGGCCGCACATGCGCAGATGGTGGAGTTTGCGTGTGGGCGGCGGGGAAGACCAAGGGAAGATTCCTTCAGCCGCCCAACAGCTGATCTGCTCCGCAGCGCGGAAGCAGCGAGGAGCCGAAGATGGGGTAAAGGCAAAGGGGAAACCCCATCTTCGGCTCCTCGCTGCTGCCGCGCTGCGGAGCGGATCAGGTGTTGGGCGGCTGAAGGAACCTTCCCTTGGTCTTCCCGCCAGATCACTTGCCGCTTGCCAGTCCACGCCCCCCTGGATGAGCGGCCCCGCATGGCCCCAGCGCCGGACTCCGAACGCCGAAACCGGAAGGGGCGAGGTGGGGGAGAGTCTGACGGAATGCGACTGACGGAATGCTGAGCCTCCCGTTTTCTCTCCCCCCCCCCTCGCCCCTTCGCCTCCCTGTGTTCCTAGGAGAAGTGCTGGTGAGGAGCAGAAGGTCTGTCTTGCCTCAATCCCCAGCACTTCTCCTAGGAACACAGGGAGGCGAAGGGGCGAGGGGGGGGGGAGAGAAAACGGGAGGCTCAGCATTCCGTCAGTCGCAGCGCTGGCTGTCAACTTTTCTTTTTAGCACTGGGGAGGCAAGTCAGCTCCTGCCCAGTTTTAAAAAGAAAAGTTGACAGCCAGCGATTGTTCCGCTGCCGCCAGCATGGCCTGGCTGGCAGCGGAAGATGTAACGGAGCCCACGGGGGATTCGCCTTCCTCCCACCCGCAGCCGAGACTGATCGTGGGCTCCTTCGCAACCTCGGAGAGCTTCCAGGGCATGAAAGCTCACGAAAACCAGGAAGCTCTCCGAGGTTGCGAAGGAGCCCACGATCAGTCGGCTGCGGGCGGGAGGAAAGCGAATGCCACGGGGCTGGGCTCGGCTCCCCCCTCGGCTCCCCCCCTTACCAGCCCCGCCGCGGAAGGCTCCATTCTGTTCCCTGCCGGCCCGATTGAGCGGCCGGCGGTCTCCATTCAGGGAACAGACGTCCACCCCCTCCTCGGAGTCCCCGGCACCCAGCGTCCCCACGCCGCCTCCACCTCCCGGTAATGCGCCCGACCTCTGCCTCTCTCTTTCTCTCTCATATACCACGCCGGCAACAGGGAGAGAAAGAGAGAGAGAACTAGCGTGGACTTATTTTTTTTTTTTTAATATTTTTTTTTTAATTAATATTTTTTGAAAAACCGCGTTGCAGCGTTTCGCGCTAATCGAGAACGCGCAAATCGAGGGATCACTGTAGAGCAATACTGTAATTTCTAAATATTTAGGAAAATAATATGAAAAGGATGTAAGAGAGATTTCTTACTGTTTTGTTTTTTGTTTTAGATGTATGTTTTAGATGTCTTTTTTATATGTTGTTTTCAAAGGGAAAAATCTAATAAAAATTCTTCTTTTTTAAAAAATGGAATTTGCTTTCCATTTTATTCTAGTGGCTTGCCCTGTCATGGTTGGTCTTGGCCAGTCCTTTGACTCCTGTCCTGAGCTGGGGCTGCTTTCTCAAGAGCCCCTTGAAATATCAGGATTTTAGGTTGGCAATGTAAAAACTACTGCTTGTGGGACATCGTTTTATGTTGTATTATGCAATAATTAGAAAAGCCAATTATCTTCGGTTGCCTGCATGCCAGTACTTTGCAAAGAGTCCATTGGAATTGGGTCAATAGATTCAAAATAATACTAATAATAAATACTAACACGAAATCCAGTATATAAATCTCGTTTGCTTTGTATTACTGGTTTTTGTGAATAAAATAACAATAACAACAGCAACAGGAATAGGCAGAAACCGTGCAACACCCCCCCCCCCCCCAATATTCCCAAGGCTTCCCTTGTTAGGCTCCTGCCTGCTGGGCTCTGCTCTTCCCTCCAAGGCTCCCGATCGGCGGCGGAGCGCCTTCGCCCGCCTTCCCCTCCTTCACTCGGAGCTTCACCTGCCGTATTTCCACCTATCATATACATTCGCGCCCTCCCCCCACTTCAGGCGCTGACCCGGAGGCAAAGAAAGAAAGTCTCCCCGTCAAAGCCAGCAGTAAGCGGCCCCTTCGCGCCGACCGAGTCCGCCTCAAGAGGACCGCGCGCGGAGACGAAAAGCGCGCCCAATCCGAAGGCAGATATCATGTGGGGACAGAGAAACGCCGACGGGAAGTGACGTAAAGTTCCTCGCAGTCTTTCCTCCTTTCCTAGATCCATGCCTGTAGAGCGATAAGGCGTGGGAAGTGATGTTTCCGGGTCGCCTTTTTTGGAGGGAGGGGGGCTCTCCTTCAACACCGCACCGCAAGAGGGCGCTTTTAGAACGGCTGGCTCTGCAGCATGCAGGATTGGTCGTATGGGGGGGCTCCTCTCAACGACGCATGCGCGTAAGCCATTTAATGGGTGTGTTGCGTGTGGGATTCATACGTGGGTTCTATGCAGGGGGAAATCGTACCCTTAAAAGGGCCATGCATAAGCGCACCACTGTGTCTTCCGTCCTTGTCCTATTGTCTTTTTATCGTTTCTGTTTACTTACGTTTATACAAACTACTGTACTACATGTTTGAAAGGCAGACGGAGGGACAGACAGACAGATAGATAAACAAGCAAACCCTTTAGAACCTCAACGCAGACTGAATTCAGAAGCACTGAATATCTACTTTTTATCTATAAAAAGTAAAGGGGAAAAACTTAAGTGAAAGCCTGGAAGATAAATACTAAGTTATTCCAAGGGTCACGCCATCCATGCTGGAAATAAGATGGTGAATAGAACAACAATTTTAATGACCAAGTGTGCATTTCATTTAACCAGGAAATTAGTATTTTATTTATTTGTCTGTTTTGTCTAGTACATAATGTAGGGATGAGTAGAAATAATCATAGTAATATACATGAATAAAATATTAGAAAAATATTAGAATAGAGAAGAAATAATCATTGGAATAATGGAGTTCATATTCATGATGCTAGTAAAACATAAACATGAAGAGACATTAGGGCAGGACAACTAGAACATTTTCCAGATGGGATAAGAAACGCAAGAAATTTAACAGTTGTAGGTTGTTTAAAAAAACTTATAAAAACAGTTGCATTTAGGTGCTCAGATGCCTTTGAGTGCGTTCTACAATAATTCAAGTAGGGAAGGAAGGAAGGTCCTGAGTGTACAACATAGCTTTTTTTTTTTTTTTAAATGACAGTCTTAGATTAGTATTTCTATTGGCACTACAGCATATTTTCATTCATCTGAAAGATACAACTGATCTGAGAACCAGTTGCCTTTGTCTGGTGTAAAACGGAGGTTATCAAAGAAACATGGTCATACCCTGCTTTCAGTGTTTTTAATTACAGTGTCGGAGAAGTTCTCTTCGTGGTTCTGGTTTCTAAGGTCATTTGGGTTTGGAGTTCAGGATCAATGAACTGTTGGCTTTCTGCTGTGCTTCTGGCATCATCCCAAGGCAAGGACTCGGAGCTCCTTGGCCCACTCTGAGCTCTCCATGTCAGAGGGCTCTGAAATGCGCCATAGTCACCCTGTAGGAGTGGTGAAGTAAAAGGGGGGCACCTTGCAGGTCGAGGAAAACTGCACCTCTCCTCTCTGACTTGGAAAATCCTCCAAAGGTGAGGAGCAGTGGCAGTCAACATAGCTGCCATGAAGCTGGGGATAGCCAGACCACCTAAGAAAGTGCAGGAGCAAAGAGAACAGTGAACAGAAATTGTTTCTGGGCGAGATTATTATTCTTCTACTTAAAAATTAACTCCAGGGAAAATAAAAAAACTGTGATAAGAGAGTCTAAAATGGTAATTGTTTAAGCTGTGAAAATAAACAATTACAGATCTATGTTGAAAAGTAAGTCGTGATCGCCATCTACTGATGAAGGGAAGAGTGACTCTAAGAGTCCTGCAGATTTTAGAGGGGAGAAAAGGAATATCTGATACTTGGTGGCTGTGACTTTTAACTATTGCCTTATGCGTACTGGAGGTGGAAATAAAAAGACATTTTATAAAAGTTTAGCATTTCCTTCATATCTATGCACAGAAGGTCAATTTAAACTAGAAGAGAAAACCTGATTTTATTAGTCATGCATTGCTGATTCTGTTGGAAGTGATAGCATTCCAAGTTTTCTAATATTTCTGTTAACAAAGAAGTAACCAGAACAATCTGCCCTGAGTGCAGCTTGAAACGGGTTTTATTTCATTCTGAGATAAATACCCATGCTCTGATGTTTAGAAATGATAGAGCAAACTCACTCCATCACAACAGAGATCAGACAGCATCTAATAACCCTTTTCTGACATTCTCCTGAAATAGAAAATCATCCCAAATGTGTATTATCCTTCAAAGGGAGGGAAGATTGTCCTAATGTCCAAAAACAAAATACAGAATGGTTAGGTTTGACTGCAAGTGTTTGGAGAATAGCTGGCTCTGCTCATATACTTGGGCTTCATTTTAGAAGCCAAAAATTGAGGCACCAACTTCTTTGATAAAAGCCAGGAGAAAAGACGGCAAAGTTCATGTCTGAAACCTTTGGGATTTAAAAGTCTTCACCTCAATTTTAAACTCATCTTCCAGCTCAAAGAATGATAGACTGGAATGAGCTTTTTACACCCTCAACTTCAACCATCTGTTCAGTGTATAAATTAAAATTAAAGCATACCTGACAGATGGTTGGACACATCCAACAAGAGAAAATTATCCCATCTTTAAGTAATTGGTTCCATATTTCAAATTGTGTTTACTATTAAGAGATTCAGTTGGAATACTCAATTCTAAGGGTCACGCCACTCAATTCATTTTCTGAAGACTTACAACAATTTAACAATTTTGAAGTTACAACCGGACTAAAAATATTTACTAGTCTTCACACTTACGACTGTTGCAACATCTCCATGGTTATGTGAATAACATTTGGGCATTTATTTACCATTGTTCTGCTTGGGGTCATGTGATCAGCATTTGTAGCCACCCTGAGTCTTCAGAGAAGCGCGGCATACAAATAATAATAATAATAATAATAATAATAATAATAATAATAATAATATTTACCAAGGAAAATAGGTGGCAGAGGACTTTTGCAAGTGAAGCAGACAGTGGAAGAAGAGAAGCATGCATTAGCTGACTATGTGAAGGAGAGCAAAGAGTCAGCGTTGATGGAGGTCAACCATAGGAAGCTTCTCAAGGTGAAGCAAACTAAGGACCAGTACAGAAAAACTGTAACTCAATGTCGTATGGACAGTTGGTGGAATAAAGCATTGCATGGCCAGTTCTTAGAGAAGATTGAAGGCAAAGTGGACAAGAAAAGACCTGGTCATAGAATACAAGAGTTAGGGAAATGAGAAGGAAAATATTACATAAGTGGTATTACACACCCGTTCAACTGGCACACTTTCAGCAGAACGTTAAAGGTATCTGTTGGCATGGGTGCCAAGATAAAGGAGTGTTTATGCATATGCTCTGGGAATGCCCAGTGGTGCAGAACTTTTGGCAAAAAGTGCAAGAGGATATTAATAGGATATTAAATATAAGATGGACGATTACTAAGGAAATGGCAGTATTAGTAAAAAGTAGTGAGATGGGAGAATACAGAGAAATAAAACAAGCAGCGATAGAAAGCACTCAGGCGGTAATAGTCTTGGGGTGGAAAGATGTGACAAAATGGACAATGCAAAATTGGTATAGGTATATGGTGGACCACATTCAATTCGAGATTATGGATAAAAGGATGAATTCGATTAATGAAACTGATTTGCAACAGCTGATGGGGCGATGGGACAAGGTAAGACGATATATGGCGAGTAGTATCTGAGACCAAGCTATAAGAAACAAGTTGGAATCACTCTATAATATGTAAATAAATATTTCACTCTTGGATTTAAATGATTTATACAAGAAATACCCCCAACTGGTGGTGGGGTATGATTGATTGTCTGGTGGTGGGATCACTGAGCACATGTTATATGTTATATGTTGTGTGCGTGTTTTATATTATAAAAATCAATAAAAATATTAATACTGTATTTTAAAAAAGAAAAGACCTGGTCATGGCTTACAAGTGGAACACTCAAAAAGGAGACAGAAGGACTAATACTGGCGGCACAAGAACTGGCCATTAGAACAAATGCTGTCAAAACCAGAATTGAAAAATCAACAGATGATCCAAAGTGCAGACTCTGTAAAGAAACAAATGAAATAATCGATCACATACTCAGCTGCTGCAAAAAAGATCGCACAGACTGACTACAAGCATAGACACGATACTGTGGCACAGATGATCCACTGGAACTTGTGCCAGAACTACCATCTACCAGTGGCAAAGAACTGGTGGGATCATAAGCCCAAAAAAGTGGTCGAAAATGAGCAAGCAAAACTACTGTGGGACTTCTAACTTCAGACTGACCGAATTCTGAAGCATAACACACCAGACATCCTGATTGTGGAGAAAAAGAAAGCATGGATCATCGACATTGTAATCCCAGGAGACAGCAGAATTGAGGAGAAGCAGCTAGAGAAATTAGTAAAATACGAGGTTCATAGGATAATGGTAAAAGTGACACTTCATTGCTGTCTCCTGCCAATGTAGTATCTCCTTCTTCCCAGCCTCTTGTATTTTAGCTGGACAGTTCCTCTTAAGGATTCAGCAAGTTTT
Source organism: Erythrolamprus reginae (assembly GCF_031021105.1). Lineage (NCBI taxonomy): Eukaryota > Metazoa > Chordata > Lepidosauria > Squamata > Dipsadidae > Erythrolamprus > Erythrolamprus reginae. The sequence continues at coordinate 17,832,056 of NC_091961.1, read as the reverse complement.
CCCTATGGATTTATTATTTATTTATTTATTTATTACTTAGATTTGTATGCCGCCCCTCTCCGAAGACTCGGGGCTGCTCACAGCACGTTGAACAAATCATAAATAATCTGACAATTTAAAATATTCAAAAATTTAAAAAAACCCCATATGCTAACAGACACACACACAAGCATACCATGTATAAATTAAAACGTGCCCAGGGGGAGATGTTTCAGTTCCCCCATGCCTGACGACAAAGGTGGGTTTTAAGGAGTTTACGGAAGGCAGGAAGAGTAGGGGCAGTTCTAATCTCCGGGGGGAGTTGGTTCCAGAGGGCCGGTGCCGCCACAGAGAAGGCTCTTCCCCTGGGGCCCGCCAACCGATATTGTTTAGTTGACGGGACCCGGAGAAGGCCCACTCTGTGGGACCTAATCGGTCACTGGGATTCGTGTGGCAGGAGGCGGTCTCGGAGATATTCTGGTCCAATGCCATGAAGGGCTTTAAAGGTCATAACCAACACTTTGAATTGTGACCGGAAACTGATCGGCAGCCAATGCAGACTGCGGAATGATGGTGAAACATGGGCATACCTAGGTAAGCCCATGACTGCTCTCGCAGCTGCATTCTGCACGATCTGAAGTTTCCGAACACTTTTCAAAGGTAGCCCCATGTAGAGAGCATTACAGTAGTCGAGCCTCGAGGTGATGAGGGCATGAGTGACTGTGAGCAATGAGTCCCGGTCCAGATAGGGCCGCAACTGGTGCACCAGGCGAACCTGGGCAAACACCCCCCTCGCCACAGCTGAGAGATGTTTTTCTAATGTGAGCTGTGGATCGAGGAGGACGCCCAAGTTGCGGACCCTCTCTGAGGGGGTCAATAATTCCCCCCCCCAGGGTAATGGACGGACAGATGGGATTGTCCTTGGGAGGCAGAACCCACAGCCACTCCGTCTTATCCGGGTTGAGCTTGAGTCTGTTGACACCCATCCAGGCCCCAACAGCCTCCAGGCACCGGCACATCACTTCCACCGCTTCGTTGACTGGGCATGGGGTGGAGATGTAAAGCTGGGTATCATCGACATATTGATGATACCTCACCCCATGTCCTTGGATGATCTCGCCCAGCGGTTTCATGTAGATGTTAAATAGCAGGGGGGAGAGGACCGACCCCTGAGGCACCCCACAAGGGAGAGACCTAGGAGTCAACCTCTGACCCCCCACTAACACCGACTGCGACCGGCCAGAGAGGTAAGAGGAGAACCACTGAAGCACAGTGCCTCCCACCCCCAACCCCTCCAACCGGTGCAGAAGGATACCATGGTCGATGGTATCGAAAGCCACTGAGAGGTCAAGGAGCACCAGGACAGAGGATAAACCCCTGTCCCGGGCCCGCCAGAGATCATCCATCAACGCGACCAAAGCGGTTTCCGTGCTGTAACCGGACCTGAAACCCGACTGCCGGGGACCTAGATAATCGGCTTCTTCCAAGGACCGCTGGAGTGCCACCACCTTCTCAACAACCTTCCCCATAAAGGGAAGGTTGGAGACTGGACGATAGTTATTAAGCACGGCTGGGTCCAGGGAGGGCTTCTTGAGGAGGGGGCGCACGAGCGCTTCTTTATAGAGTGATGGAAAAACTCCCCTCCCCAAGGAAGCGTTGGTAATCTCCTGGGCCCAGCTCCGTGTCACCTCCCTGCTGGCCGAAACCAACCAGGAGGGACACGGATCCAGTGAACAGGTGGCGGAACTCACAGCTCCAATGGCCTTGTCCATCAGGTGTCACCAGATCAAACTCTTCCCAGACAGGTGGACAAGTACGTGCCCCAGTCACCTCGACTGACTCGTTGTCAGTCGACTCTGTTTTACAATTGGAGTCGAGGTCGGCCCGGATCTGAGCGACTTTATCAGCGAAAAACGTGTTAAAATCCTCGGCACTACTCTGCAAGGGCTCCCCAACTCCCCCCTGGTTAAGAAGGGAGTGGGTCACCCTAAACAGAGCGGCCGGGCGGGATTCCGCTGATGCAATCAAGGCGGCATGGTACGGGCATCTTGCCGCCTTGAGCACCACTTTGTAAGTCTTAATAAAAGCTCTTACAAGTGTTCGATCGGATTCAGACCTACTCTTCCTCCATCGCTTCTCTAGACGTCTCTTTTGGCATTTCAACTCCCGGAGCTCCTCGTTGAACCATGGGGCTCTACGGGGTCTAACGCCACGGAGAGGTCGCAAAGGCGCAATCTGGTCAAGAGCCCCCGCCGCAGCCCTGTTCCAGGCCTCCGCGAGGGACTCCGCCGAACTGTGGACGAGTGCCTCTGGAATAACCCCAAGCGCCGTCTGAAAGCCCTCTGGGTCCATCAGGCATCTGGGGCGGAACATCTTCATTGGTTCCGCCTCCCTACGGGGGAGGATTGGAGCCAGGAAGTCAAGCCGTTGTAGAAAATGGTCTGACCATGACAAAGGCAATGCTTCTAAGCCCCTTAGTCTCAGACCATTACTCAGTTGCTCGGAAAGGAATACCATGTCAGGTGCGTGCCCTCCCTCGTGAGTCGGACCCTGTACTACTTGAGTCAGGTCCACGGCTGTCATGGTGGCCATGAACTCCTGTGCCAACCCAGAGGTTTCGCCGAGTGACGGCAGGTTGAAGTCCCCCAGGACAATAAGTCCAGGGAACTCCACCGCCAACCCGGCTACCTCCTCGAGTAGCACAGGCAGGGCTTTTGACATGCAGCTGGGATGCAGGTACGTGAGAAATAAGCCCACCTGAACCCCTAAGTCCAACTTCATCAAGAGAGACTCGCAACCCGCAATTTCCGGAGCAATGAGTCTACGCAGGCAAAGGCTCTCCCTGGATACAATAGCCACTCCTCCCCCCCTTCCCTGGGGTCGAGGTTGATGCCATATCTGAAACCCGGCTGGGCAAATTTCAGAGAGAGGAACACCTCCCTCTGGGCCCAGCCAGGTTTCAGTAATACATGCCAGGTCGGCCTCCTCATCCAGGATCAAATCCCGGATGAGGAGAGCTTTATTTACAACCGATCTGGCATTCAGCAGCAGCAACCTGAGCCCAGGGCCAGAGTTACACTCATCACCAGTACCCAAGATTGGGCTCACAGAGCCGGAACACGGGACCGTTATTAAGCAACGATCCCTCGTTCCCCTGGAATGGCTAACTCTGTGGCCCCCGCCATATCTGCCTCTCCCCAGCAACACAGGGATATTCCGACCCCCTTCCCCCCCAGAGATCGGTGCCCCTTCCTCTCCTGTCTCCCGAGCGTCAGGTGGGCCAAACCTACCATTCACACTACTATCAATAAACTCATACATACCATAACCCCCCCACCCCCACCCACCCAATCATACCAGTCATTCCATTCATAACCACAATTATATTTATCCCAGTCATCCATTACTTTTGTTGCTCTTCCTGCTGAACAGCTCTCCAGTTTCACCCTTCAAGTGGAGAATTCATGCCATATATCTTGGAGTAGAAAAGGCAGTCCAGTTGAAAAAGAAATCCAGAATAAATGTTTGCTTTAAAGCGTATAACATATTTCAATATCTTCAAAGTATCAAAAATGACATGTTAAAAATTTATAGACAAAAAGGTACATTCTTCTAAAGCCATTGTTTTTATATTAGGACTCACTTTTTATGGAACTGCTATTACAATGGATATTGCAAGAAAAGGTTGCAACATGTTATTGCCCCTCTACTAGATATGATTATAATTTATTTAAATTTATAAGCTGCTCAAAGTTGCTTTGCAGAGTGAGATGGGTCCATATAAACGTAATAAATAAGTAAAATAGATAAGCTTCTCTCCGGCTCTGCATCCAACAAGGCTGTTGAACCAACATTCTTCAAATGCATGTACTTCCTCATTCTGTTCTTACCCATCAGTACTCCATGTTTCATGTAGATAAATAAATAAAATAAATAAATACTTTATTGTCATTGTAGTATATACACAGTATACCCATGCAACAAAATTTGTATGATGCCAAAGACCAATCTCAACCTACATAACATGGTAACACTCTTAGTGTACTATTGGAGTAATTTTTATTTTGTTCTTTCCCATTTCAAATATATGACCTCTGTCAGAGATTAAACAAATCTGCTGATTGTTTTTTATGCCACAGTCTGTTGTAAAAATCTTCTCTGCTACCCTAGATATATATGTTATCAAGTTGAAAAGACAATTAGATGAAATATTTACATTAAAATATTTGATGGATCTTAAATTAATTAAGAATCTGTTAAAAGAAGATGAATATTTAATTTTAATCTTTTCTCCTCTTCTTAAGTTGAGCATCTGAGTGTCAGGGCTGTCTTCCATTCAGTTAAGCAAATGACTTGCATTCCCTTTAAAATACAGGTTGTAGCCTGTGTGAGTCCAAGTGATTTTGGTGTGAATCAGAGTCGAAAAGAGTTAAAGTCTCTCATCCCCTCCACTCAGTTCTGAGCTTCCTTGTCAGTGTTATTTATATTTATATGATAAATAGCATGGTTTTAATTTTGTTTACACTATTATCTTCACCTCTAATTTAGCCTTCCAGAAAGACTGAATTAAAATACTGGTTTCCCAGAAACAGTATTTGTAAAGCTCACTTGCAATCAATTTGAAGAACTGAAAGACAAGGGAAAGTTTAGAGTGCAGCATGAGGCACATAATAACACCACAATAACACCAACCGTATCATCATAGTGGGCAAGAGCAAAGAGGAAATAACTACACCATAGTGCAAGTACGAAGCAAGCAGAGTTTACATTGCAACTTTCAGATGTCTGTTTTGCCATTTGCTTCCCTTTTATTCTCTCCTACAAATGCTGCTCAGTGGATGAGGCCAGATTCAATGACAGCTCAGGGGGATTGAACTAGAAAGACAATTGAGCTAGTAACTTATAGATGATTGAGCTAATAAGAAATCTAAAGAATTATGATAATCATTTGTGCCTTGTGTCCTTTTCTCTTCACCAGCCAGGATGGCTCAGTGGTTAGAATGTAGTATTGCAGGCTAATTCTGCAGATTGCCAGCAATTCGATTCTCACTGGCTCAAGGTTGGCTCAGCCTTCCATCCTTCTGAGGTCAGTAAAATGAGAGCTCAGATTATTGGGAGCAATATGCTGACTCTGTAAATTGCTAAGAGACAGGGCTGTAAAGCTCTATGAAGCAGTATATAAGTCTAAGTGCTATTGCAATTGCTCTCCCCATGCCCATTTGGTGTGCCCATTCCACACCAAATCTAGTCAAGCTTTTTTTTTTTTTTTGCAGGCAATGTAAGAGTTGAAAAAGTATCATTTTAACCCAAGTCCACTCAGCTAAAAATAAGCCAAGAGCTATTTTGGCAGTGGTTAATTTCAAGTTAAACATGGCCTCCTAAAAGAAGGCAGTATTATCCTAGGATATGCTCAGATAAACCAAACCAGAAGGTAGGACAGGCTATGTCATTATACAGAGAGGAAGAGGAGCCTCGGGTGGCATTTGCTGAGCGGGATGGACAGCACTCATAGCTTAATCACCATTTCTTCTGAGCACTCCAGAATGGAGTTGGAAATAGACTATTACCTCATTGCAAAGCTCAAGAAGTCCATATTAAGTGAGCAACCCATATTTTTCTTGGCCCTAGATTTGCATATGCCAAAGCTGGGCACTGACAAGACCAAGACATATTTAGTAAATCAGCTGCAACCATGTCTTTGCCCCAATTTGGTGTCCAACATATGAGATGCATTACAATAACTACCACACAAACCCAAGAAGTACTTCTACTCTATTCTCCATTCTTCATCTTTTTCTCCCACCTGTCATAAACAAGGTCTCATTGTTTTTCATGAAATTGTTTATTGTTATCTTCAACAAAGTAGGGTGTGTGAATGGGAGTCGCCTCCAGTCCTTGCCCTATTCAAGTCTTTAGTCTTCCTTCTCATCTCCATGTGTGATGATATAACACAAGGATTTGTAATCAATGTTTCCAGCTACATCCATGGGTGCAAGAGAAAACATTTGCTCTACCTAGATAGGAAGAAACACAGAGTCTAGAATAAGTATGGGAAATCACAGTCAATCAACTTTTGAAGGTCTACAGTAAGATCCCTGAGGATTCATCAGAGCCCTGGCCAATGGTAAACACCGGGGTCCTCAGTCTTTCTAACACTTCCTGAGAACATCAAGATAAAGGTTTCAAGAATCAAAAGCAAACTTCTAAAATTTGGTGAGGTATTTCAAAAAAAGAAAAGAGATGTCAAATAGATCTAATGTAATGATTAAAATACAAAATCTCAGGATCTGAAAAGCAAAAATTAAAATCCAATTTGTCATGTCTGAACATGTAGCCAAGGGAATTTATTTTGAACCAAATTCTATCAGTATCCAGCAGAGATCAATTGATATATGGAGAGAAAGACATCTCCCAGCTTTGGTGATCTTGTGAGAAATTATGTTTTGCTGAAGGGATTTTGATAATAGGATTATCTTACCTCCTCGAGAGAAAACTTGTCAGCTTGTGTTATCAGAAGTTGTTTAAACCTGGAAAACAAATTTTTAAAAGTGTTGTTAAAAAGAGTCAGTGTTGTTGAAAACATTGCCTACAGAATTCTGGTTTTGGTTGTTCAATAGAAGACCTGAAGGTATAATAAAACACATACACAAACACACAATTCTTGAACTTACTCCTCTTTGTTCACTAAGCCAGTTCCATTTGGGTCAAAGAGTTTGAAGGCAGCCAGGATGGATTCCTCTGGATCAGTACCTACAGAAGATACGGTTACTTAGGAACAGATAAAACTGTCTTTCAGAGTTCTTTTCATTGGATAAGGATGGCTCTCAATATTGTTTAAATCAGGTATGTGCACAATGTTTTCCAGGTTAGAGGATGCACTTGGCCAGAAGCAATCTTCTAATTAATTAGTATCATAAAGCTAAATTTGCTACCTCCTTGCTGGCTTCAGCTCTGTGTGCCCCCTCCTCAAGAAGCCCCCTGGACTCAGCTGTATTCAATAACTATCATCTAGTCTTCAACCTTCTCTTCAGGGGGAAGGTTGTTGAGAAGACAGTGTCGCTTCAGTTCCAATGGTCCTTGGACGAAGCCAATTATCTGGGACCTCAATAGTCAGGATTCAGACCCGATTGCAGCATGGAAACTGCTTTGGTCAACCTGATGAGTGATCTCCGGCAGGCCCAGGATAAGGGTTTAGCCTGTATCCTGGTGCTCCTTGATCTTTCAGTGGCTTTTGATACCATCGACCATGGCATACCTCTGTGCTGGCTAGAGGGGTTGGGTGTGGGAGGCACCATTTTAAGGTGATTCTCCTCCTACCTCTCTGGTCGGTCACAGTCGGTGTTAGCAGGGGATCAGAGGTCGACTCCGAGGCCCCTCCCTTGTGGGGTTCCTCAGGGGTCGGTCCTCTCCCCCCTACTTCATCTACATGAAACCGCTGGGTGAGATCATCCGAGGACACGGGTTGAGTTATCATCAGTATGCTGATGACAATCAGCTATGCATCTCCACCCTGTGTCCACTCCAGTGAAGCAGTGGAAATAATGTGCCAGTGTCTGGAGGCTGTTAGGGTCTGGATGGGTACTAACAGACTCAAACTCAAACCCGACAAGATGGAGTGGCTGTGGGTTCTGCCTTCCAAGGACACTTCCATCCAGCCATCCATTACCAGAAGGGGGGGGGCTTTTGACCCACTCAAAGAGGGTCCACAACTTGGGCGTCCTCCTCAATCCAAAGCTGATCTTGGAACATCATCTGTTGGCTGTGGCGAGTAGGGGGTTTGTATAGGTTCGCCTGGTGCACCAGCTGTGGCCTTATCTGGACAGGGAGTCTCTACTCACAGTCACTCATGCCCTTATCACCTGGAGGCTCAACTACGGCAATACTCTCTACATGGGGCTACCTTTGAAGATTGTTCAGAAACTACAAATTGTGGAGAATGCAGCTGCGCGAGCAGTCATGGGCCTGCCCAAACATGCCCATATATTTTCAACACTCCACGGTCTGCACTGGCTGCCAATTGATTTGCAGACTCAATTCAAAGTTTTGGTTATGACCTATAAAGCCCTACAAGGCATGGGACCAGGTTACTTATAGGACTGCCTCCTGCCGCATGAGTCCCAGCGACCAGTTAGGTCCCACAGAGTCGGCCTTCTCCAAGTCCAATCAACTAGGCATTGTCGCTTGGCGGGACCTAGGAGAAGAGCCTTCCCTGTGAGGGCCCCGGCCCTCTGGAATCAGTTCTCCCCAGAGATTTATACTGCCACCACCCTCCTCGCCTTTCGTAAGAGCCTAAAGACTCATCTAGGCCACCAGGCTTGGGGTCATTAGAACCTGTCCCCTGGCCTATGAATGTACTTTATTGACTGAATGGATATGACTGCGTTTTAATTGGTTTTCAGTTTTTTAGATTTTTAACCTAATGATTTGGATTTTGATGTACGTTGTTTTTTAATATGTTATAAGCTGTCCTGAGTCCTATGAGAGGGGCGGCATATAAATCTGATAAATAAATAAATAAATAAATAAATAAATAAATAAATAAATAAATAAATAAATAAATAAATAAATAAAAGTTTATATTATTTAAATTGAATTAAATTAGACAATATATTGTTTACTGTCATGGATTTAATATTGCTCCTCTTCTATCGCATTAAAACAATTGTCAGGTTTCCAGAAAATGCATCCAAGGCATTAGGATGCTGTTTGTCACCCCACAATCCCAGGAATTAATTGATTTCCTGGATTGGTACTGTACATTGAATTTAAAGTCACTGGAACAGGCTGGTTTTCTGGGACATGTTTTCCCACTAGTAAATAAAGATGCACTTATCCAAGTTTCTTTATTTATTTTACAGGTGTAAACCTAACCAAATTAAGGTGGCAAATGCAGCCCCTGACTGCCAGCATCTCTCTAGGACAGTGATGGCAAACCTTTTTTTCCTTGGGTGCCGAAAGAGCATGTGTGGGTGCTATCGTGTATGCGCGAGTGCCCACACCCATAATTCAATGCCTGTGGAGATTGAAAACAGCTTCCTCTGACCCCCCCATAGGCCCTCTGGAGGCCAGAAATGGCCTGTTTCCCAACTTCTGGTGGGCCTAGTAGGCTGGTGTTTCACCTTCCCCAGGCTCCAAAGGCTTCCATGGAGCCAGGGGAGGGAAAAAAACACTCTCCCCCATCCCCCAGAGGCTCTCTGGAAGCCAAAAGTACCTTGCCAGAGCCTCTGTGAGAGTCAAACATCAGCTAGCCGACACACACATGCATGTTGGAGCTGAGCTAGGGCAAAGGCTCGCGTGCCAGCAGATATGGCTTCACATGCCACCTGTAGCACCCGTGCCATAGGTTCGCCATCACTGCTCTAGGATTTCAAATAAGAAAAGTATTCCCATTTATGCAGGTGTGCACACATCTCTCAGGACCAGCTCAGCTCCTCTGGGCTCTGCCTACGTCAGTTTGAAACGTGCTCCTGCCTGAGAAGAACAGGAGGCGAGCATCGATCCCTTAATTGCAGGCAGGAGCACTTTTCAAAAGGTGCAGCCAAGCCAATCCAGCAAGGGAGGGAGCTCTTCCTCAGGCAGCCCTCAACACTTTCCCCCTCCCGCTTCAATCAAGAGCCGGAGGCTGGTCAGCGGACACAACACCAGGAATGCGATGGAGCTACAAGTCCCATGTAGGACGTCCGTCTCGTGCCCCACCCAGCCCGTTCTGCTCTGCTAGCCCCAAATTTCACCCCGCCACCATGAGACGCACATCCTACCTGACATTTGTACCTCTGTTGTGTTCCTCAGCATTGTGTCCAGCGCAGCCAATTCTAAAAGAAAACATCTCGCGAGTTTGAAAAGTTTGATTGAACTCGTGAAACTTTTCTTTTTAGAACGGGTTTCCCTGGACACAACGCTGAAGGTGTCAGGTAGGATGCATGTCTCGTGGCTCACCTCGTCTCCTGCACTCCCCAAAAAATGAGCCATCCCCAATAATAAGTCCAAGGGCAGTTTTGGGGATTCAAAAAATATAAGTCCCTGTCTTATTTTTGGGAAACAGGATAATAGTAGAACTTTCCCACTGTAGCTTAAGGGTGAATCTTGTTTGTGGGAGATGTTCCCTCTTGTCTTGGGAGAGAAATGACAGAAGATGTTAACGTCCTAAGAAGTGGAAATTTGGGAGTGTTAAAACAGAAGGAAAATGTTGAGCCTCATCTTGATTAATGAGCAAATTCCAAGATAAGATAATGCTAATTTACCATTCAGTTTCTCTCCAAACAGTGATAAGAAGACAGTGAAGTTAATTGGTCCTTTCCCTTCCTTCAGCATCTCTTCCAGCTCTTCATCCTTCACATTCAGTTTGCCTGTAGAGAGAAAGCTGATTGCAGTCAATATTCCTAGCTGGGTATATTGTCTATCATTTGCTTTGTCCAATTGTGAGTCCAAAGTACCTTCCAGAATTTAGCAGATGTGGAATGTTTGAACAGCACAAGGCACAATTCCTGAATGCTTTGGTTTCACTTTTCTACAGAATAATAGAGTTGGAAGAGACCTTGGAGATCTTCTAGGTCATGTGGAAATATTCCAGATTCCCAACATCTGGGGAGAATATCAGATTTGGAGGATTTGGGGAACATTTCTACTTACCAACAGACTTCCAATACCTTCCCTTTCAGAGAGGGCATCACTTGAATTTATATTTTTCCTTAACAAAGCAATACCAGGAAAAAGCAGTAAACCAAGTCCATATACAATTTTACAATCACTAACACTGATTATGTTACCTAGTTTGGTAATAAAATGTTTGTTTAATCCCAAACTACAGATATTCTCTTTCTATCAGTAACCATTTTCTCCTGCATATTAAACATTATAATTTTAGAAGCAACACTTTGACATCTTGGTATCTTGCATCTTAGAATTGAGGAGCCACATCCAGTCCTAGGACCTTTAGATTTTCTTCCTCTCCTCTAAAGAAAGAATGTTTTGAAACAAAAGACTGCCCTTTGATGGGTCTTCCCATGTCAAATTAAGGCACAGTATACCAGCCATTGCATGCATAATAAAAAGGGAAAGTTCATTCCATCTTATGAAACTGATGAACTGTTTATTAACAGTAACACCGTCCAGAATTGGAGTACTTAGAGCTCCAAAAATAACACAACTACTGCCAGTGCTACAGATAAGCAAATTCCATCTTTCCTCATCTCTCCCCCCCCTTCACTATACAGTACTTCCACTTGAAACACCACTGCAACATTTTCATTTCAGTCCAGAGAAATGCAACTAATTCTTCAAAAGAAGAGAATTAAGAGCAGAGGGAAGCAGAACTTAATCCTAAAAGACATGCACACACACTCTCTCTTTTTTAAAGAAAACATCCCTATTGTCTCTAGCATGGAAAGAACAAGAGCAGGAGTGATAGCTGAAAAGGAAAACATGAGAAATGTTTCTCTTTACCTCAGACCTGCAAAGCTGTTCCTGGTCAGAGTAAGCAATACTGAACAAATTAAATAAATAGTCCAATTCAGGGGTGCCCAACGTTAGCAACTTAATGACTTGCAGACTTTTAACTTCCAAAATTCTCCACCCAGCATGGCTAGATGGTTTAATTTATTTTCCACTATTCCGGGATCTGATAAGTGTAACCCTTTACATCTTACTATCCTTACCATGAATTTATTACAAGTTGTCCTAGTTGTGTCCATGAATAAAGCAGTAGATAACCATACTATCTGACTGAATCTGGATTTCAAGTTTGGAAGAGATCAGAATTTTGTGACATTCTGCCGGAAAGTGCCAGGCTGTTTTTATTTCTATCTGCTAAGATCTTTAGTAAAGAAAAGATTTCTGAACTTGCTCAGATTGTTGTTTCATAACCATAGTAAAGTCACTCACCGAGTTGACTGTATGTCTCCTTCAAATCAGATTTGCTGATAATTCCATCTCGATTCTGGTCAATGCAACTGAATGCCTTGGAGAGTAAGCAAACTTGGTCAGATTCCTTAAGCACAAGTATTCATATAAATATGCTCCTGTCTTCTATTCACATTCTTCAGACTGTTATCTCTCCTGTCAGTATGCTCTTTTAAGAACCTAGAAATCCTTGATGCTTAACAAAAGCCACAAGTGTTATTTTTATTCCTTCCCTCACTTGCAATGAAGTATCTTCCGTGTATTTTTTCTTAGACTCTATGGGTGAAATTTGTGATAAACACCAATCTGAAAAATAAAGCTGCTGCACCAAAACTGGATTTGGAAGGTACTTTAAAAAAAAAAAAATCCCTGCAAGATGCTTCACACCTCCCCTTTATTGTTTGTAGTCATGAGGGAACTGACTATAAAATATGGCAAAACATCCTTCCATTCAAGATAAGTATTGCCTCCACTCTTATTTTTTCTCTGAAATCACCATGTGGCTAAAATCTGATTACTCACATGGCACTTGACATCATTATCCATAATTAGACATGGTTTGGTTCTGCAATCCAATAAGACAGACATGGATTTCAGAGGATAATCAGAACTGCTGAAAAAATAATTACTGCCAACCTGCCTTCCATTGAGGACCTATTCACTAAACGAATAAAAAAGAGGGACATGAAAATATTTATTGACTCCTCGCATCCTGGATATTAATTGTTTCAACTCCTATCCTCAAAATGACACTAGAGCACTGCACACCATGACATCTAGACAAAATAACATTTTCCCCCCCAAATGCCGTCACTCTGCTAAACCAATAATCCCTTCACCAGTGTTAAACTATCAGGGAATCTTAAAGAAAAGGGGAGGAAAGAGCATAAGAGGGAAAAAGAGTGAAGAGAGAGAAAAAAGTGGATAGAGGAGATGTGTAAAGAGAAGCTAGAGTAGCAAAAAGAATAGCAAGGAAAGATAGAGAGTGAAGAGAAACCAGCGAAAACTATTCACTAAGGGTGCATTATTATTACTATCAGTCTTCTCATTGTACCTATTACCCATCTCTTCCCACTTATAACTGCAGAACTGTAACTTGTTGCTTGTACCCTTACAATTTATATTGATACTGATTGTTTCCTGATTGCTTATTTGTACCCTATGACCATCATTAGGTGTTGTATCTTATGATTCTTGACATATGTATCATGTCTTTTTATGTACACGGAGAGAATATGCACCAAAGACAAATTCCTTTGTGTCCAAGCACACTTGGCCAATAAAGAATTGTATTTTATCTATTATATTCTTTCCTTAGCTAGATCAAGCAGTCTGCAAGAAAAAACATCCCCTTTTAAAGGAAAAACAGGTACAGTATAACCATCATTGCCATAAAGCTGCTGCTGAAATGGCATTAAAAGAGAACAGCACAATGTGACACAAGAAATGTTTTTTTTAAAAAGCATGCATCGGATTCAAGGAGAGTTTTAATTAAAAATTTCTTAGCTACAGGAGCCTAGGATCTGCTCACCTCCTTAAACTCCTGGATCTGTGACTGCTCAAACATTGAAAAGACATTGGAAGAACCTCTCTGTGCCCGCTTAGCAGCAGTTTTGCTTCGGGTCCCAGCTTTTCTGCTAGCCTGGAAAAAGAAAAAAGAGAATCCACAGTGCTATGGTCCAGCTAATACAAACAAAGTTTCTTGTTCTTGTTATTCCCATAAAATAGTGTTTCTTAAACCTTTTTACTCTCAGAACTTTTCCCTGTTTTTAAAAAATATAGAGGACTCTTCAAAATACTTTTGCTTCCACGGGTTATATTTATCAACATGAACCATATTAAAAATTAAAATTAATGACTCCATGGATTATATTTATTGATTCAGTTAACACAAGCTATAGACTCATTAGAGATTAACATTGTTCCCAAAGAAACCTATATTTTTCAGCAAATAAAAATACTATAAGAAGAGTGCCCTGGTTTTAAAAGTTTGCAGATACCTTCCATATCTATCAAATATTGTTTGGAACTCTGAAAGGGTCTTGGGGGATCAGTTAAGGGTCTTAGGACCACACTTTAAGAAGCCCTGGTATAGAACAACCAAACATTCTTGTAAAGCATCAAAAACAGGTGCAGTATGCCTTAAAGCATGCCACAATTTTATTTTGATTCAGCAATTGTTTTTGACTTTCTACAAAAACTATGTTCAACCCTGAGATATGAGATCTTTCCAGCATAATTGGGGCATGCATTTTTGCTTATTCTTCATTTTTTTTGCATGCATAAATGCCCAACTGCGGCTTGCTTGTTCACTCTAAGGACTGAAAAAATTATACAGGCTCCTCATCTTAAAGTTAATGTGGAAGAGGGGAGAGAGGGAGAGGGTGGGGGAGGGAGGGGGCAGAGTGTTGTCTGCCAGAAATTCAACAGGGCAACAATGGATATGAGGTCTTACTCACCATCTTGGTTCCTCCTGAAGAACAAAGGTTGTCCAGTTGGTGTTGAGGGTAATTCAGCCTATATCTCAGAGCTTATCTCTTAGTGAGCTAAATTAGGAACTCCATTGCAGAAGACAGCCAAACTTGGTTGTCTTCTAGCTCTGACACTGTAACGATTGATAAGGGCTGGAGAATAGCATTTAACAGCCTTCACTGGAAAAATGTTGGATGTTCAATGGGGCAAGCATTCCTTTCTGAACAGAGATTTCCTGGCTGACCCCAAACGGGGGTGTATATATTAACAGTTGATTGTAGAACACACCCACCTTACCACAATTTTTAGCAATGAAATTATTTAAAGGAAACCTACTAGCATTTATTACTTAAAGCAAACTGACTTGCTTAGAGTCATTCATTACATATTGGTGAGAATCCCACTAAACTATCAAAGAGCAGAAAAACAATATTGTAAGCTGCCAGCCCAGCACCCACCCCCATTCCCCGGCAATAAAGTTCATTTGCACTTTTTGCCCACAATGAGGGAAGAATTTACTGGCCATTCATCCCTTCAGTCTTTAAAATCAGAAACCTGAAATTTTAAAGTTAAAACCAAAATTTAAAACATCAGACTTCCAGAAAATTGATAGGTACAGTACATATTATATGTAAAGAAAGCTCCTTTCAAGATTCAGGAGGGAGCCTGCCAATAAACTAATAGATTAATCCCCTAAATGGATTTTGCCCCCCAATGGGATTTTCCATGTATTTTGTCAGGTAATGTGGATAAGGGTTAGCGCCCTCCTGAACATCCCTATGCACTCCAAGTCCATTGGCAATGCCCGTTTTGCTCCTTGAATTCATGGAGACCTAACCCTACGAGACCGCCTCCTGCTGCACGAATCCCAGTGACTGGTTAGGTCCCACAGAGTTGGTCTCCTCCGGGTCCCGTCAACTAAACAATGTCGTTTGGTGGGACCCAGGGGAAGAGCCTTCTCTGTGGTGGCTCTGACCCTCTGGAATCAGCTCCCTCCAGAGATTAGAACTGCCCCCACCCTCCTTGCCTTTCGTAAACTCCTTAAAACCCACCTCTGTTGTCAAGCGTGGGGGAACTGAGACATCCCTGCCTATGTAGTTTTTTGTGTATGATATGACTGTATGTATGTTTTTATATTTTGAGGTTTTTTGTTTTTTAGACTTTTTAAATGTATTATTGTTATTTTAGATTCTAACTATTAGATTTGTCATTATATATTGTTTTTATCATTTCTCTGAGCCGCCCCGAGTCTACGGAGGGGGCGGCATACAAATCTAATAAATAATAATAATAATAATAATAATAATAATAATAATAATAATAATAATAATAATTGGATTTGCAACCCCCACTCCCAGTGGAGTTTTCCTATGTATTTTGCAAGAAATAGAGATAAGGTGAGCTTAAATAGTCAGCACCCTCCTGAGCATACTGCATACTGATGCACTCTAAGTCCATTGGCAATGTCCATTTTGCTCTCCAAATTCATGGAGAACTAACCCTAAGCAGAGGTGGGATCCTGCCAGTTTGGGCCAGTTCTATAGAGCCAGTAGTAGCTGGCAGCGACTCAGGTCTGCCATGCCCCCCAGGCTGGTTCTCTCGGCGGTCCTATGGCAGTCACCATCTTGATTTTTTGCTTCCGCACATGTGCAGCTTTGTTTTAGCACTGTGCATGTGTGCTTGGCCAAGCAACATACAATGCGTCCCTGAGTGAATCTGAGTGAAGAAACCTGGAAACCTTACCCCAACCTTAATTGCATCCCCCCCCCATGGGATTTCCCCATGCATTTTAGCAGGATTACCATGTCAGTTGTCACTATTATGGGATGAGTTGTGTTTTGGTTTCATTTAAATGATCACCATTGCAGCATAAAACCTGGTGTTTGTACATTATAAGCAGTCTTATCCTTTTTTTCTTTGGTTGTATTCCCTGGATGCTTTTATATGCTATGTTCTTTAGGAATATTAATAACTAGCAAGCCATTTTATTATATATATATTCATATTTTAAAAAATACCCCACAAGTGAATGTTTGTCATGAATGTTTCCTACTCCACTCCAATCAACATTTATGGAATCTAATGTACACATTAGCCTGAAAATAAACTAAAGAGTAAGGCTGACTTTCATATCTGTCTGCATGCCTGGGATTTCTCTGAATATTACATACAGATATTGCAGTTATGTACTGTATTATATTCCAATTTAATGCATAGAAAATCAATGGAAAACACGACACAGGGATAATTTTTGCCATGTTTTAATTTATTTTGATGTAGGTTACTTTTAATATAAAAGACCCCCTAAAACTATGAAAAATAGCAGTATTCAGAATAAAACAAAACAGGAAAATAAATAATATTATGCCAGTGATAAGAAAGCAAGTGTGCCTAAGCCAAGCAACTGTATGAAGGAATTTGCTCCCACTTGCTGAACTGTGAGTGATGGCTGGCTGGCCACGCCCACAAATCAGCTCTCTTGGTGGCACCTATCTTGTTTTTTACTTCTGCGCACACTCAGAAGCTGAGTTTTCAGCACTGTGCCTGGGCGCACAATGCCCACGTGCCCAGGAAGGAAGCAAAGTGGCAGCAAAGAAAGTTAGATTCCCACCCCTGGTTTGTTTGTCACTTTCTGACTGGCTCATCAATTTATCTTTCTGATATATCTTTTTTGATTTTATGACAAGGGCATATACGTTTTTTTATCTTAGCCAGTGTTTCAAATTGCTCCAGGATCTCTTCCCACATTTTTCATCACCCATAAATCTTCCTTTACTTTATCTCAAGTCCATCTGAACTAGAATCTTTATAGCATTCACCCAATCGTCAATTTCAGCCACTGAAACATGTATCATCCTTGTCTTTTCCAACAGCCTTTTTTGTCCAACTGCAACCCATCCACATTAATCACTTCATTATCTGTGTATCGACAAATCATTGCTCAGCCCAAATTCAGCCATGTAGGGAAATTGCAAAATCTTTTCATAGTTAGCAAATGACAATCTGGGATCTGTGTTCTTAGAGGAAGTATTGCGGGTTCTATTTTTCTCAGTCTCTAAAAATAGAACCAGAAAGCTTAAAAAGAGAATCAGGAAATGATAAGGATATGGGGCTCCAGAACTGACTTTTTATACCCTGCCAGGTTAACCATAGGCAGTGCAGTGGTCAAATGTTTTATGAATCACACTGAAATGGCAATTAACCTCTACTGCAAATAGATTAAACCTGGGTGTTAAAATCCAACACAAGTGAATCCTACCTAAACCTACAGTCCCATTCACTGGGAAAAAATGTCACCCCTGGACTTAGCCAGATGCACAGTGAACCTGTCATTCTTCCTCTCTCCCACTCTTCTAGCGTCACGGTTGGTATAGAGAATAATCTGTTTGTTCTCAGGCATCCTGGATTTGTGTTTGACCTAGATCTGAAATGTCATGAAAGCAAATGAAGCTTCAAACATCTGGGTTGTGCTATTTCTGGAAACAGTATCTCAAGTTCAGATTTGACACATTCACTTAGGGGCCATTCTCTAGTCATCAGCTGAGTTCCACCCATGGTTGAGTTGCAGAAAACTATAAGGAATATGAATTTGTCTGTTCTCATTTGTGATCCCTTTATTGCTTCTAATGTCTTTGATCCCAGTCATCGCCCTATGTTGTCTCCAAGACAAGGATGACAAAGTCTAACAGCTTTTAGCAGGAGCAGCTTCAAAGTATCTGTCAGAGCAGAGGTGGGTTCCTACCAGTTCTAATAGAGTTCTATCATTGTGTTTTTGGATTTTACTTTTTTGCTACTTTTTGCTGGTTTTTGCTTCTGCGCATGCGCAGTTTTGGGCATTGTGCGTGTGCCACCTTTTTGTTTTTGGTTCCCCCCTATTTTTGCTGGTTTTTGCTTCTGCACATGCACACCCATCCACACAAAGTGGCCACGTGGCGCGTAATGCACTTGCAGCCACACAGCTGGGAGGAAGTGAACCAGTGGCGAGGTAAGTTAGAACCCACCCCTGTGTCAGAGGAAAGCAGAAAATATTTGTGGCCAACCAGTCAGTCTTAAATGGGTTAAGGACAAGATGACAAGATGTGAATCCAGTGGAAAAAAGAGATTCTAATGGCAGGGGATCTTTGTGCTTTGGTTGAAAGCAAGTGGGAAGATAACATAACCAGAGTCACATTAAAACAGAATTGAGAGCTACCTGGGGAAGAAAATCAGCATCAACATTTCCTAGAAACATTGCGATGGAGATCATATCCAGCCACCATATGTTGATAGGGATCCTTGTTTTAATCTCCTTAGAATCAACTTTTCTAAAGAAGCGAGTGGCACATTTTGGATGATTCTACATTTTAGACTTGATATCTGTGTCTTCTTTTGCTATCTTCTAAGTGCAAGTCTCTGCATTCTATAAAGAAAATCTCCAATTGTCATTTCACTGGGAAAAACAATTTTTAGGTTACTCTTCTTATTGATCAATTGGTCAAGATCTGTTTGTTGAGGAATTCCCCCCTCCAAACAAATTAACTTCCTCCCTGTTCATTTCAACACCACCATAGAACTACACAAATTGTTTTAATATATAAATTGAACACCCTTCAATTTATTAGTTAAATTCTAACCCATATCCTCTCCCACCTTCATGCATTATAGAACAATTTGAAGACAAAGGAAAGGTTGACATTCGAAAGAATAATTGCATTCTCTACAAATAGAAGTTAGGAGGAACCCAATGTTGATCCAGCCGTTGTTCTGTCCAGTGGTCATTCAAATCCCCAGGAATAATTTCCTCCTGCTAGTGCTGCTCCTGGCACACCCCAAAACAACACATCCTCAGTCACTGAGAAGAAGAGATGCTTTCCTAAAAAATAGCCTTCTTAACATAGTCCATCTCATTGGCCAATTACACAAGCCATTTTGTACGCTACAGCAGAAATGAGAGCGGCTCCTCGGCCACTGCCTTCTTCTGACTGCAGAAAGGCGATGTCGCAGCATGGAGTGAGTTGCCTGACTGATGCATGGAAACGCTCCTTGAAACTGTGAACAGAAGAAAAACAGGGAGAGACGAAGGAGAAAGGAAGAGTCTGTCAGCCAACCAAATAGCATCTGAGAAATAAATCACATTCCACTCCTGTGCTTCACACAAGGTTCGATTTATTAGCGAAGCCATTTTGGATTCGTGGCTGATCATTCCAACACTGAATTTCTCTTCAGTTCCCATCCAGGTTAAGGTTCATTTCACATCCCCGCACCCACAAGTGCAATCATGTGGACCAATCCGGTGCAGTGATTACTGGCTTCTTCATTAGTTCAGTTGACCTTGGACTCTGCGTATGGTGGTATCTCTCTCTCTCACCCCTCCTGGTTTCCTATTGCTGCTAACTGTGTCAGGCCAAAACCTCTAACTTCACATAATGACTTTGGGCCTGACAGAGTCAGTGTTTCCAGGATCACCCTTTTAAGTTAGCCTTCTCCAAACCCAAGAATAAACCTCTTGGACAAGCAGGGGTTTCAGAGTCCTTCCACCAAGCAGATATCAGTGTTGCAACTCTACAGCTGCATTTCACACAATACGATGATCCTGTTTATAAAACCAAAACTCAGTTGTCTGGGTTTCAGGAAACTCTGGAGCATAAATTTAACAACACTCTGCTAGATCTGCAGAACTCTGAACAACATGAACTGATAAACCACCCATTTCTTACAAGGGATCCCTCCTACCCATCCCATATTTCAGGTTTTATTTTATCCAGGATGAAGCAGGTTGTGTTGAAACCAGCATATAGACAGGCTCTTTGGGGCATTCAAGAGTCCAGTTTGTTGGCTTAAGCCTCAACAATGAGTTTGAAACATAGACGTGAGGTGTTTCTTCTTCCAATTATTGTTTCTGATATAAACAATGGGAAAATCCTTACCTGGATCCAGTCAATTTTAAAAACTATTGACCAGTCTCCAACCTGCCTTTCATGGGTAAGGTTGTTAAGAAGGTGGAGCACTCCAGCTCCCATGGTGCTTGGATGAGACCAATTATCTCGACCCATATCAATCAGGTTTCAGGCCCAGCTACAGCACTGAAACCACTTTGGTCATGCTAATAGATGATCTCTGGTGAGCCTGAGATGGTGGTCACTCCACTATCTTGGTGCTACTTGACCTCTCAGCAGCTTTTGATACCGTTGACCATGGTATCCTTCTGTGATGATTGGAGAGGTTGGGCATGGGAGGCCTCGTTCTTCGGTGGTTATCCTCCTATCTCTCCGGCCAATCACAGTCATTGTTGGTTGGGAGACAGAGGTCAACCCCTAGGCCACTCCTTTGTGGGGTGCTGTAGGAATCGTTTCTCTCCCCCCTCCTATTTAACATCTACATGAAACTGCTGGGTGAAATCATCCAACGACATAGGTTTACATCTCCACCCCATGATGAGCCAATGCCTGGAAGCTGTGAGTGTCCAGATGGGTATTAACAGACTTCAGCTCAAACCAAACTGTATGGCTGTGGGCATTGCCTCCAAAGGACAGTTCGATCTCTCCATCCTTGGCTTGGCGGGGTGGGGAAATTCTAACTCCCCCAGACTAGATCCACAATGTGAGTGTCCTGCTAGATCCGTGGCTGAGACTGGACCACCATCTCTCAATTGTGGCTAGGGCGGCTTTTACACAAGTTCATCTTACGTATCCTATGTGGATCAAGATTCTCTGCTCACAGTCACTCACACCCTTATCACCTCATGTCTCAATTATTGCAATGCACTCTACATGGGGCTACCCTTGAAAAGAGTTTGGAGACTACAATTGGACTAAAACGCAGCCATGCAAGCTGTTATGGATATAACTAGGTACACCCATGTTACACCAACACTCCATGAGCTGCATTGGCTCCCAATAGGTCTCCAGATACAATTCGAGGTGTTGGTTATTACCTTTAAAGCCCTACATCGCTTAGGACCAGATTATGTATGGGACCCATTCTACCACATACCTCCTAGCAGCCAGTTAGGGTCCACAGAGTTGTTCTTCTCACGGTTCCTTTGGCCAGACAGTGTCAGCTGGTGACACCGCATGGGAAAGCCTTCTCTGTGGAGACTCTGGCTCTATAGAATCTCCATCCCCCTGACATCTGCACAATCCCCACCCTCCTGGCTTTCCAAAAGGCCATAAAAATATGGCTTTTCCTGCAGGCTTGGAGCCTGTGAACGGCTCCATCTTGTCCCACCTGCATGGATGAATGTTCTACAGTTAAGGGGTTTTTTAAATAATTGTTTTTACTATTTGCTGCCCAGAGTCCGTAAGGAGTTGGGTGGCATACAAATCCAAATAATAAATAAATAAATAATTTTTGAAATACCAACAATTGAGGAATCGCTGGTGAAGATAACAGAACTAGCAGAGATAACAACATTAATTTGTTTCATTACAGACAGATCAACAGCAACATTTATTGGAAACCCCTTATGGATTTTTTGCTGAATAAAAGAGAGAAATGAACTTGTGATTTATGAGTCTGCTGAAGATTAGAAAGAGTAGCTTAGCAAGAAGGAAATTATGATGTGACCTTAGAGCAGTGTTTCCCAACCTTGGCAACTTGAAGATATTTGGACTTCAACTCCCAGAATTCCCCAGCCAGCATTCGCTGGCTGGGGAATTCTGGGAGTTGAAGTCCAAATATCTTCAAGTTGCCAAGGTTGGGAAACACTGCCTTAGAGGGAGAGAGAGCGTAAAATATAAACACTGTCAAAAAGATTGGAAGCTACTTCTTTACAATCTGTCCTCTCTTTCCATTTCTATTGTTTTTGTTTTGTTTCTTCAATAAAAATTATATTTTTTAATCAAAGGAAACCAAGGTGGTGTCAAGGGCTCACCTAGGATGGTGCTTGTAGACTGACCCATCAACACCCACTGTAATCTTCAGCGTCTCCTCGTTTCTGCTGTCCCTCATGCGGTTGATAACTCCAGCCAGCCCAGCTGAGCACATTTGGGCAGCCCGTGTGGAGACACTCTCACAAGCCATCCGGACAATGTCACAGTCCATTGCAGAGGGCAACAGCTCAAAAGAGGTTAGAATGTTGTAAATCTGCTTGCGGTCACCAGTATCACTGGAAGCAAAATGGAAATATAAAGACTTAGGGCAGCAAGTTAATTTTATTCTTTTTTTCTGAATCATGTCTTTTAGATGGATACAGCAAGGCCAGGGGGGGGGGGCAATCCCAGTTGTAGGGGAACAAGAAGGAAGGCTGTACTGATAGGAATATAGAATATAGAGTACAGTGGTACCTCTACTTAAGAACTTAATTCGTTCCGAGACCAGGTTCTTAAGTAGAAAAGTTTGTAAGTAGAACAATTTTCCCCATAGGAATCAATGTAAAAGCAAATAATGCGTGCAAACCTATTAGGAAAGAAATAAAAGCTTGGAATTTGGGTGGGAGGAGGAGGAGGAAGAAGAGGAGGAGGATGACAGTCGCTGCCCAAAGCGAAGGGAGCATTTCTTTTCTCTGGGAACTGGCAGAGATTCCCAGAGGCATCCAAAGAAAGGAAAACACTCCGTTCGCTCTGGACTGCCAAAGCCTCCTTAAGCACCACCAAAAGGCTCCTCTGGCAGCCCAGAAAAGCCCAAGATGGTTGGGATTAAAGGGGGAATGGCAGGAAACTGGTCGGGCCTTTGTGCCACTCTCAAATTTCCTGGGAAAATTTTTCTGGGTTCGGGTTCTTAAATAGGAAATTGTTCTTAAGAAGAGGCAAAAAAAATCTTGAACACCCGGTTGTTATCTAGAAAAGTTCTTAAGTAGAGGCATTCTTAAGTAGAGGTACCACTGTATATAGAATATAGAATATAGAGTATAGAGACAAACAGAATGGGTTAGGTGGTGATGGTAAATAGAGCTGTGCCAAGAGGTTCAAGGTTGGAACAATCCATGTGAGGGTTGGTCCATTTCCAGCATAACTGGGATGGCCATTGTGGAATCATGGAATAGGACCACATGAGGATGAAGTATTCTGATTTGAGATTGTTTTGCATTCCCCCAAAAAGTAAAATTCCCTCTGAATCATGGTTAGCCCCCAACGACTTTATGAACACATCCAGATAACTTTCTCGGTAGCATTAAGCTGATGGCTTGTCATTGCTTTCTGACTGAACATTTTTTGTCTTTCTAATCTAACTTACTCCCTAACAATTTCCAGGGCAAACCTATGTTTGGCATTCCTAATTTTTTTGAGATTATATTGGAGGAAGCCCATTATTCCCTTGGAAAGCAGAAAATCTATTGCTGTGAGAATAAATTTTTAAAAACCCTCTTCCTTCTCAAGCCATGGAACTGATAGTCATTTATAACCATTCACATCATGAAAATTTCATGAATGGTTCAGTGAAAAATCCGTCAAGCTTCAATGGAAAATCTGAATTAGAAACCCACAGCTAATTTAGACTTGTTATTTATCATGGCTGATTAACAGAGGAGTCTATAATATTTGCAGAAGAAAATTGATGAGGACAAGACTCTGTTGGAATTTTTATACTCCGTGATTCAGCCACTTTAGAAGAGCCTTCAGCATTTTAAATTCACTCCCTAGGGTAGATTTTATGTACACGTTGATTTTTTTTGGTCAAATCAGCACCTTCTTTTTTGGAAAACCAAATTATTATTAATATGAAACATAAAGCTAAAGCAAAATAAAACTGCTGCAGGAAAAAGGGATAAAATAAACTAAATAACAAAGGACTAAAATGCCCAATATATTGTAGGTTGTAAGAGGAGGAATCACCAGTCTGCCTTCCAACTCCCCCGCCCCCCAGCATGTTCAAAAACCTGCTCGTGTGATTAAAACAACCTTTCCACTTATTTTCACTATTAGCAAAGCAACCAATAGGCCTTTCCCGATGACTCAAAGTGCCCCAAGTAGACTTTGCACAGAATTAGCTACCTTTCAATTTGTGAGATAAAACGACTTTCAAACGATCCCCTGGTCTTCAGCTTTTCTGAAGCTTCTCCACTGAAGAGTAGGTTTTCATTGACCAGTTTTAGCAGCACCAGTCGCACAATCTCCCCTATGTACTTTCCCCCTATGATCTTCTCAAACCTGGAGAAAAGACGGTACAGTTTAGTCACACGCAGGAGAGGTTCTGTACAATACGAACATGTAAATATATATATAAATATATATAAAAATACAAATTTATATATATATATAAATATATAAAAAAATACAAAAATACTGACACAAAAATATGTAACTCTTCCCTGGTGCAGAGCTGAAGGGATTGGATACTGTAGCCTAGAGGATAATTCTCTGCCTTACAAGGCAAAGGTTGCAGGTTCAAGTCCCAGTGGGTATGGCTAGCTGACTATCCTAGTCTCCCTTAATTTTCAAATTAAGCAAAAAAACATGTGACATACATATATCCCTGATGAAAACAAAAAGAGCAAACAAGATAAAGTTATGATTTATTAAATGAGTTGAATATAAGTGTTATCTAAAAAAGTCAAACTGATTTTTGATAAAAACTGTAACTGAATCTAAAGAAAATTTACATAGTTTCGGAAGATTATATATACTGATCCTGTAATCGGCTTTATTTTAATATGTGGGGTTTTTTCTTTTTATTGGATGTATTGTTTTAATATGTACTTTTGGATGTATTTTTTTTCTTTTTTTCCTTATTTTTCACTTTTTTTCCTCTTTCCTTTTTATGTATTTTATGTATTTTGTATTATATCTGTAAATAAATCTCTAAAATTTAATAATAATAATAATAATAATAAAAAAGAGAAGTTCTGTGCAGGAAGGTTGGGGGGGGGAAGGCAGATGCATCAACACCCACCAGGCATGATGACTGTTTCTATATGTATAATAGGGAAGGTTAAGTGTGTTAGTGTGTCAGATGAAATCACTGCCGTTTGTTTGAACAGAACCCACTCATGTAGGAAGATTGATTGCCTAACAACAGAGGTTGTTTTCTCTGAACGAAGGAAAAACAACCACTTTCCCTCTTGGCTTGACTTTTTTTTCAGGAGCCAATGTGTGCACAAATCATTTCAGTTTAAATCTCAGCTCTTTGATGTTTTCAGTATTAGACGATGGGGGATTTTTTGCAAGTCCTGCTTGTTACTATGAGGCCAAGAAAGGAAACCATGAATGTTATTACCTCTATTCTAAAACAGTTTTTCTCAACTTGAATATCCTCCTGATGTGAGGATGTCAATTCTCAAAATCTCAGCCAACGTGGCCTTTACTGAAAATTCTGGGATTCAAAGTTCCCACATCTTGAAGCCATAACGCCAACAAACTTGGACATACTGAGTTTAAAAACTCTATTCTAGGGAATTTTCCCTCAGTGATGGCGAACCTTTTTTTCCTCGGGTGACGAAAGTGTGTGGGTGTGCACGCTATTGCACATGCATGAGTGCCCACACCCATAATTCAATACCTGGGTAGGGTGAAAACAGCTTCCCCCACCCACAGGAGGCGCTCTGGAGGCTGGAAATGGCCTGTTTCCCAACTTCTAGTAGGCCCAGTAGGCTCATATTTCGCCCTCCCCAGGCTCCAAAGGCTTCCCTGGAGCTGGAGGAGGGTAAAAACTCCCTCTGCCATCTCCCCGGAGGCTCTCGGGTTGCCAAAAATGCCCTCCCAGAGCCTCTGTGCAAGCCAAAAATCAGCTGGCCAGCACACACACATGCACGAGCTAGGGCAACAGCTCGTATGCCAGCAGATATGGCTCTGCATGCCACCTGTGGCACCCATGCAATAGGTTCGCCATCACTGTCATAGCCCTTTTAGTCCCAATATCCTAGACCTCCAAACCCAAAACATCTTAAAATGGCCAGATTAGATAAAGCTTCTCAACAGAAAGTATGGGCTACATGTAGTCCAAGGAATGTCATGTAATTTTTGTACTAATTAAAATGTGCACATAATCACTCCAGATTTTGATAAGAGTCTACGGAGAGGGGCTGCATACAAATCTAATAAATAATAATAATAATAATAATAATAATAATAACAACAACAACAACAACAACAATAATAATAGCTCTCCCTGGCAATCTGGATTTTGGGAGAGAGAAAAATTGGATGTCAGATAAAAGAAAAGAGGAAGAGGAAGGGAAGGGAAAAGAAAGAAGGAAGCAAGGAAGAGATTATGTCTGGATTAGGCCCCATTCACCACAGCACATGAACCCTAACAAATTACTTCTAAAACAAAGCAATTTTCAAGAGTTAAGATTGTGCACCTTAACTTTAAACTTAGAAAAGCACAACAGAAGTTACTCTCTAATCAAGTGTTTCTTAACCTTGGCAATTTTCAGATGGATCTCCAAGATTCAAACTTCAACTTGGACTTCAATATCCACAATTCTGAATCTTAAAATTGCTAAGGTTGAGAAACATTGATCTTAACATTAGCACCATGGAAGGGAATGATATCACAGTGAGACCACCCAAACTCATGACCTTTGGTGCCTTGTTCCTGTTCCCCAGCACATCAGAGAAGAATAAACAATTAGATTAACTTTATCTGACATATTCCTTACAGCTGCTGACCGGGGTTAAGTGAGGTTTCGTCCACCACATGGTCGTACTCCAAGAGGAATTCGTCCAACTCTCCCGACTCCCCGAAAGCCCCCCATTCAGTGTTGACACACATTCGTCCCTCATTGCCTTCTACCAGTTCCACATTCTCCATCTCCTCCATGTAGCAAGCATTGCAGCCTGTGCCTAAGAGAAGGAGAGGCAAAGAGATTTCCCCAGTCAACGGCAGCTCAAGCATCATTGGGAGACCCTTGACGCGTCTTTATTATCCTGGTCCACGTTGAAGGTTTTTGGAAGCTGACATTTTACTCCAGGTCCATCTAATCTCAGTTCATTACTAAAGCAACATAGAAAAGCTAATGTTGATAACAGAATAACATAGCTGGAAGATCTTGGAGGTCCTCAAGCCCAACTCCCTGCTGAGGCAGAAAACCCTATACCATTTCAGACAAATGGTTGCTCAATCTCTTTTTAATTTTTTTTTTAATTTTCAAACTTTATGTTACAAACAACAATAAAACATGACAAAGTGTCAAAACAATAATTACACAGTAATGAATCATTTTTGATTTTCAGGTCATTGGATGAATACGAGATTATAAGCCCTTATGAAGAATTCCTTTCATCAGAAATAACGATTCATATATTTCTACAAACATACAAAATATATCGAACTGTATTCCTACCCTTTGAAGCAAACATATTATTTTTCCTCCCTTCATCATCTGCTCTTTAAGTTATTTGGAGTATCCCCAAGTAACCTTTTAACCTTTCTTGTAAATACCATTCTGTCAGAATGAATAGACATATCACTACGTCCAACTCTGTCTGTGTAAAGTATATACTCAGAAAGCGCCTCCATTTTCTAAAAAATGGGGCTGTGAATTTGCTTTCGGATTTTTCTGCTTCTAAGCGTTCTACATGAAAGAGCTGTTTCATTTGATATCACAATGCCTACCATAGGGACTGCAGTTCCAGCCAGCATTTTAGTAAACATTTTTTGCTAACTAGCAATAGAATATGCATTAGTTTAGGTTTACTCAGGGAATCATCACATCCACAATGGAATAAACATAACTTAGAAGAAAGGTTATTTTCTTTTGGCCAAGTCTTTTAAATAATTTCTTCTACTTGTTGCCAGCATTTTATGACATATGGACATTCCCACAATCCATGGTATAAGTCAGTGTTGGATATTCCACACTTTGGGCATGCTGTTAATCTGTCTGGTCTTCTTGTTGTTATTGGGAGATTGAATTCATATATAGCTCTATGTATAATTTTTAATTGAGTCTCACGCCAGCTCAATCTCTCCTTAAAGATCTTCAGTGTTGGAGCATTTACAACTTCTGGAGTCAAATGTGTCCACTGGTTAATTGTTCTAACTATCAGGATATTTCTCCTTAGTTCTAAGTTGCTTCTCTTCTTGATTAGTTTCCATCCATTGTTTCTTGTCCTACCTTCAGGTGCTTTGGAGAACAGCTAGACTCCCTCTTTTTTATGGCATTTCCTGAGATATTGGAACACTGCTATCATGTCACCCCAGTCCTTATTTTCATTCAATGTAAGAGAATTACATGATGAAGATTATGCAACACACATATACCTGTATGCAGTGCTTGATTTAGGACCATAATTGTAGTTGTACGTCATGCTGGTTGTTAGGTAGATCACCATGTGATCACACCCAACTTCACAACTTTTTTGCATGGTCATTAAGCAAATACAATGTGTGTAAAGCGAATACTGCAATCATTAGTGATGAACCAATTTTTCATAATGGCTAGGGTTTGGGGGGGGGGAGGGTTGCTGGAAATTGGAAATAAATACTGGTTTCCTGCAAAAAAAAAGGTCATAAATCATATTCATGTGATGCTGCAAACAGCCATAAATGTGGGCTGGTTGTCAAGCACTCAAAATAGAATCATCTGACTACAGGGGGAGAGGTAGCAGTCATCAGAACTTCAAATCTGGATTGTAAGTAGCTTGGGGGAGATCCATTGGAGCACTGAATAATGGCTAAGTCAGGGACTCCCCGTACTTAAAACAATGTAGAATTGGAGAAGGAGATTGTGCAGAGAGCATCTGATTCCCGTGTTGTAAAACACCTGCTAATACCTTAGCTAGCATTTAATCAAGTGAAGTAGAGTCATTACTGTGGTTGCTGCAGCTAATATATATCTAGAATGTCAGAAACTTCTCTGTTACTAGTAAAAAGTATTGCTTGACAATGTCCACTTGATATATAACAGCTGTTTCTAGAATAGTCACATAAGAATTTGGCCATACTGCGCACCTGAGCTAAAGAAAAAAAAAGCAACCCCAAACACAAATTTCCAGGCAACCAACTCTCTATACTGCAAATAGTATTACTCATCTTCAGATAAATGGAGCATAACTCTTGCCTCACTTTGTAGTTTTTCAGCACCTGCCTGTTACAGGAAAAAACCTGTTCATTCTGTTCCCATAGTATTATTTCAAAAATCCAACAGGAACATCAAGGAATGTTAAACATACATTAATGCTGGAGCTTCATTGTCTGCGGAGAATGAACCAGCAGCAGATGGGGATGGAACCAATTGCAAAGATGAACTAAGTGTGCTATCGGGCTCCAAAACCCAAGAAAGACCAGTTGAGATTCTTCCAAACAATTTCCTTCACTGTTCCACAGGCAGAAATCTTGCCAGACTAAAACAGTTTGACAGACTAAAGCAAACTAAAGCACCATAAAATATATGCTTTGGAAACTATTAAGGAAGGAGCTGTCTTCCCCCACTTTCTCCCACACAAACTATTTAAACTGTGGTGTCTCTTGGTCCTCTGGAATCTGGACAACCTTCCATCCCATCACCCAGCTTTTTAGAAGCTTTTGCTCTGGGGAGAGGCTATAACTCAAAAGGGCAATGTCCATGGGTTTTCTACAACATCCATACAAACATCTGAAGTCAGAATTTGTTGGAGAACTATTAGTTCAACAAATCGCATCACTGGCTGGAATTGCTTTCTTCCAAACATGTTTAACTATAATTCCCATCATCTCCAGTCAATACATTTTATGGCCATGTTGACTCAGTGGAGGCCACCGGGATAATATCAAGCTAGCAAGCTTTAAGGCAGCCTCCCTGTACAACTGGGTTTGAATCAACAAGGAGTTGTTCAGATTACAATGATTATGCCCAGGGGAAGTATATGAACATGGCAGGTCCACTTACCCACAATCATGCCAACTTCACATTTGTGATCCTCATAATAGCAGGAGACCATCGTTGCTACTGTGTCATTGACCATTGCAACAACATCCATCTGAAAATCCTGCAGTGGGGTGGGGAAAAAAAGCACTGTTATCTTTCTAGAAGGACATATCCAGAAATAACACATGTTATAACCACCTACTCAGAAAGATACCATCAGATAACTCCAAGGATGTTGGAGGTTGTTGTCTCTGAAGTTGGCTACAGATTGAAGTAAATTTCTCTGGAATTTTCCTAACATTCTGCACAAAACCAAAAGAGGATTTGTCACACCACACTAACAAAATAAATGCTATATTTCTTTTGTTATGTGTCATTGGGCTTGAAGGTGGCCATTCTATAAGCACTCTTGCACATTTTGAATATTGGAAAAGAGAAACAAATTTCCTAAACTTCCTATCCCTCCCCTACTTGCTCCCACCTCCCTTGTGTTGAAGAAAAGGCTATAAATTCCTTTGAGAAGATATCTATCCCCTTTCTCTTACTCTAGGAGACGTTATCTGGATTGTTCTGTACCTACACAGAACTGAAACTAATCAGAAAATAACCAGAATCAATAGCTGGGCCCACCTTCAGTCACCAAGAAAAGATTACTTCTATCTAACAGATAAACAGGGTTGGAAGGGACCTTGCAGGCCATCTAATCTAATCCCCTCCCCAAGCAGGAGACCCTACATCTGCCTATGCCTAGGATCGCACTCACAACTTCCTGACTGTGAGGCAAGAGCCCCACCTCTAGGCTGCAGCAGCTCCTCCCAAATTGTTCTTAGCTCCTCCTAAATGTTCTCCCTTGCTCCTAGGGTCCTTCCTTTGGAATGATGGATAAGGGATTCATTTCAGAGATGATTTTAAGACATATAAAACTGGACATTTAACCCTTGACACTTCCAATTTAAAAATCTTTATAAAAGTTAATATAACAGTCTTCTGCCTGCCATCTGGGGCAGGAAAATCCTAAATATTCTGCTGCTAAAGGCAAAGCACAATGTTGTGTCAATCTAGTTCTTCATCTTACATGACAGTGCCTGAAAAAGGTGGTCTAAGCCAATGGTGGGTTCTAAATAATTTTGCTGCCAGTTTGCGCATGTGCATGTGTGTCCTGGGTGGGTGGGCGGAGCCTTCCGCCACTGGCGCTACCGGTTCTAAGAACCAGTCCAAACCAGGAGCAACCCACTGCTGGTCTAAGCTTAGGGAATACAGGAAAGGTTCAGTCATTTCTTTTTTTCTTTTTTTAATAATTTTTATTAGATTTACAAAAGTATATACAAAGGAAGGAAGAGTGGCTACATCTTGTTTTACATCATTATATCGACATATAATCACATGTTCTTATTGTATTTGTAAAGTATAATTGTTCTGTTCAAATAAACTTTATTAGTTCAATATACATATCAGTACCAAACAGATTACCCATTTATGAATTAAATTTTTAGGATGTTCTATCTCCCTAATTTATTATCTTCTAGCTCTTCTGACTCTTCCTTCCCCCACCCTCCCCCCCAGTGAACTGCTGCTAACAGTTCTGAAAATCTTAGGTTGCTAATTGAGCGGCATATGGTTGCCGTGGTTTTTTTCCAATAACTTTTTAGTTTACACTTGAATTAAGATCCAGTTGAATTGAGAAAGATGTTAATAAGAATCCGATAAAAATATTCAGAGTTTTATATTTTGTCAATGTCAAAACTTCTCTCCTGTCTGTTAGTCTGTATTTGGTTTATCTTTTATCTTGTTTCTGTTTCTTTGTTTTGTTTTTTCTTTTTCCTATTTTTTACCCAATCATAAAATTTTTCCCAAGTCTCATAATATCTTGAATCCTCTTTATTTTTAAGTTTTTGGGTGAGCCTGTCCATTTCTGCACAATCATATACTTTCTTAATAATCTCTCTTTCGTTGGTGTGTTCTCTTTTTTCCAATTCTGCGCAACTGTGATTCTCGTAGCTGTGATTATGTGTTGTATTAAATAGAAGTCCTCTTTTTTACCTTTCAAATCTATTATGCCCAAAAGAAAAATTTCTGGCCTAAATTTTAATGTGATTGCCGTAATCTCTTGAATCCATATTTGAATTTTTTTTCCACAACTTTTTTATGTGTGGACATGTCCACCATGTCCTGCCGCACGAATCCCAGCGACCGATTAGGTCCCACAGAGTGGGCCTTCTCCGGGTCCCGTCAACTAAACAATGTCGGTTGGCGGGCCCCAGGGGAAGAGCCTTCTCTGTGGCGGCCCCGGCCCTCTGGAACCAACTCCCCCCGGAGATTAGGACTGCCCCTACTCTTCCTGCCTTCCGTAAACTCCTTAAAACCCACCTTTGCCGTCAGGCATGGGGGAACTGAAACATCTCCCCCTGGGCACGTTTAATTTATGCATGGTATGTCTGTGTGTGTGACTGTTAGCATATGGGGTTTTTTAAATATTTAAATATTTTAAATTTATCTGATTGCTTATGATTTGTTTTTTTCATGTTGTGAGCCGCCCCGAGTCTTCGGAGAGGGGCGGCATACAAATCTAAGTAATAAATAAATAAATAATAAATAAATAAATAAGTGATAAAAGGATCCGCTTTTGTTGTTACATCTCCAACAGTTTGGTTTCAGATTGGGATAAATTTTAGCCAATCTAGTTGGAGCAAGGTGCCATCTATAGAACATTTTTTGTGAATTCTCCTTGTACGGTACTGATTTGGTTAGTTTCAAATTTTTCCACATTTGTTCCCACTGTTCTATGTAAATATTGTAACCTATATTTTTAGCCCAGCTTATCATATTTTCTTTTACTATTTCAGTTTCCATGTTATACCCCATTATATAGTTGTACATTTTGGTTATAAATTTTTTTTCATGTCCTAGTAGTATTTTGTCAATTAAACTATCTTTTTCTTGACTTCCTTCTTTCTTTTTGTCCTTGTTCCATTTTGTCGAAATTTGGGAATAAGACCACCAATCAATATTGATGTTTTGATTTTGTAGTTGTTGCCTGGTTTTTATAATTCCCTTCTCATCCAGTATATGATTATAGGTCAGCAATTTTTGTGTTTGAAATAAATTAGGATGTCTAAGGGCTTCGAGGCTGGAATACCACCTGGGAATTTTAGAGTAGTGCTCCTTTTTAATTTTTAACCATGTATTTATTAGAGAATCTCTAATCATGTGGTTTTTAAAGTAAACTGAAATCTTCTCTTTTTCATTCCATAAAAAACTGTGCCATCCCTGAAGGATATTGTGCCCTTCTAATGCCAATAGTCTCTGGTTTTGTAGCGTTATCCAGTCCTTTACCCATAGGAGGACCGCTGATTGGTAATAGCTTTCAAAGTTTGGTAAGCCAAATCCACCTTGTGTTACTTTGTCTTGTAAAAATTTAAATCTTACCCTTGGTTTTTCCCCCTCCCAGATAAATTTAGAAATAGTTGTGTTTATTTTGGTAAAAAAGTTTTTGTTCAATTTTACTGGGATGGTCTGAAATAGATATAAAAATTTAGGTAAGATAGACATTTTGATTGTAGCTATCCTCCCTGATAGCGAAATATGAATTTTATTCCATCTGATTAGCTGCTGTTCTATTTTTTTGATAAGTGGGTCGTAGTTATCTTTTTCAATTGTGCCGCATCTTTTAGTTAATACTATGCCCAAATATTTTACTTTTTTGACAATTTGGATTCATAGAATTCTTTCTAACTCCTGTTCTTGTTTAGTATCCATATTTTTAGTTATGATTTTAGTTTTTTGTTTGTTAATTTTTAGGCCTGCTACCTCTCCATATTGTTGTAGTTCTTTCAATAAATGTTCCCCAGCTTCTGTTGGGTCATCCAAAATGAATGCCAGATCATCTGCGTAAGCCTAGACCTTAAATTCTTGTTTTTTAACCTTGAGGCCTGTAATTCTTACATTGGTTCTTATTTGGTTCAATAATGTTTCTACTGCTAAAATATATAGAAGCTGGGATAGGGGGCATCCTTGACGGACTCCTTTTGAGATTTAAAAGGAATTTGTTAATTCACCATTAAGTATAATTTGGGCTGACTGAGTATTATATATAGTTTGGATCATTTTTATCATTTTTGGACCAAATTGCATTTTTTTAATTAATTCAAGGGTAAATTATCTTAAATTATCGAAAGCCTTTTGGGCATCTAAAAATATTAGGGCTAATTGTTTTTCTGAATGTACCTCATAATATTCTAAAATATTCAATATTGTTCTTGTGTTGTTTCGTATGTATCTACCTGGGAGGAATCCATTTTGATCATCCTTTATTATTTTATTCAAGATTGGTTTAAGTCTTTCTGCCATTATTGTCATGAAAATTTTGTAGTCAACATTGAGAAGGGATATTGGCCTATAATTTTGTATATGTTTTTCCCCCCCGAGTCTTTCGGAATTATGCTTATTAAGGCTCGTGTCCAAGATGCCGGTAACAAACCTTTTTCTAGTACTTCATTAAATATTATTACTAAAATTTCAGGTAAAGACTCCTTTAATTCTTTATAAAATTCGGCCGGTATCCCATCTGGGCCTGGGGTTTTGTTGTTCTTTTGTTTAGCTATCGCGTATTCAACTTCTGATAAAGTTATTTCTTCATTTAGTGTAATTTTATCTGATTCTGCTTTCTTTTGTATTTTCGCTTCGTCTAAGTATTTATTTAATTGATGTTGGTTTGTTTCTTCCTTTTGATACAAATGGGCGTAGTATTCAACTACTATGTTCTCTTTCCCCCCATTATATGTTGTATTTCTCCGTTTTTATCCTCTAAGACTTGTATGTGTCGCTCTTCTTCCTGTTTTTTTAATTTGTAAGCAAGCCATCTGCCTATTTTATTCGCGTTTTCAAATTGGTATTGGTTA
The DNA here is from genome assembly GCF_031021105.1 of Erythrolamprus reginae. Classification (NCBI taxonomy): domain Eukaryota; kingdom Metazoa; phylum Chordata; class Lepidosauria; order Squamata; family Dipsadidae; genus Erythrolamprus; species Erythrolamprus reginae. The sequence continues at coordinate 17,797,103 of NC_091961.1, read as the reverse complement.
GTCTTCCTTAATTTTGTAACAATTTCGTCTTGTATTATTAGATTAATGTTATGTTTTATTATATCTATCTCTTCTCTTATTTTTTCATTTTGAAGGTCTTTTTGGGTTTCTATTTCTAGATATTTTAGTTTACTTTTGTATTCCTCTAGTTTTTTTATCTTTATGTTTCTTCTTTTTTGCTAGATAAGCTATTGTTATCCCCCTCATAAATGCTTTTATTGTGTCCCAGATATTCTGAATAGTGGTGTCAGTATTCCAGTTCTCCCGCAAAAATAGCTTAAGTTCTTGTTTAATATGTTTAATATAATCCTGATCTTGGAATAACATTTGGTTTATGGACCAGCGGTGTTGTCCTGAGGTCGGCATTTTAATTTTCATCAATATTGGGTGGTGATCTGCCCATAGATTTGGGCCTATTTCAATCTCATAAATTAATTTTCCAATATTTTGGTCTGCCCAAATCATGTCTATTCGGGACCAAGATTTCTGGGTGTGTGTGAATAAAAAGTATATTCGCGGGCAGATGGGTGTCTTTCTCTCCAAATATCTACTAATCTATATTCTCTCACTATTTCCTGGAATTCTGATGGTAATGTTTTCCTATCTTTCAATTTTTTCCTCATAGTTTTAAAATCTTTTTTAATGTCGCTCACCGCATTATAATCCCCAATGATACAAATGTCCCCTTTTTGTATATGTCCTATGTGTTCTGCTAATTTTTTGTAGAATTGTTTCTGTTTTGTGTTTGTAGCGTAAATTGCGATTATCACTATTTCTCTGATTCTTACTATTAATATTCTTCTTTCTTCATCCGAATAATTTTTTTCCGGTTGAAGTGTGTCCCTGATATAAAGAGCAATCCCTCTCTTTTTTGAATCTGTTAAAGCTGTGAATAATTTACCTAGTTTTTTGTTTTCTAACAATTTACGATCCTGATTTCTTATATGTACTTCTTGAAGGCATAATATATCTGAATTTTGTTTTAATAGTTTCATCATTATCTGTTTTCTTTTTATCGGTGAATTCAATCCATTGATGTTTACAGAGATTAAATCAAGTGTTTTTAACGTAATTTTCTTCTCTTCTTTTCCCGGTTACTTTCCTTTCCTTTATTGACGTTTAGCCGCCACTCTTGTTGTAACTCTTTGTTCTTTTTGTTGTTCTCCTTTGTCCTGTTCCTCCTCTCTTCTCTCCCCTTCCCATCTCTCCTCTTGTGGTGGTTCTTCTACAGCTTGGCGGTCGGCTAAGTCTTGTTCTAGATGTTTTTGTATGAAATAATCTGCTTTCTCGAACGAGTCTATTTTGATTTTTTTCCCATTCCAAGTTACCAGGAGGCCGTCCAGGATTAGCCATCGGAATGGGATTCCCCTTCTCAATAACTTCGCCGTAAAGTAGTGGAACTCTCTCCTTTTCTCCCTTATTCTTTTCGGAATCTGTTTGAGGATTGTTATTTCTTTTTCTTGATACATAATTTTTTCATTTCTTGTTGATTTGTATATTTCATCCCTAATAGATTTTTTTGTAAATTTTACATGAACTTCTCTGGGTAATCTATGGTTCTTAGCATAATTTTTTTGAATTCTGTAAATTTCATCGGAAAGGTTCAGTCATTTCTATGGTTCTCTTCTTCCACATTTTTCTGCAGTTCCTTATCAAAACATCTTATTTTAGTCTCACAGTTCTTAGAAAGCGAGTAGATAGGATGATGCTCGATGAGTAAGCCACCCAATGTGTTAGGCTGCTTTTCCTGACCTTGAGAATTAGCTGAAAAGAAGCCAGGCACCAAACATTATCAAATGATTATTCCTCTCACCCCTCTTCGTTTGATAGCGTCTCTCAAAAGCTCCACAATATCGTTCCCTTCAGCTCCAGAAGCCTTGAAGCCTTTTGTCCAGTTCAACAAAATACCCTGCAAATCAAGGCATGGAAAGAATCAAACCAAACTTTGCAAAAGAAACACAACTCCATGGCTGAAACAAACAATACGGATCAATATATCAAGGCAACATTTGTCTCAAGCAAAGAAAAAGGCCGCATCGTAATCGGAAAGGCCGGCAAATGTAGGCAACCATATACCAGCAATGGAGAATAATAGCAGATTGTCTGGTTTTGATCAACCTGGACTAGATTTCACATGAGAATTATGACATTCCCACAAACTCTTCACATTGCTGTAAGAGATTCTTAAATTTTATATTTATTGAGTAATTTGCCTCTGGTAAAAAAGCAAACCTAAAGAAAAGATAGAAAAGAATAAAGAGAAAGAAGAGCAAGAAAAAGCGTAAGTTATGAAATGACCTTCTCATTAACAGCCACTGTAGTAACACTGTAGCAGCCTAACACATTGGGTGGCTTACTCATCGAGCATCATCCTATCTACTCTGTTGACTGCTCTTTAATATTCCTAAAGCAACAATGCAGGGTGAGGCTGTTATAATTTTGCAAAATGTTTGCAGTCCGATAGAAATCATACCATAGTTCATGGTCTATTCAATGCTGATGAATCTGTTTGGAAACTCACCTACAGTGAATCCACTTACATTAGTAGAGTGACACATTTCCCTTGGCAGATTTGCACATTAGTGGAACTCAATGTCATTGTAATTTCAGACAGTCATTTAACAAATGATGGTAAGATAAAAACAATTACCTGTATACTTACCTAGGTTTTATGCCGAATTTCAAGGCTGACACTACCAAAGTGCTTCACTTTGTCTTAAAACAGAATAAATTTTCTATAGAAATGAATCATCTTCTGAGTTTCCATAGCACAAGGGTATAGGATTTTATTTGTTTGGTTGTTTTCTGATTTAGCATATTTCCTCCCAGGCTTCCCTCATGTAGAGACAGAAGGAACATTGCACCCTCCAATAGTTTTGGGGTTTATGATTATGAATGATTCATCAGCTCCATTGAGAAAGTTATGCAGTCAAAAGCAGAAATCATTCCAAATCCCTGGTTTCAGTTCTCACCTTGTCAATGTCTTGATGTCGAACAGGGAAGGAAAATGTAAAGCCCAGTGGCAGCTTTTTATGCTTCATTTGATGTTTATCCAGGAAGTCGGAGATGCATTCCGAAACATAATCAAAAAGCTGAGGGAGAGACAGAAAAATTCTATTGCTCTTTAGTGAATATTTTCTTTCACTTCTTGCAAAATGCTTATTCAAGAACCCAAGTTCTCTGACAATGAGCAAGGCCCAACGTCCCAGGGTGAGAGCAAAGCACCCTCATTCTTCCAGCAACCAAGTAGGACTTTGATAATTGTGCTATTTTCATAATATGTAATAGCTGCTAAAACATCATCTCCTACACAGCTTTGGCTTAACTGTTGACTTAAGCATGGCTTCAAAGAACACCTCTTTGTTTTATTGGTACAGCAACCAAACCATGAGGTAGATTAAACAGATTAAGAGAAACTAATTCAAGAAAACACAGTGAGTTTCTATGACTGGAGGGAAACTCAAATTTGAATCTTCCCTATATTAGTTCATCCAGTTTAATCACCACACCACACTAATTTTCTAGTAGCAGTAGGATCTTCAAGCTTTTTTGGCATTTGATTGATATATAAAGTTCATAGATTATGTCTCTTTTGAGTTGCTACACAGAGGTGCCTTATCAGTAGCATATAAATTTAATTGCTTGTCACGTTGTGAAATCCAGCCCACCTCTCCTTTGATTCCTTTGGCCTGAAGATCAACTCACCATTTCAGCAGTTCCCGTCATGGCATCTTCTGGAATGGAGTACATTTGATGTTTTGTCTTCACCTTCCATTGCCCTTCCTCATCATTTCCCACTTTGACAAGCATCACTCGGAAATTGGTACCTCCAAGATCCAAAGATAGGAAATCTCCAACTTCTGTAATTCCAGAGAGTGACACATGTCAATTTATGTCTTTGAAAGCAACCTGGATCGTTGCCACCAGAGGAACCCCATGACTGATTTAGTGGGGTTTTCAATAAGATGATGGCTATTATTAGCATGCCTCTATTTCTAGCGTAGGACCAGAGGTGGGGCCTTACTGGTTCGAACTGGTTCTATAGAATCGTTAGTAACTTGGCGGCCTGGTCGCTGGAACCAGCAGTGAGCCAGGCCTGCCATGCCCCCGAGCCAGTCCTCTTGGCAACACCATAGGCAACGCCAGCTTGGTTTTTGCTTCTGCACATGCATATAAGCTTTTTTAAAGTACTGCTGCCCCACCCAGTCACTTCATTTTCCTCCTCACCTGTTGGGCAACTTGCCTGGCTAAGCTGCCTTCCCACCTGGTGGCTGCCCTGTGCCCCAACTGAGCTGCCTCCTCCTGCCTACAGATAAATCATGCTTGGCCTCCCCCTGCGCTTGCTGTGACCCTCCCCCACCATCCCCACAGGGCTCACGAACTTATCATCCCCTGGCCCTTCCAGGAGTCCCCACGTTCACCGTTTTTGATCCCAGGGGGCTGCAGGGAGGCTTGCTAGGCCCAAAACAGAGTGCGGGGGTCCCTAGCAAGCCTTCCTGCGGCGCCCTGGGACCTTCGGAGGGGGGGGGGTGAAGAAAGAAAGAAACCCTCACTGTTTGAGGATTCCCCATGTGCACTGAGCTTGAGTTGAGATAGAAATATAGAAACATAGAAGATTGATGGCAGAAAAAGTCCTCATGGTCCATCTAGTCTGGCCTTATACTATTTCCTGTATTTTATCTCAGGATGGATATAGGTTTATCCCAGGCATGTTTAAATTCAGTTACTGTGGATTTACCAACCATGTCTGCTGGAAGTTTGTTCCAAGCATCTACTACTCTTTCAGTAAAATAATATTTTCTCACGTTGCTTCTGATCTTTCCCCCAACTAACCTCAGATTGTGCTCCCTGTTACTAAGTGGCTACTAGATATTCTTGCTCAGGCTAAGCTAATCAACAGTAGAGCTCTAAAAATGCCAGGTGATCAATGGGCGTATTCTCAGTTTCAAAACGTCTGGCTTTTCTTCCTCCTACCAAAGATCAGGAGTGAGCTCTCCCTGGTTAGGACCAGTTTGCCTGGAGTCTGGACCGGTAGCAACCTGCTGATGGCATCATAAGGATGTCACCAAACTGGATCTGTCCATTCCGGTCTGTGGGTGCCGCCATCTTTTTAATTTTTTAAAAAAATATATTATTTTTTCCTTCTGAGCATGCGCAGAAGCAAAGTTTCAGCACTGTCGCTGTCCGTTTTTCTGCTTTTTTTTTTTTACCATGAAGAAGCAAACTGGCAGCGAGGTAAATTAGAATCCAGCTCTACTTCCAGGATCCCCCTGTGCCGCTTTTGGCTCCCAGGGGGTTGTAGGAAGCTTGCTAGGCCCAAAACAGGGCCTGGGGGGACATCCCCCACCACTCCTTTTGGCTTTCACGGGGCTGTAGGAAACTTGCTAGGCCCCAAATGGGTGGGGTGGGGGCTTCAAGGGAGAAAGAAAGAAAGAAAGAAAGAAAGAAAGAAAGAAAGAAAGAAAGAAAGAAAGAAATCCTCATTGTTTGGGGCAGAGGTCCTCAAACATGGCCACTTGAAGACTTGTGGACTTCAACTCCCAGATTCTGGCTGGAGAATTCTGGGAGTTGAAGTCCGCAAGTCTTCAAGTGGCCATGTTTGGGGACCCCTGGTTTGGGGGATTCCCATGTGCATGGAGTTTGAGTTGTAAGTGGCTGCTAAGCAGTGATGGGCTACCAAAATTTTTACTACCACACTGTGGGCTTATGCATTTTGTTTCAACATCTTTCAGTGCAAATTGAGTGTTCTGGTGTGGAGCTCCATTTTTGCTACCACCTTGCCTCCCAGTCTGGGCAGTAGCCCACTCCTGGTTATCTGCTATATAAAGTGTATGTACACACACGCACACACAGCTCTTCTAAAATTATACACATTCAACCTCATTTACTGCGATAAGAAAAACATACTCAGAGCCCAGAAGGGGGAAAAAAGAGGGGGGGGGGATCAAAATTTTGCTACCGGTACAGTACTGTATATCTGACCGTACCCATAGGACCCCACCATTGCTGCTAAGCTATCTTCAAACTAAGCAATGGAGCCCTAAGAGGGGAATGCCAGATGATCAATGAGAACTGGGACAAGGTAAGTGAAACCGACCCCTGTGAGCAACACTTTTACAGAACTAAGGGTATGTTGAGGCTGGGTGAGACAAGGAATGGCTGGGAGGGGCTAGGCGAGGGACCCCTTGATGTGAGTGACATTGAGTTGGCCATGCTCACCCAATTACATGACCATGGTCACGCCTGCCCAATCACATGACCATCAAGCCACACCCACAAAACAAGCCACATCTACAGAACTGGTAGTAAAATATTTTAGAACCTACGCCTGCCCAGGACTACAATTCCAGGATAATCTTTGGACAATGCAATGGAGATTTAAAAAAATAAGAGTTTTAAGTTTGCATCATCCATTTCTAATGGGGCAACAAGTACCTGATCCTTCTGGTGTAGACCGTACATATGTGGGTAGCATCTTCACTGAGGCCTCCTCGTGCGTCTCCAGTTTTAAGCCTCGGTCCATTTCCTTCTGCATCCGACGCATCACTTTCTTCAAATCTTCTTCCCGTAGCTGGAATTCAGATAGGATCTGTTTCACCTATGAAAGGAGAAACACAAGCAAGGTTCAAAAAGAAGAGCACTGTACTTGTACTTTGAAAGTGGATAGCCTTGATCTCATCTTCTCTTTTTTGTATCTGCATCTGATAAATTGCTTTCTCAACTGTGTGCTTTTCAGGGAAATTATCTTCCAATTCTCCCATGGCTACAGAGTTTATTAGGCAATCCATGACTTCTTCTACAATTATGGCTAGCTTCCCTTGTGAAATTTTTAAAAAGGTTAAATACTATCTGCTTTAGATTAACTGAAGGACCCGGTATCAATGCAATAAATAAACTGGCAACAAAATATCTAAACCAACAGATGATCTAACAATAGAGAAAATCTGATTGTGTTTTTCTGCATTTCAAATTTCCTGAGTATTGGGGGGGGGGGGGGGGAACTGAAGTAAACCCAGAGGCAGGGTTGGTTAGAACGGTACTTTTATTCAGCTCAGCATAGGTAAGTGACTTTCAGCGAGTACCGTCTGCTCTGCTTGGGAGAAACCGCTTCTTTTATACATTTGCGGTTCCCGCCAAAGCAAGAGCAGGGCGCGTCTGAGCCAATCAGGAGCGACTTCCTGATTTCCAGCTCAGACAGCGCTTTAGTAAGAACAAACTATTTACAGAGATACAAGGTAGCCATTACAGGATACAACACCCCTCCCTCCTTAGTTGGATGCATCCATCACGAAAGCCATGTGACGAAATCGTCCAATCTGTTGGGTCGCCGCGAGGCTCGCTCCGACCTGCGCAGTTCAGTTGCGTCCTCGCTATCGGCGGTGGAGGTTGGCTCGCTGTTGCTCCCCCGGCGCGGCTGGGGCCTAGTTTGGGCTCCGGCCTTTTGATTCGGCCTGGTCGGCACGACGATGGCTTCGGAGGAGGACGATGGTTCGGCGTCGCTGGAGGATTCCCCCTGACCCGATAAGTCCATTTGAATGTCTAGTAAATCGGGTTGCGAGTTACAGTCTGCTGGAATGGGAGAGTTTTTGTCAGCGGTTTGCTCCAGGGGATTTCCCAAGCGTTTCCGAATGTGATCAATGTGCCGTTTCCACATTCGGCCATCCTCCAGTTTCACCAAATATGTTTTTGGAGCAGTCTGTTTAACAACAATTCCTTTCATCCAGTTTACACCTCCATCAAAAATTTTTACAAATACATTTTGTCCCAAATACATTTGTCTTTCCGGGTTTACATATATTGGGTCATTAGTACAAAACCTTGGGTGTAACCTATCTAGTGGGGACCTTAATTTCCTTCCCATTAGTAACTGAGCAGGACTCACGTGTCTGTGAGAGTTTGGGGTAATGTGCTGGGTTAACAAGAACTGGTCCAAATTCTGTTGTACATCTCCTGGGCCTGACCTGCGTAATGCTTCCTTTGCCACGCGAACGTAACGTTCCGCCAACCCATTAGCCCAGGGCGAGTAAGGTGAGATGAGTGCATGTCTGACCCCTAGGTTATCTAAAAATAATTCAAACTGCCTGGCCGTTAATTGAGGCCCATTGTCAGACACTAGGATATCGGGGCACCCATTTGGAAAATGCATCAACCACTATTAGGAAATATTGTGACCCCACTGGCCCTGCAAAATCAATATGGACCCGTGACCAAGGTCCTGCAGGTTGCTCCCACTCTGCTGGAGTTGTTTTGGGGGGGGGTTAGGCCGTGACTCTTGGCATGGGTCACATTTGGCTACCCAATTTTCAATATCAGCATCCAAACCCGGCCACCATAAATGCCCTCTAGCTAGGCCTTTCATCCTGACAATCCCAGGATGGCCCACATGTAACATTTCAAGTACCTTTTCCCTTAGGCTTTTAGGAACGATCACTCTATCCCCCCACAATAGACAACCTTTTACATATGACAATTCAAGTCTTTTGGTTTTGAAGTCACACAATTCAGGTTTCACAGAGTCATATTGCCATCCTTTTAGTACACAGTTAACCACCTGTTTTAGGATTGGATCTTGCTGCGTATGTGCAGCCACTTCCCTTGCAGTAGTTAGTGGGTTGTCTTCGAGCTCTATCATTAAGACATCCGCAGAAGGGGCAGGGTCCTCCACTAACTCTGCCATGGGGCACCTACTGAGGCCATCTGCGTGGTTGATGGTTTTACCCCCTTTATGGATGAGCTCGTACTGGTATCCTGAGAGGAAAAGGGCCCATCTGATTAATCTTGGGGACATAAATGGAGGAGTAGGCTTGTTGGGGGCTAAAAGGCCTAATAAGGGCTTGTGGTCGGTAACCAATTTGAAATTCCTCCCAAAAAGGTAATTATGAAACGTTTTTACTCCTGCCACTAGAGCTAGAGCCTCCTTATCTAGCTGGCTATAGTTTCTTTCAGTATTGGTCATCGTTCTGGAAAAGAAAGCAATTGGGGCCTCTGTTTTGTTAGGCAAAACGTGAGCCAAGACTCCTCCCACGCCGTACGGGGAGGCGTCGCACGTAAGCCTGATAGGTAGCGAAGTACTATACTGGACTACCACACTTTTAGAGGTCAATAATTGTTTTATTTGTACAAAGGCTTCGTGTTCAGTTCTCCCCCATGTCCAAGGGGTTTCTTTCTGTAGCAAACGGTGTAGAGGCTCTGCTGCTGTTGCCTTCTGTTTTAAAAAAACGGAGTAAAAGTTAAGAAGGCCTAAAAAGGCTTGCAATTCAGTCTTATTTTGTGGCTCTGGGGCTTCTCTAATAGCTCTCAGTTTCTCAGTGGTGGGGTGGATACCTTCCTTGTCGATTTTGTACCCTAGGAATTCTACACTGTTGGTTCCCCATACGCATTTATCAGGCTTAATTCTCAACCCTTTGTCTTGAAGTCTCTGGAGTACTTCCCTAATGCTTTTGTTGAGCTGTTCTTGGTTTTCCCCTGCAATTAAGATGTCATCAAAATAGGGAATGGCCCCTTTAATCCCTGATAACAATCTTTCCATTATGCTTTGGAATATCCCTGGGGCTATGCTTACTCCAAACTGTAATCTGGTACATTTAAAGGCACCCCTGTGGGTCACAATCGTTTGCGCGTTTGCTGTCGCTTCATCGACCGGCAGTTGCTGATAAGCCTGGGCGAGGTCGATCTTTGCAAACCTTTTCCCTTCCCCCAGGGAGTGCAGGAGTTGTTGTACCACTGGAATGGGGTAAGGGTGATGTTGGAGGGCCTTATTTAGCATAGATTTGTAGTCAGCGCAAACTCTTAAGGAACCATCCGGTTTTAGAGGGGTGACTATGGGTGTTTCCCATGGTCCCTGCTCTACAGGAACTAAAATGCCCTGGCTTATGAGCTTATCCAGCTGTAGGTCAAGTTTGGGGAGTAGCAGAAGGGGTACCCTGCGAGGTTTGAGCCGGACAGGTGGGACCTTGGGATCGATGGAAAACGAGATAGGGGGCCCTTTATACGACCCCAAGGTGGGGCTAAACACTTCAGGGAACTCTTGTAAAAAGTTAGGCATGCTATCACAGTTAACATTGCAAATACCAGAAATTTCAATTCCCAAAGGTTCCATCCAAGCCAACCCCAGGAGAGAGTGTTTAGCCCCTGTAACAACAATCATGGGTAGGGTACATTTAACATTCTTAAATACGATAGGTACATTCACTTTGCCCAGAACAGAGATTATCCCCCCTTGAAAATCTCTAATTACCAACGAGGTTTGCAATAGCTCAGATTTAGACAGGCTAGGCATGTACAATTTAAGCTTTTCCCATGGCATAATGGTGTATTTAGACCCCGTGTCAAGTTCCATAGAACATGGCTTGTTATTTAAAAGTAAAGAAATAACAATCTTGCCCCCATTTTCTGTATTCACGGAAAATTGAGTGTTACCTCTTGAGTAGTCGCGGTTAGCGGCTGAGTAGTTCTTACGGCTCGAAAAACGAAAAGGTCGGTTTTCTCATGGTTGAGGTGTTTGATTCTGGGGTCGTTGTTGGCGCGGTGTGGAGAAGGTTTCCTCTGGTGCAGATGCTCTACAGGCTTCGGCGATGTGGCCCCGTCGGTTGCAGCGGCGGCATATGGCGTCCCGGAAGGGGCAACGTTGGCGCTGATGGTTTCCTCGGCAGCCGGCGCAGGAGGTGGCGGGGTGAGGAAGTCTGTGTTGTCTCGGCTGGTCTTGCAGCAGGAAACAGCTATCCTCGTTGCGAGCTGGTGGGCTGCGGTCATCTGGGTCCTCGGCGCGGGAGAACGTGGAGTCTATCTTGGCGATGACTTCTTTCTTTTCGTGATCTATCAGCTCTTTAGCAGCAGCGTCGGCGACCTCTGCGGTTTGCGCTAGCTTAATCACTGTGTGTAGGGTCGGTTCGTCTTCGGTGAGGAGTTTATTCCTGACCGCGGCATTTCTCATGCCAAAGACTAAGGCATCGGTGAGGCGAGCTTCCGGGTTGTCAAACTTGCATTTCGCAAGCACCGTTCGAAGTCGTGTTGCAAATTGGTTGATTGATTCCGCTTCGCGCTGAGCCATTCTCGAAAACTGGTGCCGGAAAACCATGGCTGGTTTTGTTGGCCTGAAATGGCTCGCGAGCTTGTCTTGTAGGACGTCCCAAGCGACGGATCTTGCCGGCAGCGGGTCGGTGAGAGTCTGGGCGAGGGCGCGGATTTCTGGACCGCAGTAATTTAGGAAAATGGCCCGTCTTCGATCGGAATATTTCGAAGCTGGCTAGGTAGTCGTCCCAGGAAGTCTTTTCTGGGTCGAAGAACTCAGGAGCCCGGCCGATTTGGAGATTGTTCATGTTGCACGCGTAGTTTCTTTCGTCCGTCGTCGCCAGTGAAGTAAACCCAGAGGCAGGGTTGGTTAGAATGGTACTTTTATTCAGCTCAGCATAGGTAAGTGACTTTCAGCGAGTACCGTCTGCTCTGCTTGGGAGAAACCGCTTCTTTTATACATTTGCGGTTCCCGCCAAAGCAAGAGCAGGGCGCGTCTGAGCCAATCAGGAGCGACTTCCTGATTTCCAGCTCAGACAGCGCTTTAGTAAGAACAAACTATTTACAGAGATACAAGGTAGCCATTACAGGATACAACAGGAACCTTCCTCTTTTCCCCACACTGATTCCAATTTACAGCCACTTCCCAAGATTGTTAGTCAATGTAAGTGAAAAGAAAAACATTAAGAATATAAGAACTTCACAAATCCACAATTCTAGAATTCTAATTCAGATACACAATTTTAAAATCACCTTCTAGTCCACTTAAACTGGATTATGTAAGTTTATTTATGGAATGATGGCTAATTAAATAATGATCACACAGTCAAAATCCTGCCACATTTCTATTTTTAGTTGCTGGTTAAGATAAGAGGGCATTTTACTTATCAGTTTGTTTTTTAAAATCTTCAAAGTCTAGCCTAACTATAGTACAAACTGTAAATATTTACATCAGTCTTTCAGAATTCCACTTTTGGACAACCAAAGAAGACTGGAGTCAGGTTGGAATACTGTTGCATCATTAAACCCTGATCTTTCTTGACCTCTGTGATGGGGCAATGATAATTGCATGTGTTTCTAAACCCAGGGATGCTGATTCAAGTAACAGTACACTAATATTACACTGATTCAACAAATAGTTTAGCAATAGTACTTAGACTTATATACCACTTCACAGTGCTGTACGGCCTTTTCTAAGCAGTTTGCAAAGCCAGCATATTTCCCCCAACAAACTGGGGCCAACAAAATTAAATACCTCAGAATGGAAAGCTGAGTCAACCTTGAGCCTGGTGAGTAATCTGCCAAATTGTAGGCAGTCATCAAAAATAGCCTGCAGTACTGCATTCAAACCACTGTGCCAACACAGCTCAGTTTATACAATATTAGTTAAATATAATAGTCTACTGGTTCATAGCAATACCTATTTCTGCTATAGAATTAGTGAGACTTTGTTTCAGAAACACAGGACAGGAGAAAACTTAGTGGGCACATTTCACATCTCTAGTATCCTGTTTCCAGCCATGATCAGTTAGGTCTAGAAATCTAGAAATCTTAGAACCACAAGGCATCAGAAAGCAATAGGAGTTTGTTCACTACTGCTAGTTCAAGCATCTGAGATAAAGTGTCCTGTCTATTGAGTATAGAGAAATAGTGAGAAACATAACTTTTAACAAGAATTGCATTATTTAACAAGAATTGCATTATACATGTACAGTATATGTTTATTTATTGTTTTTTCTGCTCCTCCCATATTTGGGTATACCAGGGTGATTTGACAAAAAAAATAATAATACTTCCCTGGTACAAAGCTGAATGGATGAGAGTCTTCGGAGAGGGGCGGCATACAAATTTAATAAATAATACTAATACTAATACTAATAATACTAATAATAATAATAATAATAATAATAATAATAATAATTATTATTATTATTATATTGTAGCCTAGAGATTAATTCTCTGCCTTACAAGGCAAAGGATGCAAGTTCATATCCCAGTGAGGGCATGACTAGCTGATGAGGCCAGAACAAGGCCAAAAGATATCTATCCTAGTCTCCCTTAATTTTCAAATTCAGCAAAAACTTCTCTCTCTCTCTCTCTCTCTCTCTCACACACACACACACACACACACAGGTGGGTTTGTATTTTGCACTAAGTTCATGTTTCCAGACTATGTGACAAGATACCCACAGGGTGCTGTAGCAAACCAAAGTTACCATAAAAGATAGTTTACAGCTTTGGGATAAGAGCTCTAAGAAAAAATTAGGGGAACACTAAGTGTACTATGAATCAGGAAAGTTTGAGAACCTCTCCATCCAATCATTGCTTGGTTAATCCCAGTCCAGAGTTTTTGCACAGATCACACTCAGCCATAAGTCACAGGTGTCTGTGTAACATGCTAAAGCAAAACCAGTAAAACCCATCTCGGAATAGAGGATTCCAGACATTTAGGAAGCAATGTGTAAAAGACATGTTTTGTCATCAACTGTGAATTGAATGGCTGATACTGACATAACAAAATTACTTGGTCCCCCCACTGTTTACTTTGGTTTAGGTTTACTGCAAAGCATAATCCAAGCCTAATAAACCCAAATTGGCTAATAAATCATAGGAGTTGCATTTAGTGTACACTACAGATAAAAATGGTGAGACCTGGCTCAAAAACAGTAACTTTGAGAGAGACCTTGGAGTCCTAGTGGATGATCAGTTGAATATGAGCTGTGTGCCAAAAAACCTGATATAATCCTGGGTTGTATAAACAGATGCATAGAATCAAGATCACGTGAAGTATTAGTGTCACTTTATAAAACTCTAGTAAGACCACATCTGGAATACTGCAGCTAATTTTGGTCACCATACTATAAAAAGGATGATGAGACTTTGGGAAAAGTTCAAAGAAGAACAACTAAGATGGTCAAAGGCCTGGAGACTAAACCATATGGAGAATGGCTGCAGGATTTGGGTCTGGCTAGTCTAAAGAAAAGAATTAGGGGTGACATGATAGCAGTATTTCAGTATTTGAGAGGCTGCCACAAAGAAGAGGGGGTCAAATTATTCTCCAAAGCATCAGAGAGCAGGACCAGAAACTAATCAGAAAGAGAATCAATCTGGAATTAAACAGAAACTTCCTGACAGTGAGGACAATTAACCAGTGGAACAGCTTGCCTTCAGAAAGCCTGGAAGCTCTGTCACTGGAGGTTTTTAAGAAGAGACTGGACATTCACTGCATAACCTCATATCTGTGTGATTTCTACACCAGAATGCTAAAAGGCTCTTTAAAAACATGCTTAAGAGCATCCTGTGCTTTATGGTTATTCAGTTTCTTTGAGTATAGCTAACAGTTGTCCGTATTCTGATTGCCTTAACATCTGCTTCACTCTCACTTGCAACTGAACTCCAGGGAAATTGGCCCCAAATTAGTAGAGAAATCCAGTTCTGAAGACAAGAAGAACAAACTTCAGAAGGAGTGATACACACTGCATTTACTGAAACCCTACCACCTCTATCCCTTGGTTACACACTCAGAAATTAGAAACAATAAGGCAGTTTCCTTGGAATAATGTCTCAAAGTCTAAGAGAAAAGGGTTTTTGGGGGGAGGGAGGGAGAAGAGCATCCTCCTTACCAGTCTCAAGGTCTCAAACTCTTTCTTCTTCATCACTGATGGTGGTAATCTTCAAAATTCTCCAAGCAGGAGAGGGGATCTGTGCTGCAAGAGATAGACTGGAACCTGTTCCCTTCCTGTCACACGCTCAGCCACCTGGTCTTTGAAACTGAAAATGCAGCTCAGCCGTCTGTTTCTTTTGTTTGCTAAAACTTCAGGTTGAGTGTTGCCCACATCTGGGGGAAACGTTTCTAGACCCCCAAAGATTAAAGGTTCATCAGGCAGAAGCAAAAGAGTACCAGCTACTACTGCAGCACAGAAAACGGAGACCCGTTGTTGCAACACTAACAAGAATGATGCAAAGAGCATTCCAGACAACTCATCCTTTAGCCTCCTAGAGATTTCGAAGAGATTCAGCTTCTAGGTGGCTCTGGGCAACGTGATTGTTAATCATGCTTTTATACCTAAGCATTATGGGCAAACCCCACCAACAGTGTTGAAACAAGCCATGACTCAGCACAAGCTGGAAACCCATTCAAACAATCAAGGAATTGGTACACTTATGGCTCCTTAAATAAATCAATATAGGAATAGCCAAGATTGTGGCCAGGCACAAACTTTTCCTGTCTAAAGCAATTGTTTAGTAATTGAGATAGCAATGGCATTTAGACATGATGCCGCTTCATAGTCCGGGGTAGGCAAAGTTGGCTCTTCTATGACCTGTGGACTTCAATTTCCAGAATTCCTGAGCCAATCATGCTAGCTCAGAAATTCTGGGAGTTGAAGTCCACATGTCATAGAAGAGCCAACTTTGCCTATCCCTGGCTAGACTATCTGGCAACTCCCTATAAAAGGGCCTGCTGTCAGACAGAGCCTTTGCTGGGTTGTAAATACAGTGGTGCCTCTACTTACGAATGCCTCTACTAATGAATTTTTCGAGATACGAACCTGGTGTTTAAGATTTTTTTTGCCTCTACTTCCGAACCATTTTCTACTTCCGAACTTCCCCCACCCCCTCAGATCGGCTTTAAAGAGGTTGGGAGGAGCGGGTGGAAGCCAGCGGGGAGAGGCGTGACCTGCCCAGCCCGGCTATCTCTCCATGTCCCGAATGCCACAGGGACATCGCAAGTAGCTCGCTGAAGCCTGCACCTGGGAAGCTGACTGAAGCAGCGAGCCGGGGAAGCGGATGGTTGGCGGGAGGCAGGCATCGGAGGCTCTGCAAGGAACTGGAGCCCAGAGAAACCCACCTGGGAATTATGGAAGCAGCGCTCATAATAGGGAGATGGGCCAGCTTAGGACGGGGCGTCCTTCCTGGGTTGGGACTGTCTCTGCGGGCGAGCGAAGGGATGAATGAGCCCAGGCACCGTTCGGTCCCGTCCCCCCCCCCCCCGCCCGTGGTGCACAGCTGGCAAACTGCAGCCATTCCTCTTTGCAAACCAGAGCTGGTCTTGAACTCAGGACGCACCCCTCACCTCCAAAGGACAGCGGAGCAGGGTGCTTCATAATTTGCTGCTTCCATAATTCACTGCTTCCATAATTCCCGGGTGGGTTTCTCCGGGCTCCAATTCATTGCAGAGCCTCCGTTGAAGCCTTGATTGACGAGCCAGGGTCGTCAGAATCCGCACACGCGTACCCCTCTCCGCCTCCTCTCCCTCCTCCTGTTGCTTGCCCCAGTGCTTTGCTTGCCTCCCGCTGTCCACTTCCCCGGCTCGCTCAAGCCAGCACCTGGGAAGCTGAATGGAGTGGCGAGCCGGGGAAGCGGATGGTCGGCAGGAGGCAGATAAAGCGCTGGTAGAGCTGGAAGTGCCACAGATACATCGCGAACTTCCAAGCCTTCCCCTTACTCTGGAGTCACTCAGGTCTGCTTGGCTGATGGGCTCTGCTTTCTGCAAAAAAAGGGAAGGGGTGCTTCCTAGCCGAGGGAAGACGAGGAGGAGGAGGTGTGTGTGTGTGTTCTGTGTCAGGCCGAGCGTGTGTGAATGCAAGCATGTGTATGTGTCTGTCCAGGGGGATTGGGGGGGAGGGAGAGGAAAGGGAGTGCTTTAGAAACTTTTGGGATGAGTTCACACGCATTATTTGCTTTTACATTGATTTCTATGGGAAAAATTGCTTCTGCTTACGAACGTTTCTACTTAAGAACCTGGTCACGGAATGAATTAAGTTCGTAAGTAGAGGTACCACTGTAGTTGCCAAATAAAGAGCTGTTGTTTTGAAGCCACTTCTATCAGCCTCTTCCTTTCACCCTATCCTACACACACCCATATCAAATCCATGAATAATAGAGGGAAAAAATCATATCATGTGTTAGATAAGATTTCCATCTAACATTATGGGGCTATTGGATCGACTTTGATGTTCTCCCAAACTTATGTACTTCTTTAGCAATTGGGAAAAATAGTAGGAAAAAAGATACATTATCTAGGAACAACCTATCAGATCATTATGAAATGTTATCTCAAACTCAATGTTCCCAAAACTGGCTGGAAAACCACAGTTTTTGTCTGTTGTCTCAATGTCAACAGAGAAAAGGCAGAATGAGTTAGCAGGGGAGGGATATTTGTATGTTTCAACAGTACCCCTCTTCCTACAACAGGAAGGACCTGGGACAGGACTCTTGAAAAATATTTCCAGTATGATTCAATTTGTATGGGAACAGCTAGACCTTAACGTAACCTAGGCCTTTTTCCATAGCCAAGGACCCAGGAAATTCATATCTTCAGGAGATATTCAATGCCTCCTGCCAAGGTATTTTTTTCAACTTCCCTTTATTGCATGAGATCTCCTGTCTAAGTGCCAACTAGAGCTGACATTTGGGGAATGTGAGTAATACTTTTTGAACAACCAAACTCATACTTTGAAATACAGTAATAGTGGGAATGCTGATCATAAAACAGATCCATAATTAGTGGGGGGGGAGATGTCAGTCAAGAACTAAGGAGGGATTTCCTGACAATTAGGAACAATTAATCAGTGGAGCGACTTGCCTCCACAAGTTATGGATGCTCCAATACTGGAGGTTTTGAAGAAGAGATTGAACAACCATTTGTCTGAAATGGTATAAAGTTTCCTGCCTAAGTAGAGGGTTGGACTAGAAGACCACTAAGGTCTTTTCCAGCTCTGTTATTCCAGTCCTAGTGTGCTAGTTGTCTAGGTAAAGGTAACTTTCTAACTACAAAAAAGGATTATGTATTGTGTCTGAAGGGTTCAAGCTAGATGTTGATTTATTGTTTGAATGAGAAACTAGGTCTTGGAGTTAATGGTTGACTAGAGACCTGGATATTGCACTAAAATATTTACCTGATGAAAAAGAGTCATTCTAAATTACATGCACTGTTTAAATAGATAAGAGAGAAAACAGGAGACCAAAGGAGACCTCCAACCTTGAAAGTCACCTTAACCTATATAATCTCCCCTCAAACCGCACCCTGCATTTTGATTTTTAATCCAGGCACAATTTAGCTCCTTATAAAATCTTAGTCACTGGCATTAAACAAGAGTTGGTTTTAGATTTGGAAGAGCAAACAACTGTTAGAAGGCAGGAAAAAAATGAACCAATGGAAATTTAACTGAATTTCTTTTTTTCAAATAATCTGAATATTGCTATAGGATTTAGAAATGCAGAATAGATTGATTCACTATGTAACACAAATTTTGTTCCCAGCTTTTAAATGTTATATTCCAATTGCTTATGTCTAAAAAAATTAAAAATTGCTTACATTCATCATAAACTTCGCTTTTGTGACCACGGCAATGAAAATTATGCATTTTTACTGTAGAAACAGACGATTTTGCATCTTCTCATTTATACAGTTAGACTAAGAACACTATATGCATTGCAAACTTACACCGATTACCAAAAACTGTTCAGAAGTGTGCGGTTTTCTGAGATTTACGACTATACTGCAAATCAGTTTCACGAATCAATCCCCAAATATAGTCGCCCAACATGTTTTCGTTTCCTCTGATCTGTGACTTGGACGCTTTCATCTAATAAGTTCCATTGCTTGAGCCTTGATGTCAGTAGCTCAGCCGTTGGACTTGGTGAGACCAATGTCTTTGATCAGATCGTTGAGGTCTTTTTGGTTAGGGTAGTATGGCTTCCGCTCCTCATCTGCATATGAAAAGAAATCGTGATCTTCAACGTCTTCCTCGTTTTCTGACCCTGCGGCTTTCTTTTGAAGGTGGTGTAGCTCTGTCTGGAGGTATTGGTACAGGAAGTTCAGGGCAGTGTGGTACTGGGGCAATAGATGAAGGAATGTCAGGATACATTACAGGCAGTGCATTTTTGCCAGTGCGACGTTTGGAAGGGTCCATCATGCAGAAGTAGCAATTTGTTGTGTGATCAGTCAGTACAGGCCAAATTCTTGGGATAGCAAAATGCATGGCTGTCTTCTCTCTCCTGTACCAACCTATAAGCAAATAAAATAAAATTTGGATTGAGAATTTGATTTAGGCCGATTTCACACTAATGACTAGTGATATTTACAATATTAACACAGTTAATCTGCTATTTAAGAGAGTAGCATTTATCCACTTACCTTCAAGAGTTTTCTTGCAGTGCTCACATGTGAAATGAGGAGCCCATGGTTTGTCTTGGTCACCAACAGGCATGCCAAAGTATGCTTTGTAGGCCTCACACATCTTAGCAGATGCTTCCACAGAGTACTTTTTCGCTTTTGTCTTTATAAACTGGCCGCATATGTGTTCTGCCGGCATGTCCCAAACACCCGTAATTACAGGGTAATTAGTCCAAAAAGACACACACCACATGATAGAAGAAAAACCAAAAGTCTTTATCAACAGAAAAGCAGAAAAAACTCCCTTTTTAAATGTCAAAGGGATTTTCTGGTACACACAAGGCACAGGTTAAATACAACCCAATTTCTCACCCAGTAACTGGGAGCTTGAGTCCAATTCCAAAGTCCAGAAAGTCCACACACAGTCTTGAACAGGGAAACAGCAAAACCATGATCTTGACAAAACTATGAATCAGATAAACTTCCACAAGGCTAAACCAGCACGCTGCTCTTTTTATCTGTAGCACTAATTACAGCAGCCCCACCCAGCCACAGGTGGCCTCACTTATCTCCTGTAATAATCCTTCAGTTGTTCTCTCCTATGCATCATTCTATGCATGCGTGGGTCCGTCATACGTTCTTGTTCAGAATCCAGGGATGATAAGGATGATTGATCTCCTCCTGGGCTGGCTGCCAAACTCCCCTCTTCCCTGCTACTCATGCTTCCTTCGTCAGAGGAGCCTTCATCAGGAGATTCTATTGGGAGCAAAACAGGCCTGTTGCGTGTGGATGTTTCCCCCACGCCCACCTCCACATTCCTTGGGGCAGGAGCTGGGCCAGAGCCAACCACAACAATATGTAGCAAAATGTGTCTGCTGGATGTATGCAACTTCTGGATGTATGCAACTTCTGGATGTATGCAACTTCTGGATGTATGCAACTTCTTAAATTGACTAAGTTGCTGTATACTGTAAGGAAAAAGGATGTCGCTCCAAATTTGATAAAAATGGTGTTTATTCTATGCAGTATTAAAGTACAAGAGTGTACTGAGGATTCAGCAGAGCAACATTGATCACCCGGTACCAGACTAACACACAATATATACATTTACATTCCTAAGCTCTTCCTGTAATGGGTATGGGGTGAAGTATGAATACTGTCGTTATCAGAATCTTAACAGATATTGAATCCACACCTGTCTGTCTAGGTCAATTCCCCTTTGTCTGTGATGGCCATTGCCCACTTACTATGCAATCCCAATCAATTAGATCCTGTCTCTCCGTCTCTCAGGAAGGGCTATAGTGGCCCTATATAACTGTAGTTATACAGCTACCTACAATTCTGTACAGTCTCAGAAAGTTCTAGATAAGTCTGGACAGTTCTAGAAACTTCTTGATAGTTCTCACAATTTCAGAAGCTTATCCTTAAAAATAGATCAATTTCAAAATATCATTGTGCTGACCACAAAAGCAAAGTTTACAGGGAATAACAACTTTTTTCTATTCATTAAAGGTACAAACAATCAGGAAAACACACTTAACAATTGGGAACAATTTTTTTTAAAAAATTGTTTCATTTGTGTATACAGTTGCACGAAGACCAGGTTAGGGACAATTTATCATGGGAAAAACTGCACATAGTTCTTGACTTACCACAATTGAGTCCAAAATTTGTTGCTAAGTGAGACATTTGTTAAGTGAGTTATGCAACCTTTATTGCCAGAGTTGGTAAGTGAATCACTGCAGATTTTAAGTTAGTCACACAATTGTTAAGTGATTCTGGTTTCCCCACTGACTCAAAGACCATTGTAAATACAGTATGAATTAGCTGCCAATTCTCTGAATTTTGATCACAGAACCAAAGGGATGCTGCAATGATCATCAATGTGAAAAACAGTCATAACTTACTTTTTTCACTGCTATTGTAACTTCAGTCACTAAATGGACTATTGTAAGTTCAGAGCTACCTTTATCTTATGTGTTTGCTAGGAGTTGAAAACGGGATGGTTCATAATCAACCAGGTCGGCATTTCAGCAGTTGTAATGGAGTGTGCTCCCGGAGCTTGTCCCAGCTTCTACCACTCTAGCAGTTCAAAAGCATGTAAAAAATGCAAGTAGAAAAAATAGGGACCATCTTTGGAGGCAAGGTAAGAGCCTTCGGCATTGAGTTGTGCCGGCCACATGACCAATGCTGGCTCTTTGGCTTTGAAATGTGTTGTGGTTAGCTCTGGCCCAGCTCCTGCCCCAAGGACTGTGGATGTGGGGGAGACATCCACATGCTGCAGGCCTGTTTAGCCCCCGGTGGAATCTGATGATGAAGGCTCCTCTGACCAAGAAGACATGAGTGACAGGGAGGAGGAGAGTGTGGCAGACAGCTCAGAAGGAGATCAATTATCTAGCTCCTCCTTGGATTCAGAACAAGAGTTAATGATACAGCCACGCATGTGGAGAGCGATGCATAGGCAGCAACAACTGAGAGATTATTATCAAAGAAAATGAGGCCACCTGTGGTTGGGTGGGGCTGTGGTCATTAGTGAGGCTGCTATAAATAGCAGCCTGTGGGTTTGGCCATTGAGGAGGATTATCTGATTGTTGTGTTTTGTGCCTGCTTTGCTGCGTTTGACCTTTTATGTGCTGATTTTTCCCCGCTTTGAAACTAAACCAGAGCAAAGTCTTCGGAGAGGGGCGGCATACAAATCTAAGTAATAAAATAAATAAAAATAAATAAAATAAAAGTGTGTTTCACTTTGTGAAAGAAGGACTGTGAATTGCCTCACAGCTACAAGCTAAGTATCACAGAACTGATAAGGGACTTGTACCAATTACCAGTTTGTTTGGAGATGAGTGCTCTTGGCTATACCAAAAGAGGGCTCAGTTTAAGTGAATTTTCATTATAAAGAACATTGTTTTGAATTTTCAAACGTGTGTGTGTCTGAAATTTGTACCTGTGAATTTCAGGGAGGAGTCTACCAGAGAGCCCGACAGAACAAAATAGAGATGAGCATCACCCCCTACAGTCAGGAATGACTAGCACATATGTGCAAGGGGAACCTTTACCTTTATCATATGATCAAAATTACATGTGGAAACTGCATTTTGTGCAGAATGCAGCCGCCCGAGCAGTCATGGGCTTGCCCAGACACATACTTACCTCTCCAACACTCCACGATCTACACTGGTTGCCCACTGATTTCCAGGCTCAATTCAAAGTGTTGGTTATGACCTATAAAGCCGTACATGGCATCGGGCCAGAAAACCTGCGGGACCACCTTCTACCGCATGAATCCAGCAACTGATCGGGTCCCACAAAGTCGGCCTTCTCTAGGTTCCATCAACTAGACAATGTCATTTGGTGGGACCTAGGGGGAGAGCTTTCCCTGCTGCCAGGCTTGGGGCTATTAGATTCTTGCCTCCTGGCCAATGAATGTGTTGAGAAAATGCTGAGTGAATGGTATGATTGTTTTTTATGGGTTTTTTTTTGGGGGGGGGGTTAGACTTTAAATTAATTAATTGGATCTAAGATACTGTATATTGTTTATTATATGTTGTAAGCTGCCCCGGGTCCTTGGAGAGAGGCAGCATAAAAGTCCAATAAATAAATAAAATTCAAATGTTTGTCAACTGGTTCAAATTTATGGTGGTTGCGTTGTTCCAGGTTACGTTTTGGGAGCTTCTGTGAGCTTCTGACAAGCAAAGTCAATGGGAAAGCTAGATTCACTTAAGGACTGTGATACTAAAGTAACAACTGCAGTGGTTCACTTAACAGCTGTAGTAAGAATGGTCATAAATTGGGGCAAAGTTCACTTAATAAATGTCTCACTTAACAACCAAATTTTGGGCACGATTGTTGTTTTAAGTGGAGGACTACTTGTATTCATCGTTGGGTACTCTGTTGTTCTTATAACTTTCTTGTGCTGATTAAATTCATCCCCTCAAGATACTTGTCTGAGATACTCCTTCCATAGCATTCATTTGGCCGTGGTGTAATTCCTTTTCCAGCAGCCCAGATGAGGCTAGAGTCACAAAGAAAGGCAGTAGCAGGGAGGATTAAGCAAACCGGGGAAGGGGGGGTAGTGTCTTGGGTGGGTTTTTTTCCCCCTCTAGTCCTGGAATTCTCACTGTATAATCTGGAATGAGTCTTTCCTTTCACTCATGTGTACAGTATTTTTTTCAGAGGTAGACTCAGAAAAATACCCTTTCTGGTATTTAACATCAAGAAGAAGAGCAGTTGTGTTTGGAAGAAATTTAATCAGTATATTTTTCTTGGATTTCCTATAACTGTAAAGGTTTTGGGGTTCAGTTATTTGTAAATCCAATTCTATGCAACAGGAATCTTTAGAAGTACAGTACCTTTAAACATTCTGAACATGCACAATTCCAGGAATGTCCATGCTAAGAATGTTTTAAAATCATAATTTAAATTTTCTGTAGCTGTAGACTTATTCATCAAGAGTAGTGATGTAGATTTCCTTTGATGCTTCTTCTAACTCTGATTCAAATAGAGTCAGTAGTATCAAGTAGTATTGCACTGTATCACATAAATTTATCTTTAATATTATGGTGTGAGAATTAGTAGCTAGGAAATCTGTCCAGTCCCTGTGGGCTTTTCACCAGATTTTTAGCATAATTCTAATGCAAAAGCTCCCCTCTTTATTATGAATAGTGCATGTCTTCCTTTTTGTGACTAAAGACAAAAGTGAACAGTTCTAGACTTGCTTCAAGGCCTGATTTTAACATTTCCAAAGAAGGCAGCTATTTTAGTAGGTCACTGTAGTAGAAAAGACATTTATGATGCCTTATAGCTAATGCATTTTCAGCTCAAATAGGTGATGCAATATTCTGTCAGGGGGGGAAATTGTTTGTACATAGTTTAGGATGAATGGAAAAGGGAAACGGAACAGGCAGAACTGTTATATGGAGCAGGAGACACATACAATTGTTATGTAATAGTAAGAAACCAGCTATAGATGAGAACTGTTGGGGCACAAATGAATGGAGCTGGACCTGGAGACAAGGCTCCTCTTTTCTCTGCTTGGCCTCTGTTCCATCCCGGGCCGACGCAGCTTGAAAACAAAGAAGGAATCCACGCATTGATATTTCAAAACAGTCTTTTTATATATAAAGTCTCATTTTTACAAGCTAAAGTCATGCATGTGAGATAATCTTAGCAATTTCTCAGTGAGGGTAATTAAGATATAACAGTTTTGCAGCGAGGCTGTTGCTAAAGATCAAAGCTGCTCGCAATCCTTTATGAGATAAGGAGTCTCCAGTTTCACATACTGTTACAGCTTCCCAGCATCTCAGCAGAAAGGACACTTTTTCTCAAAGGATTTTAGCAGGAAAATAACAGTTGTCTAGTGTAACCCAGTGAGACCTCAACCATCATCCGATTCCATTGCAAAATGCTGTAACTCCATCCTGAATCATCCATACACCACCCTTAAATACCTATAGGAAGTGGTCAACAATTCCCTAGAGTTAACAAACTACAGATGACTTCCTTTTTCCATACAAGTATTCTCGTCTTTTTGTTAATCTTCTAAAACGGGCATCTAGCAAAGGCTCCAGATCTTCCTCCTCCTCCTCTAGATCAGACTCTACTGTCATTGGCATCTCTGCCACCTCTGGTGGTCCTTCGGGTTCATCCAGGTCTATTTCTCTCTCACTCTCTGCATCACCTGGCAACATCACTGGCCCATGGTACCAAGATGGGCTTGGCTCTTCCAACTCAGAATCTATCATTACCAGAGTTGGATGAGGAGCACTCACAACAGCCTCTTGCTAGTGCAATCTTCCTCGTGTGCTGCTTAAAAGCAAGTATCTTACAATTGGTTATTTGGGACTGAAGATGCGCAATATTTACCTTTATTGAAAACCTCTAATGGAGCACGTCCTTTAACGGGAGAATAGAAAGGACAATACAATACAGGGCGGTACTGAATCAGTAGCTATGGAATTAAGCAGCGATAGGTTTGCTGAGAGAGTCTCACGTGAGAAAGAGAATTGCAAAAACTTGCGCAACGCTATTGTCTCTTTTCAGTGCCCCTTTGTCTTCTCCCTAAAATTATCACACCACTGATTTCTTTTTGCAGCTAGAGCCTTCCTATGCATCTTCTGCCATTGTTCCTTTTTATATATTACTCAGAGCAGAACATGCCAGGAAATCTGCTACATTTACAAATTTCAGCCAAAAAAGAAACACAGGTAACTGGGCAAATTGTTTTGCAAATGCAAAAACACTGCTTAAGAAAGGAGTCCGTCTGCCTGTCTATTAATTCTAGATGATTTCTTACCTTATTTCATATATCGTGAAATATGTAATATCTCTGTTGGAGGTCCATATGGTTTATAAAGATATTTGTCTTATAACATTTAAGTTCATTTTGATTTTATTCGTACTTCTGCAGATGTGGAACATATAATACGTTGGCATTTTCTGTAGGTCCCCTATAAACTTCCCACAAACACATTCTTTTGAGTACTCACGTGTGGCTTATGTTAGGAGTCAGGACTCTGTCCATAATTGTTGGGTTGGTAATATGACAAACCAACAATATATGTTATAACTGAGCTATGTCTATTTGCTGTAGTATTGCAAACTGCCTCATGGGGGAGCTAAAGTTCATAGCTTATTTCTCTGAGTCACCCTCTCTGTTTTTCTTTGTCTGGGTGCTCATTTTTAATGGGTACTCACTGTTTGTTATGCTCTGCAATGTCTCTGCAATCTCTCTGTATTGTAGTTATGTATTATAACTAAAATATGTTTAGGCTTGATATCTTTGTCTACTGATTATGACAAAGACAACTGGTAAGAAAGACTATGTACTTGTTATTCTGACATTATGTGTATGACTTTAGACTGTTTGTTAAAATATGTTATTTCTCAAAGTAACTTTAATTCAAGTTAGTATATCTGTGTAAGTAGTTATTCAGAACTAATCTCAATCTAAATGTTTTGGTGTGTGCACAATCTTAGTAAACAAGGATTACTCTGCTCATACATTAACAGCTTGCACATATTTTTTTCAAGCTAATGAGCTAACCTTTTCCTGGGCCAGGGCAGAACGTTGTTGGGCAATCTTCTCTCTGCCCTTCTCTCTAAAGGTTGCGTAGCTGAGTTGGAGAGAAATCAACGAGCTGTGAGACTTTATGTGTTAATGGATTTTCACTTGGATCAGTTTCATTCCAGTTATTTGCAGATCACCAGCTGCTCTTTCATCATCATCATCATTCTTTCTGTGACCAGTTTCTTCTGGTAAATCGTCAAGGAAATGCCAAAAAGGGAACAGGCACATGACTCTGAATTGGAACCCAGGCTCATCTAATCTTACTATCCTATTCATTCATTTATCTATTTATTTAATCAATACTTGGTACTGTATTGGAAAGGAAATTTATGCCAGGAACTTAGGTCAACTTAGGTCACACAAATAGAGTACAGTACATCCAAAGTAATAGGTTGGATGGACTCATTCATTGACTCAGCCTTTCTCCCATTTGCTTTTTCTCGAGGAACAGACACAGAGTTGCTCATAATAATAAATTACAATAAAATGTTTTTTAAAAAAACAAAGAAAAAAAAGGCAACAAGCATGATAAAGGAGGATTCTCACTCCCTCTGTAAAAATCTGGGTGAAGGACCAAGTCTTCACAGCTCTTCTAAACAAATTCGGAGGCTAACAAGTAGGGAAGGGAAGGAAGGGGAGGGGAAGGGAAGGGAAAAGAAATGAAGGGAAAAGAAAGGAAGGGGAAGGGAAGAGATGGAAAGGAAGGGAAAAGAAAGGAAGGGAAGGGAAAAGAAGGAAAGGAAAGGAAGGGAAGGGAAGGGTTGTCAGGAAGAAACTTGCCAGTGAGAAGGTATACTTCAAGGGTCAATGTCACTGAGAGACGACATGGTATAAATGAAGAAACCTGAGGGTGCCAACCCTGCAGGATCAAAACTGCCAGAAAAATGTTATGGGAAGGCAAAAGGTACCTCAAATAATGAGGTTTCATGTCATCTCCTTTGTTGTTAATGGAACCAGACTGATATGTTAAACCAGGAGTGTCCAACCTTGGCAACTTTAACATGCTGACCGGGGAATTCTGGGAATTGAAAGTCCACAGGTCGTAAAGTAACCAAGGTTGGATATCCCTTCATTAAGCCACAAAAAAGTAATTGTGGGCTTATAGCATGCTACAGCATTTGAACAGTATAGTTTAATAATCTGAATTTAAGGTTTGATGTGTCTATGCATATCTTCAGATAATTAAGCTAGTATTAATATTAAGCCCAGAAATAGAAATGTCCTTTTCCTAGGAAACCGGAGCCCTGGTTATATTAACAAGTGTAAACATAATGATTGCCTGCAATCAACCTTGCGAGGTGAGCCAAAAGGAGATTGTGTTTGCTCAGAGTTTAAGCAAGAATAAAGATGTTATTGGAAATGTACATTTTCAAATGGAGAATAAAAATAAAAGCGAAAGAATACCCAGTTAGATTTCTCTGCAGAATAGTTGCTATGACAACATCAGGAGACTTACAAATACTTAAATTATGATTCAAAATGAACAGATTTTCTTCTAAATAAATCGCCACCAATTGTTGTTCCTTCCTTCCTTTGCGAGTCTACAGATGGCAGAAGTACTTATTATTTATTCTTTTGTCTCTTTCTTGTTTCTCCATTTATGTGATCTAACAGAGTAACATTTTCTTCTGAATTTCATTCACTCAGAACCTTGCAGAAGTTTTCTTGAAACTCATATCTAGTTCTTTTCTTATCACTGTTATGTCCTATGGCTGGGATGTTGCCCATTGGTTAAATCAGCCTTTTGTTGACTGATTTGGACTGCTTAACAATCACAATTCACTAAAGCATACTTTGCAGCTATCAATCTCCTATGAATTTCAGTCATCTTGAGCAGTGTTTTTCAACCAGTGTGCCGTGGCACACTAGTGTGCCGCGAGACATGGTCAGGTGTGCCGCGAAGCTCAGAGAGAAAGAAAACAAGAGAGAGAGAAATAAAAAGAGAAAGCAAGCAAGAGAGAGAGAAAACAAGAGAGAAAGAAAGCAAGAGAGAGAGAGAGAAAGAAAAAGAGAGAGAAAGCAAGCAAGAGAGAAAGAAAACAAGAGAGGAAGCAAGAGAAAGAAAGCAAGAGAGAGAAAGAGAGGGAGGGAAGGTGGGAGAAAGACAGAGGGAGGTAGTGAGGGAGAGAGAAAGAGCAAAAAAGAGGAAAGAAGGAAGAAAGAAAGGGATGGAGAGAAAAAAGAGGGAGAGAGAGAAATACAGCGAAAGGAAGAGAGAATTTTTTTGTCCAAGCTTTTTTTAGCCGCCCCCCCCCCTCAATGTGCCCCATGGTTTTGTAAATGTAAAAAATGTGCCGCGGCTCAAAAAAGGTTGAAAATCACTGATCTTGAGGATACCAGTTCAAACTTTCTAACAGTCATTTTTAATCCTTTCATTCCCAACTGAACTTGTCAATTCATTTCTCTGCATCAACTGCTCCAAAATAACACCATCACCAACCCACTTTCATTCTGACCTTTACATATTTCTCCTTTCTCTTCATTTCTCTATCTTCCATTTCACTTCTACATTCATTTCTTCTTCTTATGTTCTAATCACAATCTTCCATATGCCATGGCTGTCGTCAGATAGGCTCATATCAGATATTTACCTGTGCTGCCCATGATATCTCCCCCTCCCCCAGATCAGATTTACAGAGTTGGAAGGGACCTTGCAGGTCATCTAGTCCTGTGGTGGCCAACTAGTGGTCCATGAGAAAATGTTGGTGGTCTGCAGAAAAATTATTTGCATTTTTATATTGCACTAAATCAGGGTCCCCAAACTTAGCAACTTCAAGACTTGTGGACTTCAACTCTCAGCCAGCATAGTCCACAAGTCTTAAAGTTGCCAAGTTTAAAGACCTCTGCACTAAATACTATTTATCTTTTTAAAAAATCATATTAGTGGTCTACAGGATTTAATACTATGAATTTAGTAGTCTCTGAATTCCAAAAGGTTGGTGAGACCTGATCTAGTCCAACCTCTTACAACCTCCTGATTGTGAGGGAAGAGCTCCACCTCTAAGCCACAGCAGCTGGTTTTATGAATGTACAGTAGTCCCTCACCTATCGCTGGTGTTACATTCCAGACCCGGCCGCGATAGGTGAAATCCGTGATGGGGAATTTATCGACTGATAGTACTTATTTAAGTATTTATATCGTAATTGTTTGGTAAGTTTTCATTGTTTTAAGTGTTTATAAACCTTTCCCACACAGTATTTATTTTAGATACAGTATTTAAGTACAGTATTTACAATTTTAGATATATATTTTTTGAAAAACCTGCCGATCGAGTTCGGCGGGCTGTTTAAATCTGCCGATCGACTTCCTCAGAAACCCGCGAACCAGCGAAGATCCGCGAATGATTTTTCTCATTAATATTTCTTGAAAACCCGCGATGAAGTGAAGCCGCAGTAGGTGAAGCGCGGTATAGCGAGGGACTACTGTACTGTAGCTTCCTTCTTTTATTGTAACCCTTTTCAATGAACAATCTTGTTTTCCGCTTCATAATTTATACAAAAAGTATTTTCTAATGTATTTTCTCCATATACAAACCTGGCCAAATTCACATTAAAATTAAGTTGGGGAAGGTTGTGGAAGAAAGGAGTCATCTGTATTATGGCAATGGAACAAACTATGTACAGACTTAGAATTTCCTTTCTTGTACAGGATCCAAAGAGAAGTGGGTAGTTCTTTTTTGGACAGATTTCTCTTCCTCTTTTGAATTCCTGCCATTTCCTCAGTGGCATGAACAGTATATGTTTTTTCAGTGTCTAGCACTCACCTGCCAGAGTCACCTGCCAGAGACAAGCCATTGCCGTATGCTTTGAAATTGTGTCTCGGTTTGTTTGATTTGCTCAGAAATATCCAGGCAGTATGAGCTGAAGCAGGAAGACTCAGAATGTAAAACGCAAAATCTAATTTTCCTGACTGGAAATCTTGCACTTGATAAGCAGTATTTGCTTAGAACTGGCATGAGAAATCACAGAAGACTTTGTGATTTGCAAAACTGGATATTGTGGGGAAAGGGAAGGTAATGCAGAGTACAGTCCTCACACCACACATACACACGTACCGTAGTTTCCACAATGTGCTTGTGATAAGATGGATTTGAAAGGCCTGTTCAATAACACCACCACATAGCCCTGGGCAGCAAAAGGAACATTCAATCTCATCTGAGTGTTTTGGGTCTAGTAGGAATTTCAGTTTCCCACAATGCCCCAATTTAACCTTAGTTCAAGCCATTGTGGGAATTTTATACAATGGTTCAAACAGATTCTGTGATGCTCAGGCCATTAGACTGTTGTAGAGTTTATTTATTTATTATTATTTATTTATTATTTGGATTTGTATGCCGCCCCTCTCCGAAAACTCGGGGCGGCTCACAACAAGTGAAAAGACAATCCAATACATAATCCAATTAATTAAAATATTATAAATTTAAGAAAAACCCCTATACTAACATACACACACACAAGCATACCATATATAAATTCAAAGTGCCCAGGGGAAGATGTTTAGTTTCCCCATGCCTGACGGCAAAGGTGGGTTTTGAGGAGTTTACGGAAGGCAGGAAGAGTAGGGGCAGTTCTGATCTCCGGGGGGAGTTGGTTCCAGAGAGCCGGTGCCGCCACAGAGAAGGCTCTCCCCCTGGGGCCCGCCAACCGACATTGTTTAGTTGACGGGACCCGGAGGAGGCCCACTCTGTGGGACCTAATCGGTCGCTGGGATTCGTGCGGCAGAAGGCGGTCTCGGAGATATTCTGGTCCAGTGCCATGAAGGGCTTTAAAGGTCATAACCAACACTTTGAATTGTGACCGGAAACTGATCGGCAGCCAATGCAGACTGCGGAGTGATGGTGAAACATGGGCATACCTGGGTAAGCCCATGACTGCTCTCGCAGCTGCATTCTGCACGATCTGAAGTTTCCGAACACTTTTCAAAGGTAGCCCCATGTAGAGAGCATTACAGTAGTCGAACCTCGAGGTGATGAGGGCATGAGTGACTGTGAGCAATGAGTCCCGGTCCAGGTAGGGCCGCAACTGGTGCACCAGGCGAACCTGGGCAAACGCCCCCCTCGCCACAGCTGAAAGATGGTTCTCTAATGTGAGCTGTGGATCGAGGAGGACGCCCAAGTTGCGGACCCTCTCTGAGGGGGTCAATAATTCCCCCCCCAGGGTAATGGACGGACAGATGGAATTGTCCTTGGGAGGCAAAACCCACAGCCACTCCGTCTTATCCGGGTTGAGCTTGAGTCTGTTGACACCCATCCAGGCCCCAACAGCCTCCAGGCACCGGCACATCACTTCCACCGCTTCGTTGACTGGGCATGGGGTGGAGATGTAAAGCTGGGTATCATCGGCATATTGATGATACCTCACCCCATGTCCTTGGATGATCTGACCCAGATGTTTCATGTAGATGTTAAATCTACATTTCATGTAGATGTTAATGATACCTCACCCCATGTCCTTGGATGATCTGACCCAGATGTTTCATGTAGATGTTAAATCTACATTTCATGTAGATGTTAAATAGCAAGAGGGAGAGGACCGACCCCTGAGGTACCCCACAAGGGAGAGACCTCGGAGTCGACCTCTGACCCCCCACTAACACCGACTGCGACCGGCCAGAGAGGTAGGAGGAGAACCACTGAAGCACAGTGCCTCCCACCCCCAACCCCTCCAACCGGTGCAGAAGGATACCATGGTCGATGGTATCGAAAGCCGCTGAGAGATCGAGTAGCACCAGGACAGAGGATAAACCCCTGTCCCGGGCCCGCCAGAGATCATCCATCAACGCGACCGAAGCGGTTTCTGTGCTGTAACCGGGCCTGAAGCCCGACTGCTGGGGACCTAGATAATCGGCTTCTTCCAAGGACCGCTGCAGCTGGAGTGCCACCACCTTCTCGACAACCTTCCCCATGAAGGGAAGGTTGGAGACTGGACGATAGTTGTTGAGTACGGCTGGGTCCAGGGAAGGCTTCTTGAGGAGGGGGCGCACAAGCGCTTCTTTATAGAGTGGTGGAAAAACTCCCCTCCCCAAGGAAGCGTTGGTAATCTCCTGGGCCCAGCTCCGTGTCACCTCCCTGCTGGCCGAGACCAACCAGGAGGGACACGGATCCAGTAGACAGGTGGCGGAACTCACAGCTCCAATGGCC
This sequence comes from Erythrolamprus reginae, assembly GCF_031021105.1. NCBI lineage: Eukaryota > Metazoa > Chordata > Lepidosauria > Squamata > Dipsadidae > Erythrolamprus > Erythrolamprus reginae. The sequence continues at coordinate 17,764,768 of NC_091961.1, read as the reverse complement.
TTGTCCACTTCATCAGGTGTCACCAGATCAAACTCTCCCCAGACAGGTGGACAAGTACGTGCCCCAGTCACCTCGACTGACTCATTGTCAGTCGACTCTGTTTTACAATTGGAGTCGAGGTTGGCCCGGATCTGAGCGACTTTATCAGCGAAAAACGTGTTAAACTCCTCGGCACTACTCTGCAAGGGCTCCCCAACTCCCCCCTGGTTAAGAAGGGAGCGGGTCACCCTAAACAGAGCGGCCGGGCGGGATTCCGCTGATGCAATCAAGGCGGCATGCTACGCGCATCTTGCCACCTTGAGCGCCACTTTGTAAGTCTTAATGAAGGCTCTTACAAGTGTTCGATCAGATTCAGACCTGCTCTTCCTCCATCGCTTCTCTAGACGTCTCTTTTGGCGTTTCAACTCCCGGAGCTCCTCGTTGAACCATGGGGCTCTACGGGGTCTAGCGCCACGGAGAGGTCGCAAAGGCGCAATCCAGTCGAGAGCCTCCGCAGCAGCCGTATTCCAGGACTCCGCAAGAGACTCCGCCGAACTGTGGATGAGTGCCTCTGGAATAACCCCAAGCGCCGTCTGAAAGCCCTCTGGGTCCATCAGGCGTCTGGGGCGGAACATCTTCATTGGTTCCGCCTCCCTGCAGGGAAGGATTGGAGCCAGGAAGTCAAGCCGTAGTAGAAAATGGTCTGACCATGACAAAGGCACTGCTTCTAAGCCCCTTAGTCTCAGACCATTACTCAATTGCTTGGAAAGGAATACCATGTCAGGTGCGTGCCCCCCCTCATGAGTCGGACCCCGTACTACTTGAGTCAGGTCCATGGCTGTCATGGTGGCCATGAACTCCTGTGCCAACCCAGAGGTTTCGCCGAGTGATGGCAGGTTGAAGTCCCCCAAGACAATAAGTCTGGGGAACTCCACCGCCAACCCGGCTACTTCCTCGAGTAGCACAGGCAGGGCTTTTGACACGCAGCTGGGAGGCAGGTACGTGAGAAATAAGCCCACCTGAACCCCTAAGTCCAACTTCATCAAGAGTGACTCGCAACCCGCAATTTCCGGAGCAATGAGTCCACGTAGGCAAAGGCTCTCCCTGGCTATAATAGCCACTCCTCCCCCCCTTCCCTGGGGTCGAGGTTGGTGCCATATCTGAAACCCAGCTGGGCAAATTTCAGAGAGAGGAACACCTCCCTCTGGGCCCAGCCAGGTTTCAGTAATACATGCCAGGTCGGCCTCCTCATCCAGGATCAGATCCCGGATGAGGAGAGCTTTATTGACCACCGACCTGGCATTAAGCAGCAGCAACCTGAGTCCAGGGCCAGAGTTACACTCATCACCAGTACCCAAGATTGGGCTCACAGAGCCGGAACAAGGGACCGTTATTAAGCAACGGTCTCTCGTTCCCCTGGAACGGCTAACTCTGTGACCCCCGCCATATCTGCCTCTCCCCAGCAACACAGGGATATTCCGGCCCTCTGCCACCCCAGAGATCAGTGCCCCTTCCTCTCCTGTCTCCCGAGCGTCAGGTGGGCCAAATCTATCACTCATACTACTGTCGCTCCTCCCATCCATACCATACTCCCACCCACCCCAACCATCACACTCATACCAATCATTCATTCCATGCACAACATTGAATCTGCTCCAATCATCCATTAATTAGAGACCCCCCCAATGTTAAAAAAGGATTAAATTAATAATAGATAAAAATACTGATAAAATATGACATAGTATAAATACATATAAATAAAAATAGAAAATTTCACAAGATTAATAATTAATAGTATAAAATAGTATAAAATGGTAAAAATGGTATAAAATCAGTTCTTAATATTAATTATTAGCTAATCATCGGTTAATCAGTCGGCCCAGGTGTAGTGTCTTTGTAGGTCTTCAATATAACTTAGATCTTAAAAAGTCTTAAAAAGTTGCTGTTGCTTTTTCCAGCCGGTCCACTAGGGGGCATGGATCTTCTGTAAAGTGCATAGAAGCCAGAAAGCCAGGAGGGGGGGGGGGGACAAACCAAGATAGTCATTTGCAAAGTTAATATAAGCAATGTCCCTGGCCAATTGGCCATATTGGTCCCAAGCAACCAGTCCCATCCTTCACACTCTCCTCAGTGATTCCATCGTCCAGCAAGCCCGTCTCCACAGTCTTTCCCACCTAATCTTCCCTTGGCACCAGCAGCTCTCACCCGCTGGTGCCATGCAGGAGGGAGGGGGCGGGGGGGTTGTTCTTTCCAAATATACCCCGCCTGCAATTATCCTTCACTGGCAACAGGTCGCTCCATTTCCCCTGGTCTCTCTCCGCCTCGACGCCAGTCACTCTCACTCACCAGGTCGGGGGGGGGGAGGGTCAGTTCATCATTAGCCCCACACACCACGCTCCACGTTCTTTTAGCACCATCCACTTTCCTCCTTTCCTCCTTTCCTCCTTCTCCAATGTTTCTTAGCTTTTTCGCAAGGCACCGCCGCCGTCTTCCGCGTCCCAGTCAGCCACCTCTCGACGCTGCGGTCTTTTCCGGTGCCTACAACACCCCCCCGGCCCCCACCATCTCGGCACCGTCTGCTCCCATCTGTCGGGCCGGATTGGGGGGCTCGGCCCGACAGTCGCTCTGAATCTTCTCGGCTCTCTTCCCTCCGATGTCAAAAACTCCGCGCCAGGCACCGCCGCCATCTTCCGCGTCCCAGCTGGTTCCGCGTCCCAGCTGGTCGCTCCGCAGTCACCCACGCGCCTCTGGCCCCAGGTTCAGAGCTCTGTAGTTGGGGGCACAGCAGCAACAGCGACAACCGACAACTTTCCATCCTGGACCACCATTTTCCGACGATAAACCGTTGTTCAAGGGAGCGGCGGACCCACCATCTCCCCACCGCTCAAACCCAGATGAACAAGACTTGGAATGGCTTGGATAGAAATGTGAAACTTGTGTTCCTGCTAAACGTGGGAAATGATGACCCACTTTTGACATCCCCAAAACTTTGATAAAGCTCAGATGATTGTGGAAACGTAGTATATTTTATTATTATTATAATATATTTTGTATGTTTAAATTTATAGATGATTTTGTTACTACATAATTCTGATGTCATTTTGATCGTCTATTTTTTATATTTTTATAAGACATTTGTGTTTTGTTTTCATTCAGAGTAAAAGATCTCTTTGTTATATATTTGTATCTGTACTGTAGAAAATTGAAAGATAATATATGCTTTTTCTGGTGTCATATTTTCCCCTTTTGATACCTTTTCTCCCAATTTTTCCTTTGTGTTATTTTGTATGCTATCTCTCTTGTCCAACCTTGCACTGCTTTGTGACTGTCCCGTGTGCTCTCACAAAAAAGTGTTTGCCTGGATTCACCTGGTTTTAACCTGGTTTGAAGTTTCAGTATCTTATTTGTGTATTTATTTATTTATTAGATTTGTATGCTGCCCCTCTCCGAGGACTTGGAGCGGCTCACAACAAGAAACAATACAAATCCAATACTTAAAACAAATTAAAACCCTTAATATAAAAAACAATCATACATCTCATGCAGACCATACATAAAGTGGAAACGGCCCAGGGGAATTAAGTTCCCCATGCCTGACGCCAGAGGTGGGTTTTGAGGAGTTTGTGAAAGGCAAGGAGGATGGGAGCAGTCCTAATCTCCGGGGGGAGTTGACTCCAGGCAACGGCACATCACTTCCACTGCTTCGTTGACTGGACATGGGGTGGAGATGTACAGCTGGGTATCATCAACCTACTGATGATACCTCACACCATGCCCCTGGATGATCTCGCCCACCGGTTTCATGTAGATATTGAATAGCAGGTGGGAGAGGACTGACCCCTGAGACACCTCACAAGAGAGAAACCTAGAGGTCGACCTCTGACCCCCCACTAACACCAACTGTGACTGACCGGAGAGGTAGGAGGAGAACCAGTGAAGGACAGTGCCTCCCACTTCCAAACCCTCCAGCCGGCGCAGAAGGATACCATGGTCGATGGTATCGAAAGCCGCTGAGAGGTCAAGAAGCACCAGGACAGAGGATAAACCCCTGTCCCAGGCCTGCCAGAGATCATCCATCAACGTGACCAAAGCAGTTTCCATGCTGTAGCTGGGCCTGAAACCCGAATGTTGAGGGCCTAGATAATCAGCTTCCTCCAAGGACCACTGGAGCTGGAGCGCCACCACCTTCTCAACAACCTTCCCCATAAAGGGATGGTTGGAGACTGGATGATAAGAATGGCTAGGACCGGGGAAGGCTTCTTGAGGAGGGGGTGCACAAGTGCCTCCTTGTAGGGAGCCGGAAAGGACCCCCTCCCCAAAGAAGCATTGACAATCTCCTGGACCGAGCTCCGTGTCACCTCCCTGCTGGCCAAAACCAGCCAGGAGGGACACGGATTCAGCAAACAGGTGGCGGAACTCACAGCTCCAATGGCCTTGTCCACTTCATCAGGTGTCACCAGGTCAAACCCTTCCTAGACAGATGGACAAGGATGGGTCCCAGTCACCTCGACTGACTCGTTGTCAGTCGACTCTGTTATCCAATCAGAGTCGAGGTTCACCCGGATCCAAGCAACTATATCAGCGAAAAATGTGTTAAAGTCCTCAGCACTGGTCTGCAAGGGCTCCCCAACTCCCCCCTGGTTAAGAAGGGAGCGGATCACCCTAAACAGAGCGGCTGGGCGAGATTCCACTGATGCAATCAAGGTGGCATGAGATGCGCATCTTGCCACCTTGAGTGCCACTTTGTAAGTCTTAATATGAGCTCTTACAAGTGTTCGGTCGGATTCAGACTTACTCTTCCTCCATCGTTTCTCTAGACATCTCTTTTGGCGTTTCAACTCCCGGAGCTCCTCAGTAAACCAAGGAGCTCTCCGGGGTCTAGTGCCATAGAAAGGTTACAACGGTGCAATCTGTTCAAGAGCCTGCGTCACAGCCTTATTCTAGGTCATGACAAGAGGTTCTGCCGAACTCTGGGCAAGTGTATCTGGTATAACCCCAAGCGCCCTTTGAAAGCCCTCTGGGTACATCAGGCGTCTGGGGCAGAACCACCTAGTCGGTTCCGCCTCCCTGCGGGGGAGGATTGCAGCCAGGAAGTCAAGCCGCAGTAGAAATTGGTCTGATCATGGCAAAGGCAACACTTCTAAGCCCCTTAGTCTCAGACCATTACTCAGTTGCTCAGAGAGGAATATCACGTTGGGTGCGTGCCCCCCCTCATGAGTCGGATGCTGTACTACTTGAGTCAGGTCCATGGCTGTCATGGTGGCCATGAACTCCTGTGCTAGCCCAGGGGTTTCACCCAGCGACGGTAGGTTAAAGTTCCCCAAGACAATAAGTCTGGGGTACCCCACCGCCAGCCCAGCTACCTCCTCAAGCAGCACAGGCAGGGATGTTGACATGTAGATACGTGGGTAACAAGCCCCCCTGAACCCCTAAGTCCAGGTCTTGGTGAGTTCATTTTCCTGTAACTACATTCATCCATTTAAGGAAGAAAGTGAGATACGTTGGAACGACATGTAATGGCTAAGTTCCTGGTGCCACACCATCTTATCCTCAGAAAACGCAGACCATATGCAAAGTAGGACAGATGCTTTTATTAGTAGCCAGGGACAAATAGAATCCTAGTATTTATTTGGATAGGAGTGCCTCTTACCCCAAGGAGAACCTCTCTGTTTAATGCAGAAATATTGTGGAAAAAGCAAATTAATAGAAAAGAATATTTGCAGTTCAGGGTTGAACTGTGGGGTCCTTACTGTTTTCAAAGTTTGGTTGTTTGTTTGCAGGCATTTCATTACCCAACTAGGTAACATCGTCAGTGCTAGAATGGAGTGGGGTTTGCTCTCTGTTTATATACAAGTAACATGCCTGTCAGTAGTGATGAGAGTGTTGTTTTCTTCTTGGTAGTTCCTTGATTAGGCTGTTTGGTCCCTTATGAAAGGGAAATTGGAAGTGTGGGATAGTACAGCAGCACCCTCTACTGCTGTGTGTTATTTGGAACAAACCTACCATCATTCCACAACTTAATTACTTCTTCATAGTCAACAATAATCCTCTTGCATGTTGCACACAAATTCAAATTTAGTACTCTATCATTCTACCAGTATACTCCATACTCAATCTGTGGGGATTTACCATTGATGGGTTATTTTTTAAGGAGCAGGATTTGTTATACAACATTTATAAGATAGCCACCCAGTTTATAAAAACCTATGATGCAGGCCTACATACATCCACTGAAATTCTGTTGTGCTCCACTAGCCGTATCCCCAAATATGTTTTCTTATGGTGGAAGCCTGAGTAGTTTATGCTGTTCAGTACAGTAATTGTTCACATTTTCATAAATTTGTATCTCAACCCAACAAATTACTTCTCCCCAGTATCATATCCATATCTGCAGGGGTGGGCAGCAGGCAGGACGGGGTGGAACGCAGTGGAAATGAAGCTGCTTTTTTTCCTTTCCTCCTTCCTGGCCTCTGACGAGCTTCCCTCTCTCCTGCCCGGCTCCCCTCCAGCCACACACGGCCACCTCCCAAGGCCAGGAGAGCCGTGCCGCACCGAAGCAGTCTGGGCTGCAGTCTTTTCCCCCTCCTGAAGTCCTCACTCTGCCCACAGCTGAGATGAAAAGGCATTGTGCGGCAATAACAGTTCACTTGAACAATGATGATCGTTCAAGCCACTCCCACCTGGTCACATGGTCGGCAAGCCACTCCTACCCAGTCACATGACCATCAAGCCACACTCACAAAATAAGTCACACCCAGAGTGTGGCAGTAAAAATTTTGGCTGCCCATTACTGCATATCTGTTTTGTCACCAATGTAATTCTATGAAAAAGCAGAGAATCCAGATGATGGGTGGACATTTGAGAACATGTTCTGGCTGTGCCAAAACCTCTGAATTTGGAAAAGGATTATAATGCGGAATTAAGCAGATGCTATCCATGCAGAAGGTTTCCAACCTCCCCAAGAAGGGTGGCAAAGTCAAATTCAACGTAAAACACTCCAAACTTAATTGCAAAAAATACGACTTCAGCAACAGAGTGGTGAATGGCTGGAATACATTGCCTGACTCTGTAGTTTCTTCCCCAAACCACTAAACTTTTAACCTTAGACTGTGTACCATCAACCTCATCCCATTCCAAAGAAGTCTGTAAGGTGCGTGCCTTACACCAATGTGCCTACTGTCTCTGTCCTAATGTCCCTATGTATTCATAACCATCTCATGTACTCCATGTTTATACATTTTATGCATTCACAATCATGTTCATACTTTTTCTGTAATCATATACTGTATACCAGAGGTGGTATTCAGCCAGTTTGTACCACTTCACGCATACCGTTGGTGGAAATTAAGCCAAGGTCGCTGAGCCGATAGCGATGGCTGGCTGACCATGCCTGCAAACCACAGAGGGCCTTTTGCGCGATATGATGGGGGTGCATGCACAAGTGAAATGAACGCATACCAGGAGCGGATTCACATGCCTGCCATTACCAGTGCACTGCGCACGCAGCTTTGATTTTCCTGTGTGTGTGTGCACGCATCTCAGTGTGGTTTTGCTTCTGCGCATGTGCACAAAGCAAAACCTCGCAAGGGGATGCCCACTCGAGAGATTTCAGTGATCTTTTTGCTTCCACGCATGCGCAGAAGCAAAAACACACTGGGGTGCGCATGTGCTTGCACAGCTCAACTTTTGCTACCGGTGTGGTGTCTTTTACCATTCCGGTAGGAACCACTAGTGGAATACGCATGCAAAACATGCACTTCTGTTGCAATGAGAACTGGTAGGGATGGAACCCACCCCTGATTATTTATGCTTGACAAAATAAATATTTTTTTTTTAAAAGTCTCATAAGTCATTCCTCTAAAATAACTTTTCCTAATGCAATGTCCTTCAGCTACGTTGCATTTTGCTGACTGAGAAGGTCAAGTAATAGCTACAGCATCCCTGTTTTGGCAAAACCTGCTATAAAATTGCTACCAGTTGAATCGTGGCAAGTCTGAGTAACAATAATCTATGAGGGAGCTTATAATGCAACCACATTAAGAAAGACAGTTTCTGCGACTTCTGGGTGGTGGCGGCGCTGCGACGGGAGGCAGGGGACAGAGCTCCGTCCCCGAACCTCCTATTTTCTTCCTGGAGGCCGTCTGATCCTACAACAGGGGGTCTCCCGGATCCCGAGGGGCAGATCGCCACTGCCCCAAATGGGAGGGATTGCCCCGCAGCTCCAGCAAAGAAGAACCGGGCTTCAGCCATGGCAGGCACCTAGCCATAGCAGTGCGACCACACAGAAGGAAGAGAAAACGTTTTAAAAAGAAGTCAATCGAAGAAGATCAACAGAGAAGAAGACAAGGTAAAAGAATAAGGGAATAAGTAAAGACTTCAGATTCCACAAGATTAATTGTATAAGGAAAGTCAATTTGAAAATAAGGCGAACACAGAGACGTTGTCAGAGTTTAAAGCCAGCACGAGTGAAAATTACTAACCGGAACTTGATTCCTTGTGATCACACTGCGACAACAAAGGAGTTATATAAATTGCATTAATTTTTTCTGATAAACCTAACCCTGGAAAGAATGAAGAATATACCTTTATACAAAATATAGGGGATTAGGATTTGAATCTTTATGAACTAAACCAAAGAAAATTTTGATTGGTTGTTTTTCTTTTTTCGAGATATATGCAGCTAAAATCATTTTGGCCTTAAAGAGACAGTGTGAAAGAAGTTGCAATGTGAAATATAATGACAACGAAGGGCTAAAATAAATAAAGTGTGAAAGAAGTTGCAATGTGAAATATAATGACAACGAAGGGCTAAAATAAATAAAGTGGAACAACAGATTTGACTCTGAGAATTGATTTTATGATGAATTAAATTGGATATCGCAATTGAATTTATGTTTTTGGAGTAATAAGTAAAGACTACACTACAGAGCATTAAATTGAGAGAGATTGAATCGTATCTGGAATATATTGATTTTATGGTGAATTAAACTGGACATTGCAATCGGATTTATGTTTTTGGAGTAATCAGTGAAGAGAGGATTAATTTTAGAGTGATTGAATCGTATCTGGATTATATTGGACTACAGTATATGAAAATATGATTACAGTGGTACCTCAACATACAAGTTTAATTCGTTCCAGACCCGAGCTCGTAAATCGATCAACTGGCATCTTGAACAAATGCCTTTAGACTTTGTTTTTCGTGCCGAGATAACCAGAAGCAAGGAGATTTTTGCGCCACCTAGTGGAAGCTCGGCTCGTATCCCGAATTTGAGCTCGGGTGTTGAACAGAAATTTTGCTCGTGTCGCGGCTCGTAACTTGGAATACTCGCATGTGGAGCAGCTCGTAGCTAGAGCTACTACTGTATTGGATTACTAGTATAAAAATTGGACAGAACTTTCCTATTGGATTACAATTATAATTGAAGATTTTTTCTTTCATCACCGGGAGACGGTTTGACTCTTTGCCCATTTATTGGAATAAATTTGAGATCTAAGGATTAAATAAAGGAAGAAAAAGAAAAGAAGGACTGAGTTGATATTGTCAGATCTAAAAAGGACTGGACAGGAAACATAGTTTAAGTATATTTCGTTATTTTTTCATAATTTTACTATTCTTGTATTTTTTTTGTTTTCCTTTTTCCTTTTCCTTTTTCATGATATAATATTGAGAAAAGAATGAATTGCTAATTTTTCTTTCCTCCCTCCAGGTTTGGTATATCCCCAACTCATAATAAGTTTTTTCTCTTTTTGTATTGCTGTGGGTTGCATTATATTTTTTCTCTTTACTGCCATTTTTATCTGATTTGATTAAGTAGATTAAGCTTGATTAATTGTTTAAATGTGTAATATCTATATTTACTTACATTTACAAGATTTTGATTATTGTTTTTAAAAACTGATTAACTCTTTAATTTTTCTTGTTTTTTCTTTAGTGTTTCTTTTTTTCTTCTATAATTATTCTAATAACTAAGTAAATTGCATGTTTTAAGATTAGCATAAGCAAGTTTTACATTGTATATTTTTATACTATTAATTGAGTATATAATAAGTATATTATTAATTAAGTATATAATAGTAAGGTTTTGATTGTCAATCAGGTGTTAAACAGTAAGTATAAGCGAATTTTAAAAGTTTGTAGTCACCAAGTGGATGTCATTTTGGAAAAAATTTCATTTTACTATAGGCCAAAGGAAGTTCAGAAATTCATTGAAGATGTCGAATATATCCACTATTATAAAAACTTCTAAAAAACAGACTTTGACTCCATCTCTGGCCTCACAAGAATCTCCCACTCCATCTCCATCTCAACAAAAGACAATAACAAGTATGTTAACAAAAGAGAAAGAGAAGGAGAAGGAAAAAGCATTACCACAACAATATCTCCAAACTATTCAAGATTCACTGTCTCTCATACAAAATTTTATGCAGAAAACTCAGATCTCTATTGATACCAATAGAGCAGAAGCAAGACAGCAACATGAAGATTTGAAAGCTGAAATGGGAGATTTAAAAGTTGACATGGGAGAAATGAAGGAAAGAATGAAAGAAATGGATGTAAAAATTGAAGATATACAACAAACTTTAAAAGAGAATGATCAAAGAATTAAGACAGTAGAAGGCAAAGTAGAGAAAATAGAGCAGAAAATGGAATAATTTGAGGAGTGGAGCAGTACAATTAACAGAGGATTCGATGAGGCAATAATCCATTTGGAATTACAACACACCTCGTATGGATTAAGATTTCAAAATATCATAGAAGAAAAGGATGAGGACTTAGGTTCAAAAATGGCTGAGATTATAGGAGAGATCCTACAGGTTGACCCCCAGGAACTGATAAAAGAAACTGATGAACTTTATAGAGTACAGACAAGCTTCGCCAGAAAACATAATTTACCAAAGGAGGTCCATATAAAATTTATAAGAAACACTGTAAGAGATGATATTTTAAAATGGACAAGAAACTAAAGTCTGGACTTCAAAGGAAAGAAATTATAATCTTAAAACAGGTTCCAAGAAGAGTTAGGGAAAGTAGGAGGGAGTATTACTTTTTGACCAGAATTTTAATTAAAGAAAATATAACCTTCTGCTGGCTTATTCCAGAAGGTCTCTCTCTTTACTGGCAAGGAGCAAGAGTAAAGATTGAAAATGTTGATGATGCCAGGGACTTTTTTTTGAAGAAAGTGGCCTGAATAAATCTGACCAATCGTGCAAGGAAGTGATCCAAGAAAGAGGAGAGCAGTTGGGGGCAACCTGCCAGGAGAAGGGGGAATCCTTAGGTGCCAGAAGAAAACAACCACAAATACAACAAGAATTGATCTTAAGTAGTAGATTTCGAGAGCACAAAGATACCAAGAAATATTACAAATAGTCATGTTGACTGATACGAAAATCTTTTCTGTCAATGTATGAATGGATTAAATAATTCAAGAAAAAGAAATCAAATATTTGCCAAACTTAAAAAACAAAGAGTGCAAATAATTATATTGCAAGAAGTGCATATTAAAAAATCTAACAGAAAACTATTATGTAATCCAAAATTAGGGAAAATTTTTACTATCTTAGTTGATCAGAAAAAAAGAGGTATTGCAATGTATATAGATGAAACAATAGATATAAAACAATTATATAGTGATCAGGAGAATTTTAATTATACAACTGAAATTAGAATCTGAGCCTATCATTATTGTATCCAACTATGCACTGAATGAAAATAAAAAAGAATTTTATAAAAAATTACATGATAAAATTAATGAATTGGCTATTGAGAATATGATTACAGTGGGCAATTTTAATGCAATTTGTAATAGTTTAATGGAACATTCGGGCAAAAAGAAAGATAAGAAAAAGAAAACAATTTTGCCAACGACATTTTAGAAAATGAGCTCAGAATTATTAAGCCAGGAACAGAGAAAGATAAAATACAAAATTGCAGACCCATATCTTTATTAAATGTTGATTATAAAATATTTGTTTCCATTTATGCATTCAGACTAAGTTTTTTTTAAAAATGAAATAATTCATGAAGATCAGAATGGATTTTTGCTGGGCAGACAAATAAAAAACAATTTGAGGACAATTATTAATACATTGGAATTTTATGAACATCACCCAGAAAAACAAATGGCATTGGTATTTTTGGACGCAAAGAAAGCCTTTGATAACCTTGACTGGATTTATATGAAATTACAATTAAACAAAATGAAATTTGGCACTAAATTTATAAATTTAATTGATGCTATATACTCGAATCAATCAGCCAAAATTATATTAAATAATGATCAAACGGAAAGGGTAGAGATACAAAGAGGGGTTAGATAGGGTTGCTCCCTTTCACCCCTGTTATTTATTTTAACATTGGAAACTTTGTTAAAAATAAGAGCAAATAAGAATATTAGAGGATTAGAGATTAAAAAAGAATCTTATAAAGTCCAGGCATATGCTGACGATGTTGTTTTTATTATAGAAAACCCCCTGACTTCAATACAAAATTTAATAGATCAAATAGAAGAATTTGGGAGTATAGCAGGTTTAAAAATTAACAGAAGTAAGACGCAATTGTTAATCAAAAATATGACAAAATTACAGATAAAACAATTGGAAAACTTGACAAATATGAAAATAACAAAGAAAGTGAAGTATCTTGGTACAGTGGAACCCCGACATAAGAGCTGCTCAACTTAAGAGCTACTCGAGATAAGAGCTGGGAGAGGAGAGACATTTTTTTATTTTATTTTATTTATTACTTGGATTTGTATGCCGCCCCTCTCCGCGATACGAGCCGAGAAGAGCCGGGCTGGCTTACTTTCCTTCCTTCCCGCGCTGATGCAGAGCCACTCGAACAAAGCGTCGCGCCCCTCTGATGCTTTCAGCGGCTTCCGAAGCGACGCTGGGCTCTTTTGCCGCCAAAAGCGTCAGGGGGGCGTGACGCTTTGTTCGAGTGGCTCTGCATCAGCGCGGGAAGGAAGGAAAGTAAGCCAGCCCGGCTCTTCTCGGCTCGTATCCCGGCACTTGGTGAGTGGAGAGGAGGTCGCCTCCCCTGCCACCCCACTCTGGGGGTCCTTGGCTTCTGCTGGGGGTGGGGGGATCCGAACGCTGTTTTAAATTTCACATTCCGAGTGGCCCAAACGCCAAAGGCGAACTTCCGCACCTCAGGAGTTAGCTCGCAAACGGCGCGGCTGTTTTAAAACATTGCTGCCAGCCTGGGGGGGGAGAGGGAAAGGGGGGAGAGGGGGGAGAGAAAGAGAGAGGGAGAGAGAGAAAGAGAGAGGGAGAGAGAGAAAGAGAGAGGGAAAGGAGGGGAGAGGGGGGAGAGAAAGAGAGAGGGATAGAAAGAGAGAGAGAGTGAGAGATGCTCAGTGAGCCTTTCTTTGAAGTTGCCTTTCTTTCTTTCTTTCTTTCTCTCTCTCTTTCTTTTTCTCTCTTGCTCTCTTGCTCTTTCATTCTTTTTTCTTTCTCTTTCTTTCTTTCTTTCTCTTTCTTTCTTTCTTTCTTTCTTTCTCTTGCTTTCTTTCTCTTGCTTTCTCTCCTTCCTTCCCTCCTTCCATTTCTTTCATTCTCCCTCTCTATTTTTATTTCTCTTTCATTTTCTTTCTTTCTCTCTTGCTTTCTTTCTTTCTTGCTCTTTTTCTTTCTCTCTTTTACCTTCCCTTCCTCTATTTCTTGCTTTCCTTTTCCTTCCTCTCTTCTTTCCTCCCTCTACAGGATTGGGTGGCAGTGAAGTTACTCTCCCCTTTCATAAGTTTCCTTGCTTCCTTCCTCTGTTCCTGTCCCTTCACCCTTTCTTTCTTTCTTTCTTCCTTTCTTTCTTCCTTCCTTTCTTTCTTTCCTTCCTTCCTTTCCTCCCTCCATTTCTTGCTTTCCTTTTCCTTCCTCCCTTCTTTCCTCCCTCTACAGGATTGGGTGGCAGTGAAGTTGAATAAATAACTACAGTTTAATGAATAAAAATAAAAGTTTGCCATGTTGATTGTTTTGGGTAAAAAGAGGAAGGGAAGGAAAGCTCTCAGCTTATCATCTTATTAATAAGTAAAGTTACATTTATTCTTGCAATGTCTTTTTGCATAATTTAGACTAACTTTGTGAGTTTTTTGAGGGCTGGAACCAATTAAAATTATTTACATTAATTCCTATGGGGAAAAGTCATTCGAGATAAGAGCTGCTCGACTTAAGAGCGCAGGTCCGGAACGAATTAAACTCGTATCTCGAGGTACCACTGTATTTGGATTACTGCAAAATCTATGTCTTTAAAAAATGATAATTATACAAAACTGTTAGGTCAAATTAAAAAGGATTTAGAAATATGGAATAATCTACAATTATCTCTACTTGGAAGAATTTCGACAATTAAGATGAATATCCTGCCCAAAGTATTATTTTTATTCCAGGTAACTCCAATTAACCCGGGGGGGATTTTTTTTAAAGAATTATCAAAGATTCTTAAACATTTTATATGGCAAGGGAAAAAAGTGAGAATAAAACTAAGTGCATTAGATTTCTCCAATCGAAGCAATATGTCACCCTAATTTATTACAAGAAGGAAAGTTATGGAAACATAAGGGTTTATTAGATGAGCAAATGAAATTGAAAACTAGACCAGAATTACAGGAAGTTGGAGTAATAATAGATTTGTGGCAATATGCCCAGATTCAGTCTAGATATCAAAAAGATGTAAGAATGTATATATTCAGAGAAGAGAATAATGTTTTTGGGAAATTAGTAATCAAAAATCAAGGAAAATTGATTGGAAAAGCATATAAATATCTGATTAGTTCAAAAACTGATGGTTTGATTTTAAAAGATAACATGATAAGTTGGTGTCAGAATTTTGAAAAAGAAAAAGATTAGATACATGGGAAAGAGTGTGAACATATAATTGGAAAATAACGAAATCAGTTTCCTTTAAAAAGAATCAGATTAAGATGTTTTATAGATGGCATCTACCCCCTAAGAGGCTTAAAAAATGTTTCCAAATACATCCCCAAATTGTTGGAAATATAAAAAAGAAATTGGCTCTTACTATCATCAATGGTGGACTTGCCAAAAAGCTAAACTCTACTGGAACAAAGTAGAAAGATGGATTAGAGAAATCACCTCACAAGAAATAAAGGAAACCCCAGAATTTTTTTTACTAGGTATTACAAATTATAAATATAAAAAAGAAATTTATTATTTAATAACCCATATTTTGGTAGCGGCCAGGATTGATTTTGCACAAAGATGGAAAGAAATGGAAACCCCTAAAGAAGAGGAGGTAATTAAGAAAATTATTGAATGTGCTGAGATGGACATGATGACGAGGCGGTTAAATAATCAAGAAGAATCAGAATTTTATAAAATCTGGGAGAGGGTTTATATCTGGTTGAATTAAAAAATGTTTAATGATTTTAGAAAATATATATATTTCAATTTATTACTAGATTTGTCTACAAATAGAGAAATGTAACAGGTATTTTTTATAATTCTTTGAATTGATCTAAACAATAATAAGTTTTTCCTTTTTGTACTATGAAGACTTCTATTTTGAGCGGAGCGAATGTAGCTCCTTTTCATGTTACGTGTTGTGTCTGTAATGTTTGTCTTTTGAATAATAATTTAAGTTTTTTAAAAAAAATAAAGAAAGATGGTTTCTGCAAGTGGTATCAGGACCCTTCATTATAGGAAAGGCGTTTCTATCTTGCCGGAGAGAAGGTGGAACACCCCTCTTAAGGTGCTTGTCAGATTTATACTTATTTCTGCAATGCCAGAACATTTATCAGAACATTTCTACACAGAGGAAAAATAACTTCTCTTTTAAAGATAACAGAATAACAGACTTGGAAGAGGCCCGGAATGTCTTCTGGTTGACCCTCTCTTTAGGCAGGAAACCTTATATTATTTCAGACGTATGCTTGTCCAGTCTCTTCTTGAAAAGCTCCAGTGCTGAAGCTTCCACCACTTCTGGAGGCAAGCCATTCCAGTGAATAATAGTTCTGTCAAGAAATTCTTCTTTAGTTGGGCCTAAGTTAGGACTCTCCTTGATTAGTTTCCATCCATTGTTTATTGTCCTGCCTTCAGGTGCTTTGGAGAATAGATTGACCCCACCCTCTTCTTTGTGGCAGCCCCTCAAATACTGGAACACTACTAGCATGTCACTACCAGTCCTCTTTTCATTAAGCTAGACATACCAAATTCCTGCAACCATTCTTCATATGTTTTAGCCTTCAGATAAAAAGCAAAAAAATGTTTTAAACAGTTTGTCATTATCATAGTAACCTAATTCAAGAGCAAATTGCTCCGAGTTAACATTATATATTCTGCTGACCTAAGTGAAAAGCTACACCATCCTTCCTGTGTTACTGCAAACGCATCATAAGTTATTACTAGATCAAGGAAGTGTACTGCACATTAGCAAAACCCCTTAAAAATCCTGTGGGCATTTAGACTAAATCCCTTCTGACACAAAGCATTTTCTGGGATAATAAGGAATACGCCTATGCAAAAACCCAGCAACACCTGCTATGATTTCTGACTGTTTAATTAGCTTACCCACTTCATGAAGATTCAAGGAACCTGTCTATATCAATCCAAAATACAACAAATACTAAAGCCCCAGCCATTAAAATTGCATTGAGAAAAGTGCAAAATATCTAAAAGGTATGAAACTTGGTGTGCTTCTAATTGTGGTTTCCTGAAATCTTATTCGTGGACTAGGCAATTCCCTTCCTTATAGCTTATATAGAAGTACATCTTCATATGGTTCTACTACTTCTATGTATAGTTATTACATATGGAGGCCAAGAACAAACAGGCTTTAGTTACCTATAATTCAACTTTTCAGCAGTATCCCTAGATGGTTTCCCTGGATCTTTTGAGAACAAGAATAATTGGGTATTGCTTGAACATACTGTATGAGTTCACCTTCAGACCTGATTGATATTAGAAATATTGTATTGCAAGGCAACTAGAAGGATGAGTCAAAATGGAATCAGCCCTTTTTGGGAGCTCAGTAGAAAATATGGGAACAACAGCAAAATGCCTTGAAAGGGAATCTAACTTTTTAACCCTGCTGTTCTGTTTGAAAAAACTCCCTAATGTTATGTTCCCGGGTCTATTTGACCCCGACTGCAAATTGATCATTTTAGGTACTTATATTTGGTCTTTTTGAAAGCTTTTTTCACCTGGAAACAAGTTTGAACATTTCTGCACACAATGGAATGAAAATTGAACTGAAAAAATTAATCCTTATTGGTTTATTTTGCACATAAATGTGCCTCCCCCCATTTTTGTGATTTTTTTTAGGTTTATTGATAATTTTGCCTGCAAAATGCATTCTATTTTACTAAAGTTGGTGTGGGATTGGTAGCTTGAACATTTCTGAACATAATGATATGAAAATTGAACTGAAAAAAATGATCCTTATTGGTTTATTTTGCTCATAAATGGGCCCCCATGCATATACTCAAATAGGCTTATACTCGAGTAGGCTTATACTCGAGTATAAGACAATATGGTTTATATTCAAAAATAAACCAATAAGAATCATTTTTTTCAGTTCATTTCTATTTTTCTTATGTTTAGGATTGTTCAATTTAGTATATCAAAACATTGACAAATAATTCAGAAAGCATGGGGGGAGGGGCTTTTTGATCAAAATAAAAATATAAGCCACAATTTTTTCAGTTCAATTTTCATATCATTATGTTCATAAATGTTCAAACTAGTTTTCCAGTGGAAAAAGTTTTCAAAAAGACCAAATTCAAGTACCTAAAAAAAAATCATTTTGGTCCGGGTCTATATGACCCGAAACAGAGTCAACGTGATTTTTTTTTTGCCCAGAAAAAAATTTCGCCCCCACCCCCACAAATATTTTTATGATGATCAGGCATGTTAAAATGAGTAAATGAATGCCTAAGATATTAAAAATATTTGAGATTTGAAGCCTGCGTAAATATAAAGTGAAAATGTTTGCAAGCAGCAAAGGGGGGGGAGGGCTTATTTATGATTGTAAACAACCATTAAGAAACATTTATTTCAGTTCATTTATATTTTTCTTATATTCAGAAATGTTCAAACTACCAATCCCACACCAACTTTAGTAAAACTGAACACATTTTGCAAGCAAAACTATCCATAAATTGAAAAATATTTCACAAAAACGGGGGGGGGGGGCATGCATTCTATCAGCAAAATAAACCAATAAGAATTACTTTTTTCATTTCAATTTTCATATCATTGTGTGCAGAAATGTTCAGACTACTTTCCAAGTGAAAAAAGTATTCAAATTGACCAAACATAAGCACTTCAAATGAAGAGTTTTCGGTCCGGGTCAGGGTGACCCGGGAACATAACAAGTGTGACTTTTTTGTTTTCAGCAAGAAAGAAACCCCCCACCCCCCAAAAAAATTCTCATAGAGAGAACCCCTGAAATGATGAAAAGTCATGAAATTTCAAGTTTCAGATATGCAGGGAAATTTTTTTACAGGGACTCAAACTTGGCTTCGGGTCACATACGACCAGAACAGAACAGGAAAAGGCGTTTTGAAGGCTAGCAAAATCCCTGAGCTTTTGGGATGCTCATTTCAACTTCAGAACAATCAGTAGTTCAATAAACTTGGAAAGACAGTACTGTAGCCTGAACCTTACTTTGAAAAGATATCTCTCATTTGCTGTTATATAATTGGCTACCGATAAAGGTTATCCAGTTGCATTTAGAGAGTAAAAAGTTTCCCGATTTTTTCAAATGAAATGGATGGAATTTTCCTCGTATCTCACTAATCTGCCTCTTTTGCTATTCATGATGAGGGTTTGCTCATAGTACAGTATCAGATGCAATCAAGTGGGGGTACATGTAGTCCTCATCTTACATCCATTCATTTAGTGACAGTTCAAAGTTACAATAGTACTGAAAAAAGTAACCTATGACTGGTCCTCCCATCGCTCTGACCCTCATAGCATCTCCACAGTCACATGATCAACATTCGGATGTTTGATAACCGGCATGTGTTTACGACCGATACAGTGTCCCATGGTCATGTGATCGTCATTTACAACCATCCCAGCCTGCTTCTGACAAGCAACGTCAACGAAAGAAGCTGGATTCACTTAGCAACCACATGATTCATTGAATGACCACAGGAACTCAATTAACAATCAGCTTGCTTAGCGATGGAAATTCTGGTCTTAATTGTGAAGTCATAAGTTGAGAACTACCTGTAATGATTCCAAAATCTCCCTTGCCTCTTTGCTGCATCAAACCTTAGACTGTTGCACCGGGGTACATAAACCTAGATGCATTTGGTTACGGCTTTGCGCTATATCCCCCTCCATTTACAGAGTGCCCCCCCCCCCCCAAAAAAATTAATTTTTGATGAGTGTTCTTCAAAATGGAAAACCTCCACCCTGGAGTTTCCAGATTGAGAAAACAAAGATAAGACCTTACCCTTTCCATCTGGGAGCTATCCATTCTATTTCTGTGATCCAGCATGGGGGCCACTCTCAGCGCCAGCCAGGAAACAATGGTTAAACCACGGCCCCGAAATAAACAAGGCCAAACACTTTCCTTCTCTGTCTCTTTTCCCTTCTTTGCCCTGAATAGAGAAGGCAGCTCTCCTTGTTCTGCCTCTTGATGTTATTCCACTTTCTCTGGTGTCTTTACGTCAGGCAAAGGGTTTCTTCATCTCCTTTGGGAAACGACGTTTGAAGCGATGAGCTTTCTCTGACTTCCTCCCTCGGTTCTAGCGAGTCACTTTGTGGGGTATTGTCCAAAGATCCCTTTTATCCATCAACATTTTGGTGGAAGACAAAGTCGTGAACAGTTTTCACAATGAGAAAAATACTCCTTGCCTCCCGAGTGACGCAGCCTGGGACCTCCTCTTGATTCAGTTACTCTTCTGGACACATTACATTTACTTCCTTTAGCGCTTGGAGAGGCCGTCCCATTTCTGGGGTCCACAAGGGCTGCTTCCGGGGATGAGTGGGTGGGTCTCAACCCTGGATTGCCATAGTGATGGGTGAAACCCTTTTGCAGTTCCACTGCACTTCAACTCTCTCCATCCTGGCTATTAAAGCTGCCATGCGGAAGAGCTACCATGGAAATAGGGCTTCATTCAAATGGACGTAGCAACCATATTATTTTTTTAGCTGCTGCTGCAGCCGCCTCTGCCAATTAATTTCCAAGCTTAGCAACCTGTAGTGATGTAAGGTCATCAGCATCCTTCTCTGAGGCGGAAGGTCAGTGGGCATATATTTATGAAAAGGAGAAAGGCGTTTCCACACCCCATCTGGAGTTGGCAACATCAAGTGGACATTTCCTAGAATGAAGCACCCATTTATCTTGAAATAACATTGCAGATAGTCAACATCTACCCTCAATAGAGGGAATCCTCGACTTACAAGAGTTTATTTAGTGACCGTTTGAAGTTACAACAACACTGAAAAATATGACTTATGGCCGTTTTCCCCACTTACAATTTTTGCAGCATCTCTATTGTCACCTGATCAAAGTTTGGATGCTGGATAACTGACTCATATTTATGATGGTTGCCCTGTCCTGGAATCCTTTGAATACTTTTTGTCACTTTAGATTAGATTATTATTAGAGTGGAAAGGGGCCTTATAAGTTATCTAGTCTACCCCCCCCCCTCTGCTACAGTGGGAGTCCCTACACTGGCAGTCCAATCTCCCTTTGAAAGTCTCAAGTGTTGGAGTTCTCACAACCTCTGCAGGCAAGCTGTTCTACTGGTTGATCACTCTCACCGTCAGAAAGAAAGTCCCTCCTTATTTCCAGGTTGAATGTCTCTTTGGTCTGCTTCCGTCCATTATTCCTTGTTTGGCTTTCTGGTGATTTGGAGAATAGCCTGACCCCTCCTCTCTGTGGCAGCCCCTCAAGTATTGGAACACTGCTGTCATGTCACCCCTGGTCCTTCTATTCGCCAGGCTGGCCATGCTCAGTTCCTGCAACCACTCTTTGTATGTTTTAGTTTATAGTCCCCTTGTCATCCTGATTGCTCTCTTCTGCACTTACTGACAAGCAAAGTCAATTTAATTTAATTTAATTAATTTAATTAATTAGATTTCTATGCCGCCCCTCTCCGTGGACAATGCAGAAGCCAGATTCACTTAACAACCATATTACTAAATTAACAAGTGCAGTGATTCGCTTAACAACTGTGACAAGATCGATCATAATATGGGGCAAAATCCATTTAATTGATGTTTTACTTAGCAATAGAAATCTTAGGCTCAATTGTGTTATAAGTCAAGCACTATTTGTATTTTCCATAGCACCAGAAGGCTAGACAAGAAACAATGAATGGAAACTAATCAAGGAGAGAAGCAACCTGGAATTAAGGAGTAACTTCCTAACATTAAGAACAATTAAGTAGGGTTTACTACTTGAATAGGGAGCTGTATTAGACTACCTCTAAGGTTCCCTCCATCTTTATTCTGCTTGATTGGAATTATAACCTGACCAGGTTCCACTATTGACAGATTAGTACAATTAGGAGGCATAAAAAAGACCCAGTCCTATTGTGAGTTATAGAATGGAGGGGGAAGGTGTCCATGTTAAATTGGAGCTATTTGTGACACCTCTTGGTTGGTAAATGTGGATCTCCTGGATTCTTAGCTCTTATACTACAACTACAAAAGATTCAGTAGTATAAAAAAATCCAATAGTCTCAAAATGTCCAAGGATCTCCAAGAAACATGCAATCAAAGATTTGAGTGGGGTTTTTTTATTTACACTAAAATGTTTCCTATTTTTTTGTGCTTCTCCCTATTTGGTCAGCTTTGCATGATAGCTCTTCTATATTTCCACTAGGTGGCTGAACTGGTGTGTAATCGTCCAATTCTCGTGCTTACAGAGGTACAAACATCTTTTCAATTGGCAATCGTGGCAAAAGACATTGCTGGAGCCACATTTTGCTGCGGAGAAGGTGGACTATGGTAACAAGGAGGAGGAGGAGGAGGAGGAGGAGAAGGAAGGAGGAGTAAAATTTTTCATTGCATGGGACTTGCACCAAACCCAGAAATTGTTCCCTGACTGTTCTGGTTTCTTGTAGAATTTTAGCTATTACAAATAACTCTTACTAAATGCAGTATTTCATAAACAAAGAAACTCCATCTTAATTTCTCTTCCCTTCCGTATTCAAAATACAGTTCATATTAGCACATTCCTCTTCCTCCCGTTATCTTTCTTAATTGCATTCCTCATACATTCCTCCCAGTCTTCTCCATTTAACAAGATGTACTCACAGCATGATTCAAAAACAGCAGAAATGACTGTAAAATAACACAGAATGCATTTGCTTGCTTGGGAACTGAACGAAATACCTTTCATTTTAGCCCTACAACATTGAAATTCCACCCTTCTTCCCCACTGATCCCCTGACGTACCAAATACATCACTCCAGTATTTAACCCATTCCTTCCCTTAATATCTTCTTCCAAACATCTGTTCCTTACGTTTTTGGATCCTTCTGAATTTAGGATTGACCCAGCGAAGGTCTGATTCTTCCTCGCTAGATTCTGGGCTCATAGCCACATCCTGTGGCTGGCCTCCCACCTGTTCTACTACCTGTAACCCCGGGCCCACCACTAATTCATAAACACTATCTGTATCAGAGTCCTCAATTTCTTCATCATCCTCCAACTGACCAGGAGTATGTACAACACCGACAATGCCACTTTTTTCTGACATTTAGAAAAAGGCATGTTGTTTTGGCACTTAACACAGCATTTAAAACAGCCAGATCATGATAGCCCCAGATATTAAAGAATAGAGGTGAAATATTGCTCTATATTCTTGATCATGGAGGTCTCCTAGTCCAGCCCTCTACTCAAGCAGGAGACCAGATAACTGGCTGCCCAGGCTTTTCTTAAACACCTCCAGTGGTTGCAAGTTGGTTAATTGTCCTCACTGTTACGAAGTCTCTTCTTAATCACAGATTGCTTTTCTCCTTGAGTAGTTTCCATTCATTATTTCTTGTCTTGAATTCTGGTGGCTTTGGAGAATAATTTGACCCCCACCCCCTTCTTTGTGGCTTGGACTCAATTGTGTGCATTTCTAAATCCTATTCACATGGCACTTGTTGTGGTGGACTACAACCAGTGATGGGCTGCCAAAAATGTTACTGCCACACTGTGGCTGTAGTTTATTTTGTGGGTGTGGCTTGATAGTCATGTGACAGGGTAGGAGTGGCTTGCTGGCCAGGTGGGCGTGCTTGACAATCATGTGAGGGGGGAAATAGCTTAAAGGTCATGTGACTAGGTGGGAGTGGGAGTGGCTTACCCACCAAGGTAACTTTTCAATAGGTCCTCCAACTCTTTTTCAGTTGATTAAGTCACATTATTTGAATAGCCACAAAAAGGACAAATGATAGACAATATTATTTGTTGAGCAACACAGTCACATTTTAAGGTTTTGTACTGAACCCACAAGGTTCAGTATGATAACAGATTAGGCAAATAGCTCAATTTTTTAAATTGCTATAAAAGTTCAGTTTTAGATAATGATTATTAAAGCGTTTATGGGTAAAAACATACTATTTGATTATTTTAAAAGTAATTGTATCATACTGAAGTACTAGAGAAGGAAGGACAATAAAAAAACTATTAAGTATTCAATAAACAGTGCATAAACTTACTACCTCCACTGCGCTCCTTCCCCGGGGGCAGCAGCCCATTACTGACTACAACTCTCAGGTAACGGAAAGGACAACGGGAGATCCCGAGAGATCCCCCCCACCTACACACACCATACTACCCTTTCAAGAACTCCGAGCAATACCCAGACGCGTGCGCGGCAGCAGGCAGCGCGAGGCGACTCTTTACCTTTCCTAGCTCTACCTTTTTCGTAACTCTATGGCTCAGAGCCGGCCGTCGAGTTGGCAGCTCTTCCGGCTCTTCTGTCACGGGGTCAAAGGGCGTGCCGGCTTCCGCTTCTATCACTGCTTCAGGTCACTCAGCCGTCTCCGAGGCGACGTGGGGCCGAGCTGGGCTCCCCTCGGGTTGTGAGGTAGGTTCTTGCGGGGGAAGCCAAGCGGCCTGCTGGGCGGGAGCGTGGCGGGGATCCCACCCCGGTATTGTTATGCTGCCTTGGAGACCTCCCGGGCTGGTTGGACGCCCACGCCCATTATCCCCAGCCAGCTGCCCGAGGGAATTCGAGGGAGGTTTTACTGAGGGCGGCCCAGGGTGTGGTGGTGTTGCAGGCCCAGCAGGAGACGAGTGGCAGGGAGGAGGGGGGCGGCGGCATGGCGGCCTCTCGGTTTGGCTACTGGGTCTGGGAGGGGCCTTAAAATGGAGCGTGGAAAAAACAAATCCTAAGACGAACTAGTAGCCCATCATCCCCGTATTTTATGGTAAAACACGGCCCTTCATTTCAGAAAGCTGCCCCGTAGAAGGAGTCATTTTTCAACAAGGGGGTGGGTCCCTTTTACAGTAATCCTCGACTTACGACCACAACGGAGCCCCAAATTTCTCTTCAGTGAGACGTTTGTTCAGTGACTTTTGCCCCGTTTTATGGCTTTTCTTGCCAGGGAATCACTGTGGTTGATAAGTTAGCGACCTAGTTGTTAAAATGAATCTGGCTTCCTGGTTGATTTTGCATGTCAGAAGGTTGCCAAAAGGGGATCGCATGACCAGCAATGGTTATAAATTTGAACCGGTTACCAAGCATCTGAATTTTGATCCACCTGATCCTGGGGATGCTGCAAATGTTGTAACTGAAAAATGGTTTTAAGTCACTTTTTTCAATTGAGTTGTAACTTTGAACAGTTGTAAGTCGAGGATTACCTGTATTGAGGAAATGGTAACCCTTCGAGGGGAAAATAATGGAAATTGAATGGTCTTGTTGAAATACATTTATGTATATGATTTGATTGACATCTTTCTGTTGGAATATGGGGAGTTTTTCTGGGTTTTTGCTCTTGGATTTTCTTTGGTAAAGTCAAGTTATAAGGTAATTACATGGTTTTAACTTTGCAAACCTCTTTCGGATTAGCCCCCCTTGTGTGAAGTGTTGCTCTTTATTTTTTTCCAAAAAAATACGGTCACTGTTTACATACAGGTAGTCCTTAGCTTATCACCACCACAGAGCCCAACATTTCTGTTGCTAAGTGAAACATTTGTTAAATGAGTTTTGCCCCATTTGACAAATTTTCTTGGTTAGGTGTCATTGCATTAACTGTTGTTAATACTTTTTTCCCTGATGTAACTTCTAAATCCTGGTTTCCCCATTGATTTTGCTTGTCAGAAGGTTGCAAAAGGTGATCATGTGACTCCTGGGCATGGCGACCATCATAAATATGAGTCAGTTGCCAAGTGGCTGAATTTTGATCATGGGACCATGGGGATCTGCAATAGTCATAACTATGATAACCAGTCATAAGTCACTTTCCCCAGTGATGTAAGTTTGAACGGTCACTAAATAAACTGTTGTAAGTCAAGGACTACCTGTACTCAGCTGAGAAGTCAGGAATCAGTCAGGAAATGTGATGTTTAAATCATAGACAAGGGTGCCTCAGGTTAGAAAATTCAGAAGGGAAGCCTATTGGTATGGAAAAGTGCCGTCCGTCATCTACATTTAGAATTGGATTGTATCATGCAGAGGAATTGAAATAAGATAAAAGGGAATCCAGTCAAGGATTACCAATATGGTCCAAAGATGGCAGAATGAATTTTGAATAATGAATAAATGCCAAATCCTGAATTGGGAGTAAATCACCTAACTAGATCGGGCAACTTGTCCTTCAAGTTTGTCGTGCCATTTCTGACTCGCCTCCGCTTCCTATTATTTTCCCAGAATGAATCAGCTGCTTTAATATCAAGATTAGTTGCGTAATTTCATTCTTAATTCAGAGGACAATCATGCACCCCAAGTTCTAGATAAACCTTCAGGTAAATAAGTACATTGTGTTTAATACAAAAGTCTGTTTTGCTAGCCTTTGTTTTCTGTTGTATCCATGTAAAAGGCTGATAGGTCTCTGGTTAGGAATTCATATTTGCATTTGTATTTATAATATTTTAGTTTATTACTTATTAAGATAGTTTTTTTCCTTTGCTCAGGTTATTGAGAAAGGTTGAGCAGATAAAAAGATGAAGCTTTACAGTCTAAGTGTTCTTTACAAAGGTGATCCCAAAGTGCACTTACTAAAAGCTGCTTATGATGTCTCATCATTTAGCTTCTTCCAGAGATCCAGGTAGGTACTTCACTCCATTTTAGGATCAGTTTGTTTTCTCCCTTTGAAGCTTTCCTGTAACCACCCTTTGACATTCCCTTTGAATTTGTTGCATTGAATTCAAGATGTACATAGATTGCAATTCCTATTTGAATTGGTTAGTTTTTTTCTACTCATTTCCCTTTGGCCTTATTTTACTGTGATGGATTTGTACACTGTTTCTTTAATGATTTGTATGCTGCTTTTAAAAATTAGTATCTTTTAAAAAATAATCCATGTGTCAAGTGTAAGAAATCAGGAAGCAGAATGGTTCAAATGAATACAGATTTATTGCATACAAACACTCTCATAAAAATCTGAACTACCAACACTTAAAACAAATTGGCGGTAGCTAAGAATCAATGGAATTCAAGGCGGCTAGACTTAGGTATCTGTGTGTGAAGGGACTCCAGACTGATGATGCATTTGACCTCTCCCTTGAGCTTAGACTTGTCAACTCCTATGCCACGTGCTTTTACTATTTTTATGGCTAATGCTGCTAATAAAATGTATTTTCTTTACAGTGCATTTGAATATACCATATTTTTCAGAGTATAAGACACACCTTTTCCCCCCTTAAAAAGGGTGGATATGTTGGTGAAGCTATGTAGGAGCAGAAGCAGTAGCTGCTGCTCTGGTAATCTCACACTACTAACCAGTGCAAACAAAACTTTCGCCAGACCAATCTTTGAATACAGCTCATCTGTCTGGAACCCGCACCACATTTCAGACATACACACTCTAGAAAATGTCCTGAGATACTTTACTAGAAGAACCCTCCACTCCCAGCAGAATACCCTACACAGTTAGACTTGCAATCCTAGGTTTAGAAAATTTAGAACTATGTCCCCTTAAACACAACCGAAGCATAGCCCATAAAATCATCTGCTACAATGTCCTTCCTGTCAACGACTACTTCAGCTTCAACCACAACACATGAGCACACAATAGTTTCAAGTTTAATCAGATTTGTATGCCGCCCCTCTCCGCAGACTCGGGGCGGCTCACAGCAATAGCAATACAATGTAAGACAAATCCAATATTTAAATTACTTTAAAAAACACCACAAATTAAAACCAATCATACACACTAGCGTACCATGCATAAATTTTATAAGCCTAGGGGGAAGGAACATGTCAATTCCCCCATGCCTGACGACAGAGGTGGGTTTTAAGGAGCTTACGAAAGGCTAGGAGGGTGGGGGCAACTCTGATATCTGGGGGGAGTTGGTTCCAAAGGGTTGGGGCCGCCACAGAGAAGGCTCTTCCCCTGGGTCCCGCTAAACGACATTGTTTAGTTGACGGGACCCGGAGAAGGCCAACTCTGTGGGACCTAACTGGTTGCTGGGATTTGTGCGGCAGAAGGCGGTCCCGGAGATATTCTGGTCCAGTACCAGATACAATAGATACAAACTTAAAGTAAACAGCACCAAAAGTGACTGCAGGAAATACAACTTTAGTAGATGAGTAGTTGATGCATGGAACTCACTACCTGACTCTGTAGTATCATCACCTAACCCCCAAAAACGTAATCCTTAGACTATCCACTGTTGACCTCTCCCGATTCCTAAGAGAAAGAGGCATGCATAAGTGGACCAGCATGCCTTTTGTCCCCTGCCCTAATGTTTCTCTCTTACTAGCATCATGCATATAAACATTGTTATATCTTTGTATACCACTAATACGCACTTGATGAAACAAACAAATAAATAAAAATAAATCTTATACACAGAATACAGCCAATGCTGGCCTATCAAAGTCCCACTATGGCATCCCATTTTTGTGAAGAATGGGCCCATTTTTTGCAAAAATAGGGCGCAGAAAGGGTTTGGGAGGACTACAGAGTGCTCCTGGTGGCTGAAGGAAGATAAAAACACCCATTTTTGCAAAAACCCTAGGAGCACTCTGCAGGTCTCCCAACCCCTCTGTGCACCCAATTTTTTGCAAAAAGGAGAGAATGGGTGTTTTTCATAAAATCGGCATTTTTGTCTTCCCCCAGCCCCTAGGAGCACCCTGCAAGATTCCCAAATCTTCTGCATGTCCCGTTTTTTAAAAAAAGATGGGTGAAAAATTGGGTGTTTTTGCAAAAAATGGGGTGTAGAGATGGTTTGGGGAAATTACAGGGTGTTCCTGGGGGCCGGGGAGGAGAAAAACCTTTTTTCTTACTTAACCTCTTTTGAAATTTTGGTGCATTTTAAACAGTGTGTCTTATAATCCAAAAAATACGGTAGATAGTTTGGTGACTGTGATATTTTTTTTAATTATTAACTTTCAGCGTTCAAGAATTTATGACCTTCACAAGTCAACTGATAGTAGAGCGTTCAGAGCTTGGAAGCAGAGCTTCTGTAAAAGAACAAGGTAGGCATACACAGTGGTTTGCCTTAGACAGAACTATAGTAAACAAATAAGGGCGGGGAGGACTTAATATTGAGAGTAATGCTCATAAAGAAGATGTAGATAACAACTACTCTCTAAGGGGGGAAAGCATGTTGGAAGTAATCTAAGGGAATCTTCTCAATGATTAGGTCAAACTGAATCAAATAATTGAATTTCTTAGGAATTTGGTGAATATGATATTAGTATCTGGCAAACTGGTGTTTGCTATTAAAGTTGGTTGACAGCATCACAGGATCCTTTGTGTTAGGTTCCTTCTAAAAATGCTCTTGGTCAAAGAATCCATCACACACTGCTAATAGTTTGAGTTAGAATTACTTCATCCAAACATGTCACATGTTCTGATTTTTGTAAGATAAATTGTAATAATAGAAGATGAATTGTGTGTAGCCTTGAATCCTGTTAAAGCTTACATAAAAGTTTAATATTTTTTATAAATAGCTACTTTAAAAAAATATTTTTTGAAAAAAAAAGGTAAAAACTAATAAAAACTAGTAAAAACAAATATAGAATAAGGAAGAAAAAAGAATTCAGAACTAAAAGTTCAAGAAAGAAAGAAAACTAGAAAAAAATGCAAAATATTGTTCTGTCCCACCAACGGATTAAATACTAAAAGTTTTACTAGTTACAAAAATTTTATGCAGTTTGAGTCTTTTTGAAAAGAAGGTAAAATCTAGCAAAGACTTCACCACACTGATTATTAAGTCTTATCAGTTGTCCAGGGTCCCAAGAATAGGTAAACACCACAGTAATTTTTCTATTTCTTCTGCTTGGAAGCTGGATTCTTCTTTTTCCCAAAATGAATGTTATATTCAGACTGAGACTTAAAGAGCTCAACCAACTTGTAATTAAAAACAAACAAACAAAGGGTCTGAGGAGTTGGGAGAATCTATATAACTGTGGTTCTTTTTCACCAATGCTGTGGAATTTTATATGGGGAAAATATACATTTTTCATGTTATTCTTCATTTCAGAATACCTCTGCCATGTTTATGTACGGAATGATGGTTTGGCTGGAGTGGTAATTGCAGATCATGAATATCCATCCCGGGTTTGTTTCACTTTGTTGGATAAGGTAAATACCAGTTTGTGAAGGGAGGATTTGAATATCTACAGATGGACTGCAAGATAACACCAGAGTAGTTGCTTTCATAGTTAAAATTGCTTGTAAATAAAGTTCTGACTCAGTTCCGACATCACATTAAAGTAATTTGTATTAACTATATTTTATAATCCAAGCCTAGCCTAGGGTAAAATGTCATTTAGAATTTCTGAAGACTGTGCAAAATTAGGAAATGAAATAAGCTAGATGTAAAGCAGCAGCAACAAAGTTGTTTACAAAGTAAGGCTCCCATTGGGACTGCTACATAAACACACTCTGACTGACTGTGTATGATGATGCAGGGGAGGTTGGTGGAATAAAAAAAATACATTAAAATGAATGTTTAAATTCATTTTAGTCTTGTATGCTCAAGGTTGCTTTCAGTGAAAGTAATTTAGGACCAAAAAGTCTACCCAAATGACACAAAACTCAGAGAAGAAAATTTTAAGAGAAGAATACTTTCAATAACTTGAACTCCACTAACTGCATTCAGAAATTTAATTCTGTTACCTGAATTGGGTTTAAATAAACTCTTATGTGTAGATTATCAGCGCAATGAGATGAGCAGCATAGAAGTCTAATAATAAATAAATTAGCATCAGATTGTCTGAGTCATTGCTGTCTGTGTCAGAAATATTGTTAATCACTGTTTGCTCTTTCTGCTTTTCATTTCCTAGAGTCCCTTTATAATTCTAGAATTTATAAATTCCAATATTCTATCTGAACTTTTAAAATTTTATTCTTGGGGAGTACTGTGTAGAATTCCTTCAAAGGAATGTAAGATGTCTTTGAAAATCTACATAAAAAGATTTTAGCTTTCTCTTGGTATTCTGTATGTAGGTACTTGATGAATTCTCTAGGCAAGTTAATCGGATAGACTGGCCTTCTGGATCTCCAACAACAATAACCTATACAGCATTGGATGGGCACCTTAGTAAATATCAGGTATGGTTGGAATTAATATAAATTATTAGAAAAAATCTGTGAGCAGGAAGAATAAATATTTATCATAATAAAATCTACTAATGTTCAGGGCACAATAGGGCATGAGTTTACATGGCTTTGGTATACATTAATAAATTGCCTTTCCTAAATATTACATGGTAATGTTGTATAAACACCTTAATGACAATTTTTGGTGTCATGCCAAGAACATCACAAATAAAAATCTGTATCTTTTTTTAAGAATCCTCGTGATGCCGATGCAATGACAAAAGTGCAAGCCGAATTGGATGAGACCAAAGTTATCCTGGTAAGTGGTCAGCATCTTGCTATTAATATGGTGATTGTTAGATTCTGGTAAAATTTGGAAGCAAGACCATAATATAAAAAAACAAACTCTAGGGAAAAATCTTAGGAGATTTATTTGTCATGGGGGTCTGTGGATGGCATTCGGAGTACAGACTCAGTAAATACAAATCCTATTTTAAAGTCATCAGGATCCTTTGCTTTTGAGGCTGTGAATGCTATATAAAAGCCAAACTTCCTTTACTTTTTTGTACATGTGAATATAAGTCTAGGTGTTCCTGACACTGGTTAGCTCTTAATTCAATCCCTTAATGATCACATGTAATTTTTCAAGCTGAAATGAAAACATGATGCAATCAGATAAAAGTAGGTCATGACTAATTTTTATTTTATCTATGACCTCCTTTTTGTTGGTTAGATGCTCAGATACCAGTAATGGACAAAATGCTTCTTGAATAGTGGAATAAAATAGTGAATGTCCCATTTTGTGTCCTTCCTCAGCTTTAAATGCAATTGCAGGATTTCCATTCAATGAGCAGATAACACGGTGCACAGAGTAGGTTGCTCAGACTCTTTCTTCCTGTTTATTCTAGCAATATTTGCAGAAGAGTAGCTAGTTAACATATCTTCAGTGGTTGGTCAATAGTGTGTCCTCCACCTTCTTGGAGCATGTTCAGTCCTAAAATCCCTCTGAAATCCTGAGATTCTTCATTTATTGTGGAGCAATAGAGTTATTTAGTTGAGAGAATTGCTATGAGTAATTTTCATCAAAATATTGATTGGATTGTAAGCATTTGATAAGTGTCTTGTATTAGACACATTCAAATATAAATATTGTTTCTACTACACTGCAGTTACTTTGAAATTTGTTTGTTTGTTTATTCAATTTGTATGCCACCCAACTCCCTAGGCGGCTCACAACCAGAAATACATCCTAATCATTTTGTCTTGTTAGAAATTTAAAGTGACCCACTGGTTAACTATAAGATATTGATAGTGGAAATTAAATATTTCTCACAAATGCTAAAAGTGGAATAAAATATATATTTTTTAAGAAAGTGATGCAAGAACAACAGACAGTCCATATCCAGGTGAACAAACATTTATAGGCCACCATTAAGATCAGAAGGTGTGCTGTGTATGAAATATTACAGAATAGGTTCTTGAATTGTGGGGTAAAACAGTGAATGTCCCGCTTTGTGTCCTTCCTCAAGGAAACCATTTTCCCCACCATCGTCTTTGTCTAGAGAGAGTTGTAATTTTAGCACTAGGGGAGAGAAAGCAGTTTCTTGCTGCTAATTTTAAAATATTAGGAAGATGTGGACAATAGGACAGTAGAACAGTGACGGTAGGCATGATGGCTTGCTTATGCACACCCCTTCAGACCTCTTAGGAATGGGGTGAGGTCAACTGTAGACAGTCTAAGGGTCAGGTAGTGCATTCCATGCATTGATCACTCTGTTGCTGAAGTTGTATTTTCTGCAGTTGAGTTTCGAGTGGTTTACATTGAGTTTGAATTTATTTTGTGTGCATGTGTTGTTGCAGTTGAAGCTGAAGTATTCAATGATTGATAGGACATTGTGATGATTTTATGAACTACATATAGATCACATTGAAGGCAACATAACTCTTAAGTTTTCTAAGCCCAAAGTTTCAAGTCTGCTGGAATAAAGTATTCTGTTGTGAGCAGAGGAGTGAGGATTCTTCTTCTGAAATATTTCTGGACTCTCTCAATTGTATTAATGTCTGATATGCTGTGCGGGTTCCAGACGGATGAGCTGTATTCGAGGATTGGTCTGGCAAATGTTTTGTATACTCTGGTTAGCAGTTTAATATTGCCAGAGAAGAAGCTACGCAAGATTAGGTTAACAACTCTTAGTGCCTGTTTGGCAATGTTGTTACAATGGGCACTGGCACTTAGATCACTAGATATGAGTACTCTAAGGTCCTTAACAGAGTGAGGGTCCTCTACAAGGTTGTGTCCTCCAAGTTTGTATTTTGTGTTCTGATTCTTTTTGCCAATGTGTAAGACAGAGCATTTATTGGTTGAGATTCGAAGTTGCCAGTTATTAGATCTAGGTCTTTTTGAAGGGTAGAAGAATTGTTGGTGGTGTTAAATAGTTTAACATCATCAGCAAAGAGAACACAATTACTTGATCACAAAAGCCATTTATGTAAATAATGAATAGTGTTGGTCCTAGAACGCTGCCTTGAGGGACACTACCGATGACAGGTGCAGGATTTGATAGGGCACTCCCTATTTTAACCATTTGTTGTCTGTTTGACAAGAATGCAGTTATCCAATCATGAAGGGGACCAGAGATGCCATAAGGTTTTAGTTTTAGAATTAGTTTGTCGTATACCACTGGATCAAAGGCTTTACAAAAGTCTATGTAAATTGCATCTCTTGATTTACCTTGATTGCTTTGTGAAGTCCATTCTTTTTTGCAGTGTAGGAGTTGCAGGTTAGTGAATATTTTTTTTCTGAAACCAATTGTTTGTTAGAGAGTGGGTTGCTAGTTTCTAGGTGAAGGGTGATGGATTGATTTATGATTGATTCCATGACTTTGTAAGTGCTGCAACATAAAGAGTTGGTCTGCAATTTTCAACTTTACTTGGATCTCCTTTTTTGAAGATAGGGATGACTGTGGCTAGTGACCATAAGTTAATAAGATGCTAGTCCTGAAGGATTTTTCAAAAATTATACTTAGAGGTTCAGTTATGGTTGTGGAGAGCTTTTGAAATAACTATGTGCATAGACCATCAGGTTCAATGGATAGAGATGGTTTTAGGTTGCAAATGCTTTTCCAACATTATCTTCTGTAAAATTAATTTGTATTAGATAGTTGCAATTGTTTGGGATGTGACTAAGAAATATTGGGCTTGAGCCATTGCTATTTACAAAGTTGGAGCTGAAGAATGTATTAAAGATGGTGTTGTAAGACGGCAAAAACTGTTCCTTTTGAGACAAACATTTTTGTTTTGGGTTACATTTCTTTAAAAAACTCTTTGGTAGCATTCTGGCAGAGACTAAACTAAGTGGAAGAACGGATTTAATGGTAGTGTTAGACCAAGCCACTGTTGGTCTCCTTAAGAGGCAAATGTGGGCAAAGGTCCAACTGATGTGAAAAGTACAATGGTACTTCCTAAGTTTTTGTTCCAAATCTGAAAGGGAAAACTGTAAACCAGAGGTCTTCAAACTTGGCCACTTTAAGACTTGTGGACTTCAATTTCCAGCTACAGTGGCAGGAGAATTCTGGGAGTTGAAGCCCACAGATTTGAGGATCCCTACTGTAAACGCTTGATAAGAGGGCTGAGGGGGTGGGGGAAGGGAAAATTTGGAAATTAAGCTCTGCTAATGCAGAGCGATCATAGCCACACCACTTCATAAGCTCTCATGTTTGTTGCCTCTTCTGCAGCTGGGTTCCTAAATCAGGAATCTCTCTCTCAGTTGTGTCTTTTTCCCATTTAGCACAATACAATGGAGTCCTTGTTAGAACGAGGAGAGAAACTGGACGACTTAGTGGCCAAGTCAGAAATTCTTGGAAATCAGTCAAAAGCCTTTTACAAAACTGTAAGTATTTTTGGGCCAGTGTTCTGTAATAAAGACAGTGCTTCCTATCTTCCTGCAATGAGTTACTCTATGAGGCAATACATGTATGTAGTATTTTTAGTCAGTGGACACTGGCCTAGAAATCAAATACCACTAGAATCAAAGGAGATTCTCAATTATTCGGGACACAGTTGTCCCAAAGTTGTTTTTCAAAAGGCTTTCCCGTTTTTTCCCTTGAAAAGGTTTTGTTCCTACTGGTTTGAAAGAAGGGCCAGAGAGATCATCTTAGGTTAAAATTGAACAGCCCCCTCCTCAACAGAAAGGGATATGTCACCATCTATCTCCTTTTAGCAACCCCAAGAAAGTTCCACCCCCATTTGCACTCTGATTCAAGTGACTCTGAAGATACAGATAATCCCCCAAGTGGCCTCAACAACCCTCAGAAAGAAGCTAACAACTGACTTTCAGATACCAGATGACTGCAAAGATTATAAATCCTTCTATTCCTCACCATTCAGTCAGAACTGAAGAAGCTTCTTGGATAATAAGAGAAACACATTTAAGGGAAAAAACCTAAGAAAGTTCAGTTGCCTTTTGAAAAGTACCTTTGGGGCAAATGCAGGGAGATAGTAATTGTAACACATTACATTTGGAGCCAAAATACAGTTGTTGTTGTTGTTGTTGTTGTTGTTGTTGTTGTTGTTGTCATTGTTGTCATTGTTGCTGCTGCTGCTGCTTCTCTTATTATTTATGAATGTACATTTAAAAAGAACTGTTACTGATTGGGAAGGTGCATAAAGATTGGTAAAAGATGCCTTTGAGTAGAATGCAATTCTTACTGAACGCAAAGTTTCCTTATTGTGCAGGTAGTCCTCAACTTATAACTGGTTGCTTAGTGAGCCTTAGAAGTTACAACAGATCTACTTACAACCCAGAGTTGAAGTTCTAACAGCTATTCCTCATCCTGTGGTGTCACATGATCATATTTTAAGTTTGATGATTGGGCTGTTTTTATTGACATTTGTAGAATCCCATCATCAAATGATTAATGTACAATTTATTTTGTGTCAGAAACCAATGTTTCTTTTCAGTATCTGGCAAAGGATCCATTGGGGACAGTTAATTTTCTTAACAACTGCTGCAAAAAGTTCATGAAATCATGACTCAATTCATAACCAGCATATGTCTAGAGGTAGTCCTCAATTTACAACCACAATTGAGCCCAAAATTTGTGACGGTAAGTGATTTGTTAAGTGAGTTTTGCCCCGTTCTCCGTACTGGAAGAGCGGGTCCAGCAGTCACGTGGGTTGCTTGCTGTCCAATCCGTCGAGGACCAAGCCTAGTCTTTAAAAAGCCTGCTGGTTCCGCCCCTTCCCCAGAATTCGCTCGGTCCTGCGATCCAGCAGGACTCGTGGTAGCATGTTCCTCTCGCAAAACACCTTCTCTTCGTCTTCTTTCTATCCAGATAAGTAAAATTTAACATTGTATTTTACTTAGAGCTTGCCTTGGTTTGCGCGCCAGCTTTACTGGGCTTGGCGCCAAGGGAGAAGCCGTGGTGCGGTTAAAGCGGTTTTTTTCTAAAACGCCCTGCTCGCGCTGCTGCCGGATTGTATTTTTTTTTAATTTCATCGGCCAGGAGGTTTACCGGCAAGCTAAGGATTGTTCCATAAAGGGCTTTTTTCCTCCTGCGGTGTGGGATTGTTAGCAAGCTTCCCTTGATTGTCCCCTGGACCTTTGCCTTCCCTCTGTTTGCAAAATCATCAGAGTGGTTTATTTTGGTGCGAAGGCCCTCAGCACCCAGTAATTTTCCGGCACTTGCGGATCGCCCATGCGCGTCCCGCCTGGCGCCATTAAGTCCACCGCTTGGCCCTGGAGTAAGCTGTGAGACCCTCAGGCCTTTTCACCCTGCCTAGGCTTCCAAACCAGTGTGCCTTGTTTTACTTTGATTAAGGTTAGCGAGGCCTGCCCCTCTGCACTTCCTGGCACGAACTCTGGTAACGTCCAGATTGACTGAGTTGCAGACACTCCTGGGCCTAGGAGCAGGGCCCCCTTCCTCTTGGGAATGTTGCCCTAGAAGCTTCTCCCACCAAATTTTGGCTCAAGTCTTGTCCCTATAGTTTGTTCAGGCCATGACTTCGTTTCCCAAGAGAGGCACATCTAAAGGTTGCAGAGAGGTTAGGCCTACTGGAGATGAAATTGATAATATCCCCCAGGCCTCTTCCTCAAGAGTCCCTACAATGGCTAGACCCACCAGGGCTGAGAAGAGAAGGGACCAAGCTCTGCACAGAATACTTGAAAAATCGGCTAAACGTTTAAAGGTGCAGGCCCAAGTGCACATTAGCCCTGACCCCCCAGAGGCTTCTAACCTGCCTCCCTCTGGGGTCCCTGTGCTTTCTCTGGATGAGCCAAACCTAAACAGACCCCCAACCTAACTTATAGGGCTTAGGTTCAGAGGAGCCAGACATTATGGAAGATCCCTCCGAGCCAGATTCATCTCAGGCCTTCAGGGAATCTCCATCTCTACCTGCTACCATTACTAACCTGCCTCCAGAGTTTCAATCTTTGTACTCTGCCTTATCTAAAGCTATTGATGCCAAGCCCCCGGCTATCAATGTGCCTTCTCACTCTCGTCCCCTTCCATGCGCCCCTCGGCCCGTGAGTTCTCTCTCATCCTACAGAATTCCAATTAATGAGGATTCGGATCCTTCTCAGGATGAGAACGATGATATGGACGTAGAGGATAAAGATGACCTGTTCCATTGCCTGTGAGAAGAGGAGGAATCTCAAATCAAGATTCCAACCCCGGTTGTGATTTTTCCATCTCAACTGTTCAAATCTCTTCTATTCAAGGCAAGAGTTTCCACAGGCTTAGCCAGGCAAGATAAACAATCTGTTCCTTCCACAGATCCTCCTGAAGAAAATCTACCATACTTCATGGAGGTACAGGAAGACAATGAGGTCATCCCAATGCCCAAATTGTTTAAAGAGGCTCTGCTTAAGCAGTGGGACCACCCAACCTTTGGCTTCAATCCCACAGCTAAAGACAAGAAACTATATAAGCTTTCTCCATCTTATGAAGACCTTCTTGTCTGTCCTAAAGCTGATGAACTGGTAAAGACTCTACATTCTGCGGATGCTATGCCTGGTGAAGCAGAGGAGGTATTAAAACCCGAAGACAAGCGCTTAGAGCAAATGCTCAAAAGATGTTTCTTCACGGATACCTGGGCTATTAAGAGTGCAGCAGCAGCATCCTTTTTTTCTAGAGCTATGCTTTTATGGCTTCAACAGCTCCCTACCTCCCAAACGTTTCATTTCTTGTCCATCCCCCAGGTCCTCTCCATCCCGTCTCCGAATCGAGGAGGCTATTAAACACCTGTTGTCTATCAGGGCTATCCAACCAGTTCCCTCCTCCCAAAGAGGTCTGGGCTTCTACTCCATCCTCTTCATGGTCCGTAAGACATCTGGAGGATGGAGAGCCATCTTAGACCTTAAAAGATTAAACCAGTTCATTAAATATAGGAAATTTAAGATGCATTCCTTGTCATCCATCTTAGCCGCTATCCATCCAGGGGACTTTATAGTCTCCTTGGATCTCACGGAAGCCTGTCTCCATATCCCTATTGCCAAGGGTCACAGAAAATTCCTTCGCTTTGCCTTCCAGGGCAAGCACTATCAGTATAGGGCCATGCCCTTCGGGCTCTCCTCGGCTCCTCGAATCTTTACTAAGCTCCTAGGAGCCCTGGCGGCTCACACCCAATCCATGCCCATTCATATTTTATGCTATTTGGATGACATATTAATTCATGGGGCCTCTAAAGAGGACATCTGCTCAGACCTCAACATTACCATGTCTATCCTACAGGATCATGGTTTTTCCATCAATCTCAAGAAAAGTCAGCTCCATCCGTCTACTTCTATTCAACACCTGGAGGCTATCATAAATTCAAATCTCTCAGGTTTTTCTCTCTACTGAGAGAAAAGTCAGTACTAGGGAGCTCATTTCCCAGAAACGATCTCAGAGAAGGACTACCATCATTACCCTATCTTCCCTACTGGGAAAGATGGTGTCCTGCATTGGCATCCCCTGGGCCTGTCTTCATGCCAGGGATCTCCAATGGCTTCTGTTACCGTTCCAGAGATCAGGGAACAGTAACTCGGCATGCCTCATCACCGTTCCAACCACAGTCTTAAGAGCCCTTACGTGGTGGACCTCCCCCGCTCTGGACAAGGGATCTCCCTTCAGGTGCCCAGATCAATTTACCATCACCACGGATGCCAGTTTAACGGACTGGGGAGCCCATGCCCAGGGCCTGATAGCCCAAGGCACGTGATTAGCAGAGGAGGCTTCCAGACCTATCAACTGGCTGGAATTGAGAGCAGTGTCTTTGGCCCTCAAACAATTCAAACCACACATCATCAATCAACATGTCCTGATTGTCACGGACAATATAGCTACAAAAAGTCATATTTGCAGACAAGGGGGCAAGGCCCTGATGAGAGAAGCCCTTAAGTTGGGTCTTTGGGCAGAGAGACATCTACAGTCTTTAGGGGCCGATCACATATCAGGAGTCCTCAATGTACAGGCGGATTGGCTTTCCCAGTCGACTCTGGATCCAGGGGAGTGAAGCCTTCATCCGGCTCTGTTTTAGCAAACCTGCCTCAGATTCGGTCACCCATTGCTAGACCTATTTGCAACCGAGGCCAATGCTCAACTCCCTCGATTCTACTCCCAAGTTCCCATCCCCGGGAGCTGAGGCAACAAATGCACTCAGAATCCCTTGGCCTCGAGGGCTGCTTTACACCTTCCCTCCATTTGGCAGGATTTATGCCAGTTCCATTCGGACAAAGTAGTCCTGCGCCTGGACCCCACCTTTCTACCCAAGGTCAGTTCCATGTTTCACAGATCCCAGGACATTGTGTTGCCTTCCTTTTGTTCCAACCCGAACCATCATCTAGTGGTCAGATGGCACACCTTAGATCTCACTAGAGCGCTGAGAATCTACATCCAACAGATGAGACCCAATCAAAGGTTGGAAGCCCTATTCGTGGCCTACCATCCCAGGTCCATGGGATCCAAGGTATCCTCAACCGTAATAGGTGGTTGGATCCGAGGGACTATCTCAAAGGCTTATGAGTCAGCTTCCCTCACCATACCTAGAAGTATCACAGCACATTCCACAAGAAGTGCAGCCACATCTGCTGCATGGGCAACTCAAGCTCCATTGGAGGAAGTCTGCAAAGCAGCCACTTGGGCCTCTCCAAACTCTTTCATAAGGCATTACAAAATTGACTCTTACGCTTCAGCGGATGCTGCCTTCGACAGAAGAGTCCTCCATCCGTTATCTCTCCCTAGGACTCATCTATTGGGTATGTCCCACGTGACTGCTGGGCCCGCTCTCTCAGTACGGAGAATAGGCGTTGATAGCTTACCTGAACGCCTCTTCTCGTATGATGAGCGGGTACAGCAGTCACTTCCCTCCCTGTATTTCTTTTTTAACTATGGTTATTCCTTTAACCTGTTTTCTTCTATCATGAGAGTTGAACATTATTGAGCCACCACAATTGAGCCTAAGTCTACGGATTCGCGAATTCTGGGGAAGGGGCGGATCCAGCAGGCTTTTTAAAGACTAGGCTCGGTCCTCAACGGATTGGACAGCGAGCAACCCACGTAACTGTTGTGCCCGCTCATCGTACAAGAAGAGGCGTTCAGGTAAGCAATCAACGCCTATTTTCTGATCTTGCCACAGTTGTTAAGTGAATCACTGCAGTTCTTAAATTAATAATCCGGTTGTTAAGTGAATCTGGCTTCCCCATTGATTTTGCTTGTCAGAAGTTCGCAAAAGGGGATCACGTGACTCAAGGGCACTGCAACCATCATAAATATGAATCATTTTCCAAGCACCTGAATGTAAATCACATGACCATAGGGATACTGCAACAGTCATAAGTGTGAAAAATTGTCATAAATTACTTTTTAAAAGTGTCATTGTAACTTCGAACAGTCTCTAAATGAACTATTGTAAGTTGAGGACTTCATGTAATAAGTGTGTATTTCTTCCCATCTCTCCTGACCTGGAAGGCCCGGAAGCAGAATTCATGCTGTGACATCATGTGACTCCATCCACCGTGTACCTTCACCACCTGCTTTGGACTATCTGGATTTGATCTGATTTCATGACTCCTGGAAAAAGAGTTAGCAACGTCTACCTGTAACTACAGCAGCAGCTGCTGTTTCCAGATTCAGCCATCGGAGCCACACTGGAGGCAAGAAATACCATGTTGGAGATCCATGAAATTAAAACCTTATTTGAAAAAACCCCCACAAACACCTTTCATGGCAAAAGGGTATCTGGGATATTAGGTTGATGACCCAAAGGGAGTTCAGAATGGATCCTGGTGCTTACATATATTCCTGTTTTGGTCATTGGCTGATACCTGTGTGGGGATTTGCTGCTCTCCTTTCCAAAACTACAAACAGACTCATTGTACATACTTAAGAGTAAGATAAGCAGTTTGGCCATCTGGAAAATACCTTTTTTCCAGCATTGCACAGTGTCCTTGTGTCTTAAAATGTTGGGTGCTGATTTATGGAAGTGAAGCAAAACCCAATCTGGTTTGAGCTCATTCAGAATTATTCAGAGAACACGGATCTCTGCGTTCTGCATGAAAGAAAGAAAAAAGATATCTAAGGCAGCCCGAGAACTGATTATACTTAGAAATATAGAAGATATTCCAAAGAGGTGGGAATGTGGTTTTAGAACTAATATGGATATGTTTTTAAGTTTTCCCCGATTCTAGGTGGGAAATTTCTTTCCAACCTGAGTCAGACTTAATTTTGTTTTTGTCAAGGACATAAACAGCAGCATTTAGCTCCCTCTTTTTCTGGTATCGTTTGCCACTGATCAAACCCAGGATTTCATTAAGAAGGGATTGTGTGGCACAACTCCTTGGCTGCTCTTGGACACTGCAGTTCGTTTAGGTTGGGTTTACTGATCAATAATTGGTAACTCATCTAGCTGATGGATTGCCATTTCTACACTGTTCAGGAGGAGGTGGAATGAATGGGGAGTTGTATTGCAATCTGGGCATACCTCGTCACCCTCTGTATTATGGCTGTTGTCCTGACAGTGAACTTGCCCTGGTTTTAACCAGCAGCCCTTCTTGAACATACTGCACCCAAAAGAATAAGCTGCTGTTTTACACTAGCCATTATGCCAGAGCCTTGTAGAGTATGAGCTATCCTGTATCGGATCTAAGTGTGTTAGTTGCTGCAACTACGCAGCTTGGTGTTGTCTTGTGATGTCCTCGGCCAAGACTACATTCTCCTATGGTTGGAGAAATCGTCTCCGCTGGTTATGTGTAAATGTAGGAAATGTTAATGCTTTTGTCTTTCTGTCGGTGGTGTCTCAGCTCTAAGGCTCATTCTGTCTTTTGCAGGGTGGGGGCCAGGGGTACCGTTCTACTTGTATTTCTGCCTTCCTCCCCAAGTGTTTTGATTTATTGTGACTAGTTTGGACATGTCTGCACACCATGTCCCTTAAAGTCAGCTGATCCCCAACTAGGAGTCCTTTGTGAAGCAATTCAGCTAGGAAAAACATGCCACCTGGAGCTTTTGCCCATCAATGGCATGTTTGTGCACACCTACCCATGGTGGAATAATAACTCCTCCGATATATTAATCCAACAGGGACAGAAGTCCATAGGCTCGGGATAAGTAACCTGTAACATTTTGGGCACAGCTTCCCTAACCCCGTTGATAAACTGATATCACTGGCTGAGCTGTCTCTATTCCAGAAGAGACATGTAAAGAGCCAGGAAGCTATCCTTGCTCATTAGTAAGAAGCAGTTAGTGCCAAGACAACAAACTGACAGAATGACAAAGAGCAATTTAAGGCAGTTGAAGGTTCCTGATGCGACTCCAAGAAATCTTATTTCTGGCTTGCATTGTTCCTTTCTTAAACTGTGTCTGTCATGCACCGTTGATAGACTGTGCATAACAGTCTTGATTACTTCTTGAGCCAACTTCCAACTTCCCTGCAGTTTATATATATTTGTCAACCTAGGGTCAGTACAGTGAAGTGAAGCAAGTCAGAAATCTGGGGTTTCTGTTTGACTTGAAGAGTGATGGGTGCGTCCTGGGACTTGGCAACTTGGCCGCACTTGGTTTGAGCCTTTTGTTGAGGGAAGACATCTGGGTGAAAGAAGAGTGATTCGTGCAGAGGCTGCATTTGCAGATCTGATGCAGCACCCTTGTGGTGCCAGAAATTCACCAGCCTTAATTCTTTTCCTTCCTCCAATGTCTGCTTCAGATGCACCAACCTAAGGGCTGTCATATTTTCTGTAAAGTCCATTTCTGCAGTGGTCAGTTCCTTGTGGACTGCTAATTTTGCTCCAAAAGATTAAGAGGGTAGATAGAACACTGCAGGGAGTTCGCTACTACTTGTTGTAACAGAAAATGGGTTGTTCTCTCCTCATTCTGCGATTTGAAATGTACAGTATTGTAGAAACTTGCGTGCATTACTTTATTTTGCCCCTCCTAACCCCTTTCTAATGTGGAAGCTTTTACTAAAGATTGTATTTTAATAAATATTGCTTAATGTATGTATTGGTTATTGGAATATATCTATAAAGCTGTCACTTGATCATCTAGAATTGGTTGTGTCTTATTGGGAGGGCTTTAGTTGGAATCATATTTCTCATAGGGTATAATTGTTAGAAATGCTTCCAATATTGCCATATATTCTTCCAGAAAAACTGGATGCATTTGCGTATTTTTGAACTCCATGCGTGGATTAAAGTATATTGTATTTAGCAATGTTTCAACCATTTCTATTATGACCAAAAAATTCTGACCTCATGTGGCAATAAAGTAAAAAGTAAAGGAGTCTGCAGATTGGAGTCTGTTGTTGCAAACTATAGGGGGCAGAATGGTGGCCATCTCTGTTGAAAGGCCATTGAGCCAGTGAAATCTGAAGACTTGTCTGCTGTTATGTGACCAGCATAACACCACGGAACACTGTTACCTTCCCATTGAAGTGGCACCTGTTAATCTATTCACATCTACATGCTTTTGAACTGCAAGTTGGCAGGAGCTGGGACGAGGACAGAAACTCACTCTCATTGCATAGGCACACAGATCTGTCTTGCTGAGCCACCCACCCACCCCCACCACATGAGATAATACAGTTCCCCAACACCCAAACTCTGGAACAACCTTATTTTAGCTGAATATTTTATTGTGCCAATCCAGCTGAGGAGGCTTAGAGAGCATGTAAACCTTAAAGTACCTTGTTCCAATGCTATGCCCACCAAGTGTTTTCAGTGGTCATAGGTGATAAATAAGGAAACCATAACCTGAAGCTGAATGACACTCAAGCAGATCTTCGCAATCTGTCAAATGATCAGTCTTTAGTTAAATGAAGAATCAATATCTTAAATTGCTACATTCAGTATTATGTTCTCAGTGGAGTTTAATGGCATCTAGTGCAGCTAGCCCAGGAATCCTTGGGAATCCTCTCTTCTCACAGAGGCAGAGTAGGCCAAAGTGTATTTAGATCCTCCACAAATACAATTTCCTGCAGGAGGCTGAACAAATTTCATTTGAAATTACTCAATCCAAGCATTACTTAATAAGTTTGTTTAGTGACTGTTCAAAGTTATGACAAAATTACTTATGACCATTTCTCCATACTGAGAGAGCAGGTCCAGCAGTTACGTGGGTTGCTCGCTGTCCAATCCGTCGAGGACCGAGCCTAGTCTTTAAAAAGCCTGCTGGATCCGCCCCTTCCCCGGAATTCGCTCGGTCCTGCAATCCAGCAGGACATGTGGTGGCTCATTCCTCTTGCAAAACACCTTCCTTCGTCTTCTTTCTATTCAGATAAGTAAAATGTAATTCTGTCTTTTAGTAGAGCTTGCCTTGGTTGCGTGCCAGCCTTACTGGGCTTGGCGCCAAGGGAGAAGCCGCGGTGCAGCTACTGCAGTTTTTTCCAAAACGCCCTGCTTGCGCTGCCGCCGGATTGCATTTACAAGTAAATCTACTTGGCCAGGAGGTTTACTGGCAAGCTAAGGATTGATTTTAAAACAAAACAGGGCTCTTTTTCCTCCTGCGATGTGGGACTGTTAGCAAGCTTCCCTTGATTGTCCC
This sequence comes from Erythrolamprus reginae, assembly GCF_031021105.1. Classification (NCBI taxonomy): domain Eukaryota; kingdom Metazoa; phylum Chordata; class Lepidosauria; order Squamata; family Dipsadidae; genus Erythrolamprus; species Erythrolamprus reginae. The sequence continues at coordinate 17,720,154 of NC_091961.1, read as the reverse complement.
CCGGACTTTAGACTCCCCTCCGTTTTTAAAATATCGGAGCGGTTTATTTTGGCGCGAAGGTCCTCAGTACCCAGTAATTGTCGGCCCTTGTGGATCGCCCAGGTGCTTCCCGTCTGGCTCCAGTAAGTCCACCGCTTGGCCCTGGAGTAAGCTTTGAGCCCCTCAGACCTTTTCTCCCTGATTAGGCCTCCAAACCAGTGTGCCTTGGTTTACTTTGATTAAGGTTAGTGAGGCCTGCCCTTCTGCACTCTCTGGCATGAACTCTGGTACCGTCCAGATTGACTGTGAGTTGCAGACGCTCCTGGGCCTAGGAGCAGGACACCCTTCCTCTTGGGAACGTTGCCCTAGAAGCTTCTATCAGATTTGGCTCAAGTCTTGTCCCTGTAATTTGTTCAGGCCATGACTTCGTTTCCCAAGAGAGGCACATCTAAAGGTCCCAGAGAGGTTAGGCCTACTGGAGATGAAATTGATAATATCCCCCAGGCCTCTTCCTCCTCTTCCTCGGGAGCCCCTACTATGGCTAGACCCACCAGAGCTGAGAAGAGAAGGGACCAAGCATTGCAGAGAATCCATGAAAAATCAGCTAAACGCTTAAAGGTGCAGGGCCAAGTGCACATTAGCAATGACCCCCCAGAGGCTTCTAACCTGTCTCCCTCTGGGGTCCCTGTGCTTTCTCTGGATGAGCCAAACCTAAACAGACCCCAACCTAACTTATGGGGCTTAGGTCCAGAGGAGCCAGACATTATGGAAGATCCCTCCGAGCCAGACCCATCCCAGGCCTACAGGGAATCTCCACCTTTACCTGCAACCATTACTAATCTGCCTCCAGAGTTTCAATCTATGTTTTCTGCCTTATCTAAAGCCATTGATGCCAAGCTCTCGGCCATCAATGTGCCATCTCACTCTCGTCTCCTTCCACGCACCCCTAGGCCCGTGAGTTCTCTCTCATCCTACAGAGTTCCAATTAATGAGGATCCGGATTCTTCTTAGGAGGAGAACGATGATGTGGACGTAGAGGATAAAGATGACCCTTTTCATTGCCTGTCAGAAGATGAGGAATCTCAAATCAAGATTCCAACTCAGGCTGAGATTTTTCCTTTTCAACTCTTCAAATCTCTTCTATTTAAAGCAAGAGGTTCTACATGCTTAGCCGGGCAAGATAAACAGTCTGCTTCTTCCACAGATCCTCCTGAATAAAATCTACCATACTTCATGGAGGAACAGGAAGACAAAGAGGCCATTCCAATGCACAATGCACAGTCTTCGTAGAGGGGCGGCATACAAATCTAATAAATTATTATTATTATTATTAAAGATGCTCTGTTCAAGCAGTGGGACCACCCAGCCTTTGGTTTCAATTCCACAACCAAAGACAAGAAATTATATAAGCTTTCCCCATCTTATGAAGATCTTCTTGTCTGCCCTAAACCTGATGAAACGGTTAAGACTCTTCACTCTGCTGCTGCTATGCTGGTGAAGCAGAGGAGGTTTTAAAACCCGAAGACAAACGCCTAGAGCAAATGCTCAAAAGATGTTTCTTCGCGGATACCTGGGCTATCAAGAGTGCAGCAGCACCATCTTTCTTTTCTAGAGCTATGCTTTTATGGCTTCAACAGCTCCAGCAGTACATCCCCCCTGATGATCTACGAGGCCAACAGCATTTCAACAAAGTTTTTGCAGCGGCCCAATATGTAGCTGATGGTACCCTGCAATCATCAAGATTTGCAGCCAGGTCACTAGCAGCCTCAACGACAGCCAGAAGGCTTCTATAACTGTGCCCTTGGCAGGTGGGAGTGAGGCAAAAATGGCAGCTGGCCATGGGTCCTTTGAAGCACAATCTCCTATTTGGCAACCTCCTGGACCCTCTTCTCACTGAAACCGCTGACAAAAGGAAAGTTTTAGGGCCCACCAACAAGAAGGCCATCAAAACTCAACCTTTTCGACGTCCCAATCGTCAACAGGATCAAGGGTTCGCCTTCCAGAGAAACTCAGGTCAGTATTCCCCTCGTTTTCGCTCCCAAGCTGGTAGAAACCCCGGGGGTAGAGGATCCCGTTACCAAAGAGGTTCCTCCTCGACCAGAGCTCCCAGCAGGCTTTTTAAAGATTAGGCTTGGTCCTCAATGGATTGGACAGCGAGCAACCCATGTGACTGCTGTACCCGCTCATCGTACGAGAAGAGGCGTTCAGGTAAGCAATCAACGCCTATTTTCACATGACCGTTGCAGCATCCCCATGGTCATGTGATCAAAAGTCAATGATTGGCAACTGACTCACATGACAGTTGCATTGTCCTGGGATCAGCTGGTGATCACCTTTTAGAACCTTCTGACAAGCAGAGTCGGTGGGTAATACTACTACTACTACTACTAATAATAATAATAATTTATTAGATTTGTATGCCGCCCCTCTCTGAAGAAGCCAGATTCACTTAAAGTGTGACTAACCTAACACCTGCAATGATTCACTTAACCACTGTGGCAAGAAAGGTTGTAAAATGGGGCAAAACCCATTAATGAATGTCTCACTTAGCAACAGGAAGTTTAGGCTCGATTGTGGTTGTAAGTCAAGGGATAAATGAACACAGTTTGCAAGCAATCTTGTCCCACTCCCATCGGTTCATCTAATCTTAGGTCGATCCATTGCATTCCTTTTTATCTTTATTCTTCTAATTTCTGCCAGGATTGAGTGAGGTTGCAAAGACAACAGTATAAAAACCTGATCAGGAGCAGGCGTTTTAGTATGATTGAAAACGTGAACGCAGCCTGCTGCAAGTGTGTATTGCATACAAAGAATATTTTCCTTTTTTGATTCCCTAGGAAGCCTGACAGTTGCATTTTAATATTAAAATTGACTTCGTAGCATGTAAAAAGCAGGATACGGAAAAAAGAAAGCTTGTTATAAAAGCTCGGAAACACACTGAAGACATTCTCTCTCTAATGCTTCTAGTCCCCTTTTCATGTTTGGGTGTGTGCATGTGTTTCTTTTTAAATTTTATTTTATTTGCAGTTGTCCAAGACAAAAACAGTTGGAATTGGTTGGTTGTTTTTACACTTACAAGGCTCAGAAAGAAAAGACAGTGAAATGGTAAGAAAAAGAAAGTTACGTCAGAAAGAAAGAAAGAAAGAAAGAAAAAAGGTCCACCAGCATTTATAGAACAGACTTAACAGCTCAGCTTCACTTTTAGTTCTCAATAGAGATTATATATATATATATATTTATATATGTATACATATGTATATATATGTATGTATGTATATATATATAAATATAATATAGATATTTATAGATATTCCTTCTTTTTAAGATCATGCAAAAAAACCCCAAACCCAACCCCATCCCCCTGTCTAAAAATACCCCCAGCAATGTACTGAGTTTCATAGTAAACAAGGTGAACATTAAAGGGGAGGCAACCCTGGTACATTAATGTTTAATAATGAAACACCTGTTTCAACATGCGGCTTGTAAGTTTTTTTTTCATATACATGGATGTAGAGACACTTCTCAAGTTAGTCTTCCACAGAAACCATACAAGCATATTATATTATGCCACCCCACTATGAAATCTCCCTTTTTGCATGTTTATTCAAATACCCACCTCCCCTGTTTCCAACTCCTCCCCTCGAAAAAAGAAATGCCAAAAAGAAAAAAAACCTGTTTAAACGCAAGGGTGCAAAGGCAAAACAGCTGGAAACGACTGGCTCTTAACATTGTCTCCTCCCTGGACAATCCTGTCTTGGAAGCACTTCCTCCCCATGTGTGTGTGCGTGCAGGGGGTTGATGGGACCATAGCCGCACTTGAGCGGTGAGTGTCGGTGCAGGGGTCTTGTATATGGAGGGGTGGAAAACAATATTTTACTTAAATCCCAGGAAGCAGCCTGCCTCCTGCTCTTCAGCATGCTCACAGGATGCAACTGTGTTGGGGAGGGAAACAATACAAGGGAACACCCCCCCCCCCTTTAAGCTTCATATAGAAAAAGGAGCAAGATTTATGCCTTCTTGCACTCCTGTGCTCCACTGAATGCCACTCCAGCCATTATGATGGTGCAGTGCAAAACCCAATCACAGAACTGGGCAGCTGTTAAGAGATTTCATCTCTTGATATAAAGTGCTTTCAACGCTATTATCAGTGCTGGTGGGACATTCCCCCCAATGCCTGCTCACACCTCCCCCCTCCCTCCCCTCTTCCATCGTTCTCTCTTGGTCCAATTATCTTTTACATTCATTAGCCATGCAAAATACTGCATTGAGATGATGGGGATGCTCTACAAGGAGAACCTGGACTAAGGCTGCACCTGAATGCTATGAAACATCTCCATGCTAGAAGGCCTCCAACTGCCAGGTTTGCACAATCACACAAGTGTGCTTCCTTCCTCTTCTCAAGTTGCTCATGCTTAACAGCGGAATGAGTTGGTGGCCTCACGCTTGCCTCCAAAATTCAAGACTGCATCAGAGAGATTGAAAGAGGCTTCCTTGTCCACTATCAATCACAAGGAGCAACTGAGCTCTTGGTTATTGTAACCAGAGGGGAACCTATGGATCTTAAGCAGCTGTCAGTGCTACTGGAGCGGTTTTAGATGGAAGAAACAACTAAAGTGCAAAAACAGGTGAGATCTGCCTGAACATAGTCTAAACCACTGAACTACAGTCTAGCCATAAGGCACAAAATAATGCTTGCCCAAATGCTTCCCCCTCCCTATTTTCAAGTGAAAGAGTCACTTAAAATCGGTCCTGTCCACTGCGATACAGCATCCCCATGGAATTAAGATGCTTGTTTCAACATAAACAGGAACCGAGTCTTCTATTTCAATAGTTCATCATGAGCTCCAGTTGCTAAAACTTTCCTTTCAACCATATGGATTGCTCTGAGATGTTCAAGGATGTGAATTTGCATAGGAATGTCTAAAAAACAGGTATGCAATTCAATACTTGTGTGTTTTCTTCTCATTGGTCCTGTCCATCACACTGTAAAATGATCACCGGGCCCTAGAACTTCTCCTGTTGTGTCTCTGGGATGTGGATTACCCTGCTTGTAGGCAGCCAATACACAACTTAACACTGACATTTGTATTATCATTTTTGCATACCAGCCATAGTAGGATGACAAGACAAGCAAGCCATCACAGAAGTCATACTAGAAAGCAGTATCATTGTGGGGCAAAGAACTGGGACACCATAGTAACAAAATTAGATGGGACACCACAGAAATGACACCAGAAGCAACTCCCTTAGAACATGCACAGGGAATAGCAATAATCATGCCACTTGTTAAGGAGACTACATCACACCATCCCAGCTCAACCAATCCCTCAGTCTATTATCTCAAATTTCAGCTTTGGTTTCTGACAGCAACTATCGCTCTCCAGAAAAATAAACTTTTTTGCTCAAAAATACTGCCAATTTGTGTTCTTTAGCTCAACAGGTTCTAATTTATGATCAAGCACATAATTCTTTCTGGGAGGTAGTTTGGCAGCTCTACTTCTAGTATCTTCCAAAACTCAACCAAAGTCAGAGTTACAATGGCACATTAAGTCCTCTTAATGTATTTGCAGTCTATTTTTGATTGTTCTTCTTGTCAAGTACATGCAATCAATCTAGCTTTAAGATACTGAATCCCCGAAGCATCAGATCATGCAAAGTTGAGTTTCTTGTACTGGGAGCCGAATGGAATACAGACAATGACTTTTTAAAAAAAGATTCAGACAAGTTTCTTGCACAAAGCACAAAGCAATATAAGCAATGAAACCCATCAGTTTCATATGAGACTGCCAAAAATATCAGACTCCAATTAAGAGTAGTACACTTGTAGGAGGATAAAAGCAAGGCAAGGTAGGTAGGCACAAAGTAGGTTTAATCTGAAGTATTTGGGAATGAAGGGTGGTTAGGAATAGCTTCCTTAGAATTAACAATATTCCTATCATTCACTGCAGGAATTCTAGATCTCTTGCCAGCCACCATATCAGAGAACGCGGGGATTGGATAAACGCACATCCATCAGAACATTTGCAACTGGTGACATGTAAAAAACTCACTTTTGCACAAGCTCTATGGTCACTTGGTTTTCTCATCTGATTTTCGCTCACTTTTAGCAATTAGGTAGCTTGTGTAAGATGACACTGGTTGCAGACTGAAATACAGGTTGTCTTTCAGAAAGTGAGTTACTGGGGGAGAAAAGCTACAAAACGTGGTGTAATTTTGTGACTAAATGTGACTTGTCATCTTTTTTAATTTCCACCCTAACAGCAGTGGCCATACTGTATCTCCAAACATGTTCTTCTGATGATATGAACTTTAGTTGCCATGGATTGAAGTGATGGAGTGTCAGTGCTGAAGCAAAACCTGCAAATAAGCTGGCTGCTCATTTGACTTCATTTATCAATGGTTTATCTCTTGGACAAGAGCCAAGTATTGTTAAAAACTGCAGAATTAAATGTTGGCAAGACTGGCATAAGAAATTTGCATATGCCTGATTACATTCAAAATGTGGCGAGATTATCTTTTTAATAAATACAAACATTGGAATTGCCAATAGTAAAACTTAGGTCGTCATCAATTTGATTTTTGTTCACCATGAGCATAAATTTTAAAAATTAGTCAGCTTAACTGATTTTGGTTTTTGAGATTACTACAACCTGGCTTGAGACACATTTTCGTTTTTGTGAAGACTTAAATTGTAATATATGTACATATATATATTACATATAATTCCACTTTCATATAATTGCACTTTCACTTGTAGCCAGACAACAGAAATCAGGGAGAAGGAAGGAATGACTGGAATCAATGGGGGCTGGGGGGAAAATTAAATTCGTGTGTACTGTCTGTGACCTGGGAGAATCTCAACATCTCAAGGTTGAACGATGAGATTGGTGGACACAGGACAATGGATGGGCTGGGGGGGGGGAGGATTTTAACTATGCAGGTTTTCGGGCAAAAAGTCAAGATTGGCTTTGCATTCTACTGCGCCTATATGGATCTATCAGTAAATCTATGCACTTGATAAAATAATATCCCAGGAGTTTCCTTTGCTGCATATGCCAGTGGGATGGTTGACAGTTCAATTCTTTAAACTGGTAGGATACCTCAGTGATCTCCCAGATTGATATGTCTCCCTTCTGAATAGCAGAGCCAGCCTTCCCTTCCCTGTTGTCTCCCAGTTGCCTTAGATTGCAACTCACAGGATTGTCAGGTGGGAGGCTATTGGATGTGTTTGTTGGGAAATTTGTAATAGGTGATGTCTTTAAGGTTCAGAAAGGTTATATTTGACTTTGATGGAAATTACCCAAGATTTTAATCCAATTTTGCTGCCCTCTGGTGAGCATATCACAAGTTTTAGAAACAAGGGTTTTTCCATGAGACCAACACAAGTTTCTGAATTTTGCATGAAAGTTTGTAGTTTAAGAAATGCACACAAATTCAACAATAAAGGATAGTATCCTCACAAATCTTATTATAAGCCACGTTTCTTTAAATGTTCATGCATAGTAGTTGAGCTTAGACTTCTAAGTAGTACCAACCGTACGTTTCTACCTATGGTGGCAGAGAGGATTTATAAATGAAATGACAAAAGTATTTCTGCAGAGTCTAAGTAAAACTATTGGTCATCTGGCTAATTGTTACTTGATTTTGGCCATATATTTATATATTTATTTATGTATTGGCCATTTAGTTCAGCTTCCCTAGCAATATGGGTCTCTATTATCTCTGCCAGTATGGCAGGTAGCACTATAGCCACAACCTATTATGTGTCTACAAAAAGGATTATATGAATGACATTCAATAATTTTATTCATTTTATTTTACAACCTAGTATAGTTCTATGGTTTTAAGTTAAATTCTAATTGTGAAAAATATCTTGTTTATTCTTGCCTGACCTTAATCCCAATGAGATACCTTAATTCACTGAGAAGGCACATAAATATATCATACGTTTTAATGGCTAGTTGTGCTGCAAATACTGAGAACCAGAGGATTAGAAGAAAGAATACCAAACTTTTCTGGCATGTCTTGGGAGATAAATGGACTCCTGTAGAATATATTTAATTGCTGAAATCCTTGTAACTTTATATTGTTGATTTTAATAAATCTACTTAAGAAAACTTTGTTATCACTTGTGCCTAGAAAAACAGTTGCTTTCAATTTAAAACAACTACCCAAGAACCAACTTATCATTTACTCCTCATTTGTACCTAAGGGAAAATATATTTAAAACCATGCACAAAACTTTTAGGGGGAAAATGATGAGCTGACATGGGGAAAGATAATGCAACAAACTTTAGATTAGAAAAAGAGAAATGCATTTGAACTTGGTTACATTCACCCATCTCTATTACTATAGACTATGTGAGTTGTAAAAACAACACTGGGATGGAAATTTTGAATTATTTACATCAGATTGAAATGCTGAATTAATTCTATTCACATCAAATTGTAAAGTAATGTATACTTGGGGAAATCAGACATGGATGCATTTTGATTGAGACACTGCAAAAATGGTTTTTTGTCTAATTGAAAAAGAAGTCTCTTTGGGGATTTTCAGCCCCTAAATTGTATTTTTTTTTGTATTATGCAAAGTAGCACTTCAGCCTTTTGTTCCAAAAACAGCATTGTCTTCCCATTTATTTTTAGCTCATATCACTTAGAGTAGATTCCCTGTGCAACCTAAGTTTTCAACAATCTTGTTCTGCAATCAACAGTCCTAGGAAATCAACATGTTTGTTTTGGTGACAAGAGTTCCTCCGAAGGCAAAAACTGTAATTTACAGAAAGAGGAAAACCTTTGAGAAAAATCTAGGAACATTTATTTTGCTCTCATATCTACAGGGAATGGGAGGCAGTGCAGTTTAGTGGATAGCACTCTTCCCATTCCTGAAAGACCTCATATGGCCCTTGTTTGCCAATTCTGTTTTAATACAGTAAACTAACATTTCTTATGTAATTTTAGATAAGATCCCTTTATAAAAATTTGAAGATCTGGCTTAGTCCATAAATTCTATCTCTGGAATAATTAAAAAAAAGTTAGAAACAACTGTATTTTCTGCATGCACATTTTCCGAGTACTGTTTGAATATATGAAAGCTAACTATACTCCCCTAAGTTGGGGGAATCTACCTTTATTACAGACATGGGAACATCCACCACTGAGAGATAATGTAAAGCCCACAGAAGGGCACAGGCGAGATAAGAGAACCACCCAGAAGAGACTTTATTAGCCTTCTCAGCCTCTTTTGGGGCAAGTATTTCAGATACATCTAACTATCCAAAAGTTGAAGGAAAAATTTGCAACATGGCATCTGCCTTCCTCCCTATGACATCCTATCATCCCTGGAGCCCTGCACACCTAGAATTCACCATTTAATTAAACAACAGGACTGGAAGCAAGCTACGAAAAAGGAGTGTCAACAAGAAGTCCACGGGACTGGCCAAACAACCTCCAAGCTTTAAATGGGTAAGAAAAGTAGAATTTCAAAAGACCACAATCCATCATCCAGTTATAAGTATGGAGTTCTTGATATCAACCCACTTGATTTCCCATTTAGCTGACGCTCTGTGCGCAACCTTCATCTACTATCTCGGAAGCAAAGGCCACTGAAATCAACTTCTGCCACTTTTCTATGTCTCCATCTGTAGAGCGATTACTAGAAAAATCCCTCCATTCAAAGCAACCACCTCATTAAATTTTGCCTTGACATCTTTCCTGGCAGGAATCAACAATGTCAGTTTCCACTTGTCAAAATAGGGGTTTATGCCCTGCATATTGTAGCAAGGTATTTCACCCTCCTCCCCCCACCCCAAATCATTTCCTCTAGTCATGGTCCACGAGGAATTACTCATTTGCTTCTGTGGTCACAAGGACCTAATTAACCACCGCATGCTAGGAAACCAGTTGAAGCTGTGGGATGCTGGGCAAGCCACTGAGGAGGAGGAAGGCATCTCCTTTGTGAATATTTAAAGATGGGGGGGGGGGGAAGAGGAGAGCCCATTAGAAGAAAACAGAGCTTTCTTATTTATACATTTGGGCAAATGCCACACTGTACATCTGTTACAGCCAATATGAGCCCCCTGACACAAAGATGTAGCGAGCAGAAGACAATGGTTGAGATCTTCCACTGGGACCTGGGGCAGCTGAAGCTGGCACTAGCAACTGCTTCACAGCATCTGATATCATTCGGACCATCCTTGGCCAATGAAAGACCCCACAACACCACCTTCCATCGCATTCTGTTACAACTTAGTCCATGGGGAGAATTGCCCCCTTTGGTTTTGCTTGTTTGGGGCCACCCGTTGTGTCAATTCCTGAATCTAGAGCTCCCTGAAGAGCAATTTTCTCAAAGTTTGCTGTTACTCAGCTCTCTTTGCAGGTAAATTCACAGAGGAGAGAGAGAGAGAGAATGGAGATGAATGAATGGCTATGCAACTTTACGTTGACCAGCTCTCTTTCTTCTAGGCCCAAAACTTCAAGCACCCCCTCCAAAAAATAGTATCTTCCTATTCCTTTTAGGTCAACATACTCTTTGGAAGGAAGAGAGCAGTGGGAAAAGGTGGGGTGGACAGGCTGAGCATTTACAGAGTGTAAGAAAGCATCTCTTCCTCATGCTGCTGGACAGACAGTTAGCTTCCCAGCACTAGATAAGGTGGAGAGTTAGCACTGTTGACTCTTTTCTTGCTAGCTCTTTGAAGCAACATTACAACTTCCCAGCCGGTCCACTAAGCAAGGGCAATCCCCATCCTAATAATAAACCACGGTAGGGACACAAGTACAACTCCAGTGTCAGTAGCCCTTGTTGAGAGATCAGGATCAAGGTGCTAGTAAAATGTGAAGTGCTAATGAGAATGCAGGTATCCAAAAGTCTGCAGCGAGGCCTATGTGTAACCCCAAGGCGATGCTATACGTCACCTACAGACCTATCAGGATGGATGCAGTCATGAGCCTACCAGAAAATCATTGGCAGTGGTGTTAGCCTGAGAGGAGCCTAAAAAAATCAAACCCCTCTGCCACCAATAGGATCCCCCCTCCCTCTATTCAAAGGAAACAAAGAAATCAAATGAAGAAGCTGAATAACTAGCATCATAATCCACAACTACAACTAGAGGAGAAAGGAAATGAAGGCGGCTGGAGGGGAGGGGTCGTCTTCAAAACAAAATGGTAGCACTGATCACAAACTTCCAAGTGTGAACACAATCACCAGAGAAAAAAAGGCTCGGACTTTTGGCAGAGAATGCAAATACTATAAAAGGGGGCTCTGTGTTTGGCTTCGTGTATGTGTGTGCATGCGAGGCACACAAACACACACACATCATATGTATATATATTTACAATAGTTCCTGGATTTAACAGACTCGTGGGAGAAGGGATATTTATCACATCTAAAAAAAATTGCAAAATGCAGTTAGTTTTTTTTAAATACATGTGTAAAATGGCAAATGTGTATTTTACACGTGTGTCAAAACGGCCAAGGAGCAGATGCAAAAAAAGTGCACGGACAGATTTTGTCCATTGCATCTGAAGCCCACTCAACGAAGGGTCTGGTAAAGTTTGTGTTTGTGTATGTGTGTGTATAGATGTGTATTCACTAAACAAACGAACACTGTTCAACACTGGGATGGATACAGGGAGGAGATGGGAACTTTGTTTTGTTTTGTTTGAAATTGAGACATTTTCACTGAAACATCTTGTCACCTGAACAGCTGCACACCAAAAGGGAAAAAAGAAAAAATGGAACTGATAGGGATGGTGAGTGCATTATAGTCGGGCTGCAAATCAGACAGCTGGATGGATTTGGCTGGGTTTGCTTCTTTTTAAAAATAATTGAGTCTACTTGGATTTTTGTTTTTCTGAATGTGTTTCTCTGTCTGTCTCTCTCTCTCTCTCTCTTTGCAAACACAGGCACTGGAAATGAAAGAGGGGAAGGAGAGGGAACGGGGGGACACGAGCATGCGGGCGCGTGCTTGTCACTGCTGCTCCCGGCTAGTGGTTCAGCTGAAATCACCATCTCCTTCGGGATGAAATCAGAACAGCCAGCATGAATTCTGAAAGACAAAAAGAAATAGAGGCATCGTGAGTATTCTGCCGGTGTGTTTCAACTGCCCGTAATTACAGGGTAATTAGTCCAGGAAGACACACACCACACGATAAAAGGGAAACCCAAAAGTTTTTATAAACAGAAAGCCAGAAACAGCTCCCTTTTTAAATGTCAAAGGGATTTTCTGGTACACACAAGGCATAGGTTAAATGCAATCCAATTGCTCACCCAATAATCTTGAACAGCACAAAAACCACGATCTTGATGAAACAATGAATCAGATAAACTGCCACAAGGCTAAACCAGCACGCTGTTCTTTTTATCTGTAGCACTAATTACAGCAGCCCCACCCAACCACAGGTGGCCTCATTTTCTCTTGTAATAATCCTTCAGTTGTTGTCTCCTATGCATCACTCTACGTATGCATGGATGTGTCATTAATTCTTGTTCAGAATCCAAGGATGATACAGATGATTGATCTCCTGGGCTGTCTGCCAAACTCCCCTCTTCCCTGTCACTCATGCTTCCTTGGTCAGAGGAGACTTCGTTGGCAGATTCCATTGGGAGCAAAACAGGCCTGCGGCATGTGGATGTTTCCCCCACATCCACCTGCACATTCGTTGGGGCAGGAGCTGGGCCAGAGCTAACCACAACAGTGAGGAACAGCTCAAGAACCCCATGAGGTGGTCTGGGATAACTCACCACTGCTAACTCAGTACAGGACAACTCAGCTGTGGCCAGGTAAGTGTGGGACCACTTGCCACAGGACAAGACTTGCACTAACATAGACGAAATGGTGGAATCGAACCACTAAATAAAAGATGCAAAAGGAAATGTGAATGACAAAAATTAGAATAATTTTAAAACCATTTAAAATACAGTGGTACCCCTACTTATCCTAAGATTTTTATTAATATTGATTGTTTCTTCACTGCTTATTTGACCCCTATGACAATCATTAAGTGTTGTACCATATGATTCTTGACAAATGTATCTTTTTCTTTTATATGCGCTGAGAGCATATGCACCAAGACAAATTCTTTGTGTGTCCAATCACACTTGGCCAATAAAATTCTAGTCTATTCTATTTCTATTCTATTCTATTCTATTCTTTTTTTATTTTAATAATAAACAAACAAAACAAAACATACATACACACACACACACACACACACATATATATATAAACACAAAATGAATTTGCTTAATACTTTACAATTCTGTTTCCATAGATTCCTTCTTTTTCTTAAATGTTAGTTCAATTATTTTTCTTTTCTATCCAGCTATAAAGTTTTCCCCAAACTGTATAGTAGTCTTTATTTTGTTTATTCTGTAATTCATATGTTAATTTGCTTAATTTAGCACAATCTAGCATTTTCCTAATCACCATTTCTTCATTTGGTATATTTTCCTTTTTCCAAGTTTGTACAAACACCAACCTTGCTGATGTTAATATATGTGTTATCAAGTAGTAGTCTTCCTTACTATGCTGTCCTCTAATTATTCCCAAAAGATACATTTCTGGTTTCATTTCCAATTGATAATTTAATATTTCTTTCAACCAGTTTTGAATCCAAGACCAAAATTTTTCTGCTTTCTATTCTATTCTATTCTATTCTATTCTATTCTATTCTACTTAGAACTTAATTCGCTCTGTGACCAGGTCCTTAAGTAGAAACATTCTTAAGAAGAAGCAATTTTTCCCATAGGAATCAATGTAAAAGCAAATAATGCGTGCAAACCCATTAGGAAAGAAATAAAAGTCGGAATTTGGGTGGGAGGAGGAGGAGGAGGAGAGTTGCTGCCGAAGGAAGAAGGTGAGTTCAGGGGAATAAAAAAAAATCCAAAACTTTAAGGCTTAAAAAAAAAGATGGCCTGGATTAAAGTGGGAATGGCAAGAAACTGGCCAGGCCTTCGTGCTGCTCTCAAATTTCCTGGGAAATTTTTCCGGGCTCGGGTTCTTAAGTAGAAAATGGTTCTTAAGAAGAGGCCAAAAAAATCTTGAACACACAGTTCTTATCTAGAAAAGTTCTCAAGTAGAGGCATTCGTAAGTAGAGGTACCACTGTACTTAAAATGAATGACTGAATTGTCCCAAAGTGAATTGGTCATGGCAAATTTGCCCATGGTAAGTTTCCCTGTGGCGAGATTGGCATAAGAAGTTGTCCCATTATGCCCACGAGGCAGACAGCCACATGCGATGCTGACTGAGGCTGTTATGCATAACTCAGGTTCAGCCCTGAGCCTGCACATTAGTGGCATTGTAGACACATCCAACCATTTCCTGATTTAAATCAAATTCAAAAGAAACTTTTTTTCTGTAAAAGTTGGATTACTTTAACACTTAATATAGGAAGTCCTTGACTTACAACCATCCATTTAGTGACTGTTTGAAGTTACAATGGCACTGAGAAAAAAATGACTTATGGCCACTTACAATCTTCTCCGCATCCGCATGATCATGTGTTCAAAGTTCAGACACTTGGCCACTGGCTTGTATTTATGTCCTGAGGTCACAATTTGTGATCTTCCCAGCCGGCTTTCAACAAACTAAGTACAGGGGAAGGTGGCTAGGCTTAAAGGCCGCATTATTCCTTTAACGACTGCAGCCAATCACATAACAACCATGATAAAATTGGTTGTAAAATCAGGCATGGCTCTCTTGACAATCAGTTTGCTCTTAATTGGAAATTCTGGCCCCAATAACTCAAGAACTACCATGTTTCCCCAAAAATAAGACTCTGTCTTATCTTTTTTTTAAATCCTGCAATAAGCGCCTGGCCTTATTGCCATGCACTCAAAAGCCTGATTGGGTTTATTATCAGGAAATGTCTTATTTTGGGGAAAATATGGTACCTGTAATTGAGCAGAAGTCACGTTTCATCTCTTGCAACCCTGTCGTCTGGCTATGTTAGAAGAACACCACTGCCACTTCTTTTTCTCCTTCTTTCAAGCACTTAGTCTTTTTCTAGATGTTTGCCAGAGCTGAAAACTCTGCTTCAAAACCAAATAATGGCACAATTCTCCTTTGTTTATTTGTTTGTTTGTTGGACTTGTATACCGTCCCTCTCCAAGGACAACATATCAAAAAATAATATACAATGAAACATCTGAAATCCAATTAATATAAATAACTAATCTAAAAACCATTCAAAAAACCTTAAAACATTAAAAACCATTCATTCAGATTTAGACAACAAACATACAACATACTCGTTGGCCAGAGGCTAGGATCTAGTGACACCAAGCCTGATGGCATAACTAGGTTTTCAAATTCTTGCGGAAGGCGAGGAGGATGGGGGCAGTATGAATCTCTGAGGGGAGCTGATTTCAGAGGGCTGGGCCCCCCACAGAGAAGGCTCTTCCCCTAGGCCCCGCCAAGCAACATTTTCTAGTTGACGGGACCTGGAGAAGGCCGACTCTGTGGGACCTAACTGGACGCTGGGATTCATGCAGCAGAAGGAGGTCCCGGAGGTAATCTGGTCCAATGCCATGTAGGGCTTTATAGGTGATAACCAACACTTTGAATCGCATCCGGAAACCAATTGGCAGCCAATGCCGTCTGCAGTGTGCTGAAGAAACATGGGCATACCTTGGGAGGCCCATGACTGCTTACGCGGCTGCATTCTACACAATTTGTAGCTTCCGAACGCTCTTCCAAGGTAGCCCCATGTAGAGAGGATTGCAGTAGTCGAACCTTGACATGATAAGGACATACGTAACTGTGAGTAGAGACTCTGTGTCCAGATAGGGCTGCAATTGGTGCACCAGGTGAACCTGGGCAAACGCCCCCCGCGCCACAGCTTCATTTAAACATACATATACATTCTTGAAAACCGAAGTCACACACTCTTAGTTAATTAAATAAACTGAAACAAACAAGGGGAAAGCTGCAAGCCCACCAGAAGCAAAATCAGCCTGATCTTTTGGAATGGGTGAAGTAATTTGTGGGTTAGAATGGAACATTTGCATACCCGTCTAAAACACCGAGAGTTTCAAACCACCAGAAAAAGGCCAAAAAAGCAGAAAAATGGCTCCCATTTGGCTCTTGCATGGATCCATTCTCTCTCAAATCCAACACAACCATGTGCTCCATACTGACCCATACAAACCCCTCAGTTGATAGTTCACAGACATGGAATTTTGCCACCCATTTGCCATCTTCGTACCTTCATTGGAGTGGGGCCACCGGAGCTCCCGAGCAGTGAAAGTGGACATTCTGCCACTTGCCATCCCGGCGGTGCCAGACACGGGTCTCTTCGGACTGGCAAGTACGGGGTCGGCCCTGCCCATCGATGTACTGTGTCAGGCGGATGTAGGCAATGCAGGCAGCATCTTCCCCAATGACATGCACATGAGGGTTAAGGATGGTTGTGTGGATGGGCTTGTTGTTCTTAGATAACACTAGAAGGGCACAAACAGGGTACTGGTTAGGAAACTGTACAGCAGGAGAAGCAAGGAAAGGGCCAGTCATTTCCAGCTCTTTGTCTTTCAGGGGGAAAAAAAAGCCCAAGACAGTTTGGTCTAGTGATTAAGACATCAGGCTAGGAAGCAGGAGCTCTAGTCCTGTCCTAGGTATGAAAGTTGGCTGGCAGGTTTTCTTGGCCAGTCATTCTCTCTCTCTCTCTCTCTCTCTCTCTCTCTCTCTCTCTCTCTCTCTCTCTCTCTCTCTCTCTCTCTCTCTAAGTAATAAAGTAATAAAGATAGCTGATTTGATTGGATTTAATCAGTTTTTTCTGGTTGATGTGGATTACTGGATATATTTGACTTAATTAGGCACTAGTGATTAGAACTCTACTTGGCTTGAAGTGAAGGAAGGAACAGCAGGAAAACTTTTGCCTCAGTGGCTGGAAAGTACAGTAATACTTCGTCTTACGAACTTAATTGGTTCCGGGAAGAGGTTCGTAAGGTGAAAGGTTCGTAAGATGAAACAATGTTTCCCATAGGAATCAATGGAAAAGCCAATAATGTGTGCAAGCCCATTAGCAAAATCCAAAACATTAAGGCTTTTTTTTTTTTTTAAAAAGCGGCAGACGAAGCTGAGGCAAACGGAGTGGGGGGAAGGACAGCGAGAGGTGGCAAGAGGTGGCAGTTCCAACAAAGCAAGGCAAAAAGAGCCTCTCTTAAGCTCCATGAGTCTTTGCCTCCCGTTTTTGTCCCAGCTACTCTGCTCATCTCCCCCACATCTTTTCCCTCTCTTGAGTTCCATGAGTCTTTGCCTCCCGTTTTTGTCCCACCTACTCTGCTCATCTCCCCCACATCTTTTCCCTCTCTTGAGTTCCATGAGTCTTTGCCTCCCGTTTTTGTCCCACCTACTCTGCTCATCTCCCCCACATCTTTTTCCTCTCTTGAGTTCCATGAGTCTTTGCCTCCCGTTTTTGTCCCACCTACTCTGCTCATCTCCCCCACATCTTTTCCCTCTCTTGAGTTCCATGAGTCTTTGCCTCCCGTTTTTGTCCCACCTACTCTGCTCATCTCCCCCACATCTTTTCCCTCTCTTGAGTTCCATGAGTCTTTGCCTCCCGTTTTTGTCCCACCTACTCTGCTCATCTCCCCCACATCTTTTTCCTCTCTTGAGTTCCATGAGTCTTTGCCTCCCGTTTTTGTCCCACCTACTCTGCTCATCTCCCCCACATCTTTTTCCTCTCTTGAGTTCCATGAGTCTTTGCCTCCCGTTTTTGTCCCACCTACTCTGCTCATCTCCCGCACACCTTTCTCCTCTCTTGAGTTCCATGAGTCTTTGCCTCCCGTTTTTGTCCCACCTACTCTGCTCATCTCCCGCACACCTTTCTCCTCTCTTGAGTTCCATGAGTCTTTGCCTCCCGTTTTTGTCCCACCTACTCTGCTCATCTCCCCCACATCTTTTTCCTCTCTTGAGTTCCATGAGTCTTTGCCTCCCGTTTTTGTCCCACCTACTCTGCTCATCTCCCGCACACCTTTCTCCTCTCTTGAGTTCCATGAGTCTTTGCCTCCCGTTTTTGTCCCACCTACTCTGCTCATCTCCCGCACACCTTTCTCCTCTCTTGAGTTCCATGAGTCTTTGCCTCCCGTTTTTGTCCCACCTACTCTGCTCATCTCCCGCACACCTTTCTCCTCTCTTGAGTTCCATGAGTCTTTGCCTCCCGTTTTTGTCCCACCTACTCTGCTCATCTCCCCCACATCTTTTTCCTCTCTTGAGTTCCATGAGTCTTTGCCTCCCGTTTTTGTCCCACCTACTCTGCTCATCTCCCGCACACCTTTCTCCTCTCTTGAGTTCCATGAGTCTTTGCCTCCCGTTTTTGTCCCACCTACTCTGCTCATCTCCCCCACATCTTTTTCCTCTCTTGAGTTCCATGAGTCTTTGCCTCCCGTTTTTGTCCCACCTACTCTGCTCATCTCCCGCACACCTTTCTCCTCTCTTGAGTTCCATGAGTCTTTGCCTCCCGTTTTTGTCCCACCTACTCTGCTCATCTCCCCCACATCTTTTTCCTCTCTTGAGTTCCATGAGTCTTTGCCTCCCGTTTTTGTCCCACCTACTCTGCTCATCTCCCCCACATCTTTTTCCTCTCTTGAGTTCCATGAGTCTTTGCCTCCCGTTTTTGTCCCACCTACTCTGCTCATCTCCCCCACATCTTTTTCCTCTCTTGAGTTCCATGAGTCTTTGCCTCCCGTTTTTGTCCCACCTACTCTGCTCATCTCCCGCACACCTTTCTCCTCTCTTGAGTTCCATGAGTCTTTGCCTCCCGTTTTTGTCCCACCTACTCTGCTCATCTCCCCCACATCTTTTTCCTCTCTTGAGTTCCATGAGTCTTTGCCTCCCGTTTTTGTCCCACCTACTCTGCTCATCTCCCGCACACCTTTCTCCTCTCTTGAGTTCCATGAGTCTTTGCCTCCCGTTTTTGTCCCACCTACTCTGCTCATCTCCCCCACATCTTTTTCCTCTCTTGAGTTCCATGAGTCTTTGCCTCCCGTTTTTGTCCCACCTACTCTGCTCATCTCCCGCACACCTTTCTCCTCTCTTGAGTTCCATGAGTCTTTGCCTCCCGTTTTTGTCCCACCTACTCTGCTCATCTCCCCCACATCTTTTTCCTCTCTTGAGTTCCATGAGTCTTTGCCTCCCGTTTTTGTCCCACCTACTCTGCTCATCTCCCGCACACCTTTCTCCTCTCTTGAGTTCCATGAGTCTTTGCCTCCCGTTTTTGTCCCACCTACTCTGCTCATCTCCCCCACATCTTTTTCCTCTCTTGAGTTCCATGAGTCTTTGCCTCCCGTTTTTGTCCCACCTACTCTGCTCATCTCCCCCACATCTTTTTCCTCTCTTGAGTTCCATGAGTCTTTGCCTCCCGTTTTTGTCCCACCTACTCTGCTCATCTCCCCCACATCTTTTTCCTCTCTTGAGTTCCATGAGTCTTTGCCTCCCGTTTTTGTCCCACCTACTCTGCTCATCTCCCGCACACCTTTCTCCTCTCTTGAGTTCCATGAGTCTTTGCCTCCCGTTTTTGTCCCACCTACTCTGCTCATCTCCCCCACATCTTTTTCCTCTCTTGAGTTCCATGAGTCTTTGCCTCCCGTTTTTGTCCCACCTACTCTGCTCATCTCCCGCACACCTTTCTCCTCTCTTGAGTTCCATGAGTCTTTGCCTCCCGTTTTTGTCCCACCTACTCTGCTCATCTCCCCCACATCTTTTTCCTCTCTTGAGTTCCATGAGTCTTTGCCTCCCGTTTTTGTCCCACCTACTCTGCTCATCTCCCGCACACCTTTCTCCTCTCTTGAGTTCCATGAGTCTTTGCCTCCCGTTTTTGTCCCACCTACTCTGCTCATCTCCCCCACATCTTTTTCCTCTCTTGAGTTCCATGAGTCTTTGCCTCCCGTTTTTGTCCCACCTACTCTGCTCATCTCCCGCACACCTTTCTCCTCTCTTGAGTTCCATGAGTCTTTGCCTCCCGTTTTTGTCCCACCTACTCTGCTCATCTCCCCCACATCTTTTTCCTCTCTTGAGTTCCATGAGTCTTTGCCTCCCGTTTTTGTCCCACCTACTCTGCTCATCTCCCCCACATCTTTTTCCTCTCTTGAGTTCCATGAGTCTTTGCCTCCCGTTTTTGTCCCACCTACTCTGCTCATCTCCCGCACACCTTTCTCCTCTCTTGAGTTCCATGAGTCTTTGCCTCCCGTTTTTGTCCCACCTACTCTGCTCATCTCCCCCACATCTTTTTCCTCTCTTGAGTTCCATGAGTCTTTGCCTCCCGTTTTTGTCCCACCTACTCTGCTCATCTCCCGCACACCTTTCTCCTCTCTTGAGTTCCATGAGTCTTTGCCTCCCGTTTTTGTCCCACCTACTCTGCTCATCTCCCGCACACCTTTCTCCTCTCTTGAGTTCCATGAGTCTTTGCCTCCCGTTTTTGTCCCACCTACTCTGCTCATCTCCCGCACACCTTTCTCCTCTCTTGAGTTCCATGAGTCTTTGCCTCCCGTTTTTGTCCCACCTACTCTGCTCATCTCCCCCACATCTTTTTCCTCTCTTGAGTTCCATGAGTCTTTGCCTCCCGTTTTTGTCCCACCTACTCTGCTCATCTCCCGCACACCTTTCTCCTCTCTTGAGTTCCATGAGTCTTTGCCTCCCGTTTTTGTCCCACCTACTCTGCTCATCTCCCGCACACCTTTCTCCTCTCTTGAGTTCCATGAGTCTTTGCCTCCCGTTTTTGTCCCACCTACTCTGCTCATCTCCCGCACATCTTTTTCCTCTCTTGAGTTCCATGAGTCTTTGCCTCCCGTTTTTGTCCCACCTACTCTGCTCATCTCCCGCACACCTTTCTCCTCTCTTGAGTTCCATGAGTCTTTGCCTCCCGTTTTTGTCCCACCTACTCTGCTCATCTCCCCCACATCTTTTTCCTCTCTTGAGTTCCATGAGTCTTTGCCTCCCGTTTTTGTCCCACCTACTCTGCTCATCTCCCGCACACCTTTCTCCTCTCTTGAGTTCCATGAGTCTTTGCCTCCCGTTTTTGTCCCACCTACTCTGCTCATCTCCCCCACATCTTTTTCCTCTCTTGAGTTCTATGAGTCTTTGCCTCCCGTTTTTGTCCCACCTACTCTGCTCATCTCCCCCACATCTTTTTCCTCTCTTGAGTTCCATGAGTCTTTGCCTCCCATTTTTGTCCCACCTACTCTGCTCATCTCCCCCACATCTTTTTCCTCTCTTGAGTTCCATGAGTCTTTGCCTCCCGTTTTTGTCCCACCTACTCTGCTCATCTCCCGCACACCTTTCTCCTCTCTTGAGTTCCATGAGTCTTTGCCTCCCGTTTTTGTCCCACCTACTCTGCTCATCTCCCCCACATCTTTTTCCTCTCTTGAGTTCCATGAGTCTTTGCCTCCCGTTTTTGTCCCACCTACTCTGCTCATCTCCCGCACACCTTTCTCCTCTCTTGAGTTCCATGAGTCTTTGCCTCCCGTTTTTGTCCCACCTACTCTGCTCATCTCCCCCACATCTTTTTCCTCTCTTGAGTTCCATGAGTCTTTGCCTCCCGTTTTTGTCCCACCTACTCTGCTCATCTCCCGCACACCTTTCTCCTCTCTTGAGTTCCATGAGTCTTTGCCTCCCGTTTTTGTCCACCCATTGTGCTCATTTTCCCCATGCAGTTTGGAAGGAGGGAGTTTGTTGCTGGGATTCAAAGCAGCGCTGGCAAAAATGAAGGGAATCCTAGGGAGGAGAGCCTCAGGGAAATCCCAGCAATGCAAGAACGGGGCGCTTTGGCTGGCAACAGAAATTCGGAGGTGGGGATTCCCAGGGAAATCCCAGCATTTCGGGGCATCCCAGCGGCGGCCGCTCGAGTTCGTAAGGTGAAAATAGTTCGGAAAAAGAGGCAAATAAATCTTAAATCACGAAAAGTTCATATGAAGAGGGGTTCGTAAGACGAGGTATCACTGTACTTGGCTTTTTATAGGTCAGTAAAATTGTTTACATCACCTATAATGTTGCAAAGTTCTGTAATCTATCTAAAGCTTCAGCAGAAGCTCCATAAGTAAGATTTTAGATGGAGTGATCTAGTTGCTTTTATTTGTGCTCATTTATTTTTATTCTTCCCCATTTTTTGCTTTTTATTTCTGTTTTATTTGCTGGCTACAGGTTGTCCTAGATAAAATTGAACTGCTAGGGCAGACAGAAATCTAATTTGGGCAGCTGGTCTGAGCGAGACCAAAGAAGACAAATCCTCAATGATAAAAGGAAGGGCCAGAACAAGAGTAACTGTTATCTCTCTTAGCTTGTTTAATTTAGTTCAGTGAAGTATTTTTTGAAAGGAATTTGGGGTACTCTTTTGCTCTTTAAAGTTGAACCCAAATTTTGGGTGGGGAGACTATTTTCTATGGGATGAAGTGTATATCTTTTTATTGTAGAAGGTTCAACCATCAAGGCTCTAGTTTTGCTTCAGAATCTGTTCAGAAAAAAAGGGGGAGAGGAGGCAGAGATTTGAAACCCATGCATTTCAAGGATGTTTTGGGGCCATAAGCACTGGATTGCTCATTTTTATATTTTGCAATGTTCTACTCACAGTTTTCAAAGTAAAATCTGTGGAAGTCCATCCCTTCAACAAGATTGCCCAGCGCTTCAGGCTCAAACGAAGTTAGGCCTGGATCACATATTTTTCTAAGGAGGAAAAGAATGTGAAAAGTGAGATTATGAGTTTTTTTCTTTCAAAAGGAAGGCAAAATAACTCTTAAGCTTCTTAGTTTTTAGCATCTAACTTTGTAGAAATCTTGTACAGCATATGAATGCATTCCACATAAGAACAGGTTTAGATATCCACAGAATTTGGGACATTGTATTGCTTTCCATTTTTACCCAAACATATACAGATGGGCAAATTTCAACTGACAAATTAGCTAATGAATGTGTATCACAAAACTATATCAGATGTATGCACAGCTAAGAGAGCCATAGCTGAGCTGTTAATTAACCAAAGGATTATAAAAGCAAAAAACGACATTTCAATCTGAACCTTTTAAGTTGAGCCCACTTAAACCTGACCCATAACCAAAATTTCAAATTCAGCAAATCCAATTTACTAGCAGGCCAGGCAGAGAAAAATGCAAATGAGCTGACGCATCTAATTAAATTGCAGAAAATACGACTTCAGCAATAGAGTGGTCAATGCCAGGAATGCCCTACCTGACTCCGTTGTTACTTCATCAAACCCCCATAGCTTCAACCTTAAGCTATCTACCATGGACCTCACCTCATTCCTAAGAGGTCTATAAGGAGTGTGCATAAGCGCACCAGTGTGTCTATCGTCCCTGTCCTACTGTCTCCATTTATTCGTACCCATTTCCTGTGTTCATATGCATGTTTGTACTTATACCTATTATCTCATACATGTTTGACTAAAGAAACAAACAAACGCTGATGCATACAGCATCAACAGAAAACTTCTATAAGCATTAAACTACTGTTTTCCAGATAGAATAAAAGTCAAAGGGAACTCCAAAGTTGATAAAGGTAATTACAATAGGCATCAAAGCATGTGATTATGTGAGCAATTTTGGGCAGCCCCAAAATTGTATGTAAAACCTTAGCTGCACAAGATGCATTGGGTGCCGATTTGCTTCCTAGTCCATTCAAGGTAGTGTTGGTGTACTTTAAATCCATCCATGGCATGGAGCCAGGTTATGTGCAGAAGGGTCCTCTACCCGTTATATTGACCCGTCCCACCCAGTCATGTTACAGACAATAAGATATTTGCATATACAAACACAGTATTGTTTTCAAATAGGGAAGCATCACTGTTGTGTAGTTGGAATTGACTTATTAAAGATATTGCTCTATTATGGACATGGTAAATAACACAGCAACAAATTTAATGACGAAGGGCACTGTTTACATTAAAAAAAAGCAATACATATAAATCTGTATATAAAATAGAGAGTTGTGAGACCCGGATCCCTGGAAGATCTCACACTCAGCCTACTTACGCATAGGCCTCAAAATCACCATTGTTCACAGCTTCTATCAGCTGCTCTGTTATCTTGATTATTTCCTGTTTGCGGGCTAGATTAAAAAAAAGAGAGAGAAAAGAAAGATGGGAAAATTAACAATATGATCAAGAGTGAACACCTTTCATGTCAAGCAAAAAAAAAATATTGCTTTAATATGCTCCCTTACCACTATTCTTTAGGATCTTAAGGGCAATGTTATTATATCTTGGTTGCAAATATCTGCACCATCACTAGAAGGCAACAAAGAGTAAAAAAACCATGCTAGGTCTTTGCTGCCATCTAGTGACTGTTTGCAGTCCTGATCCTAACCAACAATAGTGATGGAGTTAAACCAGAGAGAACAGTTTGCAGACTGCACAACTGATAAAATCATTATGAGAGTTAAATTCAGGTAATATAGGATGAGCTTCTTGGAGAAAAAGTGGGTTAATATTAGTAGTAGTATAGATGGTCCTTCAGAATAGGATGCCACCTTAAAAGAACGTGGAAAAGATTAACCATTGGTCTAAAAGACACAGACTCCCTCAAAGATCAGCTGCACAGATATTTTTACTATATATGTACATCCTAAACTAGCTTTCTACCATAGAAAAGAAGTAAATCCTAACCTTACGGACTAGAGTGAGCAGAACTGACTTCACTGCAATCATACAATTTAGCAAACAATAACCTATTGTCAGCTTCCATCATATCACAAGATTCCACCCTTGCCTCAAAGATCAAGGCATTCCTTTTTCTACAGATAAACCTATTGTCCTCTTACAATGTGGTCGTAATCACCACATATCTCTGAAACCAACACACACAGGGAGATGCAGGAATTACAATGTACTCAAGTGACTCAATTAAAGCAAATGCTATGACTAATGAAACAGTCCAATGGCAGAGAGAACAGTGTCACTGGCCTTGCCTAGATCATCTCCTTGCAGCCTAAGCAGTTTTGAGACATCTGTCTTCACATGGACTGAAAAACCTTTTTGTGGCTGGTTAGCAAGTAACACACCCTACCTGAACAATACATTTTCTTCTTCTCTAGAGCTTAACTCTAGAGCCATAAGCCATCAGGAGAGGCTAAGTACCGTATTTTTCGGACTATAAGACGCACCGGTGCATAAGACACATCAATATTTTAATGAGGCAAGTAAAAAAAACCATTTTTGTCCTTCCCAGCCCCCAGGAGCTCTCTGCAAGCCCCCCAAACCCTCTGTGTGCCCTGTTTTTTGCAAAACTGGCCCATTTTTGCCTTTCCCCAGGCCCTAGACGCTTTCTGCAGGTCTCCCAAATCCTCTGCACACCCCTTTTCTTTACAAAAATTGACTGGTTTTTCACCCATTTTTGTGTAAAGAAGGTTTGAGACGCCTGCAGAGTGCTCCTGGGGCTGCAGGGAGGCAAAAAACGCAGCAATTTTTGCAAAAAAGGCTCATTTTCCCAAAAAATGGGGGGTGTTTTGCCTTCCCCCAACCCCCAGGAGCACTCTGCAGGCCTCCCAAACCCTCTGCACATCCCATTTTTGCAAAAAAAGGCCCATATTTCACAGAAATGGGCTGCAGGGGTGGGGCTTTGAGTGGCCAAAAATGGCTGTATTCAGTGTATAAGACGCACCGACATTTCCACCCTCTTTTAGAGGAGGAAAAGGTGCATTTTATACTCAGAAAAATACGGTAATCTGAAAAGTATATTGCAAGAAATAGCTTCTACTAAATCTCGTCCTATAAGAGATCCAATTGTGGGTCTGAGTGATATGACACAATTGGGACTGGAATGTCCATTGTAATATATTGCAATTGTAAGTCAAGTCAGGCCAATGACAATGTTTACGGTGGTTATTAATTGAATCAGTATATCCAACTCCATCCATTTCTGCAGGGAGATGTTAACTTTCCTTTCACAAATTAACTAAGCCTATGAACAAAGAGATCAGTTATGCAAATGAGCAACAGCAAGGCAGTTTCAAATGAGTACTTGGCTCTGTATTTTACCATCAGCTGATTCCGCCAATTTTCTGGATGCTCTCGAGTTTTAAATATTCAATTGTTAGTCAGGTAGCACTCTTGCTGTTAAGAAGAATTACAAGGCTAAGAGAACAAATTGTCCAAGCTTATATTGTGGGAGAACTCACTCTGAAGACATGAGGTTACCCCTCCAAATAATTGTACAGTAATCCCTCGTTTTTCGCGGGGGATGCGTTCCAAGACCAACCGTCAAAAACACATTTCCGTGTACAGTGATCCCTCGATTAGTGCGGTCTCGATTAGTGCGAAACGCTATACCACGGTTTTTCAAAAAATAATACATTTAAAAATAGTCCCGTTTTTTTTTCCTACACCACGGTTTTTCCTGCCCGATGATGTCATACGTCATCACCAAACTGACGCCGGCCATTGCTGATTGGCCGAAATCTCGGGCAATCAGCTTTGCAATCGCAAAAAAAAGCTTTGGAACTGTTGGAACTGTTGGAACTTGTTAAGACTTGTTGGAAGATGGCTCCTAAACGCTGCACGCGGAGCGGAGGCGGCGACGCTAAAAAGAGCAGGAGGATACTCACAATTAAGGAGAAAATTGAAGTTTTGGACATGCTGAAAGAGGGACGCTCTTATGCAGATGTTGGTCGGCATTATGGGATCAACGAATCGAGTGTGCGATCCATTCGGAAAGACGAAAAGAAGATAAGGCAAACTTCTCTGATGACATTCAACAAGGCTGCAAAAAGAATGGTGACGCCTAGAAACAAACGCCTTATGAAGATGGAAGCTGCTTTGTCCGTGTGGGTACAAGACTGCCGCAAAAAGAGCATTGCTTTGGATACCAACACCATAAGGACAAAGGCACAGCAACTGTACAACCGTCTTGCAAACACAGAAGGAGGCGATGCAGATGAGGGAAACGCAGGTGAGGGCTGGGGTTTTTTATTCTGTCATTATTTAAGTGCTTTTTAAGAAAGGAAGGAGGGAGGGAAGGAAGGGGGAAGGAAGGAAGGAGGGAAGGAAGGGGGGAAGGAAGGAGGGAAGGAGGGAGGGAAGGAAGGAGGGAGGGAGGGAAGGAGGGAAGGAGGGAGGGAGGGAAGGAAGAGGGAGGGAAGGAGGGAGGGAAGGAGGCGGGCATTTACCATACAGTACTGTATGCTTTCATTCAAGTCACTTCTCTCTCCCTTTCCTGTCATTCTCTGTAGATGAAGGTGCTGGTGACTCTGAAGACCCCCAGCCATCAACATCTTCTGCTTCTTCAGCCCCAGCCACATTCACAGCAAGCAAAGGGTGGTTTGAGAAATTTCAACGGCGCTATGGCCTGAAGAGTGTGTCATTGCATGGAGAAGCTGCCTCAGCAGATACAGGTGCAGCCGAAAACTACGTCCAGGGCACGTTTAAAGACCTAATTGCAGAAGGGGGCTACCTTCCAGAACAGGTGTTTAACATGGATGAAACAGGCCTGTTCTGGAAGATGATGCCTTCACGGACTTTCTTGATGCAAGATGAAGCCAAAGCCCCTGGCTTTAAGGCCATGAAAGATCGAGTGACTTTGATCATGTGTGGGAATGCAGCAGGCTTTTTGATGAAGCCATGGCTAATTTATAAGTCACGAAATCCAAGAGCACTCAAGAACAGAAATAAGAATGCATTGCCAGTGTACTGGATGCATAATCCTAAAGCATGGATTACAAAACCCCTCACGCGGGACTGGTTTCATCAGTGCTTCATCCCACAGGTGAAGGATTATTTGGCTGCCAAAGGACTCAATTTCAAAGTGCTTCTCCTAATGGACAATGCTGGAGGCCATGATGACCTGGCACATGAACATGCTGGGGTGCAAGTCGAATTCTTGCCACCAAACACCACATCGCTTATCCAGCCGATGGATCAAGGTGCATTTAAGGCACTGTACACGCGCAATTCTCTTGGAAGCATCGTGGAAGCAATGGATGCTGATGAAAACTTCACATTGAAGGCCTACTGGCGTCAGTACACGATTGCATCTTGTCTGAAGAACATTCAGAATGCCTTAATGGATATGAAGTCATAGACAATGAATGCCTGCTGGAAGAAATTGTGGCCAGAAGTGGTGCATGATTACAGGGGATTTGCTCCCGAAGAAATTCAAGATGCTGCAGTCCAGAACTCTGTGAAGCTGGCACAGGCACTGGGTGGAGAAGGCTTCGTTGACATGACACCAGAGGAAGTCAATAGTTTGCTTGATGAGAATGGCCTACCGCTGACAGACAAAGATCTGGAGGAGCTGACCAGGTCAGCGAGTGAAGAAGAGGAGGAGGAAGCAGAAGCTGAACAAGCTGAGGAAGAAGAAGATGTTGGCCTAACGCTTGAACGGCTTGCAGAACTGAACAGAGCTGCTGCACATGTACAACGCATGGTGGAACTTTGGGATCCCAACATGACTCGCTCTATACAGTTTAAGGCCTCCCTTGACAACACCTTTGCACCATACAGAGCCATGTTAGCCCAGAAAAAGAAACTGCACCAACAACTGCCCATAACTATGTTTGTCACGAAAACCAAGAGGTCTGTCACACCATCACCTGCAGCGTCCATTGTAGAAATGGTGATAGAAGAAGATCCCGAGTTATCCTAGTTATGCTAAACACCCCCCCCCAAAATGTAAAAATGTAAATAAATATTGTCATCATTTCTAACTATCAGGATGACTAAGTGTCTTATTCAATGTGTACAGTACAGGTACAGGTAGAGGTACAGTACAGTACAGTAATTAAGGGGATGGGAAATGGTAATTTGTGGGTTAAGAGTGTTGGGACTGAGTGGCATACAGAAGAATGAATGAATGACTGAGTGAATGAAATTCAAACACAGGTGAGGGCTGGGGTTTTTTATTCTGTCATTGTTTAAGTGCTTTTTAAGAAAGGAAGGAGGGAGGGAGGGAAGGAGGGAAGGAAGGAGGGAGGGAAGGAAGGAAGGAAGGAGGGAGGGAAGGAGGGAGGGAGGGAAGGAAGGAGGGAGGGAAGGAGGGAGGGAAGGAGGGAGGGAAGGAGGGAGGGAAGCAGGGAGGGAAGCAGGGAGGGAAGCAGGGAGGGAAGGAAGGAAGGAGGGAGGGAGGGAAGGAGGGAGGGAGGGAAGGAAGGAGGGAAGGAAGGAAGGAGGGAAGGAGGCGGGCATTCTAAACGCCGAGAAGCTGTTGCCGCCAGCGCTGCTGCAAGAGGACTTGTGCCCCAAGAAAGCCGGTGAGAGGGGTGAATCGGGCGGACGGGGGGTAGCGGCGAGGAGGCTGGAGGCGCTGGGTGGGTGGCCGACATTAAAAACAACCATTGCCTCTGCACTTTCGTCGCTCCCCGGCTCCACCATCTGCGCATGCGCGGCCATGGAAAAAGGGCGCGCATGCGCAGATGGTGTTTTTACTTCCGCACCACTAAACCGCGGAAAATCGATTAGTGCGGGAGGTCTTG